>NC_059117.1:29679210-30279210 GCF_020740685.1 Jaculus jaculus | reverse complement strand
CCTGAGACTCCGTAGTGAATCCCAGGTCAACCTGAGCCAGAGTGAGTTCCTACCTTGAAAAACAAAACAAAACAAAAAGACCAAGTTTACATCTTAATGACTATGTCTGCAAAACCATTGGCTTACTAACTTACTGTGATTATGAGCTTGTTTCCATAACAGCCTATGGCTCAGTATGAAAATACAACCTTTTAAAAACAAAATACGTGTAATATCACTTACGCCGCATCCCATTCCTTTTCATATGGAAAATGCCCAAGTACTCTGTCCCTTAAAAGAGAACTGCAAAAGGGTGAAACCTGGGCAAGAAAATATTGACACAAGTGCCCTGTCCAAACCTGCATAGCCCAGCTAGTGGAGACAATGCAAATCTGAAATACGCTCAAGACTCTACAGAAATGACAAGGAAGTAAAGGTTTTATAACCATGTAGATAACTGTAACGCACTGCTTAGAGCTGACAGGGACAAAGAAGTCATGACATCGTAATGCGACACATTAGTTAAAAGATGCTAGATGTATTTATATTAGGAACATCCTCAACTTCATTGCTACATACATGTTTTAATGGTCCAACTGCCACATATTCAACATTTATAAGTTTTACATGACCCTTTAGATAATGACTACTTGGAAAACACTGCCTTGTCCAAAGGTAAAACTCTCCTATCAAACTTGTTTTAAAATAATAATAATTAAGGACACTTGCTGGTATAATGCCTAAAGTGACTCAACTCACTCCATTGTCTGTCTGCTGTAGCCATCCTGTCCCCAGAGCCTCGAGAATATTTTGAGTGTGCAGTGAAATGTCCAGATACGCTTGGGCATAGCTATCACTCTTCAGTATTTCCAAGCATATCTGCTATGAAGAGCTACTCTTTTCCTTATACAAGAGAAGAAAGGTGAGTTATGCATGTTATAAGTGAGTGTAGAAATAGCATAAACTATTCTGCCCATGGGAAAATATCTAATATGAATTATGATAAAGACCCATTACTATGAGTGCTCACCAATCAATCACCTAAACTTTTGTTTCACTAACAATAAAAATAAAGAAACTAACATCCTAGATACTGGTATTATACTTTGGGAAACCATCTATCATATCCTAGAGTTTATACATGGGTTATTTGTGGGGGACACCCTGATCTTACTGTATATTGCAGGCTGTCCAGAGCTAATTATGCAGCCCAAGCCTGACTCAAACTCCTGATCCTCCTACTTCAAGTTCGCAAGTGCTAGAAAACCACCACGCCAGGCATCACAGCAGCATGCTTTAAGGATGAAAGAGTTTTTCATTTGTAGGCCCTTATCCACCTTGAACAGAAATTCAAATTATTTCTATTTTAGCTTGTATCTGAAGTGTATTCTTCAGATATTATTTTTATCACCCTGCCTCTATTCAGAATCAGATATGACCTAGTTATTGACCTGCCTGCTTTAAACTTTCACTAAAATGACTCTTATAGATAATAAACTAAAATTAACTTAATGAAGTCTATTCTGTGTTACAATGTTGAGGCTGCAATGATTTCTCTTAACAGATTTCACAGAACACATGAGACACTTTGATGTAATTTATCTGCCAACTGAATCACTTTTATAATTTTAACATTTACTTGAAACATATGTGGAAGAATACAGATTATTAAGTAATTTTTATGGAAAAATCTTTTTAATTTGTTTGTTTTAATTGCTACATACTTCTGTCAATGCAAAGGTTGTATATTTTAATAAGAATAAGCATACATATCTCTTGAAATAATTATTAATTCTTTTTTAAATTTTTTTGTTTATTTTTATTTTTAGTTATTTGAGAGCAACAGAGAGAAGGAGGGAGGGAGAGAAAGAGAGAAAATGGGAGCACCAGGGCTTCCAGCCACTGAAAACAAACTCCAGACGCGTGCGCCCCCTTGTGCATCTGGCTAACAGGGGTCCTGGGGAAGAGAGCCTCGAACTGGGGTCTGTAGGCTTCACAGGCAAGCACTTAACCGCTAAGCCATCTCTCCAGCCCTAATTATTAATTCTTCACAGTGAAGACACTCAAAGTCTTTTCTTCTAGCTGCTTAAAAAATATAATGTACAACTGTTATCTTTATTCAACCTGCTATGTGGAAGCACACCAGAACTTCTTGCACCTGTGATATAGGCTCATTAATTCACTCTCACCAACTCTCTACACTCCACCTTATCCACCTATGCTACCAGCCATTCTATTCTCAATTTGCATCAAGTCAACTTTTTCATGTTTCACATGAGTGAGATTATGTTTATTTCACTTAAGATAATCTCTGGTTTATCCATGTGGTCACACATTACAGGAACTCACTCTTTTATGGCACAATAATATTCTAATGTACACAAGCCACATTCTCTTTCGGTTGACCAGTTAGTGGAAACTTTGGCTTTTTCCAATTCTCAGCTATTATAAATAGTGTTGCAAGAAACATGGAAGGATAGCTGTCCCTTTGTTATATTGATTTCCTTTTAGGTATATCCTGTATACTGGTATGCTGGATCAGATGGTAATTCTGTTTTAACTTTTTTAGGAACCTTCATACTGGTTTCCACAATGGATAGTCTACTTTTCATTCCCAACATCTGTAGGAAAGAAGTTTTATCACAGTATGTTTTTACCAAGGTTGTAAGTACATATTTGTATCCTAACCTAACATAATCAGCCTTGCAAATGGCCTGGGAATTTATTGTATTCAAATCTATTGATTTCCCATGGTTTGCACAACTTCCAAACCCCTTAGAATTGTGACCACTCACTCTTTCATGGACTCTGTGACAGCTGTTAGCATTCATATAAACTATAAATTTTTATTTTATATCTAATATGTGAGGCTCTTTAGTCTAATCCCTTGCTATGAGTCAAGGCTCCACAATTTCCTTTGAGACCTTTGCAAAGTTAACCATTTGCCTTTGGGTTTCTACTGTTAGCAGTCGTTATAATGCCAACACCAACTTTCACAGGACCACTGAGGGTATAAAAGCAGATAACAGGGCTGAGGACATGGCTTAGTAGTTAAGCATTTGCCTGAGAAGCCAAAGGACCTCAGTTTGCTTCTCCAGGACCCACATAAGCCAGATCCACAGGGGGGACCATGCATCTGGAGTTTGTTTGCAGCGGCTAGAGGCCCTGGCATGCCTATTCTCTCTGTGTCTCTTCCTCTCTCTCTCTCTCTCTCTCAAATAATAATAAATAAAATATTAAAAATAAAAGCACATGATAAATTCAAATGTTTCATAATATACCTGGTATACATCAAATGTTTAATAAATGCTAGTAATTGTTACTCTGCATAGATAGCATAAAACACACAAGTTTCAATATCTTTCTGCACAGCCTTTCTCTTTCTACTTTAGTAGAATTGTAATGGCTGAACTAGAAAGAAGATGACTTTTAGACAGAAGAAAGCAGAGAACTGGGCTCCACACTGGGCAGACATGACTCAGGGGTCACGCATTTGGTTGTCATATTAGATACCAAGAGATGCAAATACAACAGGGAGTTGCTATCTCCTGTGAAGACCTGCGTGGCTTATCAATGATCTTGGGGTTAGTATGCATGTCTTTAATGCAAATAATGGGGCGAGTGGGCCATAGTAGGGTGCCTCATGCTCCCATGTCTCTTCCTTTAATAACAGCTCACCCTCTCAGTTAGGCCTCCCTTGATGACCACATACCACTCCCTTGACGAATCTGCGTAACAGTGTAACTGCCTTTATTTGGCTAGAAGCAAGCAAAGGGAATTTCTACCTTCTAGCAGTCATATTCCCTTACTGGCTTAAACAGTCTTTACATTGTGCCCCTCACCTTTTTTTTTTTTATTTTTTTTATTTTTTAAAATTTTTATTAACATTTTCCATGATTATAAAATATATCCCATGGTAATTCTCTCCCTCCCCACCCCCACACTTTCCCATTTGAAATTCCATTCTCCATCATATTACCTCCCCATTATAATCATTGTAATTACATATATACAATATCAACCTATTAAGTATCCTCCTCCCTTCCTTTCTCTACCCCAAAAAAAAATTTTTTTTTTTTTAGTGTTTTGGCTCACTTATTTTTTTTTTAATTTTTATTAACATTTTCCATGATTATAAAATATATCCCATGGTAATTCCCTCCCTCCCCATCCCCACACTTTCCCATTTGAAATTCCATTCTCCATCATATTACCTCCCCATTATAATCATTGTAATTACATATATACAATATCAACCTATTAAGTATCCTCCTCCCTTCCTTTCTCTACCCAAAAATATTTTTAAAATGGACAATTTAATAGTTTTTAGTATATACATCATCAGCACAATTTTAGAACATTTTCACTAATCCAGAAAGAAACTCCAAACTAGGCTGGGAATGTAGAGAGAGAAAGAAAGAAAGAAAGAGAACGGGCACACCAGGGCCTCTAGCCACTGCAAACAAACTCCAGACGCATGCACCCCCTGTGCATCTGGTTTACATGGGTCCTGGAGAGTCGATCTGCAATCCTTTGGCTTTGCAGGCAAGCACCTTTACTGCTAAGCCATCTCTCCAGCCCACCTTTCTTTCTTTCTTTCTTTCTTTCTTTCTTTCTTTCTTTCTTTCTTTCTTTCTTTCTTTCTTTCTTTCTTTCTGTCTTTCTCTCTCTCTCTCTCTCTCTCTCTCTCTCTCTTTCTTTCTTTCTTTCTTTCTTTCTTCCCCTCACCTTTTATAACACCATGTGGTTTACTGATTTGCTCTGTGAAGTATCTGGCCTCTTCAACTTGAATGTAAATTTCATTGCATAGGGATTTTTTCCCCTAGTTTTTCAAAGGTATAGCCTCAATACTTAAGAAAAGTTCTAGCTGTACAGCAGGCCCTCCATGAATATTTGATGAATAAAAAAAGGACAGGTATCGTTATGAATAAATCAATCACTAAGGAATAGTATCATAATTCAGGTCTGTTCATTCCTTCTGTCATACCATTCTCACCTTGATTTCTTTAAGGCAAAATTCTCATGATCACATGGTATTAGACATTATATCCTAACAAGAAAATGTCCAAAGAAAGACAGAAATCATCTTTGTAAAAACAAGAAAACATTTACAGAATCTTGAACCTGATCCTCATGTCTTACTGAACAGAACTTAGTCAAGTTAGAAATTTTTGTGAATAGTTAATGAATCAAAACTTTCACAGCTTGGTGTGGTGGCGCACGCCTTTAATCCCAGCACTCGGGAGGCAGAGGTAGGAGGATTGCCGTGAGTTCAAGGCCACCCTCAGATGACAGAGTTAATTCCAGGTCAGCCTGGACCAGAGTGAGACCCTACCTCGAAAAACCAAAAAAAAAAAAAAAAAAAAAAACACTTTCCCTTAAAGTGAGAGAAGAGCATCATGGTCCTCAGGTGGAGTTTGGGCCAACTTAGTACTCTGTGGACAAAGAAAGCCTGAACTGGTGGCTGGATGGTGAGCAAGGAAGAGAGCCCGGAGCATCCTCATATCACTGCTGCTCTCTGAGCTGTGGCAATATGAAACCTTTCCAGATACCTGAAAATGTTCCTGCCCTCGAATGTAAGCAATGACGGCCAAGCAGAGCCTCAGTCATGACGTACACAGGACGACTTCCCACGTAAGCAGTCAAGGAGCATGACTCAGCCAGCCCCTGGCATCCTACCTCTAGGCGCAAGAGCCACTCTCAGCAAGAGTGCAAGGGACAGTGGCCTATATAAATCACCCATGAACTAATCCATTGCAGAAACGTCCACTTCAAGTTCAACATGCATTTGATAGGTCCACACTATGAAGAAGATTTGCATCTTATTGAATACAGATGAACCCATTCTTGTTGACTCTTCAAATGAGCCAAGCGATGATTTGTGTGAGTATGAGGGGGAAATATTTGTTGATTCTGCATCTTTTGGCTATTTTTAGGATGTATAGCAGTAATTAAAAGAGTGAGTGTTTTTTAAATGTCTCCTAAAAATAAAGCATCATAACTGAATATCTGCTCAAATATGCAAATAAGAAATTGAACTTGCCTTTTATACAAGTAATCTTTGCATTAAAAATTAATTTGAGGGCTGGAGAGATGGCTTAGCAGTGAAGGCACTTGCCTGCAAAGCCTGAGGACCCAGATTTGACTTCCCAGTACCCACATAAGTCAGATGTACAAAGTGGCCATGCATCTGGGAGTTCTTTTGTAGCAGCTGGAGGCCCTAGTGTGCCCATTCTTTCTATCTGCCTCTTTCTCACTCTCTCTCTCTCAAATAAGTAAATTAAAAAAAATTTTTAAATGGTAAGAGTAGAACCAGTCCATTATAAAATCTTATCAACTCTCACATAGGCTGGGTGAGCAACTGTGAGTTTACAGCTCCCTCTATGGAAATTGAGACTTACATAAAACCTATTTTTTGAGGAAATATCAACTGACTTCCCAGATAATTGTGACCTCTGCATGCATCTTACCAAAGTATATGAGTAGCAAGTATTATGTCAGAACATAACCTCAATATTTTATTTTGAATACCTCTATATTAGTTATTTTTGCTGCATTTAATTGGGAGGCTACATATCTGCTTAACCTGAATACTTTGTTTACAAATACTTCAGTACTTTCTCCACCCTGGAAAATGCCTACTTCCTTTGTCCAGTTGTCTTTCTTTGTCATTGCTCTCCTTTCTTATATACTAGTCTCAAATAAATAAAAATATTTTCAAAGCCTCATTTGCCAGACATGGTAGTGCACACCTTTAATGCCAGCACTTGGGAGGCAGAGGTAGAAGGATCACCATGAGTTTGAAGCCACCCAGACACTACATAGTGAATTCCAGGTCAGTCTGGGCTAGAGAGAAACCCTATCTAGAAAAACAAAACATTAGGTCCCAGTGGTTAATCTGTGGTTTTATTGCCTGAGCGATTGGGGTTGTATTCAGAAAGGCTTTGCCAAGACCAATATGTTGAAGGGTTTCCCCTACTTTTTCCTCTAGCAGTTTCAGAGTTTCCGGTCTGATGTTAAGGTCTTTGATCCATTTGGACTTAATTCTTGTGCATGGTGAGAGAGAAGAATCTATTTTCATCCTTCTGCAGATATATATCCAGTTTTCAAAACACCATTTGCTGAAGAGGCTGTCTCTTCTCCAATGAGTATTTTTGGCATTTTTATCGAATATCAGGTGGCTATAGCTACTTGGGCTTACATCTGGGTCCTCTATTCTGTTCCACTGATCTACGTGTCTGTTTTTGTGCCAGTACCATGCTGTTTTTGTTACTATGGCTCTGTAGTATAGGTTAAAATCAGGTATGGTGATACCACCAGCCTCTTTTTTGTTGCTCAGTATTATTTTAGATATTCGAGGTCTTTTGTGATTCCAAATGAATTTTTGGATTGTTTTTTCTATTTCCATGAATAAAGCCTTTGGAATTATGATAGGGATTGCATTAAATGTGTAGATTGCTTTAGGTAAGATTGCCATTTTCACAATATTGATTCTTCCAATCCAGGGATGTTTCTCTACTTTCTAGTGTCTTCTGCAATTTCTCGCTTGAGTGTTTTAAAGTTCTCATTGTAGAGATTCTTTACTTCCTTGGTTAGGTTTATTCCAAGGTACTTTATTTATTTTTTTTTTTTTTGATGCAATTGTGAATGGGAGTGATTCTCTGATTTCATCCTCTGTGTGTTTGTTGTTAGCATATATGAAGGCTACTGATTTCTGTGTATTTATTTTGTATCCTGCTACATTGCTGTAGGTTTTGATCAGCTCTAACAGCTTGCTAGTAGAGTCTTTAGGGTCCTTTATGTATAGAATCATGTCATCTGCAAATAATAATAACTTGATTTCTTCCTTTCCAATTTGTATCCCTTTTATGTGTGTCTCTTGCCTTATTGCTATGGCTAAGACTTCCAAAACTATATTAAATAAAAGTGGGGACAGTGGACACCCTTGTCTTGTTCCTGATTTTAGTGGAAAAGCTTCCAGTTTTTCCCCATTTAGTAATATGTTGGCTGTAGGCTTGTCATAAATAGCCTTTATTATATTGAGATATGTTCCTTCTATTCCCAGTCTCTGTAGGACTTTTATCATGAAGGGATGTTGGATTTTGTCAAATGCTTTCTCTGCATCTAATGAGATGATCATGTGATTTTTGTCCTTCAACCCGTTTATGTATTACATTTATAGATTTGTGTATGTTGAACCATCCCTGCATCTCTGGGATAAAGCCTACTTGGTCAGGGTGAATGATCTTTTTGATATACTCTTGTATTCTGTTTGCCAATATTTTGTTGAGAACTTTTACATCTATGTTCATGAGGGAGATTGGTTTGTAATTTTCTTTTTTTGTTCTATCTTTGCCTGGTTTTGGTATTAGGGTGATGCTGGCCTCATAGAAGGAGTTTGGTAGAATTCCTTCTTTTTCTATTTCCTGGAAAAGCTTAAGAAGCAATGGTGTTAGCTCTTCCGTAAAAGTCTGGTAAAATTCAGCAGTGAATCTGTCCGGGCCTGGGCTTTTTTTAGTTGGGAGATTATTGATAACTGTTCGGATCTCCATGTTTGTTATAGGTCTATTTAAGTGATTAATCTCATTTTGATTTAATTTAGGTAGGTCATATAGATCAAGGAAATCATCCATTTCTTTCAGGTTTTCATACTTTGTGGAGTATATGCTTTTATAGTATGTCCCTATGATTTTTTGAATTTCTCTGGAATCTGTTGTGATGTTACCTTGTTCATCTCTGATTTTATTAATTTGTGTCTCTTCTCTCTTTCTTTTGGTCAGATTTGCTAAGGGTTTATCAATCTTGTTTATCCTTTCAAAGAACCAACTCTTTGTTTCATTAATTCTTTGGATTGTTCTTTTTGTTTCTATTTCATTAATTTCTGCCCTAATCTTTATTATTTCTTCCCATCTACTGATTTTTGGTTTGCCTTGTTCTTCTTTTTCCAAGGCTTTAAGGCGAAGCATTAGGTCGTTTACTTGTGACCTTTCTAATTTCTTAATATAGGCACTCAAGGCTATAAATTTACCTCTTAGAACTGCCTTCATTGTGTCCCAGAGATTTTGCCTCATTTGGAAAAGAATGTAAGGTTATAGTTACCTCATGGAAATGTTATTACAGTAAGGCATGAACAAACTATAAGTCTGTTAATTGAAAACCCACTTATCTTTTGCCAAAGAACTAAAAAAAAAAAAAAAAAATCTGGGCTATAGAGGTGGCTTAGTGGTATTAAGATGCTTGCCTAAAAAACCTAAGGACCAGAGTTTGATTCCCCAGTACCCACATAAATCCAGATGCACAAGGTGATACATGCATGTAGAGTTCATTTGCAGTTGCTAGAGGCCCTGTCACGCCTATTCTTTCTTTCCCTCTCTCTCTCTCTCTCTCTTTCACTGTCTCCAATAAATAAATAAAATAGTTTTTAAAATCTGAGGATGAACCACCTGACTTAACAAGAACACATTGGCTGCATTATAGGTAAGGCATCCTTGGCGTTTTAAATGTGGGTGCCATTGGTAGCTCTAGTATAAGGTGTCACCCTCAGCATGATCTAAAAACACATGGCACATTCTCATGTACCTTTTAAACACACATTTCTATTATGAACATTCCTTTAGTTTTAGGCATTCTATTTTTTTTAAAAAAAGCTAACATTGAAATTTCATCAACTACTTAGCTACTTACTAACAAGAAGAATGGAAGTACATTTTATGCAAACAAATATTATTCTTGTTACTATAGCAAAGGACTTGAGGTTGTAACATGTTTCCTAATACATTAACCTCTAGTTTTACAGAGAGAACCCTATGAAGAAGAAGAAGGACAAGGAGGAAAGGGAAGGGGCAGGGAGCGAAGGGAGGAGCAAAATAGGGAGGAACTAATTGAAATTAATCCTCTTCTGCATGCTATTTAATTGCAACTTACTTTTATTCCAAAACATTAACTGTGCATTTTTTCTAGGTGTGTTCATTTTGGCCTTGAATACAAATGGTTTCTATGGCTATAGAACCAGTAGACAAATAAGTTTATGAGGATCTGTTCAAATGTGTTCAGTCTCCCCAGTAAAACCAATTGCTCAATGACACCCAGGGAGTACTTATTTCCTTCAGTCTTTTATAAAGTTTACAGAGCACTAGCGTCCTAAATTTTACATTCATGCTAATAGTTATATATAGGCTTATAATTCCACCCTCAGAAATAATTATTCCTTAAGTGTCATTGAGCACAAGACCTAGTAAAGAAGAATCAGTCTCGTGGTCATTCCACAGTCACTGTGAAACAAAATGAGCAAAAATGTAATTTTAGCCTGGAGTGATGGTACATGTCTTTAATCTCAGCACTCAGGAGGCCAAAGTAGGAGGATCACCATGAGTTTGAGGCCACCCTGATACTACATAATGAATTTCAGGTCAGCCTGAGCTAGAGTGAAACCCTACCTTGGAAAAAGAAAATGTAATTTTGTGGGGAGTTGTTAATACTCTCTTAAAATAATGTGAAAATACTATGACAGTCTTTAATAAATCACAATGAAAAATAATAAGATCTCTGACATTAACAGGCTGTACTTAAACAGGCTCAGTATCAGGATTAAATAGCCTTTGATGTCATTATCTCTTGAGAAATTAAAATTTCCTGACTATGTAAATTAATTATCAATACCAAATTATTACCTACTAACTTTGAATAGATTATTTTTACCTAAATATATCTATGAAATGAAATAGCAGAATTGGGGAAAGTGAATGCTTAATATCCTTTCCTGGTTCATGAGAAATTATTTTGTGTATCTTCATGTCTTCGATGATGGTTTCAGTTCCCCTAATGCAGCTTCTCTTTCTGATTTCCTCTATGACTTTTTGGTCACAGTCTGTTGGTGACTCATCTTCTCATTCTTGGGGGAAAAAGTAGTTCATTGCTATGTGGTTTATACTACTTTTTTTCCTCTCTTTGCTATGTGCCTTTTTATTTTAAGCATATTTCTTTCAACTAAATAAATTAGTAATTCAAAGAAAATTAAGTGTGTTGTTTCCCAAAACTTCTCATTCAAGCCTCCAGATGTTCTGCCATGATGGAAGAGATTCTAAACTTGTGACCTGGGCTCCTTTCATATGATTTTATTTTAAAAACTAAATGAGTAAGAGAACTAAGTACTAGAATTCAGCATAAATACCAACTTAATTGGTTGTTTTCTTACCTGATTTTATTTTCAGAGTAGCCCTAGTTTTATAAAACGAGTTTGTGTCCATTCCTTTCCTGTTTTATTAACTATTTTGAGGAACATTTGTGTTTCTTCTTTGGAGGTTTTGTACACTGGCCATGTAGACTTGCTTTGGTCAATAAAATGTAGGACCATATGACCTGACATTGTTAGGTGGAAGTCTTTAAAAGCTGATATTTAATTTGTCATGTATTCTTTATTGGTTCCATTTGGTCACAATTAATAGTGAAGCCTCCCAAATACTGGATCCTTGAATGAGGACCTGGAACTTTAAAAATAATCACAAATGGGATAAAAAAATAATCTTAAAAAATAATGTCTCCACTGGGGAAGTTTTCTGAGTAAGAGTGGATATTCACTACTCTGTCAATCTGCATTTTTTTCGGTGTCTTCTTGGGCTATGTGAATCTTTGCAAGAAGGATGAGGAATGCTCACTCCTTCCTCTCTCATGTGTTTCTTGGTAGTCAGTTAGTGTGAACAGTTTTGGACTAAAGCTGGCTGACATAATTATGATATTCCTTTGCTCACTAGTACAATGGCCGGAATATACTTTTAACAGATGACTTTAATGTGCTTTTGGGCTGGGATGATGCTGAGGTTTGTTGCAATTTCCAGGCTCCCCTCAGAAGCCCATAGTGGTTAGAGGGGGCATGACATGTCCTGTACTTCCCATAGCCCAGTCCTCCACATTGACTCAGTCTCTAGATCCTTCCTCACTGGCCATCCATACATCCATTCTTAAAGAGAATGTGGAATCTACTTGACTTTGAATTCCTAGCCCAAATCCCATTGCATGCATTTCCCAGTGAGTTTATTTCTGCAATGGATTGCTCTGGCCATGCTAGACTGTAGATACTGGCTGCTGTTGGATGGTGGTACTTGCTCTGAGTCTAAGGGGAATGAAAAGGCATGGCTTATATTTCCTAAAATAGCAAGGGTGGGTGCAGTCTCTTCCAGGTGGCTCTCCCAGTACAGCATCATGATGAAATGCAAGCACTGGTCAAGTGCCTGTCTCCCATGCAGCTCCCAAACCACCTAAGTTCATACTGCCCTTGCTTGTCCATCAGCGTATGTGCTAACTGTCCCCTCATGCCCCTCCCTCTTTCCCTTTCTCCCCTCTTCCCTTTGCTGCACTGCCAAGTGCCAGGGGTTCAGTGCTGATCCACTTTCTAGGATCCTGTTAGAAACAACCAGACTCTGGGTTTTTTTCAAGTCTCCAAATGTCCAACATTGAACTCCAGAGCAGTGTTCCAGTCAATCACGTAGCTGAGTAGGTACTCTTGGCTGCTTCAATCTCAAGCTAGGGGGGAATCTAGAAATGGTATTTGCTTACAATCTGCCATCTTGAGTCCCTCCAATCTGCTTTGACACCATAGGGCTATTATCCAGACATGAAGACCCTTCATCAAAAAGCATACTGAGGGCTGGAGAGATGGCTTAGCAGTTAAGCACCTGCCTGTGAAGCCTAAGGACTCCAGTTCGAGGCTTGATTCCCCAGGACCCACATTAGCCAGATGCACAAGGGGGTGAACGTATCTGGAGTTTGTTTGCAGTGGCTGGAGGCCCTGGCGCACCCATTCTCTCTCTCTATCTGCCTCTCACTCTCAAATAAATAAAAATGAACATTTTTTTTTAAAGTTGGGTAATTTGTTAAGAATGGTTTAAATATGCTTTATTTTAAATCCATTTGCCTTTAAAGTGTTTTAACTCTCCGAAAAATAGTTACCCATATAGTTAAAAACTGTTTATCTAAACAAACTGCTATGACACTTGGCAGTTTGATGAGAGTAAGGGGCCCTTGGTTTATGCTAACTTGTCTATTTCCTGTAATTTCATGGAAGGAGAATGATGCTTTAAGAGCCAACAGTAATGTAAATTTATAAAGAGTCCTATTTCAAACGTGCAAGCCATTTTTTCTAACTAAATTATAAAACCTAACTTCTTGGATTAATATATACTTGGGGGTTTTCATCTCATCTTTCCAGAAAAAAAAAAAAACATAGCTTATGAAGTTTATACAGTTTCATGCAATCTAAATCTTATGCCAATAACACAACAGGATATTTTTCTTCCTACATAAACAAGTGGATTCTGTTTCTTACACAACATTGATCACAAGAGATAAGGATTTAACAATTTTTTAAAAATACCTAACACCAACAGGAACAAAGGATTTGATTAGAAATGACAGTTGTTTGCAAGTTTATTTTTGTAGGACAAAGGCTAGCTTTGAATTGTTTATTTAAGGGTGGAGAGTTTATGTTGTGGAGTGGAGGTATTAGTATCCCAGTTCTTTCATTTGGCTGTGACACACTTCCTGGATATTTCAATCCACTCTGTTTTGCAAGACAACTTTGCATTCTGAAGAGGCTTCCTGCCTGATTTAATTCTCTCAACAGATTGCCATGGAAACTCTTGGTATCCTTTCCTTTTCCTGGAATGAGACATTGGTTCTGTCTCAAATAGGGTTTTTTTTTTGGCACAGAAAATAGAGGTTTCATAGAGTAAACTGTATGTCAATAGGAATGCCTTGCAGGGTGACATCCTGGAGGGAGAAGAGTCACAAACCACACATCACTATGAACTAGATTAGTTGAGCGACAAATAGGGACAAGTAGCAGTACTGTCCAAATCAAAACAAAGTGATGCCAGACTATTAATGACTTTGAACATTTATTATGGAAGTCAAAATCAATCCTTTTGTTGTATCTTAGCCCAGTAAAATCTAAACAAATAACCACTGATTAGTAAACCTAGGATTTTATGAGATTAAGTCAACCTAAACTTCTCAATATATTTTTTTCTGATTTATTTTTATTTATTTATTAGATACAGAGAGAGGGACAGAGAGAGAGAGAGAATGGGTACACCAGGGACTCTAGCCACTGCAAACAAACTCCAGACGCATGTGCCACCATGTGCATCTGGCTTACATGGGACCTGGAAAATAGAACCTGGGTCCTTAGGCTTTGCAGGCAAGCACCTTAACTGCTAAGCAATCTCTCTAGCCCTCTCAATGACTTTTTAAAGCAGATGAATTTGGAAAATATGAGTAGTTGAACTGGAAAATAATTTATATGATGACGCTTAACACAAAGATTCACTCACTTTTTTACCACAAATTTAATTAATATATTAATTTAGGCATAGAGTCTTGTGTGTGTAGCTGAGTAGCTTAACATTCTCTGTGTAGCTAAGGATGACCTTGACCTTCTGATCTTCCTTCCTGCCTCCACCTCCTGAAGGGCAGGCTGTGTGCTACCATGCCTGGTTAAACTATAGATTTTATTTTTTAAATACATTATCAAGCAAGACTGCATGTGATGTATACAGTGGACCATTTTTATTAAGACCTATGCTTTGAGACAAGGATTATACTCTAACCCTATTCACTCATGTTTGATAAAGATTGATATGAAATCCAGGAAGGAAAAACTAATTATAATCATTAAAAGATGGAGTATTACATTTAATATGTTCATTACAATCTTGTGAGAGAGAGAGAGAGAGAGAAAAAAACTTTACTTGCTGTGTAAGTGCATATGCAGTGGTTGAATATGGAGATTAATATATCTGTATATTTCATATAGACATGTTACTATTATAAGTATAGCTATGTCTCTCTCTCAAATAAATAAATACAAATATTTTAAAAATATTCTGTTTAGAGTCTAATAAATTAACAAATGGTGAAGATTTTCCTATTGTATAAGTGTTTTTAAAAGTTATTGATTTATTGTTTTTGAAATTCATTTATAGTTTATTTCCTTTTCAATGTTTATAATCATTATTATTATTAACAACATATTTCATGTGGATACATCATATGTTGGTCGCCTCTTTTCCCTTGTGTGTGTGTATGTGTGTGTGTGTGTATGTGTGTATATGTGGTGTGTGTGTGTGTGTGTGTGTGTGTGTCTTGGAGAAAGTGAAGAAGACAAAGTATCCATTCCTTTCAGCCCTGCAGCATGTCCTAGTCTCAGTATTCGAGTTTCAGCCTTAGCTGACAGACACTTAAGTTTTCTGATGAGCTTTTCTTCACCAACTGGGATCTCATCCACTTTTCCCACATGCAACTGTAAGATTTTACTGTGATTTTTCAGAATAAATACTTCAAAATAAAACAGAAAAAAGACGTGCCTTGGGCTGGAGAGATGGCTTAGCATTGCCTGTGAAGCCTAAGGACGCCGGTTCAAGGCTTGATTCTCCAAGACCCACGTTAGCCAGATTCACAAGGGGGCGCACGCATCTGGAGTTCATTTGCAGTGGCTGGAGGTCCTGGCACGCCCATTCTCTCTCTTTCTCTGTCACTCTCAAATAAATAAATAAAAATGTACAAACAATTTAAAAAATTGTTTTAAAAAAGACGTGCCTCACCTTATCCATCTTAAAAAATGAAGATTTTTTTAAAGAAAAATAAATGCTTCTAACAACTGTCACCAACCAATGAAATGTAACAAAAAAGAATGTGAAACCTTAAAATGTCAATAGCCCAGAACTAACCATTGTTGATTTACTGCTGTGTGACTTTTCTATGCATGCTTTTAATCATCTTTTATATCTGCCAGTGGGTATAATTGATGCCATTAGTGATCAAGACTATATGGAATTCTACATTATGGACATACACAACTGAATTTCAAAAATATCATAGTGTTGAACTTTTAAGGGTTTTTGGTTTGTTTTTCTTTTTTTGTAAAGCAGTTTCCAAAATTTTAATGGACATAGTGATAAAAATAAAAACATACACAGTAATTCTGAACTCTTTCAACCAGCAATACTCCAATGAATATTCCAATATTTTAACATTCCAATTGCTAATTACTTCCATAGGACAATTTCTCAAATGTGTAGTTATTGATGCCAATGTTGTATTTGTTTTTATAAACTTTGGATAACAAATTCCACTCCAGAATGTTGCACCAATTTAAAATCACAAATGATATCCACATTTTCCACAAGCTAAATATTCTTCTTTTTCTTGGTTTTAAAATTATGTAGATATGTTATTTGGGCAGATAACATAAGTACCTCCTCATATGAATAGGCATGCTTATTTGAGGCAGGTTCTCACTCTAGTTCAGGCTGACCTGGATCTTACTCTGTAGCACAGGCTGGCCTCAAGATCATAGCAGTCCTACCTCAGCCTTTCCAATAGTGGGATTAGAGATGTGCACCACCATGCCTGGCCATTGATTAGGAATTTTAATGATATAATCTAAAGGGCTCAGTCCATTACACCTATGAAGCATTACAGTAACAAATAGTATATTGATAAATTCTTGTATATGTTTATAAATATATTCTTAGGAAAATACCCAAGCAGTGGTGTTTTGGGGAATAGTGAACATTATTTTCCATAGCAATGTTACTTTGATTTATAAGAAATAAAAAGCAGCATGACAGTATGAAGAGTTCAAATGAGCATCTAAAAATGTGGATCCTTTTTAAAATTTTTTTACTTTTTATTGATAATTTTCATAAATATAGACAATATGCCATGATCATAATCCCTCCTATCACCTTCACTCCCTCTCCCAAATCCTCCTTCACTGAATCCTCTCTTTTCACTTAGACTCTCTTCTATGGTGATGTCATCATTTTCTCTCCCATTTTGCAGGTCTTATATAAGGTTAGAATACTGAAGACAGTGTTATAAAGCACTCCTCCCCTTCTTTTCGCTCCTAGATTCTTTCCACCATCACTTCTGCAATGGCTCCTGAGCCTTGGCGGGTGTGATAGAGATGTCTTAATGAAGAGTAATATTCCATCATCACTTCTCAGCACTTTGATGAGTTTTGAGTCTCCCCAGTGGTCACTGCCATCTGAAAACAGAAACTTTTCTAAATAAAAACTTGAGTGCTATGAATACATGGGCATAATTATATATATTGAGAGGGCAGTTTTGTGGTCATAGTATTAGCCAGCCAACAGAAGTAGCTTCCCACATGGGTTTATGACCTCTCCAGCCACAGGTTTTTGACTAAGTTTTCAGCTCCAGGCATGAATTCTCTTTCCCAGATAGCAGTTGGTTCCCCTCATAAAGGCATGCCATCACTGCACCAGTTGGCACATTTTGCTTGGCTGGCCAACCAGGAAGGTTGCAGGATCCACTGTTGGTTAAAACCTTAAAAATGTTGATGGATTTTTCTCCCCCAACAGGCTGCATAGGTAGCTCTTTCCTTCTGATAGCCAGTCAATAGGAAGGGAGGCTTCCTGCTTAGGTCCAGCTTGATTCTTCTGTGTCCTGCAGCCCAAGCAAGCTGTGTCTTCAGCAATAGGGTCTTACCATCTAGTTCTGGTGTTTGTGCCCAACTTTTTAAGTTCAATCATTGTGCTTATTCTAATTAAAATTGAATAGTATCTTTTGATTGTGAACAAATAAACAAAAATATACATCTCAGAAGATGGGGATTTTTTTATTCATTTTTACTTTAAATATTCTGGCCTTAATTTTAGTGTGACTATCAATTCATGATCTCGATCTCAACACATACAGAGTGTGACGTCAACGTTAGGCCATGGCTTTAATTCCAGCTGCCTGAAGTCACTTTCGTGCAATCATTGCGCTGCTTTCTTCCAGTTTTATGGACAGCTTTGTATCACACCAACACATACCTGCATACAAAAACTACCATACACACACAGAAAACAGACCAAGAATTAAAGTACCAGCGTGTGCCATGGTAGATACAGTGATCTTAGAATGGTCTTGAACACTAGATTCTCCTAGTGTTGAATGACTTTTCCTAGGTAATGTAGACTACTTATCCCAGTTATAAAAGACAACAAGGACTGGAGAGATGACTTAGTGGTTACAGCACTTGCCTACAGAGCCAAAGGACCCAGATTTGATTCCCCAGGATCCACATAAGCCAGATGTACATCATGGTGTGTGCATCTGGAGTTCATTTGCAGCAGCTAGAGGCCCTGGTGTAACCATTCTCCCTCTCTCTCTCTTTCTTTCTCTCCTAAATAAATAAAAATTAAATATAAAATTAAATATTTTTTTTAAAAAGGGCAACAACAACAAAAAGTACTCATTCAAGTCCTGGTTAACCAATGTGCTCATGGGGCTCCTTATAGAAGCATGGGTCATTTGCGCAGTTATATCACCAAAAAGCTCACTGAAACCTGAGTGACAGATAACATCTAGCATAAGCTATATCAGTGGAGATTCCATCCCAAGTCAGCCATACCCCTCCTTCACATGCGAGCACCACCCAAGACCAAATGCAGCTGCAGCATGACTCTGTGCAGCTGAGGAAGGAGGAACAGGAAGGAAACAGTGGCTGATGGTGACTACTGGGAAGGCTCAAAACTCATCAAAGTGCCGAGAAGAGACAGTGGAATGTTCCGCACTAAGTGACACATGTCTATCACACCCTCCAAGGTTCAGGGAGCATGGAAGAAGAGGTGGTGGGAAGAATGCAGAACTAAAAGGATGGGAAGTGCTGCTTTGGAATGCTGTTTTCCAGATACAAAATGGCCTTTTTTGTTTTTCATGACCTCACAGTGGCTGACACTATTTGAAGGAAAAAGAAAATGATGGCATCAAAATAGAAGAGGGGCTAGTTGGAAAGAAGAAGGGGAATATAATCAGGATCCATATATGGATTAGATAGATAGATAGATAGATAGATAGATAGATAGATAGATAGATAGATAGATAGATAGATTACAGATAGATAGATAGAAAGACAGACAGACTGACTGACTGATAGGTAGATAATGGATAGACAAAAGAGAATGCTGCAGTAAAAGGATTTTGTTTTTATAAAAGTAACTGACCAGGCAATGGCAAGAAAGCTTGGATATTTACCCACCAGCTTCTACCCCTTGACTCATGGTCACCCCTGATGTACTAATTCCCTCACTTCTCTGGCCTGAACTTCTCAGACCTACCACATTCCTGTGGCCTAAGAATGCTCTCAGGCATAGAGACTGGGGAAGCTTCATTTATTCTAAACAGTTGAATGACTCAGATGCTCATAAATGTTAATGATTCAAGTGTTTTCTGGTGCCATCGTACATTGTCTAGAAAGTTTAGCTAAACAGATCAAATCTTTCTCAACAGTACTCCATAAAGAACACAGTTTTTACCTGGATGCTAGAGACAACCAAATTTTGCTTATAATAATGCATTGAATTCTTCCTGACCCAAACTACTCAGCGTATTTGAAAGGAGTCATGAATTTGATGCGTATGTGAAGGCAACTAAATGGCAGGAGATACAGTATATAACAGGAACATTATTCTTCTTCCCTGTATTATTCATTTAGACATGACTATGTGTACAAAACTAAGATTAGTATAGAGCCATGTATTAATGTCTAAACTCTTCTCACTAAAAGCTTAGTTCAGCTAACTGTGGTGAGAGGAGTCTCTGTCTGGACCCTGCTGGTGTGTCTTGGCTCTTGCTCCCTCCTTCTGTCTGCATCTGAGCTGCATTCCATGATATTTATGTCCCCTTTGGGACCACATCATAATGATTGCTTCCTTGAAGCAGTGCTCTTAACCATAACTTCAGAGTAATCTGTCTCCATCTGTTATTGCTTCGGGAAAAAGATGCAGCCTTGCTCAACACTTGAGTATCCTTTATCTGTAATACTTGTCACCACACTTTGGACACTTCAGATTTGGGGACATTTTCACCTATGCAATGAGCTATTTTGAGAAGGGAACTCAAGTCTAGAAATGTAGCTTCTCGATGTTCCACATATAGCTTGCTAAAGTAATGTTATGTGACATTTTAGTGTCTGTGTTTGACTATGACATGTCCTGTGACCTGGTATTGAGTTTTCCCCATGTAGTGTCACATGGGCACTCAAAGCTATTCAGATACTGGACAATTATGGATTTCAAATTCTCAAGCCAGATTTTAAAACTAGACACGTTCAGGCTATATTCCCAGAGGGACTGCTTTATATTCACTTCTTTCACTTTTTGTTCAAAAGGCTGCCCAACTATCTTACTTGGTGAATGACAATAATTTCTTCATGTAGTATTGTAATTATCATCTCCTCTATTCTGAAACACCCCAAGATGTATCAAGAGTATTATTTTCAGGCTGGAGAGATTAGTTAGTGGCTAAAGCATTTGCCTGCAAAGCCAAAGGACCCCGGTTCAATCCCCTAGGACCCATGTAAGCCAGATGCACAAGGTGATACATATGTCTGGAGTTCATTTGCAGTGGCTGGAGGTCCTGGTGTAGCCATTCTCATTCATCCATTCATTCGCTCATTCATTCATTCTCTCTCTCTCTCTGCCTCTTTCTCACTCTCTCAAATAAATAACTAAATAAATTTTTAATTTTTATTTACTTATTTGAGATAGAAAGAGAGAGTGAGAAAGAGGCAGAGAGAGAGAGAGAGAGAGAGAGAATGGGCACACCAGGGCCTATAGCTACCTTGTGCATCTGGCTTACATTGGTACTGGGGAATTGAGCTTCAAACTCAGGTCCTTAGACTTCACAGGCAAGCGCATAAATAATTGTTTTTTTAAAGAAGGTGTATTGGGCTGGAGAGATGGCTTAGTGGTTAAGCGCTTGCCTGTGAAGCCTAAGAACCCGGTTCGAGGCTCGATTCCCCAGGACCCATGTTAGCCAGATGCACAAGGGAGCGCATGCATCTGGAGTTCATTTGCAGTGGCTGGAGGCCCTGGCATGCCCATTTTCTCTCTCTCTCTATCTGCCTCTTTCTTTCTCTGTCTGTTTCTCTCAAATAAATAAATAAAAATAAACAAAAAAAAAAGAGAAGAAAATGTATCATTTTCTATTTTACCTTCTCACTGGGAATTGGAATTTTCAATACTTGGCCTGTATGTACAAAAGTCTTAAAATTCCAGAATATTTCCCATAAACATCTGACCTCATCTGCCCTTTAAATTGGCTGCCAGAGGATTTACTGCTCAACAACTCATGCTCATTATTATGTCAATTAGGCTAACATGAAAGAAATTATGGTAAAATAAATGGTATGACTCACTTTGGCCAATCTAAACTAGGACTTGAACATTATTTAAAAAAACAAATATGGGCTGGAGAGATGGCTTAGCAGTTAAGCACTTGCCTGTGAAGCCTAAGGACCCCGGTTCGAGGCTCGGTTCCAGGTCCCACGTTAGCCAGATGCACAAGGGGGCGCACGCGTCTGGAGTTCATTTGCAGAGGCTGGAAGCCCTGGTGCGCCCATTCTCTCTCTCTCCCTCTATCTGTCTTTCTCTCTGTGTCTGTCGCTCTCAAATAAATAAATAAAAACTTTAAAAAAAAAAAAACAAATATGTTAAAAAGTTAGCATACAGTGCAATAAAGAAACTAGTAGTTGAAGCCCAAGTCTCTAACATAATAGCAATTGATCTGAGGCAAGGTGATCATATTTTCTAACCTGGGCATGATCTAGCAAGCAGAATGATGTCACCTGTGTCACAGGAGGTGGCACTTCTAAATCGCCATACCCAGTGCCCTCCCTGGTGTATATCACAGGCTCACAGAAAATGTAAATTCTTTCCCTTTCCTCGAGAATTTGAGGAAAACATGGGTTAAGGAGGAGATATTGAGCTGAATATTTAGGAATGGAATATAGTGCTTTTTTTATGCTGTGGTAATTCACTAAAAATTTATCCTCATGCCACAGTCTGTTAGCAAGAGAGTGCACAATTTTCTTCCTAATCACCATTCATCAGGGCATTCTTCCCTGTCCCCAAGGAAGTGAATCTTAAATCTCTGTGCAAACACACATGTCCTCCACACAAGCCATAAATCTGGATAAGAGTTCAAAACATATGTTAATGAATCTTGAGATGACTAGTTTACTAGGAAACTGAAAAAAAAAAAAAAGTAAATAAATTGTCCTGAAATTAAATGACCCTACATTGCAATGGGGAAATCTAGGGAAAAGAGATTTTTCAGCTGTTTTCTTTTTGGCAATTGCATTCTTTCTTTCCGTGTTTCCTCTGCCATATATGCATTTCAGGTAGGACGCACCAAATATCACATGGTTCACAAAGTTCATGCTGTCAAAAGAAAGTGATCCCAACTCCTCTTCTTTGGGAGGACATTCTAGGGCTTGGCTGTCTTCTGACCATGAACAATTCAGTTGACTTATCCCTGTTCCACTTGGCCTGGCTGTGTCTGGGCATAAATCAAATTTCGGAAGAATCACCTGGCAACATTATATTCACAGCTCTAGTTTTTGGGAAAGACATAAAATGGAATATTAATGAGGATTTCGCAGTAGGGTTAGGGGAAGTAATTCAAGAAAAGACAAGGATGTTTTGCCTCACATCAAGTGATTTCACTAGAACTGGAGGGAGTTGGTGATTTGAGAGAAGTCACAAATCTCATAAGAGAGGAAAACAGAGTTTGGGATGTGTTAGAGTTGTTTAAATGTACCAGGAGCTCTAGTGTTTCTCATTAAAGAGCAGTCCAGATATATGCAGCAGTTAGGGCGCTCACAAGTTCACATGCTTTCTTGAGGCCTCTCCTAACCATACTGCCATTGTTACTCCTCGGCAGTAAGTTAAAAAGGCAGGGGTAAGGGCTGAGGAGATGGATCAGCAGTGAAGACTACCAGCCAGGGCTCAACTCCCCAGAACCTACGTAATGCCGGATGCACAAAGTGGCACAGGCATCTAGAGTTCATTTGCAACAGCGAGAGGCCCTGGCATGCCTATTCTTTCTTTCTCTCATTCTCTCTCTCTCTCTTCCCTCAAAGATAAATAATGTTTTTTTAAAGAAATCTGTGTCCTAAGACTGGAGAGACGGGTTAGCAGTTAATACACTTGCCTACAAACCCAAAAGACCCATTAGATGCAGCAGCTGGAGGCCCTGGTGCATGATCTCTCTCCCTCCCTCTCTCCCCCTCTCTCTCTCTCTCTAATAAATAAAATAAAATATTTAAAAAAATCTGTGTCCTAGCCATTTTTCCCAATCTAATTATAATACAAATCTACCTTTGCCATCTAAAAAAAAAAACACTACATTTTCATTCACAACACTATATTACTGCCTAAGAATTATAAGTATCCTAACCTAGAAATGTTAATATATCAGTAAATATTGGTCAAATAATATTAACATAGCTTCAGTACAGTTGTCCATCTATACTGACTACAGGGTTGGTCTCGAGAATTCTCACATGTACTAAAGTCTTTGAAAGCTCAAGTCCCTTTAATCCAACAGTAATTGTAGAGTCACCTATGTACCTCCCCCTGTACCCTTTAAATCATCTATAAAGTATTGATAGTACCTGGTACAAGGTAATTGCTATGTTAACACCTGTTATACTGTTTTGTTTAGGAAATGACAACAAGAAAAAAAAAGTACCTGTTCAACACAGGTATAATTTTTTTATTGAATATACAGCTGTGGGGCACAGTGGATACATGGGGCCTATTGTGAGAACAACACATTGAATTGAAATGATCGGAGTCATGTTTCCATCTTGAATTTATTCTGAATTCCTCTCTGAAGACATGGTAATTATGGCTAAGTAATGTCAGAAGTCCTGTGTTGATAGTCACTTCCACTTAGGTCTAAGTAACATTTTAAACTATGGGGGATGATTGTGACAATTTGCTCAGGTACAATTATATGAATTGGGCATCCAATTAGAATGGGTTTTAAGACCAGATTTAGGTGTGTAAGGCAGGGACCTGACTGGTTGGTGGGATCTAGTGACAGATTTAAGAAGGGCTAACACACAGGTCAGGTGTTAAGCCCTGGGAAATAGAAGCAGGAAACTAATGGCGGAGTTAATGTTTGTAGAGTGGATCAGACCCTAACTCCAGTCTTGCCAGACATGAAGGATAGCCTCCATGTTCCTGTGGTCCAGTTCCTAGATAACTACCTACCAAGGAACAAAGGCTGCCTTACTCCTAATCTATACCAAGCCCATGGGACCTTGTCTTAATACTTCAAAACCTACCCCACAGTGACATACTTCCTGCAGCAGGGCTCTACCTCCGAAAGGTTCCACAATCTTCTCAAACAGCACCACTAACTGGGGAGTAAGTGTTCAAGCGCATGAGCCTAGAGGGGCATTTTACATTCAAACCACCATGAATTTTTTGTTGTTGTTGTTGTTTACTCACTCTGGTTAGCAAGCCAACAGACCGAAGTAACAGTTTCATCCAAGTTAACTTGGTGAAGAAATTTTTGGTTTTATTGACAGGAGCATGGACAATTCTTAAACTGCCTCATTACCAACAAGTCCCACCCGAGCGTGGATAATGCCCACCCCACGGCAGCACAGACGGATACCCCTTGAATCCATTTTCTGCTCTCTATGTACTCTAGTGTCTCGGAAACTGTGTAGAGCTGGAGTGGATTACACACAGCTGGGAAGGAGTGCAGAGTGGCTGGATTCTATTGGCCCTCCCCAGTCCTCCTTTATAAGAAATTTGAACAGGCCTGTGGGGGTTTGATTCAGGTGTCCCCCCATAAACTTAGGGGGTCTGAATGCTAGGTTCTCAGCTGATGGAGATTTGGGAATTAACACCTCCTGGAGGCAGTGTATTGTTGGGAGAGGGCTTATGGGAATTATAGCCAGTGTTTGGCACAGTCTCTTGTTACTACTGTCCACCTTATTTTGGCCAGGGGGTGATATCCACCTTCTGCTCATGCCATTGCTTTCCCATGCCATTGTGGAGCTTCCCCTTGAGTCTGTAAGCCAAAATAAACCTCTTTTTTTCCCACAAGCTGCTCTAGGTTGGGTGATTTCTGTCAGCAATGCAAACCTGACTGCAACTCTTACATAATCACAGCTGGTATTATAAAGACAAGAATGACTGTTGTGCTCAAGAGGACAGTTTTCTACAGCATCACGGTTGACTAAGGGTAGTTGACACTGTATAAAATATATCTGTGGACTGCCAGAGACATTACCTATACCAAAGTAGAAAATACATTAGAGCACTGGCATTTTCATTTACCACCAGACAGTAGGATGGGAATGAAGCTAATGTTATATAGTCACAGCTTTGCCTAATATTGTTCTCTTATCAAATATACATACAAAAGCAATTCCTTGCGGTTGGGGAGATGGTCCAGTGAGTAAGCTGAGCAAGAATGAACACCTGAGTTTGATTTCCAATGCCTCTGTAAAAAGCCAAGCGTAGACACATAGTTGTAATCCTGGTGTGAAAGGAGATAGAGACAGGAAGATCACTGGGGCTCACAGTCAAGACCAAAAATAAATATCCTAAGACCTGCAGCAGGTTCAATGATAGACCCTGTCTCAAGGAACTAAGGTAGAAGAGCAATAAAGGTGGACACAGATCTCCTTGTCTGACCTCCACACCTGTGCAGGGGGCATGTGAATCTACACGCATACTACATGTACTATATACAAAAAAGGTGGACAAAAGACAATGAAAAAGAAAAGTCACTCCTTTCTATAAAGAACTGTGTGAACAATTTTATTTCAAAATCTTATAATGTCACTGAGGTATTTTTCTTCCATAGCCTATTTTAATATTCTATCTTTCTAAAAAGTTTGCATTACTTACTTAAATAGCACACTTTTCCTAAGATCATTCTAATATATTATTAAATAGGTATTTTAATATGCATTTTACAGTGAGAATAATTGTTGTATACTATGAAATAAATAAACTAATCCAGAGACCAATTTTGTCAAGTTAAAAAGGATTTGAATTTTATATTATGAAACTCTTCATTGTATACATTAGTACTCAGATTTAAATAAAATCCATGTTATTTCTCAAAAGCCTAACTTTACCACTGCAAAATAAACTATTGTTAATATATTGTCATCTTTGAGATTTCATAAAGAGCTTTAAAGAGTGACAGAGGAAGCACATGACCACCTTTAGAAGTCTGAATTAATGTTTCTTCATCAATGAAAACCAATTTGCTGTTAGCACACATCTAAGAATAAAGAGCCCCCTTCTTGGTGACATTTCTTACCTCCTTTAAAAATCTTATTATGGACTTCAGAAGCATTTTTCCATGTTAAATGTTTGAAAGCTCAGCTTATCTTTCAAAACTGTTTTCAAGTAGTAATGATTATCTCTGTCTTACAGATGAGGAAATTGAGACCCTCCCAATGTGCATGTCTTCTTACAAAGGATTGAATTTCTACCTGTGACCTAGCCCCAAGTTACCATCCTCTATTGTCCAATAATACATGCTGGTAAAAGCTCACACCTAGGATGGAGCAAGGGAATGAGCTCCTTGTAACTCCATCTGAAGACATCTTAGACAACAGGAAAACCACAAAGAGACCATTGCTTACAGTTTGTAACCCAAAATAACCTAATATTAACATAAGAAATCTCATAAAAAGTCTTAAGTAAAAAAAAATATGTTTCCTGCCAAAAAGAAGAAGAAGAGAAGGAGGGGGGCGGAGAAGAAGGAAGAAGAAGAGAGGAGCAGATGAATCACATAAAATGCCAGCCCTGTCCAAGCAGAGCTTGACAAAGTCCGGCTGAGAAGCAGGAAGAGTCCTATGAGAGGAGTCAGGGCACTAGGCTCTGGAGCTACCTAGGAGGCTAAAAACCATACTTATTTTGCTGGTCATTGGCAGTTTGTGTATTATTCACATGAGGGTATTATTTAAAATCTATTCTTGATTATTAAGATGTAAACTGGAAAAGGGATTGGAGATCTAGATTTTAAGCTGCAAATAATACCCTTCACTTCTCCAAGACTCAATTGGAATTTGTACTTTTATAAAGTTGGGGAAATAATTGGGGGTATTGTGTGCAAAAGGACTAAATGTATGCGATGCTTGCATGTATTGTATATGAAGCACTTAGCACATTGTGGAACCTAACAGGACCCCACTAAGTTTTGAGCACTATCAGTACAGATGCAGAAGTTGTCAAGGTAATAAGAACTGTAACAAAAAATATATTCTGTTGTAATTGTTCTACAACCTGCATTTTACCTGCTATTACCTGAGTAGACTGAAAATAAGTTCTGGCAAAGCCAGAAGGAACTATCTGCCTACTGTCTTTCAAATTTCCCAGTGGTCACTAAATTCCATAAGCCCATTAGTTAATCACTTCTCAGAGAAAATAGCTAACATGATGAAATTACAGTTAATAACTGACCACAACAAGAAAGGTTCACACAAGAACAATCAAATGAATGTAAGAGTTTTATCTCTTTGAGAAATATTAAGTTTATACCATACTATATTCACCAAAATGATTTACAAGTGGATTAAAAAGTATGGTGTGAGCACTTTTGCTTGATTTTTGGGGTGACAAGATTTTCCTATGAAGCTCAGGTGGGCTTTGAACTCACAATTCTTCAGCCCCAGCCTCCTGAATACAGGGCTGATAAGCATGTGCCATTATACCCAGCTTTTTATAGCTTTTGTTCAATGTTTTTACCCAAATACATACATAGGTATACACAAAGAAAGAGAGAGATAAATACAGATATAGACCTGTGTGATTTTGTAAAAATACAAAAACAAAAAACAAAAAGCATAAGTGGAATTGCATTGTGGATATTGTTCTATGACTTGCTTTCCAACTAAATAACATGTCTTGGGTGTATATATTTATATGTGAGTTCAAGTGAAAAACTGGTCCAGTAACCCACCTCTCATGATATATATATGTAACTCATTATTTTATAAAATTTGCAGAATACTCCAAAACATGACTGGCTGTCATTTATATCTTTATTTGACTCTCCTACTGAGAGGTAGTTGAGTTTTTTGTCTAATTTTCTATAATTAAAACCATATAGCAATTAATTTTTAAAAAGTATGGTGTGAACAGTGAAAGCAAAAAAATATGTATCTAAGTCTTTGTCCACTCTTTGGTGGGGGGGGTGGCTGTGGAGAAGGGTGTTCTCAGCATTGCTTAAAGAGACCATAATGATCTAGCAAAGAAATCACTGGTAAATTCAATTACATTAAATATTTAAAATTTCTACATGATAAAATTAGAATTAATTATGATAAAGAGAGCTATGAATATGCTTGCATGCATATAGATACATTAATGAATTGAAATTCTAATAGAGTCAAAGTAATAGCAACTAACTTAATGGTATGTCTTTTTTATTAAATTCATATCTTAAAAAGTAATATAATATTTCTAATACTTTCATAAGTAAATTCCTATACCTTTCTGAGTGGGGTTGTGGCTCAGTGGTAGAGCACTTGCCTAGCTTAGTTCAATCTCAAGTGTCACATAAACAAATAAGTAAAATTAGACCTTTCTAAAGACTTTTTGGTAATTAACACTTTATAGCTATCTATACTCTGATTTTAAAATTACTCTTTGAGAAAGTTATCCTATAGTAATAGAGACAATTATAAATTTTTTAAGTATTAATAAACTTTATGGTGTTGTTTATGGTAGTAAAAGATTTCAGGGCTGGAGAGATGGCTTAGTGGTTAAGTGCTTGCCTGTGAAGCCTAAGGACCCTGGTTCGAGGCTTGGTTCCCCAGGTCCCATGTGAGCCAGATGCACAAGGGGGCGCATGCGTCTGTAGTTCGTTTGCAGAGGCTGGAAGCCCTGGCGCGCCCATTCTCTCTCTCTCCCTCTATCTGTCTTTCTCTCTGTGTCTGTCGCTCTTAAATAAATAAGTAAATAAATAAATAAAAGATTTCAAACAACATAAATATACAAAACTATAGATTGAGTACTGAAATTTCATATAATGGAAATATATAGTCATACAAATCATAAAATACCAATAATATTTAACCTGAGATATATCTATTAGTTACTGTTATACCAAGATGACTTTAATTTTGCTAAAAATAACATGCTAATATACATGTACTTCACATATTTATATCTAATACCAAAGAAGATGTGAAAGGTACAACTATGAACAATAGGATAGTAGGTATTTGTTTGCATAATCTCAAAAAATTATTATATTCATATATACAGACTTTAAAATGCACACAAAACCATGAGCAAGGAAGAGGAAGGAGACAAAACAAAGGGCAGACTGTGAGTCAGAGAGCGAGGACAGAGAGGAAGACAACAGGGGAAACTGAGGCAGTCCCTCAAGGCAGACAGGAAGATGTGTGCTGCCAATTGCTCCTCCTTAACCAAAGGTCCATTCAGTTCATTTGAGGATCTTCAAGACACTTTTATTGACACGAGGGAGTTTCCCCAAGGCAAATTTCTGTCAGTTCCCTATGAGCAGTCACATCAGCCAGGGGCCAGCAGAGAGGGGTACCCTGGAAGTATCCCAGGTTTTCCTAAGGAAGAGACTTCCTGTCCATCGGTTTCTCATTTCAATCTCTCAGCCACCCACTCCCTGCAAGAACACACTGGGAGTGGCTGCTCCAAAATGGAAATAACGCACCTATGGTAGAACTAACATAATATTGTATGTAAAAGCTCTTCAAGGTTTTACATTAGAACAGCTGATTGGGGATAATTAGAGCATTGATAGAATATGCGGTATGGAATAAATTCTCTCATATCCCTACAAAGTCAGCAAGGCCATCAAGTTCTCTGAGCTCCAGCTGCGCTATGATGGATAACCGCTGGCAGAAGGAAGGCATTACAAACCCCTGAGAGCCTGGGAGCTGACTGCCATCTGCCCTGTGTGAGACTCAAGTTGTATTCTCCTCTAACCTTCCTGCCGATGTCATGGATAGGGCCGCTTTCTGCAGGAGACAAGTGATAATTAAGAATCAGGATCTCAAAGCCAGTGCTGTCTCTAAGGCTGTCAATCATATCTCACTGAAAACCTAAAACACTATTACGTCGCCTTCTCCTTAGAACTGATCTGTAGAACATGGAATAGAAAATGACTCTAGAGTATGGTTGATTAAGACTTCTCCCCTTCAGTCATACTATATACTATAGTCATGCTTCCTTTTGGAGCCATAGAAGCCTACAACATAAATATAACTATCCTTATTAGGAATTCTGTATTTCTTGACAAATTAATATTTGATAGACTTGATAATTCTATTTACTATGACTTTACTATGGATAAAAAACAAAAACTCTGAACAAGTGACTAAATTCCCTAAGCTTACCTCAGACATAATTATGTGATATACAGTGCACACTACTTTGGTCTCTTGGTGTATAAGATTAAGGTTTCTAGGATTCTCATTCATATTCATATTCTTCTCTCTCTCTCTCTCTCTCCCTCCCCCAAAAGAAAATATCTGAGGGCAAATGAGTTGAGTCTAAAGTCTTTTGAAATCTTTGAAATATAATGTGCTAAGGAAACATCCACTCTGTGTGACAAATGTCCTTTTGGCTTCTCTGTGGACATCTCAGACCTACAGGGACAATGTGTTCTGATTCATAAGAGTTGCAAGGCTTCTAGTATCTTGGGCTATATCTCTAAAAAGGCCTAGAACAGAAAGAATTCTAATGCCACTTCCTGTCTCCCAGGGTTAGCTCTAATACTCAGCAATGACCACAAAATAGATGGTGTCGATTATAAAGTGCTAGCTGGTGTAAGCCAGTAGATCCTGTTTCAGTTTGAAACAGCAAATGACACTAATCCCATTAAGAAAGTTCAGCTTCTCAGGTCACTGAAAGAAAATGTCTCTCAGGAGAGGTTCAGGCCTGATAAAATTAAAGCTTGATTCCAATGCAATGTTTCATGGACGTCTCAGTCAAGAAAAGAAGAGAGCACAGCCAGCATGGTGGCCCACACCTTTAGTCTCAGTACTTGGGAGGCAGAAGTAGAAGAGAGTTTAAGACCAGCCTGAGATTACATAGAGAATTCCAGGTGGGCCTGGGCCAGAGTGAGACCCTCCCTTGAAAAACTTTTAAAAAAGGAATACCAAAATTAAACACACACACACACACACACACACACACACACACACACACACACACACGAGAGAGAGAGAGAGAGAGAGAGACAGCATGCTGACCAAAAATGTGATGGAGCACTGACTTTTCCACCATCTTATGAACAAACCAAGATTTCTACATATATGTTTTTATCCATGCCTCTGTTCTTTACATTTTGTACATATTTAGTTTTTTAAATTTATTTTACTTATTTCAAGAAGAGAAAGAGGCATGTAGAGAGAGAATGGGCACTCCAGGGCCTTGAGCCACTGTAAACCAACACTAGATACATGCACCACCTTGGGCATCTTGGCTTACGTGGGAGTTCCTAGGGAATCGAACCTGAGTCCTTTGGCTTCTCAGGCAAATGCCTTAACCACTAAGCAATCTCTCCAGCCCTGTTCTTTAAATTTTTATTTGAACCCATATGCCAAGGTCCATCCCAGACAGGTTTTATTTCCTGTTTTGTGAAAATTTTCTTAGTGGTTGAGATCTTATTTTTCTCCCACATATAACGTCTGATATGGTTGTTTAGCTTATCTTTTGCGTCTACATTTTCTAACTCATTTACTCACTCATCTATCTAATCAACAAATAATTATCCAAAATTATACTGTGCCAGGAATTTTATCTGTTCTTTGGTGGACAATGGTGATCAAAACAGAAACAACAAGAGAAAGAGAGAGAGAGCACTATCCCCCTGGAGTTTAAATCGTGATAATTTGTAAAACTTGTTTTCAAGGTAGGGTCTCACTCACTCTAGTCCAGAGTCCAGGCTGACCTGGAATTCACTATGTAGTCTCAGGGTGGCCTTGAACTCACAGCTATCCTCCTACCTCTGCCTCCCAACTGCTGAGATTAAAGGCATGTGCCACCACACCTGGCCAAAATCATGATAATTTTTAAGAGAAAGAAAATAACCTAAGGACCTGTGGCAGGATGCATAGGGAAGACCTACAGGGGCTGGAGGGTCAGGTGTGGCAGATAGTGAGGGGCAGATAGCTGACAAGAGTGGCTGTCCAGCACTTTTGGGAAATCCTTTGTACATGATGATGGCTTTCTACACCATGAAATCAGCATTGGTAAAGTAAATCCAAAAATGTTACTACACAGGACAAACTCCTATTGTGCAACCTTGGACCCTTCTAAAGCTGCTCCGACTTCTGAGCCCGACCTCCGCCCTGTCACATGTGGAGACTGAGATTAAGTGCAGGACCATATGGTCCATGCCCCTTCAGTGTTGAAGTTATCACCCTGTGCTGGTTGTTTGCTTCCAGGATTAGTTAAAATGTCACAGTGTGAGAAATGGGATCTGACTTCCTGAATGGTCACCATTGGCCTAATTTAAACATGAGAGAGCTGGCCATGGGGATGCTAACCTTGACAAATGCATTCATTTTTCTAATTTCATTTATTTTCAAGGTACACAGTGCTCCTTATCTTTCATCTGTTTTCTTTCTTTCTTCTTCACTATTTCTCTTTATCCTCTTCTCTTTCTTGGAAAAAAAAGAGACACACAGAGAGAGAATTGGCACACCCAGGCTCCAGCCACTGAAATCAAACACTAGATGCTTGCATCACCTAGTGGTACTGTGCAACATTGCACTTGCCTCACCTTTGGGCGTCTGGCTTACGTGGGATCTGGAGAGTCAAACATGGATTCTTGGGCTTCACAGGCAAGCACCTTAACCACTAAGCCATCTCTCCAGCCCTATCCTCTTCTCTTTTTGTCACTGCCTTTCTTAACTTTCTTTTTTTCAGAATACTCCATAAGGAGGGGCTGGAGAAAGCTCACAGCTCGAATTTTAAGACTTCTAAATTCCAGGCAATATGAATAAAACTTTGTGATTTAACTTGTGATCTGATGAAATCCAACCTATAAATCGATTTATCTCTCAGCCACAGAGTCCACTCATTTACATAGGAGGAAGAAAGACAGTAGTCCTCAAACACACCCTAGCATTAAACCAGTATCATGCCACACACTGCTCCTGCTTATTTCAGAGAATTCCAAAGGTTCTGAAGTTTCAGCATACTGATTGTCCCACATAAGGTCCTGCTTTAACTGACTACCATGTATAAAACACTGTGAAGGCTGAGAGATACCTTACTGGATAAAATCCTCACAGCTTGAACCTGAGTACCTGAATTCAATCCCCAGACCCCATGTAAAAATACAGAAGCTGAAACAGATGTCTATAATTCTAGCATGTACACAGACACAAGACAGGAGGTAGACAGGATGATTTCCCAGAATCTGATCGTACATAACAAAAAACAACAGCAGGAAATACAGAGAGTGAAACCCTGCCTCAAATGAGATGGAAAGTCAAGGACCAAACCAAAAGTTGTCCTGTGATCTCCACATGCATCCTATAGCATGAGAACCTCCTTTGCACACACTTATACACACACACACACATACAGACACACATACACACACACACACACACACACACACACACACACACACACAAAATAGATACTCTCTGTGGATTTCTTATGCCCATATATCTAGGATATGGTTTTGGTCAGATATAACTTGATTACTGCTCATTAGTTAAGATATTTCAATTTGGAATTCAATCTTCTCTACTTCTTGCCTTTCCACTTTACATGAATAATTTATGAGTGAGAAAATGAAACATTCATGTCAAGAATCAGTCTCCCATTATCTGCATGTTGGAAACACACAGCAAATGAAATTTCTCCTTTTCCCCTTACCCACAGGAGAAACATTGGGGGAAAGGAATTTTTTTTTTCTGTCTTCTAGTTTTCACCCTAGTCCTCTACAAAAGTAATTCATCCATTGCAACAGACACTATAGAGGGAAATGCTATTGCCAAGAAAATCCAGTCATAAAATTAATCTTGAAAATATATGCCCATAGTTTTATTGATTTGCACAGTTCAAGAACCAGAAATCCATTTGGTCTGGCACCAGAAGTCAATGTCTGGAAAACAGTAATAATTTGAACTTGAATCCATATTTTCTGGTACAGTAAAACATTCCTTAAGACTATTGATGCTAATTATATTCAGATGTATCAACATTATGATATTATTAAAAGTGAGAGAAAGAAAACAAGTCAAATCCTATTATCACAAATGAGATCTCATGTTCCCATGCTAGAACAGTTAGCTTGTTCGTTACATATAACTGTAAATTCAATGATGGGTTAAATTTCAGGACAGGAGAAGAAGAATATTAATGGAAGTAGTGATAATCCACTGGAATACCTGCACATTGGGCCTGGAACATGGAAATTAAGAAGTTCAATGGCTTACAACTAAAGTAGAGTATAAGATTTGAAATAACCAATGAGTTGTATTAAGTGTAGATGAGTAGAAAACACAGACACAAATACAATTCCATTCATTCATTATAATAAAAAAACACTAATAGAATGGTATTAGATAAAATTTATATCCCTGAAATCGTACAAAATTATCAATGGGAATTATTTTGTTCAGAGATACACACTGACAAATCAACTCAAGTTGACTGGTCTTTTTCAGCAGGGATGACACAAAAGCATTCAATATCTCAATAAGACTTCCATCTTGGCCTAAACCTCTAATGCTCATCTAGCTTTCAATGTACCTGTGCTACCTAGAATTCATTATATACTTAAGTTTAAAGGTAAAGTCATTAGGTATCCAAAGAGAGCTTTGTAAAGTATAAGCTAGAAAGTACCATTTCAAAATACTAAGAACATACAGTGGAGAAAATATAGTCTTTTCAGTAAATAGTGCTGGTAAAACCAAATGTGCATGTGCAGAAAAATAAAACTGGATTCTATCTTTCACTGTACACACACAAAAAAATATCAACTCAAGGGGTGGAAAGAGAGCTCAGTGATTAAGGCACTTACCTGCAAAGCCTGTTGATCTGGGTTCAATTCCCCAGTAGCTATGTAAAGCCAGATGCATAAGGTGGTACAGGCATCTGCAGTTTGTTTGCAATGGCTAGAGGCCCTGGTGTGCCCATTCATACTCTTTCTTTCTTTCTTTCTTTCTTTCTTTCTTTCTTTCTTTCTTTCTTTCTTTCTTTCATCCTTCCTTCCTTCCTTCCTTCCTTCTTTCCTTCCTTCCTTCCTTCCTTCCTACCTATCACCTATCTCTCTCACTCTCAAATAAATAAATATTATAAAAATCAACTCAAAATGGATCAAAGACTTGCATCTGAAAACTGACATTATGAAATGACTAAAAGGAAACACTTGACAATATTGGAGTAATCAAAAAGTGTGTTTGATTAACTCCAAAGCACAAGCAACAAAAGCAAAATTAGACAAATGAGAGTACATCAAACAAAGGAAAGAATCAACAGGATAAAGAGGCAACCTGTAAGATGGAAAAAACATTTGAAAATGATGCATCTGACAAAGGATTGGCATCCAGACTATATAAGGAATTCAACAGATGTACACCAATGATAAAACAATGCAATTAAAATCAGGCTAAAGAACAAAATATATACTTCTTGAAAAAAGACATACAAAAGACAAAAAGAAAAACTATTCAATTTCACTAATCATAAGAGAAGTGCAAATCAAAACCACAATGAGATATCATCTCAAGCCAGTTGGAATGGTTATCATCAAAAAGGCAAGAAGTCACAGATGTTGGTGAGAATAGAGAATAACATGGACATTTATACAGTGTGGTGGTAAGTTAATACAGTCATTATGGAAAACAGTATGTAAATTTCTTAAAAATCTAGGCATGGTACTATCATATTCGACTACTTGTATACATCCAGGATAAAATGTAGCCAGATGATACTTTTGTTCCCATTTTTAGTGCAGTACTTTTCCTTCCTGTCAAAAATATAGAATCAACCAAGACGCCCTTCAGTAGATGCATGAGTTTTTTCAATGTGATAAATATCCCAGTGGAATAATATTCAACCCTTTTCCATCTGCAACAATGTAGACAAGACTGGAGTATATTGAGTGAAACAATTCAGGAACAAAAAGACAAATACCATATGTCCTCACTCTTCTATGAACACCCTAAGTCAGCCTTACAAGAATATGGAATACAAGAGAGTTCACTGAAGACAAGGAGGGTTAAGAGAGAAGGAGACAGAGATAAATTAAAAGAGACTTATAGGAACTGAGAAATGTGCTAGGTGAGGAGGGGTGAGAGTCAAAAATAAAAGGAAAACTAGAAGTATAGCTAAGGGATAAAGCTTTTCCCTTGCATTTGTGGAGTCCTAGATTTAATTGCTAGTATGCTAAAGGAATGAAAGTTAAAAAAAAAAAAAAAAGAAGAAAGGAAGAAAGGAAGGAAAGTAAGAAGAAAGGAGGGGGAAGGAAGGAGGGAGGAAAGAAAGGAGGAAGTAGAGAAGGAGGGAGGAGAGCAAGGGAGAAATGGAGGAACAGATGAAGGAAGGAGGGAGGAACGGATGAAGGAAGGATAGAGGGAATGAAGGAAGGGAGGAAGGGCAGGAGGGAGGGTGGGCGGGAGGGAGGGACAGAATGTAAAGATTTATGTACAAGCTAGCGCATGCATCTGAAGTTCATTTGCAGTGGCAAATGTTGAAGACTTCTTCACACACTGTCAGTTGGGCAGGGATAGAAGATGAGGCATCTGATTGCAAAGAAGAAAATGCAAAGTAAAGTGGGAGGCCCTGGAAAGAAACCACTCATGCAACCTCCAGGAGCCACCAAGCACAGGCCTTATACTAGGGACTTTGCTTGTTGCCAGAGGAGAAAAAAATGCCAAAACAAAACAAATATGTCTTCTGTGTGCTGTTAAAAAACATAAGAAGGTAAGAAGGACAATCATTTACATAATAATTACTCAAATGCAGATATTGTTTGAAGCTCTCTGAAAAAACAAGTCTGTTTTCAAGGAGTTTGCAAAACAAAGGAACCCTACAGGTCATCCAAGGGATCATCTCATCTCCCATGCAGGAGGCATACAAGTTAAGGAGAAAAGGGGACATCTGAGAACATGCCAGGTGCAGAAAGAAGGTAGGCAGGAAGAGCATCTGCCACAACCCAAAGTTTAAAGGATTGATCGGGGCTCCATCATGAATGGCGGTGCAGAGGGTAGACTACGCAAGAACACAAGCAGAGCTAAGAGCAGCAGTAGAAGAAAGGAAAGTCCGTGTTGCGTTGAGCGCTTCAGGTTTAGAACGTCCACAAAGTCCTGGTCTGGGAGAAGAGGACAGGGGAGCGAAGGAAACTGGAAACAAATGGATCATCAGTGCTCACGTGGTGCTGTTACTCATGGTGAAGGGAAAGTGCCCCAGGAAGGTAAAAGACCCTAATGCGACAGAAAATGGGACTTTAGGGGAAAACTGAAGTTAGGTAACAAGTCAAGTGAAAAGAGGCAGGAAGAAACTGAAAAGAAGTGGTCAAAAAAGCTCCAAGAGGAACAGTGTTGTTCTGAGAGCTAATAGGGGTGATTTTCATAGGGGGAAAAAAAAGTGGTTTCATTGGATCAAATGTTATAGGCGGATCAAGAACGATGTGTGACATATGCCTGGTCAAATCTCAGGACACAGATTAAGTTTAGCAAAAGCCAATTCAGTTGAGGAGAGAATCAAAAAAGCTATTAAGTGCGGGAGAGATGACTGAGCAGCAAAGGGGCTTGCATGTGAAGTCTAAGGACCCATGTTCGACTCCCCAGTTCCCAGGTAAGCCAGATGCACAAGGTGATGCAAGTGCAAGGTAGTACCTGTGCACGGGAGGCACACGCCGCTGCCGTGCGACTGCAGTGGCGGGAGGTTGTGGTGCACCAACTCTCTCTGGCTCTCCTTCTTTCTTTCCCATGAAAAAGCTATTAAGTTCTATAAACATTAAAAATTAAAGAAAAATTTCCATTCTTATAGCTCTTAGTCACCCTTAAACTCTGAATCAATAAAGTCTTCAACCTTTCCTGAGTTTACAAAGCTAAATCCAAATTCCATAGATGGTGAGATGCTTGGTGTGGGATGGTTTACAATTTTTTAAACAAGCCTCCTCATTTAAAAAAATTAAAAAACACAAATCTGATATAGCTTGAGAGAACAATATTTTGTTTGAGTGATTTCCTTGTAGAATCAGATTTGATCTTCACAGAGGCAAAAGTTACATGGGTGGGAAGATACCATCTTAGACACACAGCAGATTCCAAGAGAGTGTTCAGTAGTGTGTGGGTGGTTAACAAATATTCTTTCCTCTGTTCTGGTACTTTCCGCTGGACTTTCACCGTCTAAGTCTGAACTTGTCTAATGGGGAATAAAAGAATGTGGTAGAAACATGTGTCAGCAAGTGTATGCTCATTTCAAAACTAAAAATGAATGAAGTATGTGGGTTACATTGACCTTGTAGGGCTTAAAAGTAAATAACCCTCACAAAGTCATTGGTAAACACAAATAAAGTAAGGCTTTTAGTTGTTTTTTTTTTTTTTTTTAACAGCTTTGTTGAAGTAGGGTTGATGTTTAAAAAGGTATCTATTTAGTGAGTTAAGGAAAACACTCTTGTTACCATCACCTCAAGTTAGTATATCTACTACTTATCAAAGCATCTTTTGTTTCATTTCCATTGTACAATGGGTTTTATTTGTTTATTTTTGAGGTAACAGCACAACAGATGACTTACTCTATAAATTCAGAAGGGCACCAATATCATGTTGTTAGCTCTGTGAATTACTGTGAGCCTCAGGTCTGTAGAGCTTATCCATCTGTCTGAAGCTGTCAGTGAATAGCCAGACCCTACCTTTCTCCCTTACCTGCCTCCTCCCTCCAGCCCTTGGCAATAGCTATGGTGTATTTTGCCTCCTTTAGTTTGACTATTAAAGATTTGTCATAATAGAAGAGCCTTTCTACATGTCGCTTACTTAATTTACCATATTATTTGCTAGGTTCACTCAAATTGTCACAAATGAAATTATTTATTTTTTTTTCTAAAGCTGAATAGGGCTGGAGACATGGCTTAGCAGTTAAGGTGTTTGCCAGCAAGACCAAAGGATCCAGGTTCAATTCTCCAGGACCCAAGTAAGCCAGACGCACAAGGTGGCGCATACATCTGGTACTCATTTGCATGGTTGGAGGTCCTAACACACCCATTCTCTCTCTCTCTCTCTCTCTCTCTCTCTCTCTCTCTCTTTCTGTGCCTCTTTCTTGCTCTCACAATAAATAAATAAAAATAAAATATTAAAAGCTGAATGATACTGCATTTTATGTATATATCACATTTTCTTCTTAAAGAAATATTTATGTGTTTGTTTATTTCAAAGAGGAAGAGAGAGAGTGAATGTGTCTGCCAGGGCCGCTTGTTACTGCATACCAGTTCTATATACACATGCCACTTTGTGTGTCTGGCTTTTATGTGAGCACTGGGGACTTGAACCTGGGTCAGCAGGCTTTGCAAGCAAGCACCTTTAACTGTTGAGCCTGGCCACATCACATTTTTTTTCATCCAATCATTAATCAATGGACTTTTGAATTTCCATATCTTGGCTACTGTAAATAATTCTGCATGTAACACGAGAACGTAAGTCTCTCTTGGCGCTCCTTATCTGGTTCTTTTGAAAATATACTCAGAAGAAATAAAGCTATAATTCTCCAATGGGCAGAGTAATCATATCAGTGTTTATAAGTATATAAGTGACATGCGCTTCTTAAGTTATGTCTCAGGAGGAATCTTCTTCCCTATTGCCCTCAAGAATGAAGGAGACAGGCACATACACACCTGCATAAACACACCTGTGCATTGCATACAAACGCACCTTTGCTCCATTTCTGACACTTTAAGTTGAATTTCAGTCCCACAAATCTAAATGCTCCTCCACAACAGCTTGGCCTAACCTTCAGAACAGTAATTACATAGATAAAAATGGTTACCGTTTTCCATGGCCTACATTGCAGAGACCATGTGCTCTAGGGACCTCTTCCCATTCTAATGACAAGGAAGCTAAGGTCCAGAGAGCGACATCACCACACAACACTGCAAAAGCAAAAAAAAAGAAAAAATAAATAAATTTTAAAGAAAAAGAATCTTGCATGTGTTGGAAAGAAGGGGTTTGGGAGAGTGGGGATAAGGGAAGGGAGCAAAGGAAAAGGAAGGGGCTGGGAGAGGAGGATTATGCTCATGGCATAAAATGTTATGTATGGAGATTGTCGATAAAAAACATAAATAAAGCAAGAAACGGGACTTCAGGTATTTAAGTGAGGCTTAAACTCCTGCGCTTCACAGCACCGCCATCCGGGGCTGTGCCAACAGCTGATTGGAACGTGTGACTGCAGCGTGGTCACAGAGCGTCACAGACTGAGAGGGAAAACAGCATGCTAGTATGCAGACAGGAAGAAAAAGAAAAAAAAAAAAAAAAAATCTGTTAAAATGTGAAGCCAGGCTTCTTATGTGGTTTGAACGTTTGTTGTCACAGCTGAAAATGATTACGTTTAGAAATCCCAATGAAGTGTTCACAAAATGGCTCTCGCTTTGGAAGCAGTGTCCACGCTGCGACCATTTTCATAGCTTGCTTCAGCCGTTCACCTTGAAACAATGTCACTTAGTGCTTGCACGTGAACCAGCGGCTCCGTTTTCGCTCTGATCTTCCTTTAAAACTCCCCCTCCCTTGCCGTCTTGGGACTTCTGTTGGTTGCCCCTTGACCTAGAATGTTCCCCGGGTTCTAGCCCACCCTCGCTCCAAATCCCAGCTGATCCATCTGCCAGGTGATTCGCCCTTGAGAACCTGGCCATCCGCTGTTGTGGGTGGCACCTGGCTGATTTCCTCCCAACTCGGAAGCCCCAGGGCATTGTTGCCTACTTCATTGTCCCTCATGCACCTCGCTCAGGTGGTACCAGCGATGTCTGAGGAGCGGAGGGGAGGGGAGGGAAAGAAACCCCTCCTCCCAGAGGCATTCCCAGCATCACGACTTCGTGCTTGGAGGCTCTGGCTTCATGCAAAAGGCTGCAGTATTCAGGCGGCTCTATTTGGAGAAAAGCCTAGGCTAACTTGGATACGAAAATGACAGCAGTGGCAGACATGGTCTGCAGCCAACGTTGACCCAAGGTGCACAACGTCAGCAAGCTGCTGGGGGTCTACCCACGCGCGAGATCCTGGTCGCCAGCAGGGGTGCCGTCGCTGCAGGGCCCAGGCCTGGGTGCTTGACCGACCAAGAAAAATACCGTAGACCCTGGGACTTACTGATCAAAGCAAGCGGCAGCTCCGTGAGAGAATCAGGACCTGAATTATTAGTATGCGTGTTTTTAAAATGAGGACACGCTCGGATCATGTACATGTAACCCCCGGGGGCGGGGGGGCACTGCTCACAGGGAATCCTAGTTCAGGCCACACCCTTTGGGCGCCAGTGGAATCTGGAGAAATGAGGGAGACACTGCCAACACTCTTCTTGTTTATGATTTTAAAGGTTGGAAACCTTGAAATTCCTCACATTTCTTCCAAATCAAGATATTTAGATCACAGACCCTTTAATCTAACTTTGATTTTTGGAATGTCTGAGTTCTCAGCCCAGATTTAAGACTTGTTTCCCAATTAGTACCATGAGTTGAGGAATCTCCTGGCATCTGCCATTTGCAGAGTAAACTGAAAGTAGATAAAATAAACTTTTTTTTTTTAAAAAAGGGCAGCATATTTTGATTAACTTCCGGCAAGATTTAAAAGACAGCCTAAACCACAAAATGTCAGTTTCTGAAACATTGTTTTTTTTTTTTTCATTTGTGCCAGACAGTGTGACTCCACGCCCACTTACTGGTACTTATTTTTAAATCTACTGCTTTTTCATAAAAGTAACTAATTCATAAACAGGGAGATTACTCTAACTCTCTAAACACTTAAGTTTCTGTCCGTATATTAATGCTACTCTCACTTTTGAAACTTCTGTAACTTCTCTTTTCAGAACGCAGTGACCGCTGGGGTGACTCAAAAATGGCCAAACTACTGAGAAGAAGAGATAGTGGAGTGCTCAGCACTGAGACATCTCTGTCACATCCTCCAAGGCTGAGGGACCATTGTGGAAGAGGTGGCAGAAAGAATGTAAAAGCTAAAGGAAGGGCAAGGACGCTTGCAACACTGTCTTCCAGACACAAAGTGGCCTTGATATTCATGGCCTCACAGTGGCTGATGCTACCTGCACAAGACCTTCATAAAGGTCTGGTAAAAAGGATGACATAAAAACAGAAAAGAGACTAGTTGGAAAGAAGAAGTGATTCAATGAAAGGGGGACTTGGGAGGGAGGAAAGGGGAGTATTGGTAGACATGGTATATTGTCCATATTTATGGAAGTTGTCAATAAAAACTTTTTTAAAAAACAAAGAAATAAAAATTAAAAAGAAGCTGCAATATGAATCGTGCTCTTATGACTAGCCTGACAACCAACTTCAGGGTGATGGTGACAGGCACAGTAATCAATGAAAACCCATCAAAGCAGAAATCCAGAGGCAACAGAGAACTCAACACTAAAACTGTCAACAAGCTTGCCATAGCCCAGGAAACATTGTGGAAGAGGCGACACAAAGATTGTAAGAGCCACAGACCCAGTAGGAAGATCCACAGGCAAGTCCCCCCAGTACCCCACAAGGACTGATAGAGGCCTTCATGACCCTACACTGATTACCTAACCCTACTGAGGAGGGCCCCCAAGGTAATAGAAGTAGGGGATAATAGTATAACCTGCCACATATATATATACATACATATACATATATATATATATATATATATATATATATATATGATAAAAAATTCTTTTAACCAAAAAATTTGAAAATTAAAAAATTAATTTTCACAAGATCCAAGCAATATTGGCATCTCTAAATAATTTTTAAATTAATTCATCAAAACTTAGATACACAGCCAGGCATGGGGGCACATGCCTTTAATCCCAGCACTCGAGAGGCAGAGGTAGGAGGATCACCATAAGTTCAAGGCCACCCTGACACTATATCATGAGTTCCAGGTCAGCCTGAGGTAGAGTGAGACCCTACCTTGAAAAAACAAAAGAAAAAAAAAAAAAGAAACTAAGATATGGATACACTTCACTAATGACAATCTTGAAAAAAAATACTAGATCAGGGCTGTTTCCCTAAAAAATATTAAAATGTTTATTGGATTAACTCACAAAGGATGAAGACCAGCTCTCTAGATACATATAATTTAGTTTACACATTTTTTGACTGTTTGCCTCAACCACTCCATATTATTTTTAGATTTTTTAAAAATTTTATTATTTATTTGCAAGCAGAGAGAGAGAGAGAAGAGAGGCAGACACAGAGAGAATGTGCATGCCAGAGCTTCTAGCCACTGCAAACAAACTCCAGAAGCATGTGCCCCTTATGCATCTGGCTTATGTGGGTCCTGGAAAATTGAACCTGGATCCTTTGGCTTCACAGGCAAATACCTTAACCACTAAGCCATTTCTCCAGACCATATTTTTTACTTTGTACAATATTCTAATAAAAAATATTTATAAAGCTGGCACTCACTTATCAATAGTTAGAGAAAAGTCGGTCTCCATGTTATCATCAGGTTTGATTAATGTTTGTATCTTATTATCAATATACTCTTTATACTTTAGCCTAATCAACTTTTCCCCTGTTTTAAAAAGGGTAAAGTTTTTATGTCTTACCCAGAAATCTTGCCCTGAGAAGTCTTATTCATGTAAAAAAAAAAAATCAATCCTTCACACATGAAAGTGGCCCAATAAAATGAGAGCTGCTCACAGAATGTTAATTTCACATTGGTGTTTAGCAGAGTAGCAAAAATGAGATAGAAGTTTCACTGTAGGAAAACTGACTTAATCTGGCATTTTATGCAGTTACCCAAATCCATCTTGAAGTATGACATTAGTCAAATATATACTCCACTGTTCTTAATAGTAATATCATATTGTTTGCTAGTGAGGCTGTCTGAAAAAAAATAGCAGTAGCTATGCCATTTGATTTGCTAAGTCCTATGGAGTTTACTTGATATAGTCATTACATTATTTCACTATTCATTACTAATAACAAAATACTTGAAGCAGGCTGACATCCTTAAAGGAAAGAAGTTTATCTAACTCACAGCTCTGGAGATTTAAGTGCGTGGTGTTAGTATCTCCTTGGTTCTGATGAGGACCCTATGACATAGGGCAGAGTGCGTGTATGAAAGAGAGATCACTTCACCAAACAGCAGCCAGGGAGCAATTCTGGGGCTAGAGTCCATGCTTATTACAACTGACCCTCTCTGGAGTTCAGAGATTGTCACTGAGAGCTCAGGGATCAAGTCCTGTGAAAGCTATCCCTACCTCTTCCAAGGGCTGACTCTCTAATGACCTAACCCTCAACCCATGTATCACCATGTGAAAGTTCCACCTAACCTACACACAGGCATACTAAGGGCCGTTCTCCACTGTGTGAACCCTTAGGGGATAAACCCTCATCAAGGCATATGATTGATATGTAAGTAAAAGTGTTGCAACTTTTTTAAGGTGCGTAAAGAACCTCATAACATATGACCTGTGTTCATTTCAAAGAATATAGCTAAAGATATGGCATGACAAGTGAATATAATGATACGATTCTTCACCATTTTAATGGTCTGTGATTCTCAACTCTTCACATACCTCTAAGGACTCATTCTGAAGGCATCTGACAAAACACTAGGCTTTTCCCCACTCATTCTTATGGAAATTTCAGTGAAAAAAAAGATTATATTATTTCCCTAGGACATCTCTAGTGTAATACTAGGGCATAATCAGAAGTTGTACATTTTTTCTGGCTTTGGAAAATGGACATACACTCTTAATTTTGAAGAATGATGTTTTATTTCCTAAGTGACTATCCATATCAATAATTGCATCCATCCTTTTCCTCTCTATGAATCGTCAAACCTAAATGGGTATCATGCAGCCAGACTACATCATCCTTCTAGGCTATCCTCCTGTATAGCCTCAGATCAATTCTGTGCCTTCAAGATTGTTCAAATCACGGAACCTGTACAGATTCTCCTCCTCTTTGGGATCCAGACCTCTCCTTATGAAGCAGCAGATAAAACAAGAAGAAAAGAACTGACATCCCCAGAGCAGAGGAACTACCTACCCCTGCCCATCAGGCCTGCATTCTACTGATATAAAAGGCATGAGTGAAATAACAAAAAGGCAGTGTCAAAGGCCTAAATTCTCAGTGAATCCCTTTAATTTCACCCCATGACTGAAAAAAAAAAAAAAAAAGAAAAATATAACTTGTTATCAAAAGATAGACCTGGAATGGAGAGATGGTTTAGCAGTTAAGCGCTTGCCTGTGAAGCCTAAGGACTCCGGTTCGAGGCTCGATTCCCCAGGACCCAAATTAGCCAGATGCACAAGGGGTGCACGCATCTGAAGTTCATTTGCAGTGGTTGGAGGCCCTGGTTCACCCATTCTCTCTCTCTCTGTCTCTTTCTCTCTATGTCTGTTGCTCTCAAATAAATAAATAAATATAATCAAAAATTTTTCTTAAAAAAAGGTAGACCTAACACAAGTATGATAAAAACCCAAATGCAGTTTGCAGTGCTTAGCACCGCCTCTTAGGCATTACTTCAACCCAACTGTTTTGTCTTCCTCCTCACCTCTCTTTTTCCTCTTCCACCCCATCTATGATACAGTGAGTTCCCTTCAGACAGACTCAAGCTCACAGTGTTGATTAATCTGGACTCTCAACTTCATTGGACTAAATTATGCCTAGTAGAGTAGTAAAGCACCCAGTGAGTGTGTCTAGGAGGGTATTTCCAAAGAGGATTCAGTAAGGGGAGAAAACTGACCCTAAATTTGGATGGCACCATCCAATAGGCTGGGATCCCAGAGAGAATAAGAGGGGAAGAACAAAAGTCGCCAGCACAGGTTTAGTTCTCTCTGTTTCCGGGCTGCCATGATGTAAGCTGCTCTACTCCACCATGCCTTCCTCACTGCAATTGTCTGAAACTATGAGCCAAAATAAGTCACTCCTCCTTTAAATTGTTCTCTCAAGAATTTTGTCAAGTCACAAAATGTCTAATGTTATGATTCACCTACTTTCTCCTGGATGCTTGTTTTTTTCATGAAAAGAAAAGTATGAAAGAAAATAGCTGTTCTCAATTTTGTATCAGATGGACACAGCAACAAGGCAATTGATGGCTCCCTTGACAAACCTAGCTGGCTCCTCTAGCCTAGGTTGATCACAGCTTGTCCATTTTATATTTTACTATGGATGCATTTTCTTTTTTAATAGAAGAGATCCTCTGGATAAGGGTATTTCTCTCTGGTCAGGAGAAAAGTTTCCTGTTACCTTTGTGATGTGAGATCATCACAGCATTCTCACAGTACATGGGGGAGTATAACAAAGAATGCCAAATAACAGAAGTGCACAAATCTCCTTCAATTCTTAGTTTAGAGGATTTGCATACTTGTAGATATCAGATGAATCATCTCATATATATTGTGCTTGCTTAGTTCACAGATCAGAGAGCTGGGACAGATAGATACCTGTCTGAGCATTTCTGGTTTTGGCTTCTGAGGTTCAGGACTTCATTTTCACCATCTGTTGATGCGTCACTTTCTAGAGTGACACTGATATTTCCTTGGGGACAAGAGAATGTGAGGTATTCATAAATCCTGAACTGGGATGTTTTCAAAGCTTTTCTATGACACAGATGAGATATTCTCCAACAATTTTGGTTTGGGGAAAAAAAAAAACTTCAATGGGATTTTAGTTATACACAATTCATCTTCTCAAGCAGTAACAGTTGAGATTTCAGCTCCAAGGGGCTAAAATTGCTTAAAAGTTATTAATAGTGATGTTAAAGGCAGAACCACAACTCAACAGACCATGTTATAAATGCAGAAAATATGACCCAACAGCTGAAGAGACAACAGGATGAGGAGAGTGAGGCGCCGTTGCAGTCTCCTGGCCTGGACACTATCAGGGAGTTGGTGAAACTCTAAAGGTGGTAAGTTCAATTTCCTTGAATCCATGCACATGAAAAACCTGTCTTTGGACCCAAAGTACAAGGAAATTATGAAGGGCTTAAAAAAAAATAACCTGTCGGTTTTGTATTTGGCTACTTTAACAAATTCTAACTAAATCTTATAATCCTTTGGTTAGGTTTTTAGTATATGATCAAGTTATCCTTATTTAAAGATAATGCTGGTTCTCTTGAAAAACTGTACCTCCTGTTTCTATTCCCTGCCTTATCACTTTAGCTACAAAACAAATCTTTTTATACCTGCTTTGAATGATAAAAAGAGTACTGAGCATTTTTAGTAGCATTGAGATGTACAGACTTGAGGACTCAATGCAAAGACAGAGAAGCTGGAGAGCTGTGTAGCAGTTTTCATGTAATCCAGTGGTTCATGAACTAGGGTGATTATACTAAAATATAGAGAGAGCAAAAGAGCAATAACTAAAGAATATTTCATACTTTTTTGTTTATTTTTATTTATTTTTATTTGAGAGCGACAGACAGACAAAGAGGCAGTTAGAGATAGAGAGAGAATGAGAATGGGCGCGGCAGGGCCTCCAGCCACTGCAAACGAACTCCAGACGCGTGCGCCCCCTTGCACATCTGGCTAACGTGGGTCCTGGGGAATCGAGCCTCGAACCAGGGTCCTTAGACTTCACAGGCAAGTGCTTAACCACTAAGCCATCTCTCCAGCCCAATAGTTCATACTTTTAAAGTTACCAGATGGGAAAGATCAGCAGGCAAAGTAAGGTCACTGCACACGTTTCTTATGCTCTCTGGAAGTAGACAAATGAGCACAAACAAGATGACTACATAACGACAGGAACGGAGATGCAATGTAATGGAGGAAGCAAAACTGGAGTTTTACAAAGTAAGCAGCTGGATTTCTTATTTTATAAATAGTGTCAATTATACAGATCAAGAAAATGCACACATTTAAAGACACTACAATATCCCCATAATCTCCCCCAATCTTGTTGATATCATGCTGAAAACAGTGTCCACATAAAGCTTTCCCAGGGTGTGTATCAGCTGCAGCTGTACAAAGGTAGAAGTGATTACAAGAGCGGTAATGGGAGAGATTGGTATTAAAAGTTGATACCAAAAAATTCCTAAAGTTAAAGCTCACAAAAATCAGGCTGGAGGAATTGTTGAGTGGTTAAGGTACTTGCCTGTGAAGGCTAAGGACCTCGGTTTAATTCCCCAGTACCCACATAAAGCCAGATGCACAAGATAGCACATGTGTCTGGAATTCATTTACAGTGGTTAGAGGCTCACCCATTCTCTCTCTCTCTCTCTCTCTCTCTCTCTCTCTCTCTCTCTCTCTCTCTCTCAAATAAATAAAATAATCTTTTAAAACTTAATATTTTATGTCCTCAGTTGATAGTCATAATCTATCCTTTATTCTGTGCAAATTCCATTCTGTCAAGCCTGATCTGACCCCTGTATGCAGACATGATCCAGCCTTGCTACGCATCATAACCAATGCCAGCCTTCTTATATCACTTACTTTCATGTTGCTATGAACAAATACCTGGCCAGATGCAACTTACAAAAAAAAAAAAAAGGTGTTTAATTCCAGCTTACAGTTTCAAGGGGAAATTTGTGGGGAGGGGAAGCATGGTGACAGGAAACCAGTGTCACATCAGCATGCAGAGGCAAACAGAAGTGGAGCGGGATTTTGAAACCTCAAGGGCTGGGCTGGAGAGATGGCTCGGCAGTTAAGGCACTTGCCTGCAAAGCCTAAGGATCCTGGCTTGATTCCCCAGTATCCACTTAAAGCCAGATGTACAAGATGGCACATGTGCCTGGAGTTTTATGCAGTGGCTTAGAGGCCCTGACATGTACATTTTTTTCTTGTTCTCTCTGTCTCTCTCTCTCTCTCTCTCTCTCTCTCTTTCTCTCTCTGTCTCATTGATAAAAAAATATAGTAATAAACATCACATTTAAAAAAAATAAAAATAAAACAAAAACCTCAAAGGCTGCCCTCAGTCACCTAGTTCCTCCAATGAGGCTCTATTTCCTCCCCGAACCTTCCCAAAGAGTGCAACCAGTTGGGGACCAAATACAAATATTAAAACGCATGAGCTCATTGGAATCATTTTACATTCAAACCACAATGCTACACATGGACTCTATTTTAAACTTATAAGACAACTTACCCTGCCCATGAAACAGGGAGATTACGGACACAGGGATAGAAATTGAAAAAAACAGACAGCAAGTTGCCAGAAGCGATAAACACCAATCATTTTGCCCTTCCTGGCAAATAGGTAGGTATACGTGAACATCTTGAAATACATAGTGGCTTTATTCCACAGCCAGTTGGGTGCCCTCCAAGAGTCAGCAATATCAGTCAAAACTCAGCGGGCCATGACGTTGATGATATTGGTGCATCTGTACTGTTCCAATGTTCCCTATAAATGCATACATACATAAATAGTATTCCATATACCTTCCTTCCTTCCTCAACCCACCAAAAGATAAAACATATTTCCTATCCTTAGCCTAAGTGCATCTCCTCTACTGAAAGGAAGAAAATCAATGGTTTTTTACTGTTTACAAAGGTAAACCACAGCATTCATTTTTCTTGCTATTCATTTTTCTCCAGTCTCAAGTTTGATTATTCTGCCAGCCAGGTGAGAAAAAATGGGGACTAATACTTGCCAGAGCCTCACAGATGCTAGACAAGTGGTCTACCACTGGCTTGCACCCCCAATCCCAAAGGAACATTTTAAAGAAAGCAAAGGAAAGTCTTATAAAAACAATTTGGCATAAATGAGATAAATCACAACTAATTAAATTTGAAAAATTATACCACTATGAATTTTTTCATCTTAATCCAGAAAGGAATATTTTTAAGCCTTTTTCAGTCCATGTCTAGGATGACTATTTGCAGTAACATTTATAAGCTCTGTGAGCTGCTAAAGAGTGTGTTGTTTTATGCTATGAGTTTATGGTGCACTAAAGTTCATTTTCACACTCTGAAGCAGTATATTACTAAACCCAGGCTGGTGACTCATGCCTGTAACCCCAGAATTTTGGAGGCTGATGTGACTGCTAGGAGTTCGAGGCCAGCTCGAGATACACAGTGAGTCTTGGGCTAGTCTGGCTACAGAATGACGCCTTATCTGAAAAACCAAACAGGAAAGAACTTTATTACCATGAACATTCTTGACCTTTCGAGTTGAATTTGAATGCCCAGGCTACACATCTGAACCACAAAATGCCCACAAAGATATTAAGAGGTTAATTAAAACTTCAGTTACAGTGCAGAGAATTCTATGTGATATTTCATCATTACATTTCCATACATGCATATAATGTATCTTGATCATCTTCACCCCTTTGGTCATGCTTTCAGATCCTCCTTTTGCATCCCGTTTTCTACATCCCTAACAGTCTCCCTTTTACTTTCAGGCTTTTTTATTATTTGTTTTTGCATGTATATGTGAGTGGGCATATGCACGTTCAGATGTGTATGGTCACATGCATGTGAGCAGGTAAATGTGTTTGTGGGTGCATGCATACGCAGGCCAGACGTTGATGTCAAGTGTCATTCTCAATGACTCTCCACCTTAGTTTTTGAAACAAGGTCTCTTACAGAACTTAGAGCTCACTGGCTCTGCTACACAAGCTAGCCAGCAAGTCCCAGGGACTTTCCTGTCTATGCCTCCCCAGGGCCGGGAATGAAGGTGCAGATTGCCACACCTGACCTTGACACTGGTGCTGGGGACCCAAACTCCAGGCTGTACTCATGAAGCAAGCCCTTTGCCCATGGAGCCATCTCTCCCAAACATTTATGGCTTTTCTTTTTTCTTATTTCCACTAAGTTCTTCAACATCATTTCTTTTTTTAAAAAAAAAATTATTTACTTATTTAAAAGAGAGAGAGAAAGACAGAAGGTGAATGAGTATGAGCACACCAGAGCCTCCTGCCACTGCAAAGGAACTCTGGATGCATTTACCACTTTGTGCATCTGCCTTGGGTAGTGGGGAATCGAACCCAGGCCACCAGGCTCTGCAAGCAAGTATATTTAAACTCTGAGCCTTCTCTCCTGCCTCATTCAACATCATTTCTAACAAAGAATGAAGTTATCCAAAAGCTCAGTAACTACTATTTGTATAATAGTTTACCACTTTGGTGAATTAAACTGCAATTTAAGTTCCCTTTCACTAATACTGCAAGTGTATATTTTCCTAGTTGAAGTTACTTTCTATTCTTATATTCTACTGTCTTTTTAATTTTTTTTTCACTTTCTTGTTTTCAAATGATACAGAGATCAGTGGGGTGGGAAAAAGAAGTGTGTTGACAAGAGAAAGCCAGTTTTGTGCTCTTTTAAGGTCTCAGAAACGAAAATCTGTTGCTAATGATTTTATCCCAGATGATATGATTTTGGCAAAGCTAGGACAGAGCACATCCTGCCTCTATTCCTATTGGCTTGCTCCTTTCACACAGACATCTGCAAAGAATGAATTTCACATTACTTTTATTTGGCATAGTTTTGGGGAAAATATTTTTCCCTTTTTTTAGATTCAGGATATTGATCTTGAGCAAGTGCTCTGACACTGGGCTCTCAGATGGAGCAGCTGACATAACTGACCCTGGGCCTCAACAATGGCCCCAGTGTCCATTCCACTGACCTTCAGGTACCTTTTGATATAGTAAATCACTCAAGATAGGGTGGGAGAACATTTAAACATCTGACCAAAAAACATTACTTGATAACTTTGGGTTGTTTTCATTATGAAAGTAAGGAATTATTCTATCTTCTACTAAAATAGTAAATTAATCACATCTAATTTAATGAAATCCCCTAGCTCCCCTCAAAAGGGAGGGTTGGATTATAGGTAAGAAGAAAGGGAGTTAAACATACATGCATGCTCAAATCCTGACAGACAATAATGGTTTATGAGTCTAGAGGCTCTGGAAATGTCTCAGTGGGTAAGAGTGTTTGCCACAGAAGTATGAGGACTGGACAGGGCCTGAGATGGCCATCGTTCTATTTCCAGCACCCACATATAAAAGTGAACATGGGTCAAATGTAGGCAACCACAGTCCTGTGGAGTAGGGGAGAGACAAAAGAATCACTGAGGCTCAATGTTCCGCCAGTCTGATTGAAAAAGAAGTGAGAAAAGCAGCTCTTGGTTCAGTGAGAGATTCCCTTTGAAGGAAACAAGTGGAGGAATGACAGAGAAAAACATTCCACATACTCTGGTATCTAAATGAGCTCTCACTCAGCAATGCATCTACATACACATGTGCATACACCACACCGAGAGAGAGAGAGAGAGAGAGAGAGAGAGAGAGAGAGAGGGAGAGAGAGAGGGAGAGAGAGAGTTTATAATGCTGTTTTCTCCGACAAGATAAAGGCCAAAGAACCAGCTGAATAGATTGGTCTTATTTGTGTAGCTTCTGAGTAGAATGGGTAACAGAATAACATACCTTTCCTATTTTGTGGAAAAAGCAATAGCTAGTATTTCTTCAGTCTCATCTTTGTTATTTACCATAATTTCTTATTCCCATATAGTTAAATACTATTAGTATTAGCACAGGCTCTAATTGATTTAATTTAATTAATTGATTTAATTTAATGATTGAACATAAGCCATTGCATTCATTCATCCAATCAAAATTATTGATATATATATGTGTGTGTGTGTGTGTGTGTGTGTGTGTGTGTGTGTGTGTATCACAATTTCTCTCCTAGATGTTTCCCAGAAAGAGAAGCATCCTGCACAAACAGGTTTTGATATAAGTCAGAAGTAGTAGCAGAGACATCAGGAAAAAGTCTTATGGAAAGTAGATCTATGACTATAATAAAGTGGGAGTTATAGGTAAAAGAGGAATATATAAACATTATACCTTCTGTAAAAAAAAACCAGGAAGAACTCAACTTCTGTGTTGGAAAGACATAAGAAGAAAGGGGGAAGACAATGATAATCATCAGTTCATGGGCAGCTAAAAGGGGAAGTCAAATGATACCATTTAAAACTGAAAACCCAGATAAGAAGAAACAACAAAAATGCTACAGAAAATCTTCATAACTTCCAGTAGACAAAATGTACTTTACATACAAAAGGTACCATCCAAAGAATAACATTAATAAGTTAGTTTTTTTTTTTTCAAACTTAAGACTTGCTTTCTGGTACAATCTAGTAGGAAAAAGAAACAAAAACTAGTAGAGAGAAAATACTTACAAACAACTTGTCTGAAGGATGTTATCTGAATGATTTAGAAGACTTTAAAAATTCAACAATATTGAAAACAAGGAACTCAAAATATGGGTAAAAGACCTGAGCAGATGCTTCAGTCAAAAAAATAAATAAATAAAACCTATAGAGATAAGCAAAAGAAGCACATGACAAGATGTTCAACATCATTAGTGAGTAGACAAATGCACATTAAAGACAGGCATGGAACAAATGGAACTTTCCCATGTTGCTGGGAAGGATATAAAACTGGACACCTATTTGACAAATGATTTATACGTTTCTTTAAAAATTGAACATACACATACCACATGACCTTGCCAGTGATGGCCGGGTATTTGCTCTAGAGAAATGAAGACTATTGTTCCATAAAACCTGTACTCAAATGTTTACAGTAGCAGTATTTGTAATCAAGGCAACCAATCCAAATGTTCTTCAATAGATAAATAGAAAGGAAAGTGGTATTAAAACTGCATCTGGGGCTGGAGGGATAGCTTAGCAGCTAAGGCATTTACCTGCAAAGCCAAAGGACCCAGGTTCGATTCCCCAGGACCCACATTAGCCAGATGTGCAAGGGGGTGCATGCGTCTAGAGTTCATTTGCAGTGGCTGGAGGCCCTGGCATGCTCACTCACTCACTTGCTCTCTCCCTCTCTCTCTCTCTCTCTCTCTCTCTCTCTCTCTCTCTCTCCCTCTCTTCCTCCTTCCTTTCCTCCCTTCCTCCCTCTTTCTCTGTCAAATAAATAAATAATAAAATATTTTTTAAATATGCATCTGGTGTTTTAGGGATGGAGGGACCATATCTTGACCTAATAAGAGCTATACATAAAAGACCTAAAGCTCATGTCCTACTAAATGGAGAAAAAAATTGAAGGATTCCTATTAAGGTCAAAAACCACTGCTATTTAGCATAGTATTTAAGTCTTGGCTCAAGCAATAAGACAAAAGAAGGATATAAAAGTGATACAAGTTGGAAAGGAAGAAATAAAACTGGCTTTATTTTCAGCTATGACTCTATATGTAAGTGACCTAAAAGATGCCATCAAAAAAAAAAAAACCTAGAAATTGATAAATTCTTTCAGCAAAGTGACAGGATATCAAATCAATACACAAAAGCAGTGGCCTTCATATATACCAATGATAAACATATGAATAAAGAAATCAAGAAAGCAGTCACATTTATAATAGCCACAGGAAAAAAGAAATTAGAAATTTCCTTATCCAAGGAAGTGAAAGACCTCTACAACGAAAACATTAAAACACTGGAGAAAGAACTTGAGAAAGACATGAGAAGATGGAAAGACCTCTCATGCTCATGGATTGGAAGCATTAATATCATGAAAATGGCTATCCTATAAAAATCAATATACAGATTTAATGCAATTCCAATTAAACTTCCAGCACCATTCTTCATAGAATTAGAAGAAAACAGTCTCAAAATTCATATATAAAGACACAAGGCCTTGGATAATCAAAAATGTTATCAGCGAAAAAAGGAAAATATTATAACTACCAGAGGTATCACCTTACCTGATTTCAAACAATACTATAAATCTGTAGTAATAAAAACAGCATGATACTGGCACAAAAACAGACACATAGATCAATGGACTAGAAGATCCAGATATAAATTCTAGTAACTACGGCTACTATCTGATCTTTGACAAATCTTTGCTGCTACATGATCTTTGACAAAGAGGCCAAAAACACACACTGGAGAAAATATAGCATGTTTTTAGTAAATGGTGCTGGAGAAACTGGGTAGTCACATGTAGAAGAATAAATCTAGTCAGTCTTTGCTCACCCTGCACAAAAATCAACTCCAAGTAGATCAAGGACCTCAATATAAGGCTAGAAACTGGAATAACTGGAGGAAAAAGTAGGGAGAACCCTCCAAGACATAGGCATAGGGAAAGACTGAATAAGACCCCAGTAACCAGGGAATTAGAAAGACACTTGACTACTGGGAATCTCATGAAACTGGAAAGCTATTGTACAGCTAAACAAACCATCAACAGAGTCATAGACAACCTACAGAATGGGAGAAATTCTCTGCCAGCTATATATCTATCTGCCAAATGTTTAATATCTGGAATGTACACAGAATTTGAAAACTAAGCACTAAAAGAAATCAACTCATAAAAGGGGGGAGGGACCTGCAGAAAGTTCTCAATGGAACACATTCAACATCTTTAGCCATCAGGGAAACAGAATTTAAAACTCTGTGGAGATTGTATCTCATTCTGGTCCGAATGGCTATCATTAAAATATCAAATGACAACAAATTCTGGCAAGGGTATGGGGAAAGTGGCACCTTTAGCCATTGCTGGTAGAAGTGCAAACTTGTACAGCCACTGTGGGAATCAGTATGGAGGTTTCGGAAAAGAAATCTAAAAATCTACTGTTTGACTCACCTATGCCATTCCTGCGCATATACTCTACTCTTTACCACAGCAAGACTTGCTCAGCCATGTTTGTTGCTGCTCTATTCACAGTAGCCAGGAAATGGAAACAGCCCAGATGCTCATCAAGTGATGAATGGATAATTAAGATATGGTTCATAAACAAAATCGAATTCTACTTGGCAGTAAGGAAAAATGAAATTTTCAGGAAAATGGATGGACTTGGGGTGGGAAAAATCACACTAAATGAGGTTACATGAGCTCAGAAAGACAAATGCCATATGTTCTCTCTCATACGCAGTACCTAGCATGGAATAGTTTAATTTGTTTATAAGTCATAGAGCATCGGTAGTACAGGTAACAAGACTAAAATGAGGCTAGCAGAAAGAGGAAGCAGGGAGGGATGAGGGGAGGGGAGACTTGATAGGCAAGTGGAGGGATACAAGACAGAGGGTGGAAGGGCCGGGGGATCTGGGGAAAGGGAGGAATGGGAGGAGAGACACACAACACTAGTGAGGGCGTGAGTCAGGACCATGGAAACGTCCTCTTGCATAGGTATTTAAAAGATACAGCACTCTTAAAGAGAAGGAAAGGGGCAGAGATACCATGCAGAGGTGGAGAAAACTTTCCCCTAAAACCAGAGGCTGTGGCTAGTAAATCCCAGTGCCAGAATTGGGTTACCCTCTCCCCACAGTGAGCTGTTGCTAACGAGGCCCATTTGGCCCCCAAAACACTGCAGGCCATTACAAAGCACTTGGTTAACCACCAGTTGAAATGGGAAGACTCTATTACTAAACACACCACAAATTATAGTTACAGGACATAAAGCGATCATGCTGAAACTGAGATGGAAGCCAGATCCCTTATGGATCGCTCTCATCAGTGCTAGAAAATTCTGTGTGAACTGCTGCAGGATAATGGTCGCCAACAGTGTGAACACGCAGTGGATCCTTCAAGTCACAAAATCCGTCAGCCAGACAAGAAGTACATACTGTGGTAATAGTGGCACACAGGCTATGGGGGTAATCAATTGCTCTCCAGTTGGACATGCGGGCTGTTCATGGGGAGTAAATTCATGTCTGATACTGTGAACTAATTCAGAAGCCTATGACTTAAAAGGTCATAGACCCTAGAGGGAAGCTTCCACTGTAGTTCAGTTAAAAGTTTATACCCATCAAAAGCCTTCTAAATGTATTTGCTTTTCTTCCCCTTTGATCCATGCAGCTCTCACTCTTGACTTGATAATTTGTTTTATTTTTTTTTCTTTGTTTTTGAGAATCTTCTTTTTAAAGGTGGCAGTTAAGGGCTGGAGAGATGGCTTAGCGGTTAAGCGCTTGCCTGTGAAGCCTAAGGACCCCGGTTCGAGGCCCAGTTCCCCAGGTCCCACGTTAGCCAGATGCACAAGGGGGCGCACGCGTCTGGAGTTCGTTTGCAGTGGCTGGAAGCCCTGGCGCGCCCATTCTCTCTCTCTCCCTCTATCTGTCTTTCTCTCTGTCTGTCACTCTCAAATAAATAAATAAAAATTGAACAAAAAATATTTTAAAAAAATAAATAAAAATAAAATAAAAATAAAGGTGGCAGTTAATACCATGGAAACCCAAGACCCATCAGAATAATAAGAAAAGAAATCTGGCAGCCTAGCACAAAATGAGTCAGCTCTATTATATCTGCCAAGGCCCAGGAAATACTACAGAGGAACTGATAGATTGCATATGAGTGCTGCTCTCAGAGCTAGCCCGAGAACATCCTCCAGAGAGACGGAAGTAGACACTGAGGAGACACAAACAATTTTCAATATGAAAAAAGTGTAGTGTGTTTATATAACAGAATATTAGGAAACAAATGAAAGGATGGGATGACTGCTTAGCATTTAAAGGCACTTCCTTGAAAAGCTTACCAGCCCAGATTCAGTTTCCAAGGTAGCCACATAAGCCACATCCAAAAAGTGGCACAAACATCTAGTGTTCTTATACAGCAGCAAGAGGCCCTGGTGCAGCCGTACACGTGCACACAAGGGGTTCCACTCAGCAGTAAAGAAAAACAATATTATGAAATTTGCAGGAAAGTGGATGGATCTGGAAAAGATTATAGTTAGTGAGGTAACCCAGGCCCAGAAAGCCAAATGTCACATGTCCTCCCTCATGTGTGCATCCTAGCTGCAAATGACTGGACTTCTATGTGAGATGGGATAAAATTCAGTAGTAGGGGCCAGTAAGCTGGAAAGGGGTATAAAGGGAATAGAAAAGGAGGGAAGGGGGGACTTAATAGGATGGTATTGTATATATGTAAGTAGAAGAACAGATTAATGGGGGTGAAAAGGCCTAAGTGACATCAGGGGAAGAGACTGCATAAAGGAAAGGTGGAGGGAGGGCTAATCAAAATCTAAGAGGGTATGAATAAGTCATATGGAAACCTACTTTTTTGGATCATGGAACACCCAGAAGCCAAAGACTGTTATGAGAAAATTTTTAGTGCCAGGGATGGGATACCTTCCAGTGAGTTGTTGGCCAGGGTAGTCCCTGATGCCCCTAAAACATTACAGGCCATTGCAAACACTCTTGGTTTCTCACCAGGAATAGATGGTAAAGCCCTATTGCCGAAGACTCCACATACTTGGGCAGCAAGGTCACTGAGAAATCCTGTTGGAACTGAGCTGAAAACCATCCCCATGTAGAGTAGCTGACAGAAAGCTGGAGAAAGCTACACCACATGTAGTTCAAGGGGGAGAGAGAAATCACCAGTGAAGATATTCAACAGTGACGCTGCAAGCATTACATTTGGCAAGCCAGACCAAATGAACCAATGGGTGCCATAGTGGGAAACTAACCACTGTCTATTTGGAGGCCCGCTCCATGGGAGAAAATACATGCCTGATACTGAAAATCTATAATAGGGCTAGTCATGAGCCCTAGGGGTATAACGCCTGACTAAATGTATATACTATGCTCATCAAACTGCCTGGTAAGCACTTCTCTGAATGTTCATACCCATATATTAATGCTACTCTCACTTTTGGTTAGAAAACCTTCTCTTTTCATATGGCATTGGCCTTGGGACGACTCAGAAGGCACCATGGTGATAAGAAGAAGTGACAGCTGAGTGCTTAGCACTGAAATATCTCTATCACACCTTCCAAGGCTCAGGGTCCATTGCAGAAGAGGTGGCAGAAAGAAAGTAGGAGCCCATGGAAAGGTAGGACTCCTTACAATGTGCTCCTCCAGACACAAAATGGCCTGGATATCCATGACCTCATAGCGCCTGACACTACCTACATAAAACCATCATAATAGGAGAAAAAGATAATGACATCAAAATATAAGAGAGACTGATTGAGAGGGGGAAGGGGAATAATGGAGAATGGAGTTACAAAGGGGAAAGTGGGAAGAGGGAGTAAATTACCATGAGTTATTGTCTATAATTATGGAACTTGTGAATAAAAAAATAAATTAGGGCTGGAGAAATGGCTTAGTGATTAAGGCTCTTGCCTACAAAGCCAAAGGACCCTGGTTTGATTCCCCAGGGCCCACCTAAGCCAGATGCACAAGGGAGAAGGGGGCACATGCATCTGGAGTTTGTTTGCAATGGCTGGAGGCCCTGCTGCACGCAGCCAATTCTCTCTCCCTCCCTCCCCCTGCCTATCCCCTCCCTCTCTCTCATAAATAAAGGAAAAAAAAATATGTCACTATGGATGATGAAGAAAGGCAAAATAGAACAAAGACACCATGGGCTGGAGAGATAACTTAACAGAAAAGGCACTTGCCTACAAAGCTAAAGGATCCAGGTTTGATTCTCCAGTACCCATGTAAACCAGATGTACAGTTGGTGTATGTAGCTAGAATTCGTTCACAGTGGCTAAAGGCCCTGACATACCCATTCTTTCTCTTTCTATTTGCCTCTTTCTCTTTCTTTTTCTCTCTTTCAAATAAATAAATAAAATTAAGTTAAAATATTTAATATAGACACCCAAAGTGGGAAGACAGTCTAAAACTTAGTCTCTTACAGAGAATAGACATTGTATAATTTTGTATACTATTTATAATATAAAATAAAGTGAATGTATATGCATTGTGGAATAGATAATCAAGCCAATTAACATACCCATTGCATACCTCTTGTGATGAGAATGCTTCAAAGGAGTTCTCCTGGTGACTGTAAGTACACAATATATTATTACTGACTGCAGTAGTCATGAAGTTAAATAGATCCCTTGAGCTTATATAACTGAACTTTTGAATCTGCTTATCAACAGTGCCCCATTCCTGCTCCCTCCATGAGCCCTTCATTAGCACCCATTCCCTCCTGACTTCTGGAGATAAAACCACTTTACATTCCACATGTAAGTGAAAATATGCAGGATTTGTCTCCTATGCATAGATTATTTCACTTAACCTACTGTCCTCCAAGTCATTTATGTTGCCACAAATGACAGAATTTCCTTCTATTTAAAGGCCAAATGGTATTCCATTCTTTATATTTAAATGCCATATTTTTTAAAGCTAACCATATGCTGATCAATATTTAAGGCTATTCCATATTGGGAAGCCAATGAAAAACACAACTTGATATCACTTCATAATGACTGTTATAAAAAGACTGTTATTTTTTAAAAGGTGGGGGGAGAGAGGGCTGGAGAGATGGCTTAGAGGTTAAGGTGCTTGCCTGCAAAGCCTGAGAACCCATGTTTGATCTCTCTCCAGATCCCATGTAAAGCAGACGCTCAAAGGTGAGGCAGATTGCAATGTCACTAGGTGGCACAAGTGTTCAGCGTTCAACTGCAGTGGCTGAGGCCCTGATGTGCCGAGAGACAGAGAGCAGCATTTGGGGAGAATGTGGAGAAAGGAAGACCCTGGTACCTTGCCAGTGTAAACATAAATTATTACAGCCACTATGGAAAACAATATAGGTATTCCGCAAAAAAAAAAACTTAAACTAGAGCTATCAAATGATAATGTGATCCCACTTCCATGTATATGTGCAAAGGAGATGAAAGTAGACTACTGTGAGGAAACTAACTTTCAAAACAATGAAGTGAACTATTGGTACATGAGAAAACATGATGTATATGGATTATGCAAAGGGAAAGAGACAATTTTGAACATGTATGATTCCACTCATAGGATTCATGATAGGAGATGCAATGATGATTCTAATCCATCATTCATTTCTTTCTCCAGAGATTTAATGAAGAAAAATATAGTGAAAAAAAAAGTTCAGTCTTGTGATTTATATAGATTTATATAGGAAATGCTGGCTGGGAATGTGAACAGTTTTTCAAGGTGCTTGCATAGATTGGCACTGCCTCTCTGCCATGCCTGTGCCAAGCACACAGCACATGCTTCAGTCAGCACACTCTAGGAAACTGATGCCTGGAACAAAGTCTGATTTCCAGTCTCCCCCCACCACCAGAGAAAAACAGCAGGATCAAGGGTCAGCAAATCTCCAGAAGTAAATGAGACTAGCCAGTTCCATTCAGTGGTAATAACACAGACTAAACGTAGTGAAGTTCTCATTCTTCTAAGCCGGTGCAATTCAGAATCACGTGTTCTACAAGGGTACTATAGCAGAAGACATCTTAGAAGCATCTGTAAAGTGAGGCGAAAAGGCTCTTCCACTTAAAAGAGGTGTGAGGAAAAGCCTGCTTACCAGAGCAGTTTCCTGTCTAGCAAGGTGTGAACAAGGGGAAATGGTTGGTGCTTTTGCATGGCTGAGTTGGGTCACATACTTTCCTAGGAATCCCCCTGCCTCTCAAGGTGAGTTAACATCAGTGGTTGAGTGGTGAATTAAAAGCAAACACTTTCTGGAGAAAGGAAATGGCCCCAGTCACGCTTTTAACAAGTGCCTGTGCACTCAGCTTAAGTGGGTCTTGTGCACCCAGTGTAAGTATGCTCGTTATATCTTCTCTACTGTCTTCTTGCCAGGTAATCTGAAGAAAAAAAAATAGAACCAGCAATCTAATTGAGCAAATGTCTCTTTTTTTTTTTTTCTTTTCCAATGCCATGGGTATGACAGCTCTAATTGTTTTTCCCCCATAGTGTTTACCAGGCTGATTGTTGTAGAAGTCATGACGCATGACGGTATTGTATTCGGGATGCTCGCCATTTGTTCTCATTTGGTGCTGGTGCTCTGGGAGAGGGCCTACCTCACTTGCCTCTGGCTACTGTGTGAGTGAGTGGCAAAGCTACCTCAGCTTCCTTGTCTGTGAGTAGGGCAAAGTGGTCACCTTCAGTACCTAGCAAGTAAAGGAGTGTGTGCTGATCACTGATGGTTATTGCTCTAAAAGTCCTGGTTACTTTTCTAAAGAGTTTCCTAAGAAACCGCTCAAGTGATCGCTCGGCACCATATCCCAGCCCTCTGTGCCATGGCTCCTGGAGTGCCAGCTCCTGTCCCTGCTGTCCACGTGATCTGCACTGCTTAGACCAACTTAACCCCGGAGTCCAGAGAGTCACTATGGACCGGTGACTGAGGATTCAGCTGTAGGAATCAGACAGCCCAAACCAAATCCCCACATCTGCCATTAGATAGCGTTACAAATACTTAACCCTCTTGGGCTCCATGTTCTCATCTAGATGGTGATGGTAAGCATGACCGTCCCCCCAGGAGGCTGCTGTAAATGCGATGATGGTGGTGATAGGTGCAAAGTGTTTGGCACCATCCGCCAAGAACAGACTCTTCTGTCGCTTACTATCATGCCCATCACCTTTCAGGTTCTCACTATAGAGATCTCCTCTTCCATCTAACTTCCCTGCACCTACCTTCTAAGCAATTAGCTTTTATAACTCGTGCCGCAATTCAATCTTAACCAAAATCAGATAGAAATAACTTAAAATCAGATATACCAGTTCCTAATAACAGAGAACCACTGAGGTTTAGGCTGTGATGTAACTGTATTCACAGTTGCTCTAATTAGACTCTTCCAGATAGGAAAGAGATAGGAGAGATGCAGTCTTAAAAGAATGGGTTGGGGGAGGGGCAGAAGCAAGGAGATAGGAGACGCAGAACTCAGCCTTACCGAACATGGAGGAGTGAGAACTGCCTTCTCCTCCCTGGCTGCTCCCTCAGCAACGCACGTGCAATGCTCTCTGCCAGGTTGTGTGCCTCGGCTCTGCGTGTGCTGTCTTTGCAGCATCCCCATCATCTTCCCTCTGCCCCTGATTTGTCTAAGCTTCCATTCACTCACGCTTTCTACTGCCCTTGCCTCTTTACTTACACATGTCTGTGAGAACCTGACTTTGACCATGACTGCTGACTTCGCTTGGCTCCCACTCAGATTGCTGACAGATGTTCAATGACCCAGATCCTCTTTTCATACCGGATCAAGTCACCAACTAGCCTGTATACTGCCCACATGAGCTAGTTTTTCACCTTTGGTCCAACAAGTGGTGTTGCAATAGGAGTCACCTGGCCAGGTAACTCAGCAACTCCTGCACCATCATCAGACCCCTGTATTCAGCAGACACCTTTTAGGTGCTTATGAATACTTCTCAGACCTTCAAGATCTCAAGTTCCAGGAGTTCGTTTGCAGTGGCTAGAGGCCCTGACACGCCCATTCTCACCCTCTCTGTCCCCATCTCTCTGTCTCTAATAAATAAATTAATTAAATTAAATAATTTTTAAAACAGATACTCTCTAAGAAAATTGGTGTTTGCCTAAGAAAATAGCAGGGATGGAAAGAATATAGGAGCTGGAGAGTAGACAGAAGGCTGTGGAACTATTTTGCCTGGACAGCAGCTGTAGTTACCTGCATAAGACGGGAAAGAGACAGGGCCCAACCTTTCTGTCATGGGTAAGGGAGGGGCGTATGACTCCTCCATCTCTCACTGAGTGGCTGCCAGAAGAGAGGTAGCTGCTCTCTTCCATGATACATCCACTAGTATGTTGGAGGGGGAAAGAAGAGATTCAGTAGGAATGAGAGGCAGATAAGAGAGGGTAATGGAAGGTCTATATGATCAAATTAAAATATATATGTAGTAGGAAGGAAGGAAAGAAGGAAGCAGGAAAGAGAGAGGGAAGGAAGGAGAGAGGGAGGGGAAAATAGATGTTCCTGTACCTGCTTATTTCTGAACTACTGTAGTCTGAGCTCATGGCTCACTCCTATGGACTCTACTGAACACCGGGAGAGGCCAGCACACTCCCACATGCTTTTGCTTCCAAAGAGCAGTGGGTGTCCAGACTTTGAGGTACTTCCCTATTCTATAATAGGAGTTATTTCTTGTCCAACTCACAAGAGGTATTTTCCTAGTCGATAATAAGATTTATCATTACCCAGCCTATGATATTTAAATCTTCATTATACAAATGTCATCATCACTGAGCCAGGACATATTTCTCAAGTTCCATTCTGGCCCCCAACCTCCCGATGTGAAACTCTGTATTTATTGAGATTCACTTTGGCTAAGTGTAAACAAAAATGTCTTCATATAACAGTCTTAAGAGAACTTTTTTCTTTTTCTCCTATTTTTGATAGTTGCATACATTCATACAATGTATTTTCATCATGTCCCCTTCAATTACTCTCTTATCTTCCTCCCCTTCTTACTGACATCCTTCTTCTTCCCCATTAATCCCAATTTTACTTTTATGCTTTTTTATCTACTTAATTAATTACTTATTAATTAGGGTTTCCTAGATGGTCATGGGTGTAAAGTCATTTACTGTGGAATGGGGAACTTTCGGGGGCTACACCACTGATGAAACTGACTCCCCTTTCCTGGCAGCCATGAGCTACTCTGGGAGTTGTGGGTTCCTGTGCAACCTTCCCCCATCCATCGTGATGTACTGATGGGCTGGATCTTGTGCTGGAAATCGCAGCTGCTGGGAATTCATGAGTGGCCATGTTGCATCCAAAAGATAGTTTCACAGCTCTCCTCTCCCTCCACAGGTTTGCTTTTCTATCACATGAAAGGCAATTCAGGCAGCAGATATATGAATGTTCTGTCTGAAACGAAGAGCAGATCAGGAATCTTCCTCTGAAGAGCTTCTGCTTGATTTCCCTGCAACGGTGACTTTCTCTGAATCTGCAGCTCCCTGCTTTTTGGATAGGCTAGCTAATCAAGGAGCCCCTATGAGCCTCCAGTGTGTGCACCCCCTGGGCGCTGACATTACAAACACGTGCAGTCATGCCCAGCTTTCTGTGTGAGTGCTGGCAATCAGAGTCAGCTCCTCGGGCTTGCACAGCAAATTCTCTTACGTACTGAGCCATCTTCCCAGTGCCCCAAGAGCAGGCATGCCTATTTGCATCTTCTAAAATATTTTGGTTGCCTTACTGTGAAGTTTTTCTTCTATAACTTACCTGCATCGACCATATAAGGAGGCCTTCCCATGTGACTCTAGAGGGACAGGAGATCCAGGAAGAAATGCGAATGCTGATGCGCTGTCTGCTGCACGTGCTGGATGACGAAGCCCGCTGGCCGCTTTGCTTCGGCGGCGCACAGCTTCTTCCGGCGTCCATGTAGCTGGGGCGGGATCGTTTCTTAGTCTAAGGTGGATGATTAGGGTAAAATCTCAAACTTTTCTGCACCCTGGACAAATAAAGTAGTACCTATCAGTTCTTTTTCCGGGGTGAAAATGATGCGCAGGGGGATAATTAACATCACCTAGCATGCCCCAGCTCACCTCTTTTCACCCTCCTGCAGCGCATGCTGAAACAGGTGAAAGTTGGTGGAAGTGGTCATTTATCTTAGAAGCAGGTCCTGGGATCAGGATGAAGCAAATGTGACTCCCAGTGTACTAAATGTAAGGAGACTCAGTGTCAGGTGCTGAACCTAGGCTTCCTTGGGCCTGAGAACGATGCCTCCTTAAATACTCTGCTTGCGGACACTCTCCTGTGTGAAATAAGCCAGCCACGGGGCACGTGCTGCAGGATTTCATTCACAGGAGGCCCACAGCGGGTGGTGGCTGCAGCGGTGGGCCGGGGGAATGTGGGGCCACCATTCAGTGGCTGTACAGCCTCTGTGACTCAAGCTCAGCACGTTCCTAAGATTGACTGGACCACCTGTGCTCACAGACTTCCATTACGCACTTGCATCATAGGAGGGCCAGCTCATGGTCTGCAAGTCCATTTTGTTTTCTGATTTGGGACTGGTTTCCTTGTCATTGGCAAGTGGCTTTCACCTTCGACTCAACCAGGTTTGTGCTCAGAAGCAGACTTGGTTTCTCACAGCATCAAATAACTGTAGTGACTTAACACTTGTCTTCCCAGGATATCTGAATTCTTAAGATGAGCTCCTGCCAATACTTGAGATTCTACATGCAGAATAACCAGGGTTTTAAGTAGAATTTCAGACTTTATATATTTGAACAGTATTTCTATTTGACTAGGACCCTGATGGCATATCTTTCTGACAGATAGTATTTAGATGCTCAGTTACCTCCTATGCTATCTGTAAAATGTAGATGCATTACATCACTTAATGGCAAGTAGAGTTTATTTTTAGAACTCCTATTGTTTAATTTGTTCCAGAAGCAGAGATGGCTGGGTGTGGTGGAGTGCTCCTTTAATCCCAGCACTGGGGAGGCAGAGATAGGAGGATCACTGTGAGTTCGAGACCATCTAGACTACATAGTGAATTCCAGGTCAGCCTGAACTACAGCAAGACCCTATTTGAAAAATCAAAAACAAATCAACAACAACAAAATAATGGAAGAGATGATTTGAAGGAAGGAGGCAAGTTATAAGACTAAAAAGGTGCTTCTATTTAGTCCATCCAGTTTTGGACAGCCTACAATGAAAAGAAGGCTCCTCCAGCAGCCAGATGGTGTGGGCGAGAAGTCAAGTGAAGACAAACTTCTAGCTCTCTGTGTGCCTGGAAGCCACGGGCACCTCCACCCCAGTGCTGAACAGAAGAGCCTTTGTGTACACTTGTGACAGAGCCCTTTGAAGTTCTGGCATCCCGATTGGCAACTTTTCATATCTGGCCATCTCAGAGCAGGGGGAGGTGGGAAACAGACAGTGAGGAAGGACCAAGAAAAGTAGGCGGCCTTTAACTGGCTCCAAGCCCACTGGGTAAACATGCCAGCAACCTTCTCACACAGATTACTTTTCAGAAATGAAAAGGGAGTGTCCAGCTTCATCTGAAATAAAAATGAGGAAATGAGTCTCAGCTGTCCACACACAACAAAGCGACTGACCACTACAGAGTGGTGAGGCCTTCTATCCATGGCATAACAGGCAAGATTCCTCTCCCAAACCATAGTTTGCCCCTAACAATGTTTACACTGCCAGTGTGTCCAGTATACTGGAGCTAAAGATGTTTTAGTGAGATCCACAGTCTTTGCTTCCTACAATTCCAGGTCAGCTTAGGCTAGAATGAAACTCTACCTTGAAAAACCAAATAATAATAATAATACTCCTCACTGGCTCTCTTTGAGGACAAGTGTAGCATTGCTACTTTTTAGAAATATATTTATTTTTATTTATTTATTTGACAGAGAAGAGGAGAGAGAGAGAGAGAGAGAATGGGCATGCCAAGGCCTCCAGCCACTGCAAACAAACTCCAGACGCATGTGCCCCCTTGTGCATCTGGCTAACATGGGTCCCAGGAAATTGAACCTGGATGCTTTGACTTTGCAGGCAAACGCCTTAACCACTAAGCCATCCCTCCAGCCCTAGCTTTGCTATTTTTAAGGGCTTTCTTAATTGAATTATGAGAGAGGTTGTGTGGCCTTTTGTTTTAAGTATAGGGCTGCACTTGAAACTCCTAAGGTCCAATTTTAGTTTCATCCCAACTTCTTGTGTGGCCTTTCACAAGCAATTACTTCCTATCATAGTTGTCAGAAAGATGAAATGGAGTGTGGTTGCAATTCTCAGAAGGAAGAAAAGGGGCTGAATTTAGTTTCAGATACTTAGAGTTAATTTCCAGACAACAAAGGTAGTTATCAAGCTTTTCTTAGGAGTAAGCTGAGAGAAGACAATATGAAAGAATAAAACTGAAAGGGCCCTACATTGAAGAACTATGTAAATTACAACACTTAAACACTTAACAAGGTAATATCCAGTCAAACATATAATTGGATAGCATTAGCTATAATTACTATAGGAATTTAATATACATCATTATTAGTGGGGTTACGTGAATAGTGAAATTTAGAATAGTTGTAAAAAATAATTTTATAATTTGTAAAGAAAACTCATTAAGAAAAATCAATTAATTTTATCTTCCATGTTAAAAAAGAAATAAGCATCAACTAGCTTTATCATGATTGACATCAAGGTAAGCAATTTAAAGACTTTAAATTAAAAATAAGTACTAATAAAGAGACAATTCACTGAGTTAGGACAGAGACTACAGCAGGATTGCATATGATTAGTAACCTCGTTGAATATGAAACTATTATGCCTGGACCCTAGATTTCTAACTTCATCCAAAAGCATGTTTTTATCACTGTTTCTTTGTTACTTGTATTTTATGAACTCTAAATAGCAGCTTTATTTGGGGTTCAGCCCAGATTTATTAAACCTGGCTGAAAAGGTTTAATGTTTGTTTATTTAAATTTAAACAATAAAAGTTAAATTTTTAAAGGTTGTTGCAAGTAGAACAACACATATTTCTCTATTTTCTTATAATTTTGTTTGGTACAATATAGGGCTTTACATTGTGCAGTTCTGTTCCTTGTTTGTAAAGAGGAGTCCTTTTCTTCCAGATCCTTAGAAGACATCAACTTCGCAGTGGATTCATGGGATTTGTGTGATCGAGGCCATTCGTGCTTTCATGTTCGTCATATTAAACACTACTTGCCAAGTGCATTTAATGTATCTTAGAACAGCTGACAGCAGAAATCAGACAGATCAAAGAAAGCATGAAGTGTATTCAACTTTATTGTCTCATATCTATTCTCAGTGATAATCTTATTTTCTCCTAGACTGCAGAATGCAAATCAAGATTTATAGTGAAGACTGAATAAGATAAAACACGTACCCAGAAGAAAGTGTCTCTCATTTGAAGCCACGGATTTGCTAGTAAATACACATATATCCTAAAAGTCGCCCCACAGTGTAGAGCAGAGATGCAGCTATTAGAAAAGGAAGAAGAGAAAGAAACTTTATAAGATGAATGAAGCCTTCTGTTCTATCTGCAAATTAGATTTTATTTTATTTGTATGAGAAGTCAAATCCAAGACCAGAACTATCCATCATAATGACCAACTAAATTAATTCTGTAGACCTCTGCAGTATATTAAAGAATCTTGTTGGTGCCCTCTGATATCTTCCCTGTTAATGGGACCAAAGTTCCCCGTTGTAAGAGACAGCATGTATTTAGTAATGAGCAGGTTTTAACAGACACAGCAATAGGAATTTTTCTAATTTAAAATCTCCATGGGTGTTGCCAGTCAAGATAAGACAACAGTGACAGACTTTTCCTGTCATGAAACAACTACAGCAGACAAAATTTATGAAGGAATGATCAGTTACTGGCTACCACGCAGAACAGAACAGTGAAGGAGAGATGAAAATGAATGTTCCCTGTGGTTATCCCAGCTTACTCCTGGGCCTGTGTCCAGGACACAGCTCAGTGAGGAGGTGGCGCCCAGGATAGCCTAAGTTAAGGAGACAGAGCCAGCAGAGCCGGGAGCACAGGAAAGCCAGTCAGAGCTCAGAGGCTGATTCCAAAAAGAGAGTTATGGAGAAAGAGGGTCTCTTTGGAGTTTTCAGCTGAGTTTAAAACAGTACAGAGGAAAAAGTACACAAACCTGGGTCCCACCTGTGGGGGTGTGCTCAGTCATAAGACCTCACAGGGCCCCAGATAAACTAAATCCCCAGTAGCCAAAATGTAAAACCTTCATGATTCTCTGTAAATCAAGCAGAGCATTCAAGGGTATGGCCTCAAGAGTGGAGCAAAATTAGTCTGAGACTTAAAGGCTCTTCCAAGCTCACTGAGGGTATCTGAGGATGAAATCACCAATTGGCCATACACAGGGAGAGATGTCTTTGAGGTCCCTCAGCAGATTGTTTTATTTATTATTCATCATCACGTAAGCAAATGTCTTAGTAGAGATTTTGACTGTCCTGACTTTAGTGTCTGACTCCCCTGTCACACGGTGCAGACAAGGACACAAGAGGGAAGCTGGAATGGAATAAGGAATGTCACTCAGCCTCTCCTTGCTTTCCTGCCTTGCTTCTCTCCACTTAGTAACCGCTGAGTTCTACTCTCCATATCAAGTTATAAAGCCTACTGTCCTCCTAAGTTCAGTGAGTGTTACAGAACTTGTGTTGGCAACACTGGGAACTGTTTACTTCCTTATTGTGACCAGACAATGTACCCGTTGTGCAGTAGGATTACGGCCTCCTTGTTATGCAATTATCCACACAAGATGATTAAAGCATTGTGCCTCTCAGAGACCATGGTACTGCTCTTCTCACCCATGACATTTGCCTACAGCTCAATGTTACTGTGAAAGAAGCCGTGGGTTTCTGTTCTTACTAATGTTAACTATTAGCATTAGAAATTAGTCTTCTAAAGTTGGTCTCATAAGACTTGTGCTGAAGAGATTCTGACTCTTGTTTTTCTTCTACCTTTTCTGAATTGGAGGATACCATACTATTTTTTAGAAAGAGAACCAAACAAAAGTTGTGATTTCAATCAGGACTTACTGTTGTTGAGATAAAAATCTTTTGGGCTGGAGAGATGGCTTAGTGGTTAAGGCACTTGCCTGTAAAACCAAAACACCCAGGTTCAATTCCCCAGGACCCACATAAGCCAGTGGCACATGCTTTGGGAAGTTATTTGCAATGGATGAAGGCCCTGATGTACCCATTCTCTCTATCTATCTGCCTCTCCTTGTGTCTCTCCCTCTCTCTATCTCTCTTTCCTTCTCTCTCTCTCTCAAATAAATAAAATACTTTAAAAAATTCTTTTAAATCTTATGTTCCTTAAAAACATGATGCAAACTCCAAATGCCTTTCACCACCTCAAGCAAGCACAGGAGGATACAAGATCCTATCACCATGTGGCTGGTACCTTTACTTTCTGATCACAGATGCTCTGACTGGAGAGAAACTGGTGACTTTTGAGACAATATGCTGAAAGGCTGGTGCTTGCAGGATTTCAGGGGCTTCCTGGATAATACCTGAGCTCGACACTCCTCTTCCCCACCCTCTCACTGCTGGGAGCTGTTTCCTGTCTCTGAGGACCAAATAGATGAGATCAAGCCTTAGGATGGAACCACTTCTCAAAATAAAATCATATTCTTTACTGTGGATATTTAACACTTGGAAATATTTAGCCCGTCTGATAGGAAAAAAAAAAATCAACAGAATGGTTCTAAAGTCATCATCCAATGAGAAAAATCCATCTTCTAAGAAATTTTCTGAGTTTAGCCAGAAATACATTCCAAATATAAGATGTGTGTGGGAAGAGCTTCCACTCGTTCACCGACCCTTATTGTGTCCTCCGTTGAGAAGTAACGGAGGGCAGAGTGAATCTGATGCTGTTCACACTTACCTCGTGGGGGCTCTGAGATGCTGCTTCCACCTGGTCAAGGGCTATATTTCCAGGAGCTCGGCATTCCTGCCCTAGTGGATCTAACTAGCATTCAGCTTTAAAAGGCTCATATGGCCCCATGTTTAATCAAGATTTCAGTCCCAGGGCACAAGATAAAAGAACTTGAGATGAATTCCTTCAGCTTAGAATAAATAATCAACCTGATTTGAATTCTTTCTGCAGTTTTCTTAAAATGCTTTAGGGAAAAAAAGAAGCCCAGATTCTTTATTTCCTTTTCCTGGCACACGTGCATGTGTGTATGTGGTGTGCATATGCATGTTTGTGTATGGGTGCACATGTGTGGGCAGGTGTCCCATGCACATTTGTGTGTGCATCTGAAAGCCAAAGAACAACCTTGCATATCATTGCTCATCCATCTTTCTTTGTGACGGCATTGATCACTGGCCCACAGCTCACTGATTTAGCTAGACTAACTGACCAGCAATTGTCAGGGCTCCGCCTGTCTCTGCCTCCCCAGAGCTAGGGTTATTAGGCACGCATCACCATGCCTGGCATTTTGACATGTGTGGAAATGGATATCTTCATGCCTGTGACACAAGCACTTTTTCAACTGAGCTGTCATCCCAGCCCCAAAATTTCTGAGTTTCTTCCAACTCAGTACCTGTCACAGTATGGACACATTTATCTAAAATGCAGTGTCTCCTTCAACCTCATTTCACTTTTCCTTCTGTTGAGTACAATGCAATGTAAACTATATTCTAAAATAGTATTATTGCATGATCACATCATTTTCATTTGTCTGCTGTTTTGAGGTAGGGTCTCACTGTAGCCCAGGCTGATCTGGAATTCACTCTGTAGTCTCAGCGTGGCCTTGAACTCACAGTGATCCTCTCAATAACATCTTTTAAATGATGTTACTTTCCAACTCTATGTATATGGACATATACAAGGTACATATTCAGAGAAAATGAGGGAGAGAGAAAGAAAAAAAAATGAAGAGACAGAGAGGGAGAGGGCATGATAAGATGGATTGATATTTGCCTGATGTTAATAATTGTAGGATTCAAGTAAGTGGGATTGGGGTAAATTTATTTTTATTATTTATTTACATCTGTAGCTTTTCAATGTCTCATGAATAAGATTTGAATTTTTCTTTGGTTTTATGATTTAGGGTGACTTTTAGTGATTGACTAATTTTTTTGGTTTTCAGATTTCTTCTCAAAATACATTTTTTGAAAAAAGCATGAATATACATTTTTTAATTCTTGCAAAAGCATTGGAGTATTTAGTATTTAGTATTGACAACAATGCAACCAAATCTGTGTCTCGGGCTGAAATGTTGAGCACAGATTTGGGAGGAACAGAGTCCTGTGCTCAGATGATCATTCTGCACCAGCGCATGCCAGGCTAAACCTCAAGGGTTCCCAGTCTATGTAGCAATTATGTTCTCAGTGCTGGAACAAAACCTCAACCAGAGGCTGGAGAGGTTGCTTAGCAGTTAAGGCACTTGCATGTGAAGCCTAATGATCCATGTTTGATCTCTTTCCAGATCCCAGGAAGCCAGATGCACAAAGGTGAGGCAAGCGCAAGGTCACACATGCCCACTAGGTGATACAAGCATCTGGAGCTTACGTTCAATGACTGAGGCCCTGGCATGCCAATTCTCTGTCTTTCTCTCTCTCTCTCTCTCTTTCTCAAAAAAATTTTTTTAGTAAAACTGAGCCAGAAGTGGTGGTGCACGCCTTGAATCCCAGCACTCAGGAGGCAGAGGTAGGAGGATCACTGAGAGTTCAAGGCCATCCTGAGACTACATAGTAAATTCCAGGTCAGCCTGAGCCAGAGTGAGACCCTACTTCAAAAAACAAAAATAAAACTGGGATGGAGAGATTGCTTAATGGTTAAGGCGTTTGCCTGCATATCCTGAAGACCCAGGTTCGATTCTCCAGGTCCCACGTAAGCCAGATGCACAGGGTGGCACATCTGGAGGTTTTGCAGTGGCTGGAGGCTGTGCTGTGCCCATTCTCTCTCTCTCTCTCTCTCTCTCTCTCTCTCTCTCTTTCTCTCTCTCGCTCTTTCTCTCACAAATAAATAAATCTTTCAATAAAATTAAAAATAAGAACAAGTAAGTAAGGGCTGGAGAGATGGCTTAGAGGTTAAGCGCTGGCCTTTGAAGCCTAAGGACCCTGGTTCGAGGCTTGACTCCCCAAGACCCACGTAAGCCAGATGCACAAGGGGGCGCATGCATCTGCAGTTTGTTTGCAGTGGCTGGAGGCCCTGGCGTGCCTATGCTCTCTCTCTATCTGCCTCTTTCTCTCTATCGCTCTCAAATAAACAAATAAAAATAAAACAAAAAAAATTAAAGAAAAACAAATAAGCAAATTAAACCCCAACCAGAAGCAGCTTGTGGAAGGATAGGGTTTATTCTTTGCCTATAGTTTCAAGGGGAAGTTTTATCATGGAAAAGCACAGCATGAGTGACAGCCAGGTGTCAGGTCACCATCGCAGCAGAGAGTGAGAGACATCTGAGTGTGGCAGGCAGGAATGGGCGTCCACACTCCACTCCAAAACCAGCACTCCAGCAACACAATCTCTAGCAAAGCTCTGCTTCTCAAAGGCTCCCCCAGCTGGGAATCAAGTAAGGGCCTACTCACAATAGCATGAAGCTATGAGGACATTTTATACTCAAACCACCACTGGCAGCAATGTACAATGAACAACAAACAACTTTTTCATACATGGCCTAGGCTATTGTCCCTTGTTTTTATTTTCTTTCCCTAGACTCACCTTCATAAACAGAAACAAAGAGCTCTGTACACTAACTACTTACTGATTTCTACCTGTCAAATGGTATTTCAACATCCTAAGTGTATGGTGACTTATGAAACGCTATACCAAACCCATTGCTGTCACATCCAGGCGACAAGGACATCTAAAGTTGTCAATATAATCAATGCTGCGATAGAAATGACTTCAGTATTGTACTGAAGCTTTGAGACAAACAATAGAAAATCAGGTAGAAATGAGGACAACACGGGTAACAAACAAAGAAACTCAGAGAGGTGTTTAGAAAAGCAGATGCTATCATTATGAGATGGAAGGGCTTTTTCCTTTCTCTTTGATTAATCCTCCAAATGAAACTCCTAAGGACAGAGAGCTTTACAAAATGTGCACACAACTGAGAAGCGAGGAAGTGGTTGGGGTCGAATTAGATAGCTATCCCGCTGCTATGTCAGCTTAGGGAGGCAGAGGCATCCTTAAGTTTAAATGCATATTTGGTTCATTCTGAATTATTTTAAATGTTGAGCCACTTTCTAGAATTCAAAGAGAACAATAATGAGGAAAATCAAACAGCTGTGGTAGGAAGTGACTTAGAAAAGAGGACACATACATGCTTTATTCACTGGACACCAGTGAAGATTTTCAAAGAGAAGCAAACATATGCCTCGATTCTGAGCCACCAGAACCACGACTTGAACCACAGCAGCACTAACTGCTAAAGCAATGACCAAACTCTAGCTAGAGAAGCAGCAGGAAGGGTGAGTTAAAAGTCTGGACAGAAGTCCACGCGGACATCATCGCACCCCTAATATGAGTCAATTTTCAATGACCAAAATTCAGACATCAGATAACATGATAGGGTGTGATTTACTCCTCTAAACATTTCTTAAAGTGCTGCCAAAAAAATGCACATTAATAAAGCATTAATTGCTGGCAAACAATTGTTGAACACTTGACCTGTTCAGTACATGAGCTGTGCCCACATGCGTACTTAAGAGCATAGACAATGTCAGGTAGCTATCTACTTTGAGTTAACTACAAAAAAAATAAAAAAAAAAAATCACCCACAGTTGTGCACTATTTTCAATTGCCCACCCTGTTTGAAAGTGGTCTGGCTGTGTGCGGATAAACACTGCCCTCACCGAATACATGCTCTGCTGCCTTGTTAACTCCAGTATGATTCTGAAGCAAGTGAGAGTCATCTTTTATTTGTTCTCCTCAACAAATAACTGAGGTTTTGTTATATTTAGGAAAGCAGTCTCCTATGGGACCTTGTAAATTCCAGGAACTCTAATTTGGTATCTGATCTTTAAAGAAAACTTCTTCCATTTTTAGGGATAAGTTGTGTGTATGTATGTAAGACAGCTAATTGGCTCCATTTCTCTGAAAAATTTGTTTATCCATCTCATTATCTTGGGGAAAGTGACATGTTTACCAAGTTAAAATAAGCAATTATATAATAAAATGACCAATCAAAGTGGGGCTTCAGGAGATATAAGATCTATCCACCACTGGCCTGAAGTCAGTTTGTCTTCTTTTGAAAGAGTATCACATTCAGGAGCTCAGGGATTGAGAGAGAGGTAATTAAATTCTCATAAAAGAAAGGGTACGTTGTTAAACACAGCTATTAAAACGGTTTGTGTGCTTTATGAGCGATGTGATCATGCAAGATCTGTGTAAATCACTCTAAAGCTTCAGTAAGCATTCATGTACATAACGACATTGATGAGATCATTTTAATCTCTCTGAATTCAATCACCAGCTTATTTACTTAAATACTTGATGCCCAGACTTGTAGCGACATAGTGCCCTCTGTTGGTCACACTGAAACACTGCATGGTAAGGGGAAAAAAATACCAAGAAAGGAAAAGACCTAAGGGAAGGAGCAGAAAACAAAACTGATGAGAGGGAAGGAAAGGCAAACATGAAAGAAGACAATAAGTCAATCTAGGACATATAATATTCAACCTCATTCCTTGTCACATATTAAAAATAAGTCTAAATTACTAACATGATATTCTGTTATCACATACTTGAAAGATTAAAAATAACTTCACTGCTATTCAGTCTGTTCTGAAACTATCTGGCAATTCAAATTAGGTGAGGTCATTACATGAAGAGTCACTCCCCCTATGTTGCCAAGGGAACCTGAGGACAGAGGCTCACATCCCAACGGGCATCAGCACCTCCTGGGAAACATGCTAGCAATGACCAGTGCTCTGTGCTTCAGGATTCTGATTCACAAGTCCTATAAGCCTGTATATACCACACACTGTATACACTACATACCATAAGTACTGCGTGAATTAAACAATTACCCTTAGCAGAGAAGGTGCATCGCGTAATTTTACTGTCTGAACACAAGGGCCACTGCCCATCCATCAATGTCCTGCTGTGGATAGAGATGCTTCTCTCACTAGGTACTCAGTGACATCAATGGTCATAGTTACTGTTATTATTGAATATTTCCCATATAACAGGAGTTATTTCTAACTTCTTTATATATCCATATTCTCTTTTATTTTAAGAGAGAGAGGATTGGCCCACCAGGGCCTATAGCCACTGCAATCGGACTCCAGATGTGTGTGCCATTGTGTGTGAATGCCTGGCCTTGTGCACATGGGTCACCTTGTGCATCTGGCTTTAGTGGGTCCTGGGGAACCAAACCTGGGTCCTTAGGCTTCACAGGCAAGCCCCTAGACCACTAAGCCATCTCTCCAGCCCTTCATATTCCTATATTGTGGTTTTGAAAATTCTCTGGTTTCTTTCTTTAGTATAAAATCTGTGTGTGGGGGGGGGAGAATCTGCTACATAAGTGGCATCAACAAGTATGAGGTTTTCCTTCCTCCCCAACACTTATCCCTTGCCATTTAAATTAGATAATTAGTTATAGACTAATTATACCAATATCCTTTTTTTAAAATATTTTTTATTTTTATTTATTTATTTGAGAGTGACAGAGAGAGAAAGAGGCAAAGAGAGAGAGAGAGAATGGGCACGCCAGGGCTTCCAGCCACTGCAAATGAACTCCAGACACGTACGCTCCCTTGTGCATCTGACTAACGTGGGTCCTCGGGAATTGAGCCTCGAACTGGGGTCCTTAGGCTTCACAGGCAAGCGCTTAACCGCTAAGCCATCTCTCCAGCCCCCAATATCCTTTTTTAATATTTCATTTATTTATTTATTAGAGAGAGAGGAGGGAAGGGAGAGAAAGGCCATGCCAGAACTTCAGGTGCATGTGCCACCTTGTGCATCTGGCTTACATGGGTATGGGGGAATAAAACTTGGGTCCTTAGACTTTGCAGGCAAGCACTTTAACCACTAAGACATCTCTCCAGCCCAAGGATCCTCCTTAATCTTGGAAAATTCCTAGTCAATTTCCAGAGGTTCTCAAAAGTCAACTTCTGTGAACAGAGACATCATTCACTGGCTTCTAAATAAATTTAACTTGCTTCAGGATATTCTAGAACATACATGCTACTTGGTGTCTTCTGAACAGCACTTATTTATGTAGTATTCTCCCACACAGAGATAATTGTACCATGTAAGTGTCCTGCCATTGAACTGCTGGCTACAAGGTAACTTGATCATCTATACACCTGTTTTCCCTCTTAGGGAATTGCAAACATAGCGGAAGGTGTCTGAGGAAGAGGCTCCCAGCCTACAGGACATATTTGTGAAAAGTAGTCCCAAATCTACAACTGTCTTGGGTTTTGATGTAAGTGTTGAACTTATTGCAGAACAGACAGACTCAGACCCTCATGTGTGCATGCCTCTGATGCAGGTGATTGGTAAACACAGACCCGTAAGATTGCTTTAGTTTATTGATCATGGCTTCTTTCAGAATCTGTAGACATTGATAACCCGCCAACTAAACGTTTCGTCAGCATGCTTGCATGGGAACTTTAAAGTCATCTTTACATCAGTATATTTGGAAACAGTAACAAAGGTCATGAGATCTGCTTCCACGTACTTCTCAGTCATCCCTGTCACTAACTTTAGTAAGTGGTCTCGGCACTTATCAGGTCACTCAGGTGCTCTGCAAAGACACTCGGTCTCCCTATAATTAACAGCTGACATAAGGGCATGGTCTAATGCACTCATACAATGTTAATGGCCATTCACAACCATGTTGATAAGTTAGACAAATTTTACCAAAATTTCCCAAACTGATGCCACAAATTTTCCTGAGTAAAGCTGCTTCCTGCTCCTTAGAGCACCCTATGCATGTCCTTGTCGTGAAGATGATGCTGCAGCTCCTGAGTCACAGGAGAGGAACCAGCGCCTGCACCAGGTAAGACATTCAGAGGTGCCATGTCGCTTTTTTTCTCTTGTGAAATGGTACTATGGTATTCTACCTAGAAACTTTTCCATATACTGTGAGAAAAATGATTCTTGTTTAATAAATCTGAAGCGTCTTGCCTATAGTATACTCCAGTTCCTGTCAGAAATAACTTTAAGGGATTTTTTTTCTCTCTCTCATATGGTTCAACAAGAGCAAAGGACTTAGTAACTACATAGATTACTTCCTCGCTTGGGTCTTCTCTACTGTGGTAATTTTAAATTGATAGTTTTCTTTCTTTTAACTTTTTAGTGACAACCTCCAGTATGTACACAATGTATTCTGATCATAATCCCCTCTCATCCCTCCATCGCCTCCTCTCCTGCATTCCCCTCTACCGAAACGCCTTTCCCACTAGTACCTCTTCCATGTTTTTAAATATTTTTGTTTATTTTCAAGCAGAGACAGAAAGAGAGGGAGGGAGGGAGGGAGGAAGACAGAGAGAGAGGAAGGGAGAGAGAGAAAAAAAAATGGACATGCCACTACAAACAAACTCCAGATGCATGTGCCACTTTGGGCACCTGGCTTTACGTGGGTACTGGGGAATTGAACCCCGGGTCATTAGGCTTTAGAGGTGAGCACCTTAACAGCTGAGCCATCTCTCTACCCCCACTCCATGCTATTTTGATGTCATCAATTTTTGTGATATTATACATGTCACGTGTAGATAAGACACTGTAAGGTCATGAATACCACGGCTACCCTCTGTCTAGATGACAGTATTGTAAGCACTACTGCCTTTGTTTGGCTCATATTCTTTCCACCCCCTCTTTCTCAGCCATGAAGTGTGTGACAGAGATGTCTCAATGCTAAACACTACATTGTCACCTCTGCACTTTGGTGAGTTTTGAATGTCCCCCCAGCACTGGTCATTTTTTTTTTTTTTGATATTTTGGAGCAACATTCAGATAAGGATAGTCTGAAACAGTTGAACCATTAATTTCCTCCACATATCCAGTGCTAGCTCTCCAATTGATTCATTTTTATCTATTCCACCATAATTATACTGAAGGTCAGCTTCTTCCACTAATTCATTCTTTTTAATAAACTGGGTATTGAGATGTCAATATAAGCAGTCCATATAGCCTGCACCCTTGCTCTGTTCCATCCAATACCTATGATACAGAACAAGTTTTTGTTCTTTAGATTTCAAGATTCTCTTGTGTGAATACAGATGTGATTTTCACACACACACACACACACACACACACATATGGTATAAAGTCTCTCCAATGTGACTCAGGATTGGCCACACATAATGCAGAACTGCCTGAGCAGCAGTCATTCCACAGTGCTCCCCTGATGTGTTCCAATATAACTGCTTTGGTTGTAGCTAGCACCCTGATCCACGTCTCATAAAATATTACTACTCATGGTTTCACAGTCCTCATGCAAGTTTAGTGCACAAACCTAGTTGTTCCAGGCCCACTATAAAAGGTAAGGTCTCCCTCCTGTCAGCGGCCTAAGTGAGAACCGGGAATCACATAGCAATGTACGAGAAGTCTGAGTAGCCCTTGGCTTCTTTCCTCAGTACAAATTCTGTAGAGCAAAGACCCGTCACATACAACAAGTACGAGCCTTCCCTCCCTCACCATTTAGATTAAAAAGCTAATCATAGGTTAATTATACTAAGATCCTTATTCATCATAAGTGCATTCCTGGTCACCTTCCAGAGTGGCTCAAAGGTCCAGCTCTAAGATACAGACTCAGTGACTTCTAACGAGACTTCACTCAGGTCATTCTAGAACATGTGTGCTTCCTAGTGTCTTTTGAAGTGTATTTATGCTGTGTTCAAATTTTCCCTCTTTCTGACATGCAGCCTTGTCCGGCAATTATCTCTGTGTTGCTTATACAGTGAAATAATAAGAAGCCACAGATAAACTGTGAGACTGAATCCATCTTAAACCAATCCCTTTATGTGACACCAACTAAAAAAATAACTCATCATTTCTCAGCAGCTCAACTGAAACTCAACTGGAACCTACAGGGTCATCTCAATGTAAAAGAATTCATGGATTTTCAAATGTAGCCTCCCTCCTTTCTTCCTCTCTCCTCTCCTCTAAATAAACTGCACATTGAGATATATAAATACTTTTTCCCCCTTGACTCTCTCTTTCTCTTTACATATAGGACATGGTCTCTCCCTGGAGTCTCAGAAAGAGAGACAGTGCCCTCACAACGGCCTCAATAAAGGACTAATTGGGCCACTTGCTATCCCTGAAGTAATCACTGAACAGAGAAAGAGGGGGAAAAGAACAAAATGAATCAGAGTCACACGTGGCCCTCCTAGAAAGGCACTGACGCTTTGGAGAGGTCATCCTGATGGCTTGCTGGACACTGTCCCCGGGGAACTTGAAGGAGCTGCCCTGCCAAAGCAAAGACATCTGGCCACAGAGGGAGCCGCGCCACGCAGGCGGCAGCCAGGATGCAGAGTGTCCAGGGAAACGGGGACAGAAACCAAACAAGAAAGGTGCGCCGAAGACTAAACTTCAAATCGCAAAAAATGGCTCTAAACCTTTGCACTCAATGCAGTGGCCTTGTCACTGATATTTCAGGGAGGGGCAGGGGGAGTGGCCAAAAGCAGCAAACTTATGATTCCAAGAACAAATGTATGCACTCATAGTTAGTCTGATTCCAGTATTTAGCAGAGACAGGGTCCTTGTCCCCTGATCCTGGGGCTCGTCCCCTAAGTAACAGAAGACGCACCTACCCAACGTGATGTTTTCCATCCTCTCTTACAGCCAAGTGTGGCCATTTGATGAGGTTCTGAGCAAAGCGGATAAGCAGGATGCTTAAACAAAACTGGCCCCGGGATAAGATGCCTTATTCCTGCCCTGTCCAGCCGCCTGGAGGACGGATGGAGCCCGAGTCAGCGCAATGCCCTGGCGGCTGCAAACGGACAGTCCAATGTCAAAGCTCAGAACAAAGGGGTGGCTCCTCTTCTCCCAGACGTTGACCTGTTTTTCTTTCAAAAGCCACTGCATTTTGTGCTCGCTGCTGTCGACAGCTGATTTTAACAACACCTCTAAAAGGTTGAATCAACTTCAGTCAGTCAAGACATAGAGGGTGAATCGTTTGTTCAGCACAGTGAAAGTAGCCCGTGGTGGGACTTGGCTGCCTGAGAGGGGGCAGCCTGCCCTCAGGGCACTTCTGGGTTCACCCAGCAGCTCCAAATTCACTGCATTTGCAAGTAGGAAAAGTCCAGAGAAAGCATCAGGAGGCTGAAAACATGACATGTTATGTGGCAGCTGAATCAGGGTCAAGCCGAGAAGGATGGAGGAAGGCATATTTCCATTGCTCAACCTCAGGCTTGTGTGACAAGGTCCCAGCACAGGTGACTTAAAGGGTTAGCGGGGCTCAGTGGCGCATTCCTTTAATCCCAGCACTGGGAGGCAGAGGAAGGAGGGTCACTGCAAGTTGGAGGCCACCCTGAGACTCCATAGTGAATTACAGGTTAGCCTGGGCTAGAGTGAGACCCTACCTCGAAAAACCAAAGAAAAAAGAAAGAAAGAGAGAGAGAGGAAGGGAGGGAGGGAGGAAGGAAAGAAGGAAGGAAGGAAGGAAGGAAGGAAGGAAGGAAGGAAGGAAGGAAGGAAGGAAGGAAGGAAGGAAGGAAGGAAGGAAGGAAGGATAGAGGGAAGGAAGGAAGGAAAGAAGGAAAGAAGGAAAGAAGGAAGGAAGGAAGAAATGGGTCACTTCTAGCCAGATGTGGTGACACACTCCTTCAGTCCCAGCACTCAGGAGGCTGAGGCAGGAGAATCACTGGGAGTTTGAGGCCAGTCTGGGGCTACAGAATGATTACCAAGTTAGCCTGGGCTAGAATAAGACCCTACTTTGAAAAAAATAAAATAAAATATAAATATAAATAAAGGTGGCTTCTACACAATGTTCATGCAAGGAAGCAGGGGTTAGAGTCCCTCACAGATTTCCTATGCATCACTTACATACAATTATCTTTCTTTCCTTGGTAAATAAACAAATTTCATAGTTTTTTTTTTTTAGCAAGAATTTTGTTGGAATGATTTATAATATTGTTTAAGGGGAAAAATGGAAAACACTAGTTTGGTGCATATATAGCTAGGTAAATTTATAAGTGTTAGATAACTCTGAATAAATTAAAGGCTAGACATCCAACTTGAAGGGAGGCTTGTAGCGACAATCTGAAGGCTCTGGTTCATGACCATTCTTATCACTGCCCTTGACGAGGCCACAGGGGCCATTTGCAGAGCACAGCAGCAACACGGAGTCAAAAGGGACGAGAGCACATTGCACACTCAGGAGCTGAACTTTTAAAACAAGCACTCCCTCTGCAAAGATAAAATACAATGGGAAGAGACCTAACACATTGACAAGGGGTCCAGAATACCACACATGTAAAATAGGGCAGAGAGTGAGCTATCAGTGTCTTTACATCGTGATTTCAGTGCGGTCTACTACAATATGTCCACACACATGGTCTCAAAGGCATCAACAAAGAGGAAGGTGACAAGCCTCGTTTTGGGTCTGGACAATACAGGCTAGCAGAAGGAGAGCTGATCAGGCCAGCAGCCAGCTAGGATGGTACCGGAGGGGGAAGAGCAGAGAGAGCTAGGTATGAGAAGCCCAGGACAAAAATGGAGAAATATGGGAGCATTCCACAGATTTCTAAGGAAAGCTCTAGATTGGCAGCCTTAGCACCTGAACCAGGACAAGAGATAAAAATCTCAGGGAGTTGGGCTGGAGAGATGGCTTAGCGATTAAGGCACTTTCCTACAAAGCCAAAGGACCCAGGTTTGATTCCCCAGGACCCACAAGAGCCAGAAGCACAAAGTGGCACATATGTCTGGAGTTCATTTGCAATGGCTGGATGCCCTGGCATGGCACGCTCTCTCTCTCCCCACCCACCCTACCTCTTCCTCTCTCTCTCTCTCTCTCTCAAATAACTAAATAAAAATAATAAAATATTTTAATTTTTTGTTTACTTTATTTATTTGAGAGCTACAGACAGAGAGAGAAAGAGGCAGAGAGAGAGAGAATGGGCTCACCAGGGCCTCCAGCCACTGCAAACGAACTCCAGACGTGTGTGCCCCCTTGTGCATCTGGCTAACATGGGTCCTGTGGAATCGAGCCTTGAACCTAGTTCCTTAGGCTTCACAGGCAAGTGCTTAACTGCTACGCCATCTCTCCAGCCCAAAATAATAAAATATTTTAAAACATCCCTGGGAGAAAAATATATGTCCAATAGGAGAAATAAATTTTTGTCATACCTGTCCATTTCTGGCAGAAGGTCCCTCTGAGATAGTGAGTTCCTCAGCTCCAGGGGTATCCAAGTAGAAAATACTGGTCTATAACTACCTCTGAGATAGTTCCTCAGATCCAGGAGTATTCAAGTAGAAAGTACTGGTCTATAACTACCTCTGAGACAGTGAGTTCCTCTGATCCAGTGAACAACTTTATGGCTTTTCTCAATACTGAGGGGCTATGATACGTGGCTCTAATTTTTTTTTTCTTAAAACTCCAGATGCATGTGTCACCATGTGCATCTGGCTTATGTAGGTACTGGGGAATTGAACCTAGGTCCTTAGGCTTTGCAGGCAAGTGCCTTAACCACTAAGCCATCTCTCTAGTCCCTCTAATTTTTTTTAATATTACAAATAATCTGGGTTTAACCTTGTAAGGCACCTGATATCTATACTCCTCAGTCACTATTATGGTCTGTGACAAAGGGGTATTATTTGAAAGATCTTGCTTACTTTAAATGCCCACCACTACTCTTGCCAAGAGATGGAGCCTGCAATGTGACTGTTCATACTTCTTCAGAAACCTTACTTAAAAGCCATGGTTCCAAGAAATCTGGTTCCCAAGAAGCAGAGGGAGGTGGGCATGAGCTGAGTGCCCTGTGGCAAGTTAGGGTTAACCTTCAGGATAGTTCCCCCGGAAAAGAGGGAATCTCTATGTAGTCTTAGTGAGTGTAAATTGAGGTAAGTCATCTAGAGAACGGTCACCAAACTAGGGACGACCTTCCAAAGCAATGGGAGGATTAAACTAAGGCCTGTTTAGTGATAACACAGCAAATGTAACCTGATTCAGGCACAGGCATGTGGCCGAAGACAGAGTGCCCAGGTCAATCTTACTGAAGAAGGGTAAGGGTATAGGGTATAGTACACCAGCTGTCTTTCTTTGGTTTGAGTTTCTAAGAACTTAGAACAGTCATTAAAGTGCCCATGTATTCATACAGTGGGGCTTGTGGCCCCCAGAAGAGATGAATTTCAATGCCTTCTTTTGTGTTTCCTCTAGAATGTGCCATAGGAGGTCAGTATCTAGCTCAGGTATCAATCAGTGCCTTACTGCCCCAACTTTTTCCTGTGTAAAAGTGTCAAAACATAACCAAAAATGAAAAAACAAAGTTTAATTCTGCACATTTGGAACATCCTTCTGAGCTGAGATTCTTACAGTGACTGTATAGTCAACTGTACTTTCATAGCTGAAAAGAGAAATTCTGAGGGTAAATTTGCAAGGAAGGGGTCCTCTGAGCCTCTAGAGTTCAGATCAAAGGCATCGGTGTCTTCGGGCAGCATGAGAACGCACACTCCAAGTTTCTAATGCAGCCAGTAGGCTGAATCATTGCAGATTAAATAAACATGCTGAGTTGGATCAAAAAATGTAAATAAAAGGCCTCTTCTGACGTTAAGTTTGTATTTACAGAAATCTTGTGACTAAAAGCAACTTAAATTTGGACCATCACAAAACAAAACAAAACAAGTTTCCCAAGTTTATAGTAGTTATACAATGTATCCACAGAGCCAGGACTTTACAAGCTGTGCCGCAAAATCTTAAAATCAGTTAACTCATCAGAAGTATTTTTAGCAAAACTAAAATTCTGTTTAATCACAGCAACCATTGTTGCAGAGTCAATCTACCTGCTGACTGAAAAACTAAGTCGCCATCATTATGACGGTGGTGATTATGACAATGCCACTCAAAACACTGCAGATACTAGGTTTTGGGTAACAGCATTAAACATCTAAACATGCCTGGGTAGTTTGCAGTTAAAATACAGCAGCAAAATTAAATAATTTATGCTTATAAAAATAAGTTGATCTATGACATATCCCAGTGTTTAGGAAACAATTTGATCCGACTTAATCTTCAACTACCTTATTTTTAGTCTCCAGAAATAATAACAAAAGGAACACAAAAAACACCAACAAAATCTAGACTGACTGAGTCACCAGCCTCCCCCCTCCCCTGTCCCCTGTCAACCAGCCCGCATGTGCTCACTCAGAGAGTCTCAGGAAAGCTGCCCTCGGGTGGGACCTGCTGGGGACTCGCCGCACCCTCGACGTGCTAAAGTGAGGCGTAAGATGCTGTCTTTCCAAAATCATCTGCAGTCCAGTCCTGGCTGTTGTCACAGGGCTACGCATCAGTGCTGTGGAAACACTGAAAAAACACCAAGCCCAATCCCGCAGTACAGGGAGATGGGATACTGGGGAAAAGTTCAGGAAAACCAGTACTGCATGAACTCACTCGTGCGGGATATAGAAGAGTTGATCTTGGGGATGAAGGGATGGCTCAATAGTTAAAGTCTTGCTTGCAAGGTCTGATGATCCGAGATCAGTTCCCCAGTACCCACACAAAGCCAGATGCACAAAGTGCTGCATGCATCTAGAGTTCATTTGCAGTGGCAGGAGGCCATGGTATGCCCAATCAATCTCAATTCCTATCTATCTATCTATCTATCTATCTATCTATCTATCTATCTATCTATCTATCTATCTATCTCTTGCTCTCTCCTTGCAAATAAATAATAAGTAAATGAAATCTTTTTTTAAAAAAAGAGTTGGGCCGGGCGTGGTGGTGTGTAAATTTAATCCCATCACTCTGGAGGCAGAGGTAGGTGGATGGCAGTGAGTTCAAGGCCACACTGAGACTACATAGTGAATTCCAGGTCAGCCTGGGCTAGAGTGAGACCCTGCCTCAAAAAAAGAAAGAGTTGATCTCATAGAAATTGAGAGAGCCATGGTGGTTAGCAGAGTTCAGGAAGAGCAGAGTGAGAAAGAAGTGTAGAAAGCTTGAACCTGGGAACTAAGTGGCAGTTAGACCGGGACAATGAGCTCTGTCGTGTGTACAGTAGATCGCAACTGTGTACTGTAAATCTCAAAATGCCAGAAGAAATACCCATGTGTAGCAGCATATCAATGCAGAGAATTTTTCTATGTTTTATGTACACGTTAAAATAACTCTTATATATTAAGTATTTATAATTTTGTACATGTATATAATTAATGAATTTTGATCATAATCACATCTCCCATTAATTCTTTTCCCCCTCCCATTGAACCACTTCTTCTTCTTCCCAAGTAGTGGCTTTCACTGGGAGGCCTGCATGTGCATGGGTGAGGGGTTATTTAGCAGAGCACACACAACTTGCCCGTGGCTACGTCACTGACATCACTATCTCTCTATCCCCCAGCAGCAATTAACTGCCAATAATTCCTCTGGGAGGGACAGGAGTCTCATGCCCTCCTCCACCATTCATGATGGGCCCAGTATCGTGCAGGTAAATAGCAGTTAATGTGAGGTCACAAATGCAAGGGCCATGTCTTGTCTGGAAGGCAGAGGTTTGCAGCACCCCCTTACCCTCTGACTCTTACGTTCTTTGTGGTAGAGTCTCACTGTAGTCCAGGCTGACCTGGTCACTCTGTAGTTCTAGGCTGGCCTTGAGTTTACTGCAATCCTCCCACCTCTGCCTCCTCAGTGCTGGGATGAGAGGCATGCACCAGCATGCCAGGCAGCGTTTACATTCTTTCTCCCTCCTCTTCTGCAGTGTCCTCTGGGGCTTAGAAGGGGTGACATCGATGTCTCATTCAGCCATAAGCACCCAACGGTCACTTATTCTCAGCACTTTGATAAGTTTTCCATCTCCCCAGTGGTTACATCCAAATACAAAAAGAATTTTCTCTGGCCAAAGGTGAGAGCAGCACTAATCCATGGTCATCAACATAATTTAGAAGGTAACTTGATGGGCAAATGCCCACTGAGGAAAACAACAGTAGTAATTTCCCTTCTAGGGCTTTTGGCTAGGTTTTCCACACCAGGCATGAAAGCCCTCCTGTGAACTGGGTCTCAATTCCAATCAGAAAGCACTTGGTTACCCCTCCCCATATGTAACAGCCACGCCACTGCTGCACCAGTGGACACATCTTATCTGAATGGCCATTGTGGAGCATGCAGGACTGGGGATGACTTCTACTCCAGAAGCGTACGCAGCACTTTCCCACACTAACACCTCACCAGCAGGGAGGATTAATAAATTCATTCGGCATGTTCGGTGTCTACTTTATATTATAATCTGAGTTCTCAACATCAAATTATTTGAAAGCAGGAAACGTGTCATGATTTTAGTTTTAAAAAAATCATGTGTAGGGCTGGAGAGATGGCTTAGCGGTTAAGCACTTGCCTGTGAAGCCTAAGGACCCTGGCTCAAGGCTCGATTCCCCAGGACCCACTTTAGCCAGATGCACAAGGGGGCGCACGTGTCTGGAGTTTGTTTGCAGTGGCTGGAAGCCCTGGCACGCCCATTCTCTCTTTCTCTCTCCCTCTTTCTCTGTCGCTCTCGAATAAATAAATGAATTTTTTAAAAATCATGTGTATGTATGCATGTATATGTATATGTGTGTGTGTATGTATACAAAACTTATTTTATTTTTCAGTAAATATATAAATAAACAAGGTATATTCTGGTGTGGATTTTAGTAATTAATAATTCTGCTATGCCTTACCTTTCACCAGTGACTACATAGTCATCTTTTCTCCAACAATTTATCTCATGTTAACAATCTAGCTGTCCCATTTTTGCTTTATACAACACAATTATATGCAATTAAATACATACATATTTATACATACAAGTGCCATCCTGTGTAAGACTCCGCACCCCACAGTGACACAGACCTCCATCCCTAGGCCTTGGCTTTTCTGCCAATTCTTTGCCATTTCAAGCAAACTCACAGTAAGACCCTGTTCCTGCATTATAGTCACCATCTTTCAGTTTTTATTTTTAAATATTTATTTGTTTGAGAGAACAGAGAGAGCATGAACTCCAGATGCATTCACCTCTTTGTGTTCCTGGCTGTGCATGGGTACTGGGGTATCAAACCCCAGGCCCATCAGGCTTTGCAAGCAAGTGCCTTTAACCTGTGAGCAACTCCCCAGCCCTCGTGTCTGTTTTTCTAGTTGTGTGCAATGTGGGGTGCTGTACATGTGGTGTGCTCGGTGTATCACATGCATGTGCCCTGGAAGCATCCCATAACCTGGTCTGAGCTGAGCATCATCGGCGCCTACTGCACTGCTCTTCCATTGTCGGTTGGGTCTGTTAGTGATTCTGGAGCCTGCCATTTTGGGGGAGATCCTGCGATACCTAGGTCTCTGGTCTCTGATGAGACTGGGGCACAGGTACATAGGCACCCACCGCTGTTGGAGAAGGGATCTGGAGATTGGGGTTTTTTTTTATTTTTTTGTTTTATTTTTATGTATTTTTTTGAGAGCAACAGACAGAAAGAAGGAGAGAGAGAGAATAGGCACACCAGGGCCTCCAGCCACTGCAAATGAACTCCAGATGCATGCGCCCCTTATGCATCTGGCTAACGAGGGTCCTAGGGGATCGAGCCTTGAACCGGGGTCCTTAGGTTTCAAAGGCAAGCCCTTAACTGCTAGGCCATCTCCCCAGACCAGATCTGGAGATTTGAACTCCCACAGTCTCAGGCCCCAAAAGGCCCTAATGCTTGTGCAAGACACACACTTTACCACTGAGCTGTCTCTCCAGCCCTAATTTCTATCTCTATGTGACAATTTTTTTGTTCATTTTTTATTTTATCTATTTGAGAGTGACAGACACAGAGAGAAAGACAGAGAGAGAGAGAGAGAGAGAGAGAGAGAAAATGGGCACGTCAGGGCCTCCAGCCACTGCAAATGAATTCCAGATGCATGCACCCCCTTGTGCATCTGGCTAACGTGGGACCTGGGGAACCAAGCCTTGAACCGGGGTCCTTAGGCTTCACAGGCAAGCGCTTAACCACTAAGCCATCTCTCCAGCCTCCCTGTGACAAATTTATTGGAGTAAAAATGTTGAAATGAATGACGTGTCTCTGTCTTCGTTGAAGAGGTTCTGGTGGATATTTTTCCCAAATGCAATTCCGCATAGGCAGCAACTAGTCATGCAACTGTCTGCTGCCTCCTCCCAGCAGCTGAGTTTGCCACCAGTGAAATTTCTCTTCACATTCTTTGTGCTCTTTTCTACTGGACTGTATTTTAATAGTCGATAATTTGTTGCCTGTTGTGCCATTTTAAGTCTCTCCAAACAAAATATTGTGTCTTGTCAGTTGTTCTGTTTCTTTTATGGGACAAGCATAAATTATTATGGTGCAACGGTTTTCTTCACATGAGCGCTGCGCCTTTCTTATGAACTCATGGAAATATTTAGTATTTGTCCATATTATATTGGAATGATTTCTGTACTGTCATTCTAAGTAGATATTGCCAGTAGAAAAACTCTATTGATTTTGCATTTTGTTTTTATGTTCACCATGCATCACATCAAACGTTTGGGCTAGCCCTGAAGTTTTTCAGTGTAATAGCTTGGATTTCTGTTGCCTACATAAAAGGATACTCTGTTATTTATTTGTTACAATGCTTCCATTATTTATTTATATTTTTTGCAAATGTTTTAATTACAGAACTTTACATCTTTTCCTATGACCTGTAAAAGGTAAATAAGATGGAAAACATATACTTTAAATTTTTGGCCAGATGGGGATATGGAGGTAAATGGAGGACAGAGACCAGAGAATCACTGGGCTTACTGACTGAAAAGAAAATAAAAAGCAGCTCTGGGTTGAGCAAGACTCCAACTGGAGGAGACAGGCAAATGAACAAAAAGGGGAAGGCATTCCTCTGGCCTCCAAACACACATGCCCAGAGTACACACATCTGCTCACACACAAACATACACTTCATAACATCACATCATATTATGGCACCATACCACACTACACACACACACACAACACACACACACACAGAGACACACACACGCACACAAATTTATCTTTACAAATAAAATTCAGTGGTAAGACCATCTGGTTCTAGAGAAACTTTTTTATTTTGCTAAAGTATTCACATAGTAAGAAAAGAAGTTTGAAGATTTATTTATTTATTTATTTCTAAAGAGAAAGTGACAGGGAGACAGAGAATGGATGTACCAGGGCCTCTAGCCAGTGCAAATGAGCTTCAGATGCATGCATCACTTTGTACAACTGACTTTACATGGGTACTGGGGAATTGAACTCAGGTCCTTAGATTTTTCAGGCAAGCTCCCTAACCACTAAGCAATCTCTCCAGCCCTTGAAGATGTGTTTATGTGGTACTAAGTTATCATCGCCACTTCAGCCTATCACCTTCCCTTCCTTAATCTACTATCAAAAAAGAAATCACATGAAAGGACTTGCTAGTGATGCTGCTGAGAAGACCAAGATGGTCTATCTCTTCCCATCCCTTCCCATGTACTTTAAATACATAGTCTGTGGGAATCCCACAGCTTTTTATTTTTAGATAAAGAGGAATTTCTTGAAGCTGTGGACATAGCTCAGTGGGTTCTAGCATGAGGACTTGAATCTAGTCCCCAGAACCCATGTAAAAAGCCAGCATGGCTGTGCATGCCTATAATAATTCCAGCTCAAAAGGGAGGTAGAGACAAAAGGATCACATGGGCTGCTGGTCAGCCAGTCTAACGGGAAGACATGGATCTTCAGGTTCTGCGAGAGACCCTGACTCAGGGAAATGAAGCAGAAGAGCAATAGAGGAGAAGCCTGTTGCCCTTTGACCTCTACATATGTGAACATGGAGCATACATACACACACACACACACACACACACACACACACACACACGTGTTTATACCACACACACTCCAAAATATAAGTTTCTCCTTCCTCAGCTGATACCATGTTATGTTCTTCTAGGATTTTCTATGCATTTCACAAATCTCACCAGCACTCAATTAAGATAAAGTTGACCTAGCTTTGATAAATCAAAAGGTACAAATGAAGGCACCTGCTGGCTTCTTTCTACCAACAATGCATGCACATCCTGAAATCACTTAGGCAATATTCCTCAGTAGGAGAAATAATGTGAGGTCCTAACCTTTAGAAATCTGTGCCTAATCAAAGCAAAACATTACAATTACAATAACTAAGTTTCACAATATTGCATAAATCTCTAGCTTCATGTTTTTTTATAACTAGTTATCTACTTAACCTTGCTACATGTTATTTAGAAAAAAAATAGCATGCATAACTAAAGGGTCTAAAGATTTCCCACTTATCTCTATTTGTCCTTGTTTCTCTTCAGCTCTGCTAATATTGTGCTAGGTCAAGTTTAACATTCCTGCTTGAAATTCTTTCTTCTTAGTTTCCTAATCCTTTCCTAGGTTTATTCTCCTCCCTCTTCTCTGCCTCTTTCCTATCTCTGCTTGCTTCTCTTCCTTGACTTTTGGCTTTCAGGATGTATCTTCAGGTTCAATAGACATTCTCATGCTTAGAAGACAGACAAAAGAATATAAATAAGGCTTATCAAGAAGCAGAAAATCAAAGGCTGTAGAGAGATCAACACTAATGGAGATCTCCAACTTGCCTTCCAAGGCATAGGCAACATTGTGGAAGAGGTTGTTGGAAATAATGTAACAGCCACAGGTGGAGAAGGCATACTGTGAGGCACGGTGCTCCCCTTATGATCCCACAGGGATTACTGATAACCCCCATTGAGGCCTCGATGGAATGGGGATGGTGGAGAGGGGACAAAACAAGATAATCTGATAGGAATATGAGCAATTTATAGTATGTTCATATATTGAAGTTCACAGTGAAATTATTTGAAAAGGAGGTTTACAATGGAAAACATTATCAGGATAAACTTGTATGGCCATAATGATATTAGACAAAATAGGATTAAATACAAAAAGATAGTGCTAACAATAAATATTTATATTTTGTGGTGGAAAAACTCACTTAACAGAATATCACAAGCCTAAATCCATCTAATCTAATAAGAAAGTTCCAGCCCTGTAAAGAAATAAGGAGAGACGTGTTAGAAGAACTAAGCAAATTCATGACAGTATTGGGACAATATAACATGCTTCCTTCAGAAACAAGCAAGGAGAACGGCACTGGAGAATACATGTATGTCTGAAAAATATGAGAAGCAAGTGACCTAGTTAACATTTGTAGAGCACTGCACTCAACTTTCAAATTATGGTTTCTTTTCCTATGTACTGGAACAGTTACAAAAATAGAAACCATGCTAGGCCATGATGCAAGTCTCAACACATTTCCAAGAATTGAAGTAATACCAACAATGATCTCTGGCTGGCTTCAGTAGGATTTAGCTAAATCAATAACAGAAAGAAAATTAGAAAACTTCAAAATTTGTTCAAATTAAGTAATGCATTCAGACCAGCCCATGCATGGAATTAGAAAAGATATAACTCATGGCCATACCACTGGGCAAGAACACAGTCAGGCAGTAGTATTTACTGTAGGACTCCAACTACAGAGGTGTCCACCACATCCCTTGCTGATAGATGTCAGAGGCATGGCTGCCTTTGTCAAACCAAGGCTTCTAGAATGATAGTTAAGCATCCTACATCATAAACTCTGAGATTAATGGGCTCTATTGCCCATAAAAATGAAATTCATACATCACTACGCTATAGCTTGATACATTTACCAGAGGAAGAGAGCACCTCTTTAACACCAACCCTTGTTTCTCCACATCATGACCATGGCATCAGCTATTTGCTCTGAGTCTTGGGTATACCACTCTACTATATTCCTTTAATATTTTATATTTATTTATTTATTTGACAGAGAAAGAGGGAGGGGGAAGAGAGAGAAAAGAAGAGAGAGAATGAGCAGGCCACAGCCTCCAGCCACTGCAAACAAACTCCAGATGCACCCGCCCCCTTGTGCATCTGGCTGACATGGATCCTGGGGAATTGAACAGGGGTCCTTTGGCTTTGCAGGCAAATGACTTAACCACTAGGCCATCTCTCCAGCCTACCATACTGTATTTCTTTCGGATGCATCATTAGTGATCATGGTGCTGGTAGATTTTAATCTGAATTCTCCTAGAAGAACAAGTATTCCTCATTCTCCAGGGTGCTACATTTGCCAACTACACATCCTCACAATACAGCTGCCTGGCTCTTATCATGAATAGAAATTCTTCTCTTAAATTATCTTTGGCCATCCTTACATTTCCTCTACTCTGATGAAAGACCTATATTTATATACAGAGAGCTCCAGCTATCTGATCACATATCTGCTAAGATTGTTAAAATAGTTTTTCCACTGGTCTCAGTTTTCAGGCATTTCTACAATCCCCCACAGGTCCTACATGAATATTCTTGGAATACTGCTTTGTCCTCTTACTAAAAGTATCTACTACTTTCCACTAATGAAACAACAATTAAGTTTAAACCTGTTACATAGTTTTATATATTTTGGCACCACCTTATTTTTTTTTTCAGTTTTTCTGTTACTGCACAGCTAAATTGGCCTCCTAGTTATCCCTCCCTAAACTTCCTCATGTTCACTGTCCTGCCTGGCCTACCCCACCATTTTTCTCCAAATATAAATCATATCTGATAATGTTGTGAGGGAGAACGGCCTAGAGAGAGAGAGTGAGAGGAGAGGAGAGGAGCTGAGACACAATGCCCTCTTGAAGTGTTATTAAGGGATTTGGAAACACTTTGCCAAGATGACATAATTGGATCCAAAATCAAAGAGGAGAAGGGGTCCTTGGAAATCTGAAGAGCAAAACAAGGTAGTCCCCTTTGATGAGTGTGTTTGGGAGTGAGAAAGTTCCACCTCACAGGACTGGGGAGGGGGGGATCAGGAAAGCACACAGATGAGAGAGTAAAGTTGTAATTCAAGGTAGCCTCAGCTTGGGCAGCAAGAGGGCTGGGCTTTTCCACCTGACCTTGGTCTCATCCTGCTGGGATGCTCTTTAAAGTGATTACATGTATTATAACAGTATCTATCCACTGCAGAGCAGAGACAAGTTTGGGTTTTTGCAACCCCATGTACTGATTCAGATACTAGTCACTGGGCAACAGGGAACGTTCAGCCAAGTCACTTAACCTTAGAATCGGTTCCTCACTAATAACCCCAGAGTAATTATTAGTGCTTCCCAGCTGCCACGCTCTACATGACACCTGAGGTGGTTTGGATATAAAATGCCCGCCATAGCCTCCAATATTTGTAAATCAGCTTCCTACTTAGTCCCCAGTTGGGGAACCTTAGGGAGGTGGGGCCTTGGTGGAGGAGATGTATCACTATGGGGACGGGCCTCAAGTCCAGCCCAACTGCATGTTGAGAGCTGGCTTCTCAGATAACTCCCTTCCACTTTGTGTGGAGATGTGATTTGCAGGCTGCCTGCTCTGCCATGACAAAGCTTCCCCCTTGAAACCGTAAGCCTGAAATCAACCCTTTCCTCTCAGAAGCTGCTTCTGGTCAGCCGTTTTACCCCAGCAATAAGAAGCTAATGGCTACAATGCCTAGAGATACAAAGGTGAATGCGACACATAAACCTATCCCTATTCTCACAGGGTTCCTAGGGGTGAAACACATGATGATATGAATGACATCATATGATATCAGCTACTTCTGGGTAAGATGGTGAGCTAGATGTTTCATGGGACACAGTAGAGGAGAGAGTCTGGGTAAAGAGAAAGCATAAACTACCTCAGGGGTGTCTGCCCTGCGGGATGCTAACCCTAGGTAGCATGTGGCCCAGGATGTTTATGCATGCACCCAATACAAAAGTTTGAACTTATTTAAACATTTGATGTGATGATTTTTACGTGATCATGTTTTGTAATTCAGTTGCACGATCTCAGACATGAACTGTCAGGTAACAATGTGTCATAATGTCACACAAAATCAATGCCCTTGGTTTTTGTGCACATGTGTGCCTTCAGTGTTATGGTGACATAAGCCTCCTGCTGCCTTCCAAGTGCACACAGTTGAGTTGGCATCTGCAGATATGACAAGAGCTCATGGTGATTTGAAGAGTTAAATACAGCAATTATTAATAGTGTCTTAACCTTCCATTGAAACTGGCAAGTACTTGTCTTTGACTATTCCGTTCCACATCTCGGCTACACTACACGTCACTCGCCTTGCCTGAACATCAGTGCCCGCTCCAAGCAGCAACCGCAGCTGAGATGCACAACAGCCCAAACCTTCCTTTCTATTTTCCTGGAATTTTGTGTAAGAGAAGTAAATACAGTCCCTTATCTATTGTTTTTAATTCCAGCATGGTTTTAATGCCTCAAAAGGGCAAGCTGAGTTCAGTGGTCTCAGCACTTCGGGGGAAAGGAGGGCCTGAGGCTGAGACAGTGGGATAACCAGTAACTCTAGGTCGGGATGGGGTGCATAGTGAGTTCCAGGCAGGCCAGTGAAGGATACAGGGTAAAATCCAAGTCTCAAAAAATATAAATAAATAAATGCATGCCTTTCATGCCAGTACTTGGGAGGCAGAGGTAGGTGGATTGCCTGGAGTTTGAGGCCACCCTGAGACTACACAGTGACATAGTGAATTTCAGGTCAGCCTGGGCTAGAGTAAGACCCTATCTCGGAAAACCAAAAAAGAAAAGAGAGAGAGAGAGAAAAAAAATACGGGTGAAGGAAGACTATTCAACAAAAGGTAGATAGGAAACTCTTTTTTGTCAAGACAAATAGTAAAGCACTCTACTCAATTTGTAGGGAATTTGTGCAAGTTTTCAAAGACTATGATTTTAAAAGCTATTTTATGCAAAAAAAAAAAAAAAAGAAAGAGAAACACTGTCAGATTCATTGTATATACAGGTTGTGTAATAAGGACAAACTAGTAGAAGTGTAAAAAGAAAGTTTGTGTTCTCAACAAAAACTTGTTTAAAGTCACAGCCATATAAATTCTATCATAAAAGTTGATTATGAGCCAGATGTAGTGGCATAAGCCTTTAATTCCAGCTCTCCAGAGGCAGAGGTAGGAGGATCGCTATGAGTTTGAGGCCACCCTGAGACAACATAGTGAATTCCAGGACAGCCTTGACTAGAGTGAAACCCTACCTTGAAAAAAATCTGATTATATGGTAGCATATTGAAAGGCAAAAAATATCCAAACCATTTACTGATAGCCAGTTTATTAAACAATTTATGGAGAGCAGTAGATAGAAGAAGCCCTGAAAACTAGGAAATATTTCTAAATTCCATTTGTCTCATCAGACTATGACCATGTGAAATGAATTAGAAAATCTACTGAAAGTCATTTGGGGAGTGAAACTGCTAATTTTAAATTTTATGCTTTTGTGATGGATGACAGCACTAATTTTACAAATATGACTCAACTGTCATTTTTATTAGAGGCATCGATGATAAGAATTGTGTCATTGAATAAATAGCTTATTTAGTGTCATTAGAAGACACAACTAGATCAATAAATCTATGCAAAGCAGTAAAAATATGTTAAGGCAATTGTCTTTGCTCATTATCAGAATAGTTACTAATGGTGTTCTGGAAATAACAGGTTAAAAAAAAAAAGAGGGACTTTCCAAATTAACAGAAGATGATACAGTTGTCATCAAGAACTAATGAAAGAATTGTTGCACAGTATACCAAGAAAAGTTATGTGTAATGGCATTTAAAAATAACTTCAGCCAGGCATGGTGGCACACGCCTTTAATCCCAGCACTCAGGAGGTAGAGGTAAGAGGATTGCCAAGAATTTGAGGCCACCCTGAGACTACATAGTGAACTCCAGGACAGCCTGACCGAGAGTGAGACCCTATCTTGAAAAACCAAAATTAATAATAATAATAACTTCATGTACATCTCATCAAAACTATAAATTTCATGAGGGAAAAATGATGAAATATTTGCCAAATCTAACAATTCCTTCAAAGTGATGACATTAACTATATGGACCTCATTTACTCCTCAGAAGTAAGATGGCTAAGTCAAGGCCCAATGTTGAAAAGATTTATGACTGGGAACCTATTATCTAGCTGCTTATGATAGCAATAATAAAATTTGTGGGGCTAGAAAGATAGCTCAATGGTTAGAGGTGCTTGCCTGCAAAGTCTTCTGGCCCTGGTTAGAGTCCCAAGTGCCCACATAAAACCAGATATATAATAAAATGGTGCACGCATCTGTAGTTCATTTGCATTGAAAAGAGGCCCTGGCATACCCATACTCTCTCTCTCTCTCCCTCTTCTCTCTCTTTTCCTCCTCCCTTTCTCTCTCTCCTTCCCTTCCATCCATCCACTCTTGCCCCACCTTGAAAAGCAAATAAATAACTATATATTTTCAAAAAGAATAAAACATGCTAGAAGTTGATGATAAAATCTAGCTTATAGGTTAAGCATTTTTGGTGAATTTGGCCATTCATTTAAATGAAGTAAGCATGGATTTTCAAAGTGAAAAACCAACTTTTCAATACAATGACATTGAAAGTATGTAAGCAGCAAACAATCTTATACCTTTCCACACATTGGCTAAACACAGTCCTATGAACAAGAATAAAAATGTTATGTTGCTTTTCAATGTGATGCAAGAATTTGAAAACTGATCTCAAGGTCTGCAGAGAAGTATTTTTGTTATTTTGATGAGTCAATTTTCAGTCAACATAATTGTATGTTACCTGCTAATTTTCAAGTAGAATGAACAGAACTGTAATCTGACAATTAAGAAAATTTTGATCAAGTCTCTATTAGAGCTGTTTAGACCCTGTCTTCCCTGGGACAAACATGCCTCATGTCATGATCACACCTTCCTTATCTCAAATATAAAATGTAAAGAGGGAAAAAAACCACTCATCTTACAAAGCCAGAATTACCCTGATCAAAATTGGGTAAGGATACAACAAAAATATATGCTAGATAGGAGTGGTGGCACATGCCTTTAACCCCAGTACTCGAGCCAGAGGGAGGAGGATGGCTGTGAGTTCGAGTCCACACTGAGACTACATAGTGAATTCCAGGTCAGCGTGGGTGAGAGTGAAACCCTACCTCAAAAAAGTAAAAATAAATAAATAAATGAGGATGTGGAAAGAAAAACCCTCTTTCACTGCTGGTGGGAATGCAAACTGGAAAGACACACCACAATGGAATTACTCTGGAGGCTTCTCAAAGACCTAAAACTGGAGAGATGGCTCAACAAAGAGTGTGTCTTGCAAAGCCTGTAGGCCTGGGTTCAATTCCCTAGTGCCCACATAAAGCCAGGTGCACCAAGTGGAGAATACATTTGGAGTTTGTTTACAGAGGCAGGAGGTTCTGGTGTATCCATATTCATTCTCATTCTCTCTCCAAATAATAAATATTAAAAAAAAATTAAGCAACATGCCATGGAAAGACTTGCACACCTGTGTGTTTGCTGCACTATTCACACTAGCTAAGAAATGAAACCAGCCTCGGTACCTGTCAACAGATGAATGGCTAAAAGAAATGTAGTACATATATACACAAGGCACTTCATTTAGCAAAAGAAAAATAAAATCATGGCATGTACATGAAAATGGTTAGAATTGGAAACCTTCATTAAGCAGAACAAGCTAGACTCAGAAAAATAAATGCCACATGTTTTCTCTCATAGACTAAACCTAGGTTTGAAATTGCATGTGTCTACATATTTAAAATATATATATATATATGGGGCTGGAGAGATGGTTCAATGGTTAAACACTTGACTGTGAAGCCTAAGGACCCTGGTTTGAGGCTTGATTCTCCAGGACCCATGTTAGCCAGATGCACAAGGGGGCGCACACGTCTGGAGTTAGTTTGCAATGGCTGGAGGCCCTGGCACGCCCATTCTCTCTCTCTCTGTCTCTCTTTCCTTCTCTCTACCCTCTTTCTCTGTGTCTGTTGCTCTCAAATAAATAAATAAAAGTGAACAATTTTTTTTTTAATTATATGATATCCACTTTTCACAGTTTAGTGTTAGAGGGAGTATATGCAAAGCATACATCGCAATTGGGGGCATATAGTCTATAGACAAATAATAGTTATTTCTGGTCATGGTGTCACTTGCTTGTAATCCCAGCATTCTGGACACTGAGACGGGAACATCAGAAGTTCAAAGCCACCTGGAGATGCCCAGTGAAACACTGTCTTGAAACAATAAAACTGGGTCAAATGCCATCTTCTATGACGCATTCTCATACATCAGTCCTCTCACAGAGGAGCTGGTAATATACCCTCCTTAATGAAGACCCTCCCAAGACCCCCTCAGCTCGAGATCCTTACTCTCTTCACCATGCATCTGGCAAGCAATTTGGGGAGTTATTTTTATGTGTTATAGTGCCATGAAACATTGAAAGTATTTTTATCTTCCCAAGTCTACGCTTTGTTAAGAGTATGGGTTGACTATTTAAAGCTCTGTCCGGACAGAGTCGCCCAGCACATGCAACACATGTGTTGACTTAATGAGCCCAGCCCTGAAACCGGCTCTTTGAATTTCAGTGAAGTTCTTGAAATGATTTCAGCATTTTCTCCTCCCACTCAGAAAACTGATCTGGCCAAAAATATGGGAAAGTAGAAACATCATTTCTCACTTACCCTCTTTGAGAGCCTCTCCCACCCGTTTTCCTTTTCAACTTGCCAAAATGCTTCAGAGCCCTGGGAGCCCAGGAAAAGATGGATTTGGGCAGCTGACAAGACAGGGATGCAATGTTAATGAAAAGAGGAAAAAAAAAATATATATATATATATATAAAGCCAGAGTGAGAAACAATGAAAAAAAAAATATTTTAAAATTGGATTGCTAAAAGGAGCCTTGGTTCTTGGAATATGTTTATTTCCCCTGGAGCTTGGGAAAGTTTCCAAATGAAGCTCAAACCAAACCCTTCAAATTAGGAATAGCAGATCCAGGCCTGCCAAGTTTAGAATCTGCTAATTCACTGGATCCTTGATTTGGAAGAAGTCACAGAGAATACTGTCACACATTTCCCTTGGGAAATGAGTTCCAATTTCAAAGGCTTTATGTCTTCTAAGTTGTTTCGTCACAATTTATGAATGTAAATATTAGAGAATAAAAACATGATTATTTTCTCTGTCAATACATACATGCTTGAAAACAGATGAGAAGGCGATATGGTAAGAATTTAACTTGTTTTCCAAATCTAACAGTAAACCACAGAATACTAACTTTTAAAACTGAATTAAAAGCAATAATTAGGGCTTCACCCTCCTTTATGGGCAAGAGTCTTCATCCTATCCCTTTTTTTCCTTCTCTTAAACTAACAAAGTCTCTCCAAACTTTACCCCCCCCAAAAAAAAGGTAGTAATACCTCTAGTGGTATCTTTCTCTATCTTCCTTTCATAGTAATTGCAATCAGTGCTGGAGATATTGCTTAGTGGTTGACGCACTTGCCTAAAATCCAAAGGACCCTGGTTCAATTCTCCAGGACCCACATAAGCCAGATGCACAAGGTGGCACATGTGTCTGGAGTTCATTTATAGCAGCTGATGGCCCTGGCATACCCATTCTCTCTCTTTCTCCTCCTTTATCTCTCAAATAAATAAAGAAAATAATTTTTTAAATTACAATTACAATTAGTATTCTAAATATTGCTTTAAAATACTCTATTATACCTATCCTTGCACTCAAGTAATAAATGTTTATTGACATCAACCATCAAATTGGGTTAAGAGGTGGGCATAGCGGCACACACATTAATCTCCTTACGTGGGATGTGGAGGTCAAAGGATTGGAAAATCAAGGTTAGCCTGTACTACATCATGAAACCACCTCAAACATTTTTTTTATTTTTTTAATTGAATAATGCACATTTTGTTTCTTCTTTTTATTAAATTTCACAGATATGTTCTGACAGCCAGCAAGTCACTAGGCTAGGTTCTTTGAGGTCATAAAAATGGATGACAGGCCTCTTCCCTTGAATCAGAACTTAGTCATAGGGTCAGACATCTATAGTCATTAACAAAGAACAATACTGCACAAAGCAGCATTTTAAAAAAAAGTAATTAGGGCTGGGGATATTGCTCAGTGGTTAAGAGTGCTTGTTAGCAAAATCTGCTGGCCTGAGTACAATTCCCCAGCCACCCGTGTAAAGCCACACAGGCACGCTTTCCCAACAGCAAGAGGCCCTGGTATGACATGCACACTCGCACACACACAAATATTAAAAAATAAAAACATAATGAAGCCATGTGTGGTGGCACACACCTTCAATCCCAGCACTCGGGAGGCTGAGGTAGGAGGATCGCCATGAGTTCGAGGCCACCCTGAGACTACATAGTGAATTCCAGGTCAGCCTGGGCTAGAATGAAACCCTACCTCAAAATAATAATAATAATAGTAATAATAATAATAATAATTGAGGAATATATACTGTGTTATGGGAGAAGAGACTCGGGGATGGGTGGCTGGGCAAGTGGAATGTTGAAATTCAAGGAAGAAATCAAGAAAGGTTTCTTAGAGAGATGCATTTTATCAATTATCAAGAAGAAATGTGGGTCTGGAGAGATGGCTTAGCAGTTAAGTGCTTGCCTGTGAAGCCTAAGGACTCCGGTTCCACGCTGGACTCCCCAGGACCCACGTTAGCCAAATGCACCAGGGGGCACACACATCTGGAGTTTGTTTGCAGTGGCTGGAGGCCGTGGCGCGCCCATTCTCTCTCTCATCCCCCGCCCCCCCCTCTCTCTCTCAAATAAATAAAAAATAAACAAAATAAAAATAAAAATAAAAAAGAAGAAATGTTCTGTGTGGCAAAAAGCTTCCAGACAGAAGAAACAGCCCAAAGAAAAAAGCTCCTAAAAAGAGCTTACTTTAAGTGTTTTGTGTGTACGCTGCTGATCCAGCGCACGATGAGGAGCTAAGGGAAGCTTGGATGAGAACCAGCAGTGTATTGGGCATACTACTGAGACAACCAGGAGTCCCAACAGGACAGACATCCACATGGTTATTATGGGTCTCAGGTCAACCTGGGATCTAATGACAGAGCCTCGGTGGACAAGCCCAAGACAATGAGATTCTTCCTAGAAGAGGAATGGAAGCCAACCCTGTCAGCAGAAAACTGAGGCGAGCAAGGAAGAAAGAGCTCATGACCCCAGCTAACCAAAACACACAAGTGAGAGGTTCAAACTTCCACCCTTGGAGCCTCCAGCACCAGCCACGCATGCACTCCTTCAGGAGATTACCACGGCTCCGGGCAGCTGGTGCCACAACGCCAGAGCCAAGATGCAGTGAACCAATGACCACCTGAGGTGCCATTTGATAAAGGGGATTTCAATCAGCCGTTTGGATTCTTTACCCATGAGGCACAAAATAATGAGTCTGCTTCATGTGTTGGCCTTGTATAACTCATTTCTTTCTTTCTCAAAACTGTGCAGAGCTAGCTCAACTTCAGGTGGACTTAAGAGTTGGCATGATGACGTCATACACACAGTTTCATTATAATATACACTTTCTTCATAGAAGCAAACCACCATATTGGATTTACAGATCATTTCTAAGGTATTTTATATTCATATTATGAAAACTGGCAATACTGTCCATACATACTAATATTAAGGAGTCATTTGACTGTTATTGTTATGCATGTGAAAGAAAAAGATGCTATTCTGTGAAACAGTGGCACACGGTCCATGCAGATAATCATCCAGTCTATGATTCGACATGAGACACACTAAGTGGGAGAGAACTCATATCTGATGCGGGAACCACGCTGGCATCTCATGGAAAGGAAACTCAGGAGAGTCCAGAGAGAAGCCCCCACCGCTCCTTGTAGCAAGTGTGGACATGCACACCAAAAAGTCTCTCCAATCCTATGCATATCCCCTTCAATCCAAGCTGCTCTCGCTCTTGGTTGGAGCATTCAATGTATTTCACAGATGGCAGAGAAAACAGAGACGATCTAAGATCCACCAATACAACAAGAAAAGAGATAGCCAACTGCCCACTTCAAGATGTCCCATCTTACACATCAACATTGAGTCCAGGAGACACCGCCCAGGAAGCAGCAACATGAACACCACTCTCACTGCTAGCTAGACAACCAGCACCAGGCAGATGGAGACAGACTATGTGGCTAGTCAAAATTCACCAAAGCAGAAACCCAGAGGCCACAGATAACGCAACATGAAATCAGGCTGCTCATAGGCCTGTTGTGGCTCAAGGAACTTTCCGGAAGAGGGGGTAGGAATATCCTAAGAGTCACAGAGGAGTAGGAACATCCTGAGGCACAGTCCCCTCCACAGAGAATGGCTGACGCCTTCATGGCCCCACAGTGAATCTCAACAACCCCATTGAGGAGGGCCCACAGGGAAAACTGACTGGGGAGAGGACAGAAATATGAAGCTTAACCTTTTGTAATATTTGAATTTGTGCTTCCTAATATTCAATGGTAGGTGGGCTGGAGAGATGGCTTAGCAGTTAAGCGCTTGCCTGTGAAGCCTAAGGACCCCGGTTCGAGGCTCAGTTCCCCAGGTCCCACGTTAGCCAGATGCACAAGGGGGCGCATGCATCTGGAGTTCGTTTGCAGAGGCTGGAAGCCCTGGCGCTCCCATTCTTTCTCTCCCCCTCTATCTGTCTTTCTCTCTGTGTCTGTCGCTCTCAAATAATAATAATTTTAAAAAAGTTTTAAAAAAATATTCAATAGAATTAGTAGGGTTAGAGAGAAAATAGGGCTATCACTTGATAATGGTTGAATTCTAGGATAAGAGGGTTTATTATTCTGCACAATTTATATACATGTGCAATTTTATATTAGGATGCTTTTTAAAAGCCAGCTGAATCCTAAAGAACTTACTAAATAAACATTCACCTTTTCAACCAGCTGTACTGATGTAACGTAGACTTGGGCTGAGCAACGTCTTGATTTGTTCTTTCCTTTACACAGCAAGAACACAGAAACAAGAGCCACGTGTGCAACGCGAAGAGAAGCTCTGCAGAGCCCACATCCCGCAGGTCTATTTGCTCTGTGCTGCACCTCAGAGTGGGTAAAATGCTCAATCTGTGCTTGGATTTGAGCAGGGAAGAGTGCTGTTCTCTGCAAGAGGGATAAAGAAAACAGCAACAGGATGACCCACCCTTGCTTGAAGAGACTTAGGTCCCTTGGAAGATACAAGATGGAGTGGGTCCTTACTACTGTGGGGAGATGAACCACACACAGACTTCATTAAAATGCCATCTCAGCTACTGAAATGCAGACTAGGAGAGGACGTATAACTTCAGCACGTTCGGTAACATTTTATGTCTTGTAAATAAATATCATACAAAAAAATGTTGCTATAGATTTTAAATATAGTATGAAGCTAAAAGTTGGAAAATCAATGTTATTATTATCTATTTTATATCTATCTTGTAAAGGAATTTTCTTTCATAGGTCATTCAAGAGCCTCTGACATAAAATTTTCTCAAACTGGCTGGAAAGATGGCTTGGTGATTAAGGCACTCACCTGTGAAGCCAAAGGAACCAGGTTCAATTTTCCAAGGAGCCATATACCCAAGGGGGTGCATGTGTCTGAAGTTCATTTGCAGCAACTGGAGGTACTAGCATGCCCATATTCATTCTCTCTCTCCCTCTCTCTCTCTCTCTCTCCCTCTCTCTCTCTCTCTCTCTCTCTCTCTCTCTCTCTCTCCCTCCTTCTCTCAAATAAATAAAAATATTTAATTTTATCTAGCCATCTAATTTCTTAGTGTCCCTCTGCCACTTCCCAGCTGTTTCCTACCCTGCTTCCAACCCTCTACTTCATTTATTCCATCTATTTCCATCCAAACACTAAGATGTTCTTTATGCATCATTTTACAAGGTAGTTGCTCTTTATTCCCCTCTGTAAACAGAACCGCAATAGTGGAAAAGGGCAGGGGCTATTTGAGAAAGGGTGGTCTAACTTCCCTCTGACACAGTTCTAAAACACTTCTTAGTGGTTATCCACTCTGACAGGGTGGGACATACATTAAAGAATACGTATGAGGCAGTGTGGAAATCAGACAGACCAACAATGTCCAGCCTACTGACAAAACATTCAGTGGATTAAAGTAAATGAAAGAAATGAAAACAGTATTTGAGTGACTAGACAATGTGGTAAAAACAGGGTGCGGTGACTGAACTTTACCGTAGACTACTTACTAGCCCTGGCAAAGATTTTTAAGCCAGGAGGCAACAAATGCATTGTGTCTAGAGTGAGACATGTTTTCAATTTAAGCAAGTACTGGGAAAAGCAGAACTGGAGGGGGTCACCATGTGGGGAAATTGAAGTGGGTGCAGAAAAGTAAACAGAAGTGGCTGGAGTATGTGAAGAGCTATAAGCTGAGTTTTAACTCCTTGGTCCAAATGATGGTTTCATGATTGTCTACCATGGCGAACATCCCACCACAGTGTGGTTGATGTTTGCTTACTTCATTTTGTTCAATTTTACATGTAGGGTTACTTTCCTTATTTATTTACTTATTTATTTATTTAAGAGCAACAGACAGAGAGAGAAAGAGGCAGATAGAGAGATAATGGGCACGCCAGGGCCTCCAAGCCACTGCAAACGAACTCCAGACTCGTGCGCCCCCTTGTGCATCTGGCTAAAGTGGGTCCTGGGGAGACGAGCCCCAAACCCGGATCCTTAGGCTTCACAGGCAAGTGCTTCACCGCTAAGCCATCTCTCCAGCCCCAGAGATACTTTTCATTAAAGACATAATAGCTAGCACTTTTTTTTTTCATGGTTGTAAATTTTTTTATTAGCTATGTACACAGTGGATACAGTTTTGTTGGTACCGCCGTTATCTTTCCCCCCTCGCAGGGACCCTCCTCATTGGGGAATGTGGGTTGTGCATTGTGGAGCTAGCCATCAATTATGGGTAAGAGGCGATGTCTCTGTGCATAATGACCCAACGTGGGGCTCTAACATTCTTTCCGCCCCCGCTTCCACAAATTTCCCTGAGCCACATTGGGGTCGTTTTAGGTCTGCGTCAGGGAAGAGTTCTTGAGCTAGCACTTTTAAGAACCTAAAATGTACTTGTTACTCTGGGTCAAACCCCTTACACTGATTCAATCTTGTACATGTCAACAAATGGGATGATGAGTATGTTTGTTCTCCATTTTACTCAGGAAAAAGGAGGCCAAGAAAATTGCTGAAGCCAACCAAATCCTAACCAGCAGTGGACCCAGCCAGGCAATATTCCAGGGCGATTGTGGCTAATCTGTTATGAAGGTAACCAACTGCTCTCTAATTGGATTTGAAGCCCGCTCCACGGGAGGGAAAGCATGCCTGGTACTGAAAACCTAGTCAAAATCCATTGGTTTGGAAGGTAACATAGGCACTGTAGACAAGCTACTATTATTATTTAGCTAAATGGATATTTTGTGTTCATAAATTGTTCTTTAACTAGGGAAAGAAAAAGGGGTTATGTGGAAAGGATATGGGGGAAAGGGGACAAGGAAAATAATGGAAGAGGGTTATGATCAAAATACATTATATAGATTATGAATATTGTCAATTAAAATCTTTAGTAAAGGGCTGGAGAGATGGCTTAGCGGTTAAGCACTTGCCTGTGAAGCTTAAAGACTGAGGTTCGAGGTTTGATTCCCCAGGACCCACGTTAGCCAGATGCACAAGGGAACGTTTGGAGTTCGTTTGCAGTGGCTGAAGGCATTGGCATGCCTATTCTCTCTCTCTGTCTGTCTGTCTGTCTCTGTCTCTCTCAAATAAATAAATAAATAAAAATAAACAAGAAAAAATCCTCAGTAAAAAGAAAAAGTCTCAGAGCCAAGTCTTAAGCCAAAGAAGATGTACTTCTCCTACCCATAGCTTTAACCTCTTCACACTAATAGGCTCCCAGATTTCATCCTGTATGTGTTGTCCAGAGGCATCCTCTGTAGTCATTGGCACATATGAATGTGTCAGTCAAGGACCACATATACCATGTAGGTCCTTAGGTACATACTATTTAATGACATCATGGCCATTTTAATTTGCATAAGTACACTCTGATGACCTCACAATGACAAAATCGCCTAATGGTACATTTTCTGGATATATCCTCATCATTAAGCATTATTACCACACATAATCTACCTGTTCTCTGGGCTTTTTATCAGTTACATGGTAACATTACATTAAGTCCTATTCAAAACTTTAGAAAAGTGGCCACAAAGTTGCAACAAATTGTAAGGAGGTGCGTTGTCTGTTTGTGGGACACAATAATCTAAGTGGTCCATGTCTTTCTGGACATTTTCCTCTTCTGCAGAAAAAAAAAAAAAAAGCACTGTGATTCCATGAACAAAAGAGTTTGAATTTTAGAGTAAGCTCTCTATGGACAGAAAACACACTTCCAGTTGTGGAAAGGTAGCCGGATTTCCTCCTAACAGCATCTCCAGATGTATGGGAACATTTAGACTAGAATCCTGATGCCCTTCAACTATGTAAGTTTAGCATTTGACATTGTTCACGTTATTTTAATTCCCACATAATGTATATTACAGGAAGCATTCTATCTAAACATTTTGGATAGACAAATTTGAGAATCCACACATTAAAACCTCATTGATCAGGAAAAGAAAAGACTTCATTATCCCGTTAAATTCCTACCATTCGGGCTGGAGAAATGGCTTAGTGGTTAAGGAGCTTGCCTACAAAGCTCAAGGACCCAGGTACGATTCCCCAGGACCCACGTAAGCCAGATATACAAGGGGGCACACACATCTGGAGTTCATTTGCAGCAGCTGGAGGCCCAGGAGGGCCCATTCTTTCTTTCTCTCTCTCTTCCCCTGCCTATTTCTCTCTCTCTCATTAAAATTAATAAATAAATAAATAATAGGAGGAATGGAGTCCCAAGCTATCCCTTCTTCCATCTAGAAGTTCTTGGTACTTTCAAGTCTATGATGTCAGCTGCCTTTATGAGCCATCCAATGACTCATTGCATAATTTAGCATTTGCTGTACAGACTCAAAATAGAGCTTTTGCGGGCCTCTCGCCACAGTTTCCATGTGTCCTAAATCGAGTCCATCCCCAGGATAGCTGTTAGCAAGGCCATCTGTTTAAGTGGGAATGCACACCCTCCCTGAGCCATACCTCCAGAGTGAGAAAATGTTTGCAAAAATACACAAACAACTGCATGCAGCCCACTTCTTCAAAGCATGGCTGGCAACTCATTCTTTCCCACTTAGTAAGAGTTCTTCAAAATCGTCTTCACTAGGATTGTATTTTAAAAGCAACTTTTCCAACACTTTTCACTCCCTCTATGAGGATACTCTATAAATTCATATTTAAGATGTTCCAAATCACTTATACTAAGGAAAACATGTGGCTAAATTTTGGATGCTTACTATTAAAAATTTTGTTAAATGTGCTTTTATTACAATGTTATGGCAAGATACTCAGTTCCAAAGACAAAATGATTTTATTCTTAATAACTTTTACATTTGCACAAATTAAAAGCAGTTTGTTTTTAAGATTTTATAATTGAACAAAAAGTCTCGGAGCAAATTAATGACATTTTGTTAGCTTAGAAGCAAGACTCCTCGTAAGTGAATGCCAGGTGCTAAGAATGTGAAGAATTTCCAGGCTGTAAAATGGAGAAGCAGATGCCCCGAGATGGCAGGCCATGCTTGCTGCACAGGAAGAGGAAGTGGAGCCCAGACAAAGTCCAGAGTGATACATGTTGGCGTAGCAGGTTGAGAAGAGAAGGAACAGGAGTCAAGACAAAGGTGGTCTAGCTCCATGTTTGGATATAGAGTCTGGCATACCATATCAAATGTATCCCTCAGGTCATTTGAAAACTCAGAGAGGGAATACACTGGAGCTTTGGCCATTGCTGTGCTCCATGTACAAGTGAAATGGAACTTGTGATGGTTCCTCTGGATTGCTAACTTGATACAATGGATAATCACCATGGAAGCAAACCTCTGAGCATGTCCATGAGAGATTTTATAGAATATGTTAATTGAGCTGGGAGAACCCACCCTAAACATGGACAATACCATTCCATGGCTGAGATCATTCCATGGACAAAATGGCATGGAGAAATGGCTTAGTGGTTAAGGTGTTTGCCTCCAAAACCAAAGGATCCAGGTTTGCTTCCCTAGGACCCATGTAAGCCAGATGCACAAGATGGCATATGCATCTGGAGTTTGTTTACAGTGGCTAGAGGCCCTGACATGCCCATTCTCTTTCTCTCTCTCTCTCAAAAAAAAAAAATTCAATTGATTGGATAATTAATTTTAAAAGGAGAAAGCAAGGTGAACATGAGCATTCACTGTTCTCTGCTTTCTTACCATGGATGGGACGTCACCAGGTGCCCTGATCTCCTGCCTCCATGTCTTCTCTGATGTGACGGACTGTAATCTTGAAACTGTAAGCCAGAACAAATCCTTTCACTGCAATTACCTTCCCATAGCTGGTCCAAATACTCAACTAGAACAAAAAGTGTATGTTGGGCTTACAGATCCTAGAGGAAGCTTCACAGGGCGGAGGACGATGGCTCATTCCACCATGCACCCAGAGCACAGAGAGAACAGCCAGCACCCGCAAGCTGACTTTCAACACATTCCTGGGGCTGGACTCAACGTCAACGCCCAGTGACGTACCTCTACCAGCAGGGCTCTGCCCGCTAGAGACTAAGTAGGAAGCTTAATCAAAAAAAAAAAAACCCTGAAGCCGGAGGGTCGTAGTGGTGTACGCCTTTTAATCCCAGCATTCAGGAGGCAGAGGTAGGAGGGTCACCATGAGTTCAAGGGCACCCTGAGACTACATAGTGAATTTTATGACAGCCTGGACTAGAGTGAGACCCTACCTTGGGAAAAAAAAATAACTTGAAACAGATAGAGAGATGGCTTAGAAGTTAAGGGGCTACCCTGCAAAGCCTAATGCCCTAAGTTCGATTCCCCAGTACCCACATAAAGCCAGATGCACAATGGTGCATGCATCTGGAGTCCATTTGCAGCTGCTGGAGGCCCTGGTATGCTCATTTTCTCTCTGTCTCTCTTCTCTCTATCTCTGCTTGCAAATAAAAAAAAAATTAAAACTATTTAAAGCCATGAGGATATTTACATTCAAAACAGCACACCTTCCTTCCTTAAGTTGCTTCATATTAGGTACTTAGTCTCAAGGTTGTGTGGCTGTTTGTTGTACATTAGTTTGCATGCATGTGGGTGGTTGTGGGTGTAAGAGGTGTGTGTGTAGGCTGAAGAACCACTTTGGGTGCCATCCCCAGGAATGTCACCCATTTCTGAAGCAGTGTCTCTCATGGGCTGAAACTCATCATTTAGATCAGTCTGATTGGCCAGTGAGCTTCAGGGATGTCTCAACACTAGGATTCTAGGCATGCAATACCATATCTGGCATTTAACATGGGTCCTTGGGATTGAACTCAGGTCCTCATGTTTGCAAGGGAAGCACTCTATCCACCAAGCTATCTCCCATGTCCCTGGACCACAGTCAAAAAGGGAATTTCAAGAAGGAACACAGAGACTGATTTTGTTAACCACCTGTATCCATGCATCATGGACATAGGCTTCCAATATGGCTTAAATATCACAGGAAAGAATCTGCCTCCCTCATTCCTCTACAACACCCAGAGCATTGTGACACATCATTAAGGACTTGAGAAGACACAAAGGTAATTGTACCTGATGAGGTAGCAGGAGTGTCTTATGTGATAGCTCACTAATAAGCACAGAGTGCCAAATGCTATTGGGTGTGTGGTGTTTTGAATTAAGTTTCTCCCATGAACTCACGTATTCTGAATGCTTGGTCCTTGGACAATGGCAATTTGGAGGTTTGAGCCTTGCTGGTAGAAGTATGTTGTTGGGGTGGACTTGTGGGTGTTATGGCTAATTCCCCCTTGCCAGTGTGTGGCACATTCTTCCTGCTGCTATTGTCCACCTGATATTGGCCAGAAGGTGATGTCCAGCCTCCACTCATGCCACGTTTGGCCTGCCATCATGGAGCTTCCCCTCAAGTCTGTAAAAGCCAAAATAAACCCTTCCCATTCATAAGCAGCTTTTGGTCATGTGCTTTGTGCCAGCAATGCAAAGGTAATTACAACAGCGTGCTAACATGGTTTCCAAAAATTCTTGAAAATAATATTCAGGGGAATGGAGTTTTTTGTTTGTTTATTTGTTTTTTTCAAGGTAGTTATCTCACACTAGCCCATGATGACCTGGAATTCACCATGTAGATTCATAGTGGCCTTGAATTCACAGAGATCCTCCTACCTCTGTATCCTGAGTGCTCATATTAAAAGTGTGCACCACCATGCCCTGTTCTAGCCAGTTCTTTACTGTGGCATGACTAGTAACTACTAGTGAATAATAAGAGGAAGGGGCTGGAAAGATGGCTTAGCTATTAAAGCACTTGCCTGCAAAGCCTAACAACCCGAGTTCAATTCCCTAGTACCCACATAAAGCCAGATGTACAAAGAGGCACATGCGTCTGGAGTTTGTTTGCAGTGGCTGGAGGCCCTGGCATGCCCATTCTCTCTGTCTCTCTTCTCTTTGGAGCTCTCTCGGCTTACAAATAAATAACTAAAAATATTAAAAATAAATAAATAAATGGAATCCACACTCACACATTCACCTTCTTTTTCTCTACACTCTTAGCTCAATGATAAAACAGAAGGAGCAGACAAATAGGTGAGACATGGAGATTGTGGGTGTTCATGGTTCTACTGAGAAGAATCCCTGTCTCTAAAACAGAGATTTCCCTCTAAAACAGTTCTTCCCCTCCTTTTTGCAAAATCAGTGAGCAGAGTCAGAACAACCCCTTGAAGCCTGACCCCCTCTCCTGTACATATTCCATAAAGACCCATCTAGGCCTCTCCTCACCCCTCAGTTCATAAGCAGCACAGGCACCCCAAAACATGACCATCAAAAGTTTGCAAAAGGGGTACAAGGGTAGAGGAGGAAGTAAATTCAATTTAAGTCTCTGGTCTGAATCATACACTCCAACTTGTCCTTTGGCCAGAGTTCTACTTAGCAACAATGGGTGTTTCTTCAACTATGAACAAGAGAGTTATTAAATCACCCTATTAGTCTATTGAAGAAAATAATTGATGAGGTAGGCTTCACAATCATTTGTCTCAACACCCTCTGCCCACATCCACAAAAATGTCATAAGTAATTCTGTCAGTTTTGACGAATAAGAAAACCTACATGAGGATGATTTAAATAAGTACTTCGGGAAAATAATATCAGAGAACTTATCTACATCATACGTCTGTACTGATCACTTTCTATGTCCTCCTCCCAGTAAATACTGTGAGTGGTAATGTGGCCTTTAGATGCTGGATGCCCAGAGACATCACCCAGTGAGATGAATCTCTGCATCTTAATGCCTCTGCCGAAGGAATCCATTAACATGATTTCCTGAATAGTGCTTGGGAGGCAGGTTGTCACTGTAAACCCATTACATATACCAAACAGACCTGTTTTATGAAAAACAGCCAACATATAGACATATATTTGGTCATGTACTATTAGAAAACAGTCGCCCATCTCATTTTTCATTTGTCGCAGGCCAAGTTCATTCTCTGCTTCTGTTGGTATCATCGATGAACAGTTCAGCTAGATTTGTTTCATGATTCCCCATGTTACCTCCTCCTGCTTAGATTTCTGAGGGCTTTCCTATTTCTGCTCAAAGCTGTATTCAGAAATAGGCGGAGTGCCTATTATACAACCTCTACACATGCCCTGCATATTGTAGGAATACAAATGTGATTCCAAACAGACATTAAGCAGAAAGATCAGAAAGATTTCCATTCAATCAAACCTTTGTGATTGTTGGGTAGATTCACTAATGAGATGCAAGTTCATGATGCAGTCTGCGCTAAGCTTTTCGCTATGGGGTTTCTGGAGTTACTCTTTACTCATCCCAGATATTGAAAGTGGTGCTTGTGTGGATCCAAGACGAAGCTGACCCTTGGAGTGTTTCCGTGATAGTACACCAAACTTGAGTTCTGTCTGAAGAAACTCATTCCACTTGGAATGTTGGCACCCAAATAAGAATGGCAAGAAACAGGACTGGAGAGATGGCTTAGCAGTAAAGTGCTTGCCTGTGAAGCCTAAGGACTCCGGTTTGAGGCTCGGTTCCCCAGGTCCCACGTTAGCCAGATGCACAAGGGGGCGCACGCGTCTGGAGTTCGTTTGCAGAGGCTGGAAGCCCTGGCGCGCCCATTCTCTCTCTTCCTCTATCTGTCTTTCTCTCTGTGTCTGTCGCTCTCAAAGAAATAAAAAAATAAATAAATAAATAAATAAAAATTAAAAAAAAAAGAATGGCAAGAAACACATGAAGCATTATGATTTGTATTTTAAGCTTTTCTATTTCATCATTTTCCTATAGCTAAGTCATCGCAACTGAATTTTCTTACTACAAAATTCAGAGTTAACTTCCAGAAGTCACTAATCCAACCTTATACAACTCATCCAATTATCACTTATGCACGCAATATAATAATACTTTGTCATTCCAAGATGAGACTGGGACATGCCAATAAAGATATAAGATACATTTAATAGAGCTGGAAATATGGTTCAATGGTTAAGGTACTTGCCTGCAAAGTCAAAGGAGCCAGGTTTAATTCCCCAGTACCCATGTAAAACCAGATGCACAAAGTGGAGCATGCATCTGGAGTTTGTTTACAGTGGCTAGAGACCCTGGCATACCCATTCTCTGTCTCTCTCTCTCTCTCTTTCTCCTTGCCCCCTAACTCACCAAAATAAATAAATAAAATAAGATACATTTAATAAGCTGAAATGACTATGACAAAAATGAAATGATGTCTTTAAGTTTCTTCAAAATGTCTGACTGCACTTAGGGAAATGAAGTTTATACAAAGTAACATTGTTCATGTAAGAACCATTAATAAACCCTTCATTTACTAAGGTTGCATTAATTTTTAATAAATATAGGTAGTTTCTAAGACAGCAATCTGTTCTCTATCTCTTTAGATATCCATTCAGAGATGTAAATTTATCACAAATATTTCCTTAATACTCTAGGAAGTATTAATCAATAACTGAGTTTCTATTATGTATAAGCACTAAAAAAATAAATGAATTAGACAACTATTCAGAATCAAATATTTTTTTAAATTTTTTGTTTATTTTATTTATTTGGGAACAACAGACAGAGAGGGAAAGAGGCAGAGAGAGAGAGAGAGAGAGAGAGAGAATGGGTGCACCAGGGCCTCCAGCCACTGCAAACAAACTCAAGCCTCAAACTGGTGTCCTTAGGCTTCACAGGCATGCTCTTAACAGCTAAGCCATCTCTCCAGCCCCAGAATCAAATAATTTTAATTTAATAAAAAGATAAATAAGAGAGTGTATAAGAGGAAAATAAAAGATAGTGTTAAATACCTCAGACAAAACTCTACAAGAGAAAGTTGTAGGACACACGCACATACATGAGTACGTTCTATTTTGAGACAAGGTCTGGGAATCACTTTAAAGTCTGGGCTTGTCTAGAACTCATAGCCCTCCTGCCTCAACCTCCTGAGTTCTGAGATTACCATCATGCAAGAACTGCCCAAGCTAGTTGTATAATGTTGATAGTATGTCTGTGATGGAGAGTTCTGACCAGGACTCTGGAATGCACTCCTGGGTGCCTGTCATAGCCTGACCCATTCCAATGGATCGCTCATATCTTTTAACTTTGTTTACTGTGCATTGCAAGTATACACAGAGTGTGAAAAGAATACCCAAAATCCGAAGGAGAGTCTTGGACTCAAATGCATACATTTACATATGCATGTACACATACATATACACACTTCTCCATAAGAAGTTGGTCAACATGAAGCAAAAATGCTCCCTTAAGTTAAAGTCAAGCCCAAGCCCATCACCCTCTCCCCCAGAAGAAGCCACGAAACTCCCTTTTCCCATCCCCCTCAGCTCACATCTGGCTGAGGCCCATGGAACATAAAATTTGAAAGAGAAAAGAACCCACAAAATCACCCCTTCGTAAAGAACAGTGAGCAAAGAGGACCCCTTTCCTCATGCCATGAACAACTCTGCAATGTTAAAGCCAGAGGTCCTTTCTCCTGAGGGGAAGTAAGTTGTTTCCTCCCAGACAGAAGGCAACCTTAGAATTCTCTCCACCCATGTGGAAGAAAACTTAAAAGTACATCACAAATGAGAGCTAATCAAAGACAGAGTGGCCATCATGACAAAAAGATAGCTCTAACTTTTAAGCCATGTACAAACATGCTTTTAACCACTCCCAATTTTTGCCTTAAAATGTCGATACCTAGAACTATTGTCTCATAATGCATCCAGGGAACCCATTTTTTCCCCAGCCCAACCCAGTGTGACTTTCCTTTTCCTGTTTAGACATGAGAAAAAGAACAGCTGAGAAGACTCTTGAGTTCCTGCTTTAAGAACACGCCCCTCATTGAACAAGACATTCAGCGCCCTGCTGAAATCATGCACGGCTCACAATTGTTTCCTTTGTGCTTTTTCTGTCCTTAAAAGAAATTAAGTCTTAAGAACTACCAGTATCTCTGGCCTGATTCTGACTCTTAACCACAATTTAGTTTGATGCACTTTTCATTTTAACCCACATCAACAGTGATATAATGACCATTATTCTGGGTGCAGGAATGGACCAATCTCCCCACCCAGTGATCCACAACCAGTTGGGAAAGATGCAGAGCAAACTCAGTACACTTAATGTGGAAACACAGTGCATTCCATAAATGTATGTAATAAAGCCATTCACGTTCAATTATAATATTCATGAAAATGCCTTTATGACCCCAGCTTCCTACTACGAGTTCAGCTATTTCATAATATAGTCTAATATAGTGTAAGAGCCAACTTTCAAGGCCAAGAAAGTCATAGTACACATCACTGTCTAAAGCACAGTGAGAGTCCAGCTGAGCAAAGTCCTGGCACTTATGGGATTCCTATGATGTTAGCTCTCTTATACACCAAGAACAGTGGTTTTACCACATGGATGGGGATGACTGAAAAAATGCCATGTGAAAACAGTTTGAAACTTTGGCTAAAGAGTGTTGTTTCCATGGTTTTTGTTATAATTTTGTGTATATAAGATCATATACAAGGGGGCTAGAGAGATGGCTTGGTGGTTAAGGCACTTGCCTGCAAAGCCTAAGGACCTATGTTTGCCTGTACAGATCCCATGTAAGCCAAACACACAAGGTGAGGCAAGCACAAGGTTGCACAAGCCCACTAGGTAGCGGAATTGTCTGGAGTTTGATTGCAGTGGTTGAGGCCCTGGCATGCCAATTCTCTCTCTCTCTCCCTCTCTCTCTGCCCCCCCATAAAAAAAAATCTTATACAAGATGGGCTGGAGAGATGGCTTAGTGGTTAAGCACTTGCCTGTGAAGCCTAAGGACCCCAGTTCGAGGCTCAGTTCTCCAGGACCCATGTTAGCCAGATGCACAAGGGGGTGCACATGTTTGGAGTTCGTTCTCAGTGGCTGGAGGCCCTGGCGTGCCCATTCTCCCTCTCTTTCTCTCTGCCTCTTTCTCTCTCTGTTGCTCTCAAATAAATAAAAATGAACAAAAAATTTTTTAAAAAAATCATATACAAGATAAACTTGTCTGGAACACAGAGATGTTGGCTATTCCAAATAACTAAATCTTATACTTTTCAAAAAGTTGTTGCATAAACTGGACATAATTCACATTAGTGTTGGAATATACAAGGATGAAGAATCCATGGCTTTTTTGAAATTTTAGTGTAAGTTTTAGTTTTTCAAGGTAGAGTCTTGCTCAGCCCAGGCTTACCTGGAATTTACTATGAAGTCTTAGGGTGGCCTCAAACTCACAGCAATCCTCCTATTCTGCCTGTCAAGTGCTGGGATTAAAGGTATGTGCCACCTCACCCATGGCTGTTTTGAGCTTTATACATAATTTTATTTGCCGTTGGTAATTGGGAGCAGAGAAAATTTATAGATGCCTCTTCTATTCTGGCTAGAGAAAATCTTCTAACGTTATGCTTATGTAGCTGCAAGTGGAAGGGATGAGAGTGCATGGAAAAAGAAGAAGGTAGAAAAAGCACCCAAAACCTAAACTTAGCTTATGCTACACCAACATTCCCATTGAAACCATCTGTACACAAGTTCAACAAAGAGTATAAGATGATGTTTAGCAAAAACATTACAAAGGCTCCCTGTATGTTTCTTTTAAAAGACGGTTAGGAATCTAAATGCCACCCACAATTAGAATTATTTCTACGCATATGATTGAAATATAACAATCCTTCACAATGAGAACACCACCCTAAGTCAGTTGTGTCATAGTTGATATTATATATGCATCCAAATCAGTAATTATGAATAGATGTGGCTGCATAACTTGCTGTCTCTTAAATCTTTAAGTGTAAAGATGTATATTGAACAAGCTTCTTCAGTATGTTCACCCCAAATGACCAACATTGGGGATTGTTCACAGTCTTGTTCCTGCCACTATGGGAAACCTTTCTCCTTTATAGCTGTTCTAAGTGCTAATGCCACTTAATCTCCTTGGTTTCTTTTTATAATTGTTGTTTTAGCATATAGACATATAGACATATATACAATTAGGTTTCATTATGTTGCTTTTCATAAGATATTTTTTTTTTGTTTCCCTTCTCACCATCTCCTCTCCCTACCCACTCCACACATTATAACCTCCTCCCATAATATCTCTTCCATTCTCCTATCACATGTGACCTTTTCTCTCCTTTCTTCTTGGCTTTACTCAGGCCAGAGCCATGCATTCAATTCTAATCCATACTTGTTCTTAAAGACTGTCTTTTTCAATTCTCAACACTATTCAGGTTTTATCTTCTTACTTGGTTGCAAAAGAAAAGTAGAAAAGTAAAATCATGAAGATTTTTCTGGCAAATGAATCAAAGCTGATGATGTTTTCCTTTATGATCTAAGATGCTGATTCATTAGCAGATCCCATCCTTGGCTCAGCTAACCTCCTTTGAATCTTCCTGTTTACATACACATTGGTGTGTTTAGAATGCTTTGGACTTCACTTTACCTAATCTCAGTTTAGGAAACAAGATTACATAAACAGGAAGACTAAAAAAAATTAATTTATTAACTAGCCCAGGTTAGATGTGCTAATAAATCAAGCCTCAGATTTAGAAAAGATACTAATAATTATCTTTCTGATACTATTTGTATTGTTTATCATAGTCTTTTGATCTCATGTTTATGTAATATTTTTAAATAATGCATCTGTATACTTGAACTAATTTTAAGAGTAGTAGAATGATTTCTCATGAATGCCATAATACACATAATATAAAGTCTAAGTATCAAGTTATTAAAAAATAACAAACCTAGCCGGGTGTGGTGGCACACACCTTTAATTCCAACACTCAGGAGGCAGAGGTAGGAGGATTGCTATGAGTTCAAAGCCACTCTGAGACTACATAGTGAATTCCACGTCAGCCTGAGCTAGAGCAAGATCCTACCTTGAAAAACCAAAAAAATAAAAAATAACAAACCTAACAATTTTCTAGCATGACAAAGGCTCAAATCTACTATTATATTTATACGAGGTTATTATCTTCTAACAAATATAATCAAATTTACAAAAAAAAAATGACAAGAGGTCTGGAGAGGCAGCTTAATGGTTAAGGTGCTTACCTGTGAAGCCTAAAGACCCAGGTTGAAGTTTCTACTACCCATGTAAACCAGATGCAGAAGGTGGCATATGTGTCTGGAGTTCATCTGCAGTGTCTCAAGGTCCTGGTGAGCCCATTTCTCTCTCTCTCTCTCTCTCTCTCTCTCTCTCTCTCTCTCATAAATAAATAAAAATAAATGAAGAGAGCTTTTGAAAATACAGCCCTGTACAGATGGGTCCATGATTTTTTTGTTAGTATTGTTACTCATTTTTACAATGTTGATGAACACTCAGATGCTGCACGTGCTCAGATATTCTTTGTTATATTTATGGCAATTGGGATGTACCAGATTCTTCCAATTAATAAATTCTGGGAATTACAGAACATCAATAGAAGTTACTCATATTTGTGGCTGGGGAGGAAGATGGCTCAATGAGTAAAAGCACTTTCTACACAAACTTGATGACCTGAGTTTGAATTCCAGAGGCCACATAAAGTCAGACTCAATGGCAAATGTCTGTAATTCTGGCACTCCTACAAGAATGGATATGGATACAGGAGAATCCTTGAAATCTCACAAGCCAGCTAGCCTGGTGTATACAGCAATAAACAACAGTAGAGCCTCCCTCAAACAAGATGGATGGTGAGGTCTGACACCCAAAATTGTCCTCTGACCTCCACTAAGGCATCGGACACAAGCACATCCATACATACAAACATAACTAAGACTGTAAAATCATAAAACTGGGCCCGTTAACATTTCATTATGGAGAGAAGAGGGGAGGGGCTCATGAGGCCCCATACCTACAGGAGGATTTATAAGCAGTTAATTGTGCTGGGAAGACATTTTCTTCAGTTGTGTGGCCACTGGTAACCTGCCCAGAGCCATGTAAATAATACCTTATCCATGCTTCCATAAGTGACCCTAATTAAACTCATTGGTTCACACACACACACAGACTATCTCTTTATAATGTTATTTTATATTGCAATCTTATTTGATTATATCTATTATAGAATATTTATAAAGTTATCTTTTTCCATTAATTTTCCTGGAATTTAGTGTGCTTTGTTGTTCTTTTTATTTTTAAACAGAAATTATCTTGTGTTTCTGAAAGCAAACATCTGTTATTGGCTACTTTGATCTTCTTTCACACAGTACAGAGCCAACACTGTACCTCTCTAATAGAAACAGCCCATAGCTATGAACATACTAGAAAATGTCTTCTCTTTAAAACTGTGCTTCCAATGTAAAGTAAGTTCTGAATTCAGTGAATTTGTCAGATTTTTTAAAAAAGAAAGGCTGCTAATAAGAGGACAACAAAGCTATTAATGCTGTAAAGAGGTCCCTTATTTTCATATTTCCATTGTGAATGCTAATTCTTTCCCAGGGCTTGCCCCAGAGTTCCTGCAAGCCTTCCAATTAAATAAAAGGAAGTTTTGTCTAGGCCAGATAACATCAGATTTTTCTTGTCTAAAGGACAGTATTTCTTTTTATCACTGATTAATGTTATAAGTATTCATGTCTAAATCCCAGCTAGGATGGAACAGTTCTTATATTCTTGTTCTTGAAATCAGGGACCAATGAAAGTAGCTGTGGAATTACTGGTCTTATTATAAATGATTACTTTTTAAGAACCATGAAAATTTTTACTTGGAACATTTATTTCAAAATTGCATTCAGTTAGCTGGGTCACATATATTAATCCAATTTATAATCTACTGTAAAGTGCCAATATACTAGAAAAGAAATGACTGGTAATGATGAGATGGTGATGATAGGTAGATAGATAGATGATAGAAGGAAAGGAGGAGGGAAGAAAGAAGGGAATGATGGAAGAAGAAGGAAGGAAACTAGGAAGGAAGGGGACAAATTGAATGGATGGTTGGGTGGAAGGGGAGACACATACTAGACTATTTCTCAATAATCTTACATTTTGTATGATAGTTATTGTTCCAGATAAGTAAATAGTTACATAATGGTTTGACTAGTAGTTTATCCTACATATACCAATAAATTATTTGGTGACCATTTTGTAGGTAATAATAAGTGGATTTAAACTTCATGCAGTAATTAAAATCAAAGAATTATTAAATCTGATTTAAAAAAACAAACCCTAAACTACTTATATTAACAGACAAAATATCACCACTACTAAGAAAGAGAACATATGCACCAATGTGAAAATTTTTTACAATAAAGAATGAACCTAAATAAGGTTTAGAATAATGTAAACTAAAATCAACTGGTACAAGGTGTACATATACCTCATGCCATTTAAAATTTGTTAGGTTTGAAATACTAGAAAAATTATTTCTTGCTCTTATTATTCAAATATGAGAAATAAACTTTCTTGAATAAAATACACATTTACATGCTTGTATATGAGCCTAAGAGCAAATGCATATTTCATATTTACATTTTAACTAAAGCTCTTTATGAAAATGCTAGTTTTGTGTTTTTGTGACACAAAATTCAATCCACTTTTTTATCTTACACAAAGTAACCTGTTTTCATTGTATACCACTAAAAATATACACCCCATAAGTCAGGTATTGTGGTGCACACCTTTAATCCCAGCACTTGGGAGGCAGAGGTAGGTGGATCACTGTGAGTCTGGGGCCACCCTGAGCCTTCCAGGATAATTCCAGGATAAGCGGGGCCAGAGAAAAATTCTACCTCAAAAAAAAAAAATCTTCAGGATTAGATTATAGTATATCCCTCTTATTTCATGTTTGTTGCTTTGAGCAATTTCAATTACCCATGGGTAGCCATAGTCCCAAAGTAAATATTAGAGATAAATAATTCATAAATTTTAAGGCTGAGTGAGGTTTCACGTGTCTGTAATCCTAGCACTCAATAGTCCAGTCAGGAGGATAGAGAATCCCAGGCCAGGAAGATCCTGTCAAAACAGAACACGAGAACCTTGGTTTTAAGCTGTACACCATTCTAAGTAGTAGGATGAAACCTCATGTCATCCCATTCTGTCCCATCCAGAATACGAACTGTCCCTTAGTCTAGCATATCCACTCTGGGTGCTCCATCTTCCCACCACTCCTTTGGTAGCCATCTTGGCTTGCAGCATTGAAGTGCTGGTGTTAAGTAGCCTATCTTCTAAATAATAACTCCCAAGATCAGAGGACCATTGCTTATGCTTCAGACTTCACAAAGGGAATCAACAATGCTCCCTTTAAGTGAAAAGTTAGAGGTAACTGGACTCGATAAGCAAAAATAAATAAATATAAATAACTTACTTGTTGAGGTTACTAAGTTCTGTGTAAGAAAAAATCTGATTTTTTTTTTCATGTGTGCAAATGCATACATGAAGAGGTGAACAGACAAACTCGGGTGTCATCCTCCATGTAAGACTACTGCACTGCACCTTTTTTTGCCCCAGAGTTCACCAACTAGGCTAGACTGACTGGCTGGCCAGACCCAGGGATCCGCCTGTCTCCACCTCCCAGGCTGAGATGAAAAGTGAGCACCACCAAATCTTAAAAGGAAAGAATTTGTGCTGCTTTTATTATAGCATCTCACGCTACAAAACTTATAGCCGCAAAGTCTGCTAGGAGGTGAGCTCTAGGCTTCATTGTTACTGAGGTTTCTGGTATCTACTGCAGTCTGCAGAATGCACCTCCAAGGCTTCTCTGTCCTGTGCTTATTTTTGTTTTAAGCAAGAAACACTGAGTTTGGAAATCGTGCCAGTTGCACACCAGATCCACTCTCTTGGGCACAATTCTCAAATTTGTGAAACCCTCAGTGCCTCACTGACCTGTCCTCTCCAATTCATACTGCCTCCATTGCCTGTTACGTTTTCCTGGCAACATGGCTACTAATGGCTGCACTTAATATCCATCAGGGTTGCTCTGGTAGTCTTCTAGTCACTGGGTTCATTGCCTCCTTTCTTCCTTGCATCTTGAATCCTTCCTGCACAACATGGCTGACTTTTTCTGAAAACACATTTTCCTTCTCAGTTACTTACAAAAATACTGACTCTTTGGTCTAAGTGCTACTGGGCCCTTCCTTGTCGAGAGAAAGAGAGAGAGAGAGAGAACAGTCCCATGTGCACAAATGTGGAGGTCCTCATCCCTGTATTTCCATGAGACACAGTCTGTCATTGAACCTGAAGCTGCTTTCAGCCAGTGGCCTGACCATCAATTCCTAGCAACTCTCAGGTCTCCACTCCCTACAGGACTGCGGCCACAAGTGTATGTGTCCACACCCAGCTTTTTACACTGGTGCTGAGAAATCAGACTTAGGAGTACCGAGCCCTCATGCTGGCATAGTAAGTGCTCTTACCTGCTGAACCATCGCCCTAGCCCTGTTCTGCTTTTTATTCCCCTCCTAACTTCCCAATTGAAGTGCTCAAATTTCACAAAACAAGTGAAATACTTGCTGAAATTAGCATTGGAAATGTCATGGTTTATCTTTGATATTCACATTGTATGGCCAAATTAATACTCAAAAGCCTACAGAAAACATACTTCTATTTGAGTAAGTTTAAAGAGCATTCCCTATGGGTTGGAGAGATGGCTTAGCAGTTAAGGCACTTGCCTGCAAAGCCTAAGGACCCAGGTTTGATTCTCCAAATCCCATTTAAGCCACCTGCACATGCTGACTTCACTCTCTGGTGGAGAATCTGTTCTTTTTCAGACAGTGGTGAGACTGGAGGAGAAAAACTACCCCTCACACTTCATCCAAGCTACAGCTGAAACCACAGAGGAATTTGGGAATGAGCAAGAGTGCTGCTTCCATGGTGAACCTGATAATCAGCACCAAGATGCAGAATACAGACCCTGAGGATACTCAACACCTACCAAAGCAGAGATCCAGAGGCTACTAAGAGCTCATTACTGAAGTAGACTTAAAACTCACCCAGCACTGCTCAGGGAATATTGCAGAAGAGGGGGCAGAAAGATTGTAAGAGCCAAAGGTTGAGACATTACACCCAGAGGCATTCCTTCCCACCCCCCTAAATAACAGGCTATAGCTCCCACAATGCATAAAACACAATTCCTGCAACACCACTGAGGAGGGTCCCTAATGGAATGGAGGCAGAGACAAGGAAAAAGGGGGTACCAACAAATGATGTATCCATACAAAATATATTGTTAATAATAAAAGTAATAATAAAAGATTAAAGTATAAAAACATCAAAAAATATTAAAATATGTATTTAATTATTTATTTGAGAGAGAGAAAGGCAGACAGAGAGAAAAAGAATGGGCATGTCAGGACCTCTAGCCATTGCAACAAATGAACTTCAGATACATGTGCCACCTTGTGTATATAGCTTTATTGGGGTACTGGAGAATTGAGCTGTGGTGCTTAACTTTGCAGGCAAATGCCTTACCCACTACGCCTTCTCTCTAACTCCTCAATAATGACTTTTAATATTCTGTCATTCCATTGACTTTAAGCATGTATAAGATTTATAACCCTACTAAGCCTTCTCATTTTTGTTTTTGACCATTTCATGACCCTGCTATTTTACATCTTTTGTATCTTGCCTATTGAAATAAAGTTTATGGACACCATTAGTGGGAGATTTGCTGATGGCATCTATGACTTCGGTTACTGGTGTCCACATCTATCCTGTCACCTCCCTGCTCTGCCTGCCATGGCTGAGTGGGATACCTCGAAGCACATTTCCTCACCAGAGTCTCTGAGGACTCTTCTTCCTCTGCTGCTTTGGCAGTTATCCCCCGGCATCAGATGCCTGCCACGTACTTAGTCTCAGCTTCCCTCATCACTTCTGGAGCGATACAAAGTGGTGCTCCTTTTAATCTCAATCTCGAACTTTAGTATATGAGTACAATGTAAGTTAGTCATGTTCACATCATGTTACCCTCTTTTTTTTTTAGTATTTTATTTATTTATTTGACCATGAGAGAAAGAGAAGGGGCACCGCAGGGCCGTTAGCAACAGCAAATGAACTCCAGATTTGACACCTTGGACGTCTGGCTTTACATAGGTATTGAGGCATGAAACCTGGGTCCTTAGGCTTTATAGGCAATCACCTTAACCACTAAGCCATCTCTCCAGCCCATGTTATCCTCTTGTCCCCTATTCCCCCACCCCCATTCTATTGAGGGCTGTCTTCTTTAAGAACAGTGCTTCTTCAGTTTTTTTGCGTCATTCCTTTTCTCCGCCTCCATCCTCAGTGTTAGTATAATGGGCTCACAACAGTGACGGTTTTGTGGGAGTTTTGGTAATGACTGTGGGGTCATCAGTGTACCAGTGGGTTCCTGTTCAGAGAACAGTGCCTTCACAGTATGCCTTCCCACCATGTGGCTCTCACATTCTTTTAGCTCCCACTTCTAAAATGTTCCCTGAGCTTTGAAAGGCCTGTTAGATAACTCCTTTAGGGGCTGGAGAGATTGCTCAGTGGTTAAGGCACTCACCTGCAAAGCCTGACAGCCTGGGTTTGATTGCCCAGTAACCACATAAAACAAGATTCACAAAGTGGTGCGTGTATCTGCAGTCCATTTGCAGTGGCAAGTGCTTTGGCTTGCCCATTCTCTCTCTCTCTGTCTCTCTCTCTCCACTTGCAAATAAATAAAAAAATATATTAAAAAAAAAACTAATGTTGAGCTCTTATTCTTGTATGTCACTTGGCCAGTGTTGCAGTCAGGTTCACATTGCTGGTAGAAATCACCCAACCAAAAGCAGCTTGTGGGGAAAAATAAAAAGAGGTTTATTTCAGCTTACAGGCTCAAGGGGAAGCTCCATTATGGCAGGGAAAACAATGGCATAAGAAGAGGGTGGACATCACCCCCTGGCCAACATAAGGTGGACAACAGCAACAGGAGAGCATGCCAAACAGTGGCATGGGGAAACTGGCTATAACACCCATAAGCTCACCTCCCAACAATACATCACCTCCAGGAGTCTTTAATTTCCAATTGCTATCAGCTGGGGAGACTACTATTCAGAACACCTAAGTTTATGTTGGACACCTGAACCAAACCACCACATTCCACCCCTGCCCCCCATAAAATAACTACACATGCTTTAAAATGCAATGCATTCATCCAACTTTAAAAGTTCCCAGAGTTTTTAATCAAATATTCCCACAATCCAAGGTCTTTTAACTGAGCCATAATACCAAAATATCTCCCCACACACACACAGAAAAAAAAAAAAAACATAATGGCACAGAATAAACATTCACACTGCAAAAGATGGAATTGGGTGGGCACAGCAAAGAAATATTCAGCCAATATAAGATTTAAAACAACCCGAGCAAACGTCAAACTCTGTAGCTTCAAGCCCAATAACTCCAGTCAGTGACAAATCTCCAAGTCTGATAATTCTAACCAACAACAAATCTCTGTAGTTCCAATCCCACCCCTCCAGCTGGCTACTCGCAGTCCTGTAGAACTTCATTAGGGCCAGCAGATTTCCTTAGCAGCCATATTGTGGTCCTGTCATCTCCACTGGGTGTCCACTGCAACCCACAGTTCATCTTCATGGCTCTATTGGGTCTCCATGCAGGCATCCAGCAAACCTGCTTCACACTGCCCATGGGTGTTTCCAAAACATAAGACTATGTTGCAAACTCAATGACACACTCTTTCCTGCATTTCTTATACTCCACAATACCAGGTAGGGTGCCAAATTGTTAATCCTGGGGGGAATAAAACAGACTTTGAAGAACAGGACACTCCTTGAGCATTCAGGCCTCTTCAAAAGAGTTTACATTCTTCCTGTTGGCCCAGTGCAGATCAGCTGGCTCAATCTCAAAGGTTGTAATCTCTTAGTTGCAGCTGAACAGGCAGAAGTTCACCCAAAGATTTCATTTTTTTTTCTGTGCCATATCCTTCTGCTCATACCAGTCTGTTTCTACACAGTGCAATACTGTACAACTTCTCAGGACATGGCCATAACAACAAGCATCTCACACAAACTGCCTCTAGCCCAGTCCAGACAAAGTTCCTTTTCACCCTCATAAGCCAAGCCTCACAGTCCATAGATCTTACTGCATTCAGGTCTTGCAACTCTGACCAGAATAGTCCATCAAGCTGTACTTACAGCACTGCAAGGCATCTCTTAGGCCAAGGGTTTCAAAATCTTCCACTTCCCTCTTGAAAATCAGCTCCAAAAGGCCAAAGCTACACAATCAGGGGTCGAGCAGCAATCCCACTCCTCAGTACCACTTTCCTGTTGCAGTTAGGTTTGCATTGCCGGTAGAAATCACCTAGCCAAGAGCAGCTTCTGGGAAAAAGGTTTACTTTGGCTTACAGGCTCAAGGGGGCAGGGGAAATGACTGCATAAGCAGAGGGTGGACATCACCTCCTGGCCAACATAAGGTAAACAATAGCAACAGGAGAGTGTGCCAAACACTGACATGGGGAAACTGGCTATCATACCCATAAGCCCACCCCCAACAATACTCTGCCCCCAGGAGGCATTAATTTCTAATTGCCATCAATTGGGGAGACTAGCATTCAGTACTTAAGTTTATGAGGGACACCTGAATCAAACCACCACAGCCTGTGTATCTATAAGCTCCTGTGCTTCCAGACTTGACAGCTCAGTGTACTTTTCTCATGACGTACTGATACAGAAGTCTCTTTAAGCGCTCATTGGAATATTGCAGGCAGAGAGTTCTCAGATCAGTTGAAAGGCCATCCAGTGAGTTGCATCTGGAGAGATGCTGGAAGCTGGAGCCTGAGAGAAGCCCTGATGCTTTGGCAGAGGCAACAGCTTGAGCACATGGGCCACATGTGGTGAGAGGTCCCTGCACCAGCTGGGTGCTTGTGGCTTTGTGGAAGATCTCCTCCACTTTCCTCCCCTCTAGAGCAATTGCAACTTGCAAACGTTTAGGTCCGACTTGAAAAGGAGATGGTGGGCCTCTCTTTCCACCCTCCAGCCTTTCCTGTGTTTGTGGAAGCACCCCCCACCCCGTCTCTAAACCTATTCTCTTGAAAAGATTGTTTTGAAATTGGGCATGGTGGCACATGCCTTTAATCCCGGCACTCAGGAGGCAGAGGTAGGTGGACCACCATGAATTCATTCAAGGCCATCTTAAGGCCACATAATGAATTCCAGGTCAGCCTGAGAGCTAGAGTGAGAACCTATGTAGAAAAAAAAAAAAAAGAAAGAAATTATTAATGGGTTTTCCACAATGAAACCTAGCTGGCACTTGCTTATGAGCATTTCATTCACAGTCAGAAATAGAGCATGGAGTATGCTTGGAATCTAGTTCTTTTATTTACTTTTTTTTTTTTTTTTTTTGAGATTAGTTCTTCCTCTAGTCCAGGCTGACCCAGAATTCACTATGTAGTCTCAGACAGGCCTAGAACTCACAGCAATCCTCCTACCTCTGCTTCCCCAGCACTGGATTATGAGCACATGCTCCTGGCACCTGGCATCTTACAAGGGTGCCGGAGATCCCAACCCAGGCCCTCATCTTGCACAGCGAGCACTTTGTCCACTCAGCCATCTTCCCAGTCCCTACAATGCTCTGCTTTAAAATAATCCAACCAATTCTTGTGGAAATTTTTCTGGGGCCAATCATACAACTGCCACTTTTGGATTAACTCAAAGTCCTATTTTGAAGTTATATTTTTATCTTCTTTGACTTTTCCTTGGCATGAAAAAGTGTCTGATGAGTTTTTTTTTTTCTTATCAAGCAAGTTGTTCTGGACAAAGATATATGAAAATTTAATTTTTCAAGTCCCTGTGGTTTTGAAAGCTTAATCTGTGATGCCACTTAATTCCTAATCTGGAAGAAAATCCCTGGGTTCTAAGGATCTTTCAGAACCTCTGTGGTGTTCATCTGCTGCTTTCTATAGTGCTCTGAGCCTTCCTAACATGTAAGAAGCATTTTCCCCTGACTCTCCTTCAGCAGAGCAGACTCTCTTTGTCCTTCGTTTGCAGCAAGTTTCACTGAGGTAAATCCAGGTGTGACCTCTCTCCACTGACTCCAGCCATCAGCCACTGCTGTACTCAACAGCTCAGTTGTCTCAGCAATGGGAAGTTCTGCCCACACCTTTCTCTGTTCCCCTTTCCTAGACATCTTATGTTGCAACTCTTCGATTGTCTTTTTCTTCTCTTGTTCGCTTCATTCTTTCACATAGTCTGTTTTTGCAATGGCTTTATTTTCTGGACAAGTTCCTCAGTCGAGCTTCCCACCTTCTCCTATGAGACATCTTACTACAGCAGAAGTGGATTACTTTCTTTCTTTCTTTTTTTTTGAGAAAAGTCCAACAGACCGACCATGTTTTTATGCAAGAGCGTGAGAGTGAGAGACAGAGAGAGAGAGAATTGGCATGCCAGGGCCTCCAGCCACTGCAATAGAACTCTACACGTATGCACCACTTTGTGCACATGTGTGACCTTCTGTACCTGCATCACTGTGCATCTGGCTTTTGTGGGACCTGGAGAGTCCAGCGTGGGTCCTTAGGCTTTGCAGGCAAATGCCTTAACCACTAAGCCATCTCTCCAGCACAGAAGTGGACTAAATTCTAAGTATATTCCTGTCCTTAAACTTTTCCTGGCCTCTTTTTCTTTTTACATCATACTCTGCTTCTGGATGATCTACTTATCTATTATAACCTATCCTATTTCTCTCAATTTTTTTCATGCTATTGACACCTTATCTTTTGCATAGTCTCCAAACTTGAAGGTGAGGATCATGGCTGCCCTCTCCAAGGAGCTTATAGGTCTCTCTACCAGGTGAGTGTTGACTGTCTTTATCTGGGTATACAAACATGCTTTTCGGTGCTGGCTCAGTGGTCAAAGGCTCTGACTTGCAAAGTCTAATGGCCAGAGTTCAATTCCCAAATACACAAATAAAATCAGATGTATGAAGTACCACATATATCTGGAGTTTATTTACAGTAGTAAAAGGCCCTGGTACACTCATTCAAAGCCCCTTTCTGTGTGTGTGAGGGGAGTGTGCAAATAAACACATTTTTTAATTAATTAATTAATTAATTTATTTATTTGCAAGCAAAGAGACATATAGAGGAGAAGACAGAAATAGAATGGGTGCAACAAGGCCTCTAGCCACTGAAAACAAACTCCAGACACATGCACCCCTTTGTGTATTTGGCTTACATGGATGGTGGGGAATTGAACCTGGGTCCTTTGGCTTTACCTTAACCACTAAGCCATCTCTCCAGCCCTAAAATTTATTTTTAAAATATGTGCTTTGTTTTTATATTTTATTTATATTTCAGTTTTAATTTAGAGGTGAAAAATGGATGTTCATAAGCAGAACATGTGACCAGCAGGTATTATTTGGGACTTCAGCCCAAATGCCAAAATGGGGAGGGCTTTGACCCACAGAGGAGGCACTCAGGCACTCTCCCTGGGAAACTTACATTTTACAAAAGCACTCTTCCTTCTTTTCTTCCTTCCTTTCTTTCCTGGCGTGCTCTGAACACAATAGCAGGAAAGAAAGGAGAAATAGAATGCAAGAGGCGGGGATGCGTGCCAGGCGGCGTTCTAGCTGGGCGGGCTCCTGGAAAGTTTTGCTTAAAGAAAAGCCACAGGAGGATAACCTCAGTAAGCATCAGTCACCTTCAGTAGACATGAGGAAAAAAAGAAAAAGAAAAGACAGCACCTCAGAAAAATAAAATATAGAGCAACAGTCATGTTAAACACCCCAAGAATAACACGGCAACCCCTCTTTGCAGCCCACCCAACTCTGGTTCTCATGTGGGTGAGTAACTCTTCATACTGTCGTCTGTCTGAGGAGTTCTCTCCCTGCTTCCCGGCTCTCAGAAGACTGCTGTGCAGGTGAGTGTCCCGAAACGTGTCATTATCTGTTGTCATGACCCTGAAAGAATCTTGGTACAGGTAACAAGCACATCACCTGAGCCGCGGAAAGCTGAGCTATGAGGAGGTCTGTCCCACAAGTCAGAGCCATCTGGGGACTGCCTGCTCCTGGTTCTGACCACAGTAGACTTCCAAACACATGTATTATCCTCACGGTCTTGTCAGGCATTGTTATAACTTATGTATAAATTTATTTCTTGATTTATATGAGCTCTAACATGTACATGATTGTGCCTCTGTATTGTATTGTTATTATAAGTGTATATCTTTATTGCATTGCTTACTCTTTGGTCCCTGAGAAATCTGTTTGATTTTTTTTTTAATTTTCTTCACTAAGCCAAGGTTTCATAAAATGTGGTCTATGAGTCACACAACCAGGGGCACTTCATAAGAATCTTCTGGGCCTTTTTCCAAACCGAAGCTGTTAAAACTGGGCCTCCCAGGCACCCGCACTGTACCGTGATTTCCCCCGTTCTTGAATCTTTGTGTGTAATTAAGTACTGTGGGAGATGTAAAAGAAATGCCTTGAGCGAGCCTTGTGCAGAGGGGAGAGGCTGTGGATAAGAAGAGCCCACAGCATTGTATCATCAAAAGCAGAGGGAGTGGCGGCGACAGCTAGAAGTGCTGGTGAATCCAATGGCCTCAAGCCCTGGGGTGGAGTTGACATCGTGGGAGTTTAAGGTTGAAGAAGCGCATGAGGATAAGTAGGTCTTAGGTTCAAGTTTTCTCAAGAATAAACCTGAAGGGAAATGAGAAAAAGCGTTGGTCGGCAATTAGCAATGTTTCAAGCATGGAGCCACAGTAACTTGATAACTATATAAACTACAAAAAGACAAAGATAAAACCCATTTCTCTTGGGTTGGAGAGATGGCTCAGTGGTTAAAGCATTTGCCTGCAAAGCCTAAGGACCCAAGTTCAATTCCCCAGAACCCACATAAGCCAGATGCACAAGGTGGCGCCTGCATCTAGAGTTCATTTGCAGTGGCTACAGGCTCTGATGTGCTTTCTCGCTCTCGCGCTCTCTCTCTCTCTCTCTCTCTCCCTTTCTTTTTTTCTCCCATGTTTCTCACTCAAATAAATAAGTAAATAAATAAATAAATTTTTAATCCATTTCTCTTGACTCACCAGGTTAGTGTCTTACAAACACTCTGTAGAAGTTGGGGGGATTCAGGACTACATGGCCACAGCCACAGGGAGCACTGATCAGCTATACTGCCGGTGGGAAATACGTGAGAGAACAAACATTGCATTTTCTGTTTATACAAGTATGTTGATAGTCATTTTCAAATAACAAAACAGAAGTTTGCTCTGATCAATACCATATGACCTGAAATGCACAAACCATTAGTATTCAGCACCACCTTCTGCAGCCATATAGGGTGCATGCTATTACCCAATGTGCCACAAAGCACATCAGCAAAAGTGGCAGCGAGCCAAAATACACCAACATGAAAGAATAGGTGGCTGACTCTCTGGTGGGAGATGAGCCACCCCTCGCACAGCAGCTAGGGCCTGGGTGAGAGCAGAAGAACTGAAAGATACGCAAGAGCGCTGCTTCCACAACCTGCCTGACAGCCTGCTCCAGGGCGCTGGAGACAGACACTGAGGACACTCAGAGCACATCAAAGCAGAAATCTAGAAGCTTCTGAGAGCTCAACACTAAACTAGACTTAAGACATACCCACCAAAGCTCAGGAAATTTTGCAGAAGAGGGGGCAAAAAGATTATGAGAGCTGGGCTGCAGAGATGGCTTAGCAGTTAAGCGCTTGCCTGTGAAGCCTAAGGACCCCAGTTCAAGGCTCAATTCCCCAGGCCCCACGTTAGCCAGATGCACAAGGGGGTGCATGCGTCTGGAGTTCGTTTGCAGTGGCTGAAAGCCCTGGTGCGCCCATTCTCTCTCTGTCTATCTGCCTCTTTCTCTCTCTCTCTCTCTCTCTCTGTCATTCTCAAATAAATAAAGATTATGAGAGCCACAGGGTGGGAGGGACTATCCAGAGGCAATGCCCGCCCCCAACAATGACCGACTGCTGCTCCCACATGTCACAACCCACAGTCCCACGGTGAGCACCAGCAAGCCCACTGAGAAGGGCCCTCAGTGGAATGGGGGCAGGGAGGAGGGAAATGATGGTACCAAGTGTGATGTGTCCATATGAAGTTTCTAATAAATAGAATATTAAAAAGAGGAAATGAAACAAAAAATTTATTAACATGGGCTGGATGGATGGGTTAGTGGTTGCTCACCCACGTTTGACTCCCCAGGACCCACATAAAGCCAGATGCACAACGTGACACATGCATCTGGAGTTCGTTTGCAGTGGCTAAATGCTCTGCTGTGCCCATTCTCTCCCTCCCAATCTCTCCTTCTCTCTCTCTTTCTCTCTTGAATAGAAAAACAATTATTACCCAAAAAAAGCACATGAAAGTAGAAGCTGATGTCAGTGAGCAGGGACTTTAGCTTTCTAACCACAAACTTGCAAAAACGTAAGTGTTCTTTTGAAAGCAGCACAATACTAAGATAAATAAAAAGAACAGTTTCAAAGGTAAATATGAGGATGGGTATGTCATCAGCAAATACAGTAAGAAAGTAAGTGGGGAAGGTAAGAGTAATATAGGGAGAGAAACCTGAAAAAAGAGGAAGCTGGGTATTAAAAAGCGAAGCAGTTTGGAAGGAATAAGGGTGTGGGAGAAAGTAGCGGTACAGAGGAAGTAACTGTGCTCACCCCAATACCACAGCCAACCAAGACCCGTGCAAATATTTCCCTAGCAATGCAAAAGTTTTAAGGTACAGATGCTGAAAAGTGCAGTAATTCCCACATCCAAATTCACTGCAGCCAAATAAATAAATAAATAGCCACCGTTTTCCCTGTAGCAGTCAGGTTCCCATTGCTGGCAGAAATCACCCAATCAAGAACAGCTTGTGGAAATAAGAAGGGTTTATTTTGGCTTACAGACTCTAGAGGAAGCTCTATGATGGCAGGAGAAAATGATGCCATGAACAGAGGGTGGACATCATCTCTTGGCCAACATCAGATGGACAACAGCAACAGGATAGTGTGGCAAACACTGGCAAGGGAAACTGGCTAGGATTCAAAGAAGCCCACTCCCAAAAATACACTGCCTCCAGGAGGCTTTAATTTCCAAATTGCCATCAGCTGGGAACCTAGCATTCGGAACACCTAAGTTTATGGGGGACACCTGAATCAAACCATCACATTCCACCTCTGTACCCCATAAACCATTAACCATCCATGATGTAAAATGCGATGCATTCAGTCCAACTTTAAAGTATCCATAGTTTTTATCAATCCTAATGATATTCAAACATCCTCATAGTCCAAGGTCTTTTAACTGAGCCATAATACCAAAGTAATAATAATAATAATAATAATGGCACAGAATAAACATTCACACTGCAAAAGATGTCTTTGAGTATAGCAAAGAAATACTCATCCAATACAAGATATAAAACAACCAGGCAAACATCAAACTCTGTAGCTCCAAATTCAATAACTAGTGCCAAGTCTCCACGTCTGATAATTCGAAGCAGCAACAAGTCTCTGCAGATTCAATTCCACCCCTATAGCTAGGCTACTCACAATCCTGTAAAACTCCATCAGGGCCAGCAACTCTCCTTGGCAGCCATCTCATAGACCTGGCATCTCCACTGGGTCTCTTCTGCAACCCATGGTTCATCCTCATGGCTCCATCAGGTCTCCACACAGGTAACCAACAAGCCTGCTTTACACTGCCCATGGCCATTTCCAAAATACCACTCCATGTTGCAAGTTCAATGACCCTTTCTTTCCTGCATTTCTTATGCTCCATAATACCAGATAGGCTGCCAATTTATTAATCTAGAGGGGAATAAAGCAGACTTTGAAGAACCAGATTCAGGCCCCTTCAAAAGAGTCTAAATTCTTGCTATGATCCTAACGTAGGCCAGCTGGCCCAATCTCAAAGGTTGTAATCTCTCATAACTGCATCTGAATGGGCAGAAGTTTCAGCCCAAAGATTTCATTTTTTTCTGTGCCATATCCCTCTTCTCACACCAGTCCATTTCTACACAATGCAACCCTGCACAAGTTCTCAGGATACAGGCAAAACAGCAAGCCTCTCACACAAACTGTTTCTATCCCAGTCCAGGCAAAGCTCTTTCTCACCCTCACAAGTAAAACCCCACAGTCCACAGTTCTTGCTGCATTTAGGTCTTTCAACTCTGACCAGAATAGTCCACCAAGCCATACTTACAACACTGCAAGGCGTCTCTTAGTCCAAGATTTCAAATCCTTCCACATGCCTCTAAGCATCTCTGAAAGGCCAAAAGCCACACAGTTAGGTGTCTAGAAGCTATGACCCCATTCCTCTGGTACCAACTTTACTGCTGCAGTCAGGTTCTCATTTTTTGAAAAAATAAATAAATAAATAAAACACTTGACTATGAGCAGCTTGTGGGTAAAAAGGGGTTTGTTTTGGCTTACAGACTCAAGGGGAAGTTCCATGGTGGCGGGGTAAGATGATGGCATGAGCAGAGAGTGGACATCACCTCCTGGCCAACATCAGACGCACAATAGTAATAGAGTGGGACAAACACGATAGGTACCTTATTGTTTTCCATTATCAGGAGCAAAGTGAATATCTCTTGATCTCTGAGCACACAGTCTGCTGTGAAGGCTGTGCGCAGACTCCTCACAGTGGTACCTGAAGCCCAGGGGCAACAGAGCCTGGGGCGAGGTCAAAGAGATGGAAAACAAGCCCTCAGGCTCCTAGAACCCACAAGGTATTTCTCTTCTTTGACCCCTCCCCCATTTTAAGGTTCAATTCATTTAAAAAATTAACATGGGGGCTGGCTGGAGAGGTGGCTTAGCAGTTAAAGCGTTTGCCTACAAAGCTAATGGACCTTGGTTCAATTTTCCAGGACCCATGTTAGCCAGATGCACAAGGTGGTGCATGCGTCTGGAGTTTGTTGGCAGTGGCTGGAAGCTGTGGTGCACCCATTCTCCTCCTCTCTGTCCAATAATTAAAAATAAAATAAAACATTAAAAAATTAATATGGGTCCTGCAGAAATGGTTCAGCAGTTAAAGGCACTTGCTTGCAAAGTCTGATGGGCTCAACTCCGCAGTACACATAAAATGCCCGATGCAAAGTGGCACATGTGTCTGGAGTTTGGCTGCCGTAGCAGGTGGCCCTGGGGCACCCATTCTTTCTCTCTCAAATAAATAAATATTTTAAAACATTAATATGATTTTTTGATGCTCTTGTTCAGTGAAGATTTTATTCACAGTTGTTTCTTATTATTCTAGAGCAGAAACTATCTGTTTTCATTTTGCTTAGAGAACTCAACTAACGCTGTGCTTCTTGAAGAAGGAGGGAAAAAAAGTGCAAGATTCATTTCTTCTGAGAAAGAAGTCAGGAATGAATGGCTTTTTTGCTTTTAATTATTTATTTGTTCTTTACTTAGAAAGAGTGAGTTGTTTATTTTTATTTTCTATGAGATAATAGAAGACTGTTGGCCAAAGCAAACAAAAAGTTACCCCAGGAACTGAGCATGGAGCTAAGTTAGTAGAATATCTTCCTAGCAAGCAGGAAGCCCTGGAGCAGATTGTTGCCACATCAAGGTAGTGGTGATGGTGCGTGGCTCTACTAACAGCACTTAGGAGATGGAGGCAGACGACTCAGAAGTTCAAGGTCATCCTCAGCTACAAGACAAGTTTGAGGCCAGACTGAGATCCATGAGACCCTGCCTAAGTCCTAAGTCAGTTAATAACAGGTTAAAAACTAACCCTGAGCAGGTCAAGAAGTACTAGCTGACTCCATCTACACTCTTGTCTTCACAAGCCAGGAACAGCGGCAGAGACTGGCTGGCGCCCTCCTGCCGTCCGGGTGTTGGGTTTATTCATCTCAGCCTGCTGGTGCTGGAGGATGTGCCTACCGTGTGTGAGAACGCACGCAGTCACGCTGTAGACGTGAATGGGGAAGTGTGTGAATGACTACCCTGGGTCATTTCCTTAGAGTAAGAGTGACGTAAGTTTGTATCTGTTAGGACAAGGCCTTTAGAAAGAACTAAAGAAAGATATATGCAATCAAATATTTACAATAAGGAAAAGGGAATTGATCATACTGTCAGACCTTCAATATCCAGTTTGGAACGAGCTGAGGCAGAACAGGGTAATGAGGAAGATGATTTTGTAGCCATGACAGCTGCAATGACAATGGGAAACACAGAAAAAAAAATCCCACTGGGGGCTGGAGAGATGGCTCGGTGGTTAAGGCACTTGCCTGCAAAGCCTAATAATTCCCCAGGACCCACGTAAAGCCAGGTACACATAGTGGTGCAAGAGTCTGCAGTTTGTTTTCAGTGGCTAGAGACACTGGTGCGCCCGTTCTCTCTGCCTGTCTGTCTCTCTTCTCTCTATTTCTCTCTGTTTGCAAATAAATAAAAATATTTTTTAAAGGTTTTTTTTTTTAAATCACACTGGGAAGAAACACATGGGAAGTAGAGAATTAAGAAACATGGTGTCCAAGTCACATGGACCGTCAAAATGTTATAGCACTTATTCTGCAAGAATGTAAAGAGCAAGTTAGGAAGCTAATACTAGTTCGTTCTAGACAAGAAAGTTCTAGGGCTGGAGAGATGGCTTAGCGGTTAAGCGCTTGCCTGTGAAGCCTAAGGACCCCGGTTCAAGGCTCGGTTCCCCAGGTCCCACGTTAGCCAGATGCACAAGGGGGCGCACGCGTCTGGAGTTCGTTTGCAGAGGCTGGAAGCCCTGGCGCGCCCATTCTCTCTCTCTCCCTCTACCTGTCTTTCTCTCTGTGTCTGTCGCTCTCAAATAAATAAATAAAAAATAAACAAAAAAAATTTAAAAAAAAAAAAAGAAAGTTCTAGAAGAAGCAAAAAGAAAACAGTGGACATTGGTAGCTCTGGCTGAGGATGGCACACTGCAGTCAGGCGGCTTGCTGGACTCGTCCTTCTCCCAACCGCACAGGACCCACTTCCTCCGCCTGCTCCAGGCCCTCGTGTGTTCTGATCAGCGTGTTTGGCCCTCGGTGGGCAGGCTTCTGAACACCCACCAGTGCTTGCCTAGGGGGCAAAGGACATCCACCAGCCTTTACAGAAGATAAGGAATTGTGATCTGTTTGATGTTAGTGGTATCCCTTAAAATGTTAGTAGAGAAATGCATATTTTAACTTTTAAAGCATCTTTAGAATGAAGAATAAAATGCTTGATATTCAACAGGTGACAGTGACAGAGATCATTAACTAGACTGAATCCAACCAAGAGATCATTGGTTCCTCCCCACCACACCCGGCCTTTGTTTTGTTTTGTTTTTTTTTTTTTTGAGGTAGGGTCTCACTCTAGCCCAGGCTGACCAGGAATTCACTAGGTAGTCTCAGGCTGACCTTGAATTCACAGCAATCCTCCTACGTCTGCCTGCAGAGTGCTGGAATTGAAGACATGCACCACCATACCCAGCTTAAGATTTGAAAGACTATGGGGTAAAAACCAATAGGCACACAGGCATGGAGTTCTTAGTAAACTTAACCAAGTTATCTCAGAAGTACTGCTGTGGTTTGAATGACAAACGTCCTTCATTGACTCATGTGTTTGAACACTTTCTCCCGGGTGGTGGCACTGTTTAGGAAAGTTGTGGCACCTTTAGGAGGTGGAACCTTGCTGGAGGAAGTGGGTCACGAGGGGGCGCCACGGGTCTGGGAGCCTGGCCCCACAGATTTCCAGCCTCCCTTTGCTTCCTTGCGTTTTGTGTGACAGGCTGACTTTGGCTCCCAGCAGGAGGCCTTCCGTGCCAAGATGGAATGTTCCCCTGGAACTGTAAACCAAATTCAACCCTTTCCTGCCTTAAGTTTCTTCTAATAGGTATTTTGTGCTGGGAAGGAGAAAGTAGTTGGTCATAGGCCATGTGCATGGTACCATCTTTTCATTCTAAGTAGCTTTATAAAAAGGAGGGGGCATTATCTCCATATGCATGCAAACCCAACTGCTAAAACTTGTGTGATGGGACTTCAAAAATTTAAAGGTGTTTACTTGCAAAGCCTGATGGCCTAGATTCGAGTCCTCAGCACCTATGGAAAGCTAGAAGTACAAAGTGGAGCATGTGTCTAGCGTTTGTTTGCAGTGCTAGGTGGCCCTGGCATGCCATGCTTGCCCTCGCTCGCTCGCTCTCGCTCTCTCTCTCTCTCTCTCTCTCTCTCTCTCTCTATCTCTCTAGTCTCCAAATAAATAAGCATAAAACTTGACCATAGATATCATCATTTCCACCAATATTTTAAAAGGTGATCTTCATTAATGCATTTACTGCTAAGATATCCAATGTTTGTGATTTTGATAAAATCTGAAACATTTTGACTACATGTTAATACTGTTAATAAATATTTTCTGAGCACCTTTAGCCATAAGCAAGACAGATACAGCCATGCCTACCTTTCAGAGAGACAGAAAGATGGAGGGTGAGGGTGATGGCGATGGTATAGGTTTTTGAATTATTTGCTTGTACAACAGCTATTCATTGAATACTTAATGTCTGTCTCTACTGAACTTTAAAAAAATATTTTTGGTTCATTTTTATTTATTTATTTGTGAGTGACACACACACACACAGAGAGAGAGAGAGAGAGAGAGAGAGAGAGAGAGAGAGAGAGAGAGAGGGAGGGAGGGAGGGAGGGAGAGAGGCAGATAGAGAATGGGCATGCCAGGGCATCCAGCCACTGCAAACGAACTCCAGATGCGTGCACCCCCTTGTGCATCTGGCTAACGAGAGTCCTGGGGAATCGAGCCTCGAACCAGGGTCCTTAGGCTTCACAGGCAAGCGCTTAACTGCTAAGCCATCTTTCCAGCCCTCTACTGAACTTTTAACATACAGCACTGAGAAAAACAAACAACCTCCTCATCTTCATGGCCCTTAAAGCAAAAAGAGAAATTCTCAACAAAAAGTAAATATAATTAGATCACTAAACCTCTGGGTTCCATTTCTCTGGGTTCAACCCACTGCAGATAGAAAATATTCATTGAAGGTTACAGAGGGCTTAGCACTAAATCAGAAAGCCAACAGGTCTGCCATGGCTCAGGGAACACTGGGGAAGAAAGAGCGGGCAGAAAGCTTGTCAGAGCCACAGAGTGGGTGGGAACATCATGAGACATGGTTCCCCTGTTGCCCCACAGGGACTGACTGTGGCCTTCTTGACCTCTCAGTGAATACCATAACCCTACTGAGGAAGGCTCTAGGGAAATAGGAGCAGGGGAGAAGGGATAAAAGAGTATAACCAGGTGTACTATATATTAAAATAAAATAATAAAAGTTACGTGGATGGGAAGAGATTCAATAAAGGGTGGATTTACGGGGGAGGATGAGGATAGGGTGAAAATGATCATGGTTTATTGTTTATACTTATAAAAGCTGCCAGTAAAAAGTTTTAAAAAGGGTTGGAGAGATGGCATAGCAGTTAAGGTACTTGTCTGCGAAGCTTAAGGACCCAGCTTATATACCCCAGTACCCAAATAAGCCAGATGCACAAGGTGGCACATGCATCTGGAGTTCACTTGCAGTAACTAGAGGCCCTGACACATCCATTCTCTCTTTCTCTCTTTCTTTCTCTCTCATTAGCAAACAAACTATGGAAATTTTTTTTTTAATTAAAGGTTTTAAAATGTAAAATATCATTAAAATTGTATCTGTTCTCAACATGTACAGGATCTTCTGTCACGATTCCCTAAACAGTCCGGGACAACACCAATTTATACTAAATTTATACCATACATATATACGTCCATATATGTACACGCATATACATATACATGTCATCCAGAGATGGCTTAAAGTGCACCAGGAGTGCTGGGGATGTGGCTCAGTGGTAGAGCACTTGTCTAGCAACAGGGACCCCCCCACACACACACACACACACATGGTTTTATCCCCAGGACCATAAAAGTTTAATGTGGTGTGTGGTGTACATAACTTTATTCCCAGCACTCCACTCAGGAGGCAGAGACAGGAGGAACGTTGTGAGTTTGAGTCCAGCCTGAGACTACATAGTGAATTACAGGTCAGCCTGGGCTAAAGTGAGACCCTACCTCAAAACACCAAAATATTTAATAAAATAAAAAACAGTACACAAGAGGGTGTGAATGGTTTGAACGCAAACACCATTTCATTTTATAACAGAGATGCACGTATGTAGAGATTTTGCTCTCACCAGGAGGCCTTCAAGCCCGTGGATGCCGGGAGAGGACTACATATTTAGAATTTTAATTGTTATAGAGACATATGGCAGAGCAATCCAACAGGGAATATACTACTGGGGGACCCAACGCGGCTTATGGAGGACGGTAAAGAAAGCGTTCCCCAAAAGAAGGCAATGCAAAACTGCAACCGGCCAGAGAGTAAAACTCTTTCACTCTGAAGTGCCCATCAAAATGGCACTGAGAGCCCGAGGCCTGGGGCCCCATTAGAACTGGAATAATGTTTTAGGCACTTAGCATGATTAACATATTTAGTCGTCATGACAACCCAGAGTTAAATGTCAGGCTCACTTTATAATGATGCAACAGAGCATCGTAAGTTACTCTTCTGGTCGCTGTGGCTGATAGGAAGCTACTTTAGAAGTTGGGGGTTTTGCTCAGGGGTTGAGGCCAGCCTAGCAATCACACGGCCTTGGGGCGAGGGCCTGGGGCGCCCCAGGCAGCGGTTGTGAGAGGGGCTGGTCAGGTGGCTTTGGTCCAGGCAGCCAGGGGACTTGCCCGAGAGAGGACCCTTAGGTCGCACTGTCCACCCGCCTCCCCCTCAGTTGCAGGACTCGGTATCTGTCCCTCTCTTCCCATCGGCTCTCTCTCCCCTGAGCCTACACCTCACCCAGGTGTGGGTGGACCCCTTTTCGGAGCCCAGGCCAACCAATCGGCTGACACCGTTGTGCCAATCTCTTCCGGAGCCGTGACTCCAAGTATCTCACTTAGGTCCGCAGAAGAGAGCTTCCTTCCCGGCTCTTTCCTCCATCCCTGGGGCCAGTGAGATGCTGTCCTTCCTGCTCCTCGGGCAGCGGAGCTTTTATTTTTTAATCTTTATTTTCATTTACCTCCTTTTTAAAAACATTTGTTTTCCTTTTGCTTGGCGGCTAGAGTAGGAAAGAATATTTCTTTGCTACTATTTTTATGACTTTTTGATTTCTTTGGAAGCATATGCCTTCTTAGAAAAACCTGGGCTGGAGAGATGGCTTAGCGGTTAAGCGCTTGCCTGTGAAGCCTAAGGACCCCGGTTCGAGGCTCGGTTCCCCAGGTCCCACGTTAGCCAGATGCACAAGGGGGCGCACGCGTCTGGAATTCGTTTGCAGAGGCTGGAAGCCCTGGCGCGCCCATTCTCTCTCTCTCTCCCTCTATCTGTCTTTCTCTCTGTGTCTGTCGCTCTCAAATAAATAAATAAAAAATTTAAAAAAAAGAAAGAAAAACCTCTTTCACGCTTTTGTTCATAGTTCAAGCCCATGCTCACTTCCCACTGGGCTCTCAGCTTTCATTTCCTCCATCGAGGACCCTCCCTCTCCCCTACATATTCCTGAATTAAGTGTAATGTTTTATAAATCATCATTTTCATTCTGGTTTATCCAATCCTTTGTTAAAGACAGACATTAACTCAGGGTTCCAAGTTCAAGGACTGATCCTGAAACCCCCAAGCCCGTCCCAGGAGTCCCCCAGCTCAGGAGGCAGAGAAAGGGACACACAGCGCCCCCGCCCCGCCAGCTGGCTCTTTCCTAACCTCGTGCTCACTCTGGACATGAGCCGGTGGACAATGCTGCCCACATTCAGGGCAGGCCTTCCTTTTCTTGGTGAATCCTCTCTGGAGACACCCTCAAAAGTGAGCCTCGCTCATTCCCCAGGCATTTCTTCATCTGATCAAGTTGACACACAAAATTTTACCATCGCTACACAGAATTTACATTACTGTTCAACATTCTCAATACAATTTGAATCCAAGTCGAGTAAGATAAAATTCCTTTCCAGCATATGCAAAGCATTGCAATAAAAAAGTCACAACTGTAGTAAGAAGATCAAAATAAATGAAACTACGGCCTGAAGACAACAGGGAAGGCAGCTGACAGCGGGTTCGTGGGGCCCATCTTGCTGAGGAAAACACGTTTCTCCTGAAGGACCAAGAGTCCTCAGATGGAAGAGCTGAGGCTTAGAACATTCCAGCAAGAGGGACAAGCAGAAAGAACAGAGCGGATTGCAGGAGTTTGTGGGGAAAACAGTGACCCTGAATCCCAAGAATGAAGAGATTAGGAACATTCAGATAGGCAAAAAGAATTCAACTGGGTCATGTTGCCCTGTAGGGAGTTTGTGTGATACAAGCCATTCAGAAGCCATTGAGTCAAAGGGTTATATTTCATGTTCCTTTGGCTTTTATGTGATAAAGGAATTAGGGAAATTGATTAAACTATGTTGATTAAACACTTTTATAGCTCACAAAATTTTTTAATTCAAGTATGTAATATATAGACATAAGAAATAGCGTGTAGAGTCTTGCTATGTAGAAATTCACACCTAACATGTATTTAGATACGGAGATGACAGATAGGTGATTGATTGATTCTGGTATCCAATGTTCCGTTATAAAGACCACACACTGTTTGAGAAGCCAACTTTCTTCTCACACTCTTTGCTTAGTTAATCAGACCTCATGCCAGATGACATTCTGCCTGTGTCCTTAAGTATCTGTGAGTCCTTGTTGTCATTGGATTTCCTACATGGAGAGGAAATATGTTACTGGTCCCTCATGAACTTCATGCTCGATTTCTTTGATCAATTTTCTTCACCATGGAAGGCCATCTCAATGCCTGTAATGGTTTGCCTGGAGTTTACTGTATTAAAATCCACACATTAAACTTACAGTTTTCTATTTATGAGAGGAAGCCGTTGAGAGAAGACCATTCTGGAACTCCACAAACAGACTCCACATCAGTCTGTTTTCCAAGGGAATGTTCAGGGTTTTATACTACATTGTGGTTTTGATTTAGGTTCTCACTGGGAACAGAACAGCTTTATGTCTAGCAAAGCAAATGAAAATGTCACAGCTGTGAAGTGTGGCCTTTTTCCTGAGTACCACCAAGCAGCCTGTGCAGATACCAAGAGTGTCCCAAGATGTCCCTGGTGAGAAGCTACAATCCCAAAATGTGCCTGGCAGTGTGAGTACAGAGACCGGGCTTTTAAATAGGACTTTGGAAAGAAGTCAGTGACTAGCAGACTCCATATGTTTACCTCCCCAAAACTTCACCAAAAAATAAAATTTACTGCTGTGGTTTGATGTCCCAAATGTGGCATTAACAGGCACTGTTTGGAGCACTTACTGTGTATCACAAATGCTGAGCCAACATTGTAAAGTGTCTCTCCTCCATGGGCTCAAGCTGTAGAAGGGAATCCCTGTCTTTTCCCTGGGTGTGTCGATGCAAAACACACAGCTCTCACCCCAAGGGGGGATAAGAGGTAGTTTATTCTGGAACAAAATATGAGCAACTACTGCCCAGGAACACAGATTTTGGTTACCCCAAATTCCACATCCCAACGTGTTACCAATTCCATGAAGGTTTTGGAGTTATGGAACAGAAGAAAGTCATAATTCAAGGCAGTTTTCAAATACTTTGGCTGACTCTCAGGTAGGCAGGTTATAGCAAAGAAGGAGGGGAGAATGGAAAATCTCTACTGTGGACCTCACATACTATCTGTTGGCATTCTTAGCCCTTAGGTTGGTGGGAGCTATTGGTCTGCCAGTACATTACAAAAAGTTTTCACCTGATCAACTGATGGTCCCGTGGATGTTAGGTCAGACACAAAGTTGGGTGATAATGGCAATTGTGGGGCTAATGGCAGCCCAAGGTAATTAGGCTTTGGTCCTGCAACATTCTGTGTGTGTGTGTGTGTGTGTGGTCACAGGAGCTTTATCAGTCCAGGCAGCTTTGATGGAAGAGGTGCAGCAGATACAGAGCCTTTCTTGGAACTTTAGTTCACAGGTGAAACCAAACCCCACGGAGCAACTTCACCCCAGGAGCAGACTGACATGACTTTCCCCCATTCTCAATTTCACACTAGAACTTTTCTCACTATGTGTTAAGTAATGTTTAAAGATTTCTCACATTGAGAACCTACCTGAAGTTTCATTTTTCAACTATCTAAACTTAAAGTCAGCAGAGTCACTTGCCTGAGGACTTTATATTTATTGGCAAAAGTATTTAAGAGGGCTGAAGAGATGGCTTAGCAGTTAAGGCGCTTGCCTGGAAGCCTTTGAATCTCCAGGTCCCACATAGCCAGACACAGTGATGCATGCATGCAATGTCACACATGCACACAAGAGGGCGCATGTGCCTGAAGTTCATTCACAGCGGCTGAAAGGCCCCGGGCAAGCCCATTCTCTGTAACGCTCTTTCTCTCTGTCTCTTTCTCTATCTCCCTCTAAAAAATAAAATTAAATTTAAAAAAAACAGTATTTAAGAGATAGTAACTCCAGAACTGCTTGTTCCAGGACCCAGGACTAAAAGCAAGATGTGTACCTGGGTATGTATCACAGGAGGCCCCACACAGTGGAGAGGACATTCCACAAGAAGCTGACCACTGGGTTCCAACGTCCAGAACAAAAGATCTGGCTCCAGTGGGAACTGACTCTTTACCCTCTACCTCAGTTTCCTAAATCGGAACTTGATATACATGATGGTGACAACAGTGCTCTTTGAGCCAGGCACCCTGCACGCCTTCCCTCAGTCCCTCCGTACACAATCCTATTTTGTAGCTATTGGACTTTTTCCCTCTGCTAAACAAAGACCTAGGGAAGTTACTATCACGATTAGAGGCGCCAGTGGTCTGACCGACAATGTCATTTTCTTGATGTGCCGTAGTGGCACATTTAATTCCTGCTGGACAAACTAGTGCTCTGGCTTCTTGAACTCCCTTTTCCTGAGTTTCATGTATGAATGAGGCACTTCAAGGTCAGCTCCAAAGATGATACCAAGGGTGGGACATTTCTGAGGTATAGATTGGATCCCAAAGGACAATAACAAGGAAGCTGTGTGAATGGGTCAGAGGCTCAATCACAAGAGACTTCCCTGAAAGTTCGGTTCCAGAAGAACTTTACCAACACGCATCACGCTGCCATCACCTCCTGCAGACTGCGCAGGGACAGGGGGACAGGTGGGGTCCGTGCTGAGTTCCCTCTTGTAGGCAGGGCGTAGAGCCCGCACCTGTCACACAGATAGTGCAGGGTATAGAGTCCGCCCTTGACATGCAGGTATTAAAAGAGGGAAGTCGGCCCCCTAACTTTAGATGTTACTACACCTCTTGAGCTCAAAAGAGACAGAAGCAGAGCCGGGCGTGGTGGCGCACGCCTTTAATCCCAGCACTCGGGAGGCAGAGGCAGGAGGATCGCTGTGAGCTCAAGGCCACCCTGAGACTACACAGTGAATTCCAGGTCAGCCTGGGCTAGAGCGAGACCCTACCTCAAAAATCAATCAATAAATATAAGAGACAGAAGCAAGGATAGAAATGGAGAGACTCACCAGAAATGGAAATTTGAACGCCTCCGCTTTGGGGTAGATGTATACACTCACACTGTCTTCTGTGACAAACCAGCCATGACAGCTTTGGGAGAGTGGGGGTGAGTGCGAATCCCAGCCAAGCAAGTTGGAGGGGGTGCTGATCTTCCAGCAAGGTGGCAAGCCTCGGCCATGTTTTCTCTCACACATGGAGATTTGGAACCAAAACAAGTTCCCCAGCCATTTCTCTAATCAAAACAGGGAGAATAGTGAGGTCCTTCTCATGTTTTGGGTGGTAGCTGGAGGTAGAGCAAAGACAAATGTGGTGTGTGTGTGTGTGTGTGTGTTCATGTACATGCATGCACACACTTGTGCAACACTTCCACTGAATCAGAAGTCCTGTAGTTCTCAGAAGTGAGGCTGAAATACTGCACCAGAGAAATAGAAATCAGTTCTTCATTGGACAAACATTTTGAATTTATAAGACATTTCAAATAAACCTCATTTCCTGCCTACTCCCTAGACAAATATTTGAAACAAACAAAAAGAGTTGAGGTGTTCAATCTCCCTTATAAAGGTAATGCCCCACCCCATTTTTTTTTTTCAACACAGGTTGGCTCTAGTAAAGGTCTAACCAGTCTGACACCTCGGGACTGTTGTACAGTTTGACCCCGTGTCTTAGGGCTTGGGAGAGCAGCCTATGCGGGGGAAAGGGAGATGATTTGCTTGGGAAAGGAGTCTAGCATGAAGGTTACTTCTGACACCCAGGCCTACGCAGGTCTCTGCGAGGAAAGGCGCTTCCACTGAGTTCTGTCTGGAGGAAGGCAGGATACCTCTTCAACATGATCTAAATATTAACAAATCCACCAGCTATGCAGATCCCCTGGGTGGCCTTGTTGCCTGAGAACCACTTGATTCCTGTGAGGAATCCACTTTATGAAGGCTGCAGTGCAATCCTGAGCCTGGCTTCTGTTCTTCCTGGCCCACTTCCAGCATGTTCCCAGCAAGAGGACAGCGGTCTGCAAGCCATAATCTGGCAAATAAAATGTGGAAGGGAACACCAGACGCTTCCGATTGCATGTCCTTTTCTGAATTCTTCCACGTTATACTTAAAGGCTAAAATCCACGGCTAAACTGTCTTTTCCATGAGCCTGTGGTAGACTGCTGAATGGCTCTCCTCCAGGATTCTCCTTTCCTAAACTCCTAGAAGCATGGATGCTGCTGCATGTGTCAATAGGAGCTTTGTGATGCACTGTGGGTTTTGGAACAGGGAGAAAGTGCTTGGGAAGCCAGGTAGGGCCAGTGTCGCCACAGGGCCTGGGTTAGAGGAGCACAGGAATTGCAAACAAAGGAGAAGGCAGTGTGGTGATAGAAGCAGAGAGTGACGCGATGCAACCCCACCCCAACGAAGACAGAGGCCCCTAAAAGCTGGAGAACGGCTTCCACCCCAGAGCCTCCAGAAAGAGCCAGCTAGCGCCTCCAGCTCGTTTATGTTTCCCAAGGCTCATCTCAGACCTCTGACCTCTAAAGCTGCAAGATGACCGAGGAGTGATAGTGTTTTCAGCCACCAGGCGCTTGAGGTAAAAGCATGGACACAAAGCAGTCAGCAGAAAAGGAAACAGCACATTTCAGCTTCCTGAGACCAAGTCCCTAGTGGCCCAGTGGTTCCCATAGCAACAATGGCCCTACAAAGGGGCTCCAATGACCACTGAATTGAAGGGCTTAACAGTAGTAAACTGTACTCCAGTTCTTGAGGAATCTCACAATGCGGCCTTATACACATGTGTGCATCCACACTAGAGTGCATCCACACATATACACAAGCAACCACCTTTCCTGAGTAGGTAGGTCATTCCTCACAACCTAGAGTCCAGATAGGATCCTCTCTACCTTTATCTCATTCTTTTCATCCTACTTTTTTTTTTAAAATATTTTTATTTTTACTTATTTATTTGAGAGCATCAGAAAGAAAGAGGGAGAGAAGGAGAGAATGGGCGCACCAGGGCCTCCAGCCACTACAAACATACTCCAGATGCGTGCACCCCCTTGTACATCTGGCTAACGTGGGTCCTGGGGAATCGTGCCTCAAACTGGGGTCTTTAGGCTTCACAGGCAAGTGCTTAACTGCTAAGCCATCTCTCCAGCCCTCATCATACTTTTTTTTTAAATTTTTTATTTATTTATTTGAGAGCAACAGACACAGAGAGAAAGACAGGTAGATGGAGAGAGAGAGAATGGGTGTGCCAGGGCTTCCAGCCTCTGCAAACGAACTCCAGACACGTGCACCCCCTTGTGCATCTGGCTAACGTGGGACCTGGGGAACCAAGCCTCGAACCGGGGTCCTTAGGCTTCACAGGCAAGCGCTTAACCGCTACGCCATCTCTCCAGCCCCCTCATCATACTTTTAAAAATCATCCAGGGAAAAGACTTATAAGTACACTGACACATCCCTGCCCCCTCAGAAAAGGTACAAATGGCCAACAAGTTCATGGAAACGTAATCATTTCATTAGGAAGCACAAATCAAAACCACGATGAGAGATGACTGCATAACCCCCTAAGATGGCTAAGCTTAAAAGGCATTGCAACTGAAGATGTGGTGGAATCGGATGGTCACACATTACCAGTGACATTGTAAGATTGCATAGCTACCACTAAAAAAGGTTTGGCAACTTTTCAATAATTTAGAATAGAATTAGAATATGGTCCAGAAATTCTACACCCAGATATGTGCCCGAAAAATTAAATGAGATGTTCTTTTTAAAGATATTTTATTTATTTATGTGAGAGAATGTGGCAGACAGAGAGAGAATGGGCATGCCAGGGCCTCCAGCCACTGCAAACAAACTCCAGACACATGTGCCCCCTTGTGCATATGGCTTATGTGAGTCCTGAAGAATTGAACTGGGATCCTTTGGCTTTGCAAGCAAATGCCTTAACCACTAAGCCATCTCTCCAGCCCCTAAATGAGAGGCTTAAATAGAATCTCATGCCTAACATTCATAATGGCACCATTCCCAACCGCCAAAAGGCAGAAACAACAAAAGCATCAATTATAGGGTAAACAAAATTTTAGCATATACCCAGTCAGTGGAGTAAAAGCAAATGAACAGCATGTGCCCTGATTAGTCAAGTCTAGAACTAACTCCCAAGTGAGAACAGTTAGGGTCGTATACGCTTTCATTTCACCATTTTAATGTGACATCAAGATAGTTTAAATTGATACCTTGAATGGTCCCTAAAAGATTGATTCTTTGAAAGAACATCATATGTGAATGCTACAAAGATTCTCAAAACAAACAAGTTCTCAAGTAAATGACAGAGTGGCCATCTACATCTACACTGAAAAAGAAACAAAAGGAGCCTTGTCCCGTATTTTGCTTTTCAAGATATCCTAAAAGTAGTTCTTTTGTGCACCAGCAGGTGGCGCTGGCAACATAGCTATGAAATTAAAATAACGACCCTTTTCTTCAATTTCTCTATTTTCCCCCCTATTTCCCTATTATAAAGGACAGTTGAATGTGTTTATTTTGAGCCATTTCATATGTGCAGTGAATGTCACTTAACTTGTCTTAAATATTTCTAAAATTCTTTAATTCTAAAATTTGTTAATTGGATTGCCTCATAGAAACAGCTTTTACAGCATAGAACGGGTGTTTTTGTAGCAAGGCATTTTATTACATCTTCCCACACAACTGCCTACTTAATCGTGACATATTCAAGAGCTGCTATTTCTACTCTCCAAAGAGAAAACAGTGATAGACATATGACGTTTTTTGGCCAAGTTACACACCTCCATAGCATTCTGCAAGAGATATTTGTAACACAGGGTTTCTCCAGGAGTGCCACTGAATATTCAAATGACCCAAACTGATGCTAATTTTCGGCTAGAGAGATGGCTCAGTGGTTAAAGGCATTTGCTTGCAAAGCCCACCTGCTTGGATTCAAGTCTCCAGTATCCATATAAAAAGCCAGATGCACAAAGTGACACATGTGTCTGGAGTTCACTGGCAGGGGCTGGAGGCCCATTCCTGTGCATATTCTCACATTCACATATTCTCTGTCTCTCTCTCCTCTCCCTCAAATAAATAAAGATGCTGATTTCATTCGGCTCCTAAATGCCAGTTCTATTCAGAACTCAGAAATCCTTCCAAGCTACAGCCTCCCCTTATTTCTCTTTGGGGAAGGTAGAGGATGAAAAGCCGGGAGCCACCCTCAGAATGAAAGGCCACAAGACTCACAGAGGTGACACAGAGACCACGGACTGTGTGAAGAAAGGAAGCTCGGTGTATGAGACTGGCAAATAAACAGAGAAAGGACCTTGTTTGCATGTCTGAAATTTGACCTTTTATGATCAGATATTTCTCTGCACTGTAAAGAGGAAAGATGAGCAGCTGGCCTGCTGTGGTCCTATTCAGAATTCAAATGCTAAACACAGCCTATGCAATGAATCAGAAAGGTCATGTGGGTTCTGAAAAATATAAATACGTCGTGAGAAATCTGCCTTCTCTCTCAAAATGAAACTCGTAAGTAATCCCTGAAGTAAAGCTGAGGGTTCATCAGCCAGCAGCATTTCCTTACCATCATCACTCAGCGCCGCCATCTTCCACGAGAGCAGGGACTGGAAGGGACTGGAAGGGACTGGAAGCACACACACGCTGTGCCGGGATGGTCTGCGCTCTCGGGACGGGGCTGGTGGGCTGGACTGGGCTGCTGTGTAACTTGTGCAGTGACGCAAGCTGGCAGTGCCCTTCACCTGTACCCACACCTGAACACCAGCCCCTGACGGTTTACCCGTTCTGTGGCAAATGGAGACAGACTGAAGATGGCAAAAGCATCAGGCTCTCTCAGGATAAGGACAGCTGGTCTCACTGGAAAACGGGATGACTGTTTTATCTTATCCATGCTGTTCCCACTCCTTCTCTGCCCTGTGATCTCTGTCTGGACACATGTCAGTCTGGCTTTCCCCTACCCAGAGAGCAGAGCAAGGCTTCTTGGCCTGGGTAGTATTCCGCTCATAGTCTGTCTGCTTTATGCTTCAGGGTACCGTAGTAGACAGCTTCAAGTTTCTGGGATGAACATCCAAATCAGCCCCAGTTTATGGGAGGAAGGGGTTTATTTCATGCTTACAGATCCTGGGGAAAGTTCCACCAGTGGCCGAGGAAGCTGCTCCCACACATCCAAGCAGAGAGAACACACTCAGCTAACACCAAAAAGCAGCAAGCACAAACCAAATCAGGCAGCAAGGGCCAGACCTTTCTGCATACCTCTGGGCAGGAAGTCAGATCCACCCCCAAGACACCTTAGGGCTGGACCCTAACATCTGTCCCCCCAGTGACACCTCTTCCATCCAGGTGGCTAGAGATCCAAGCTATAAGCTTTAATAAAACACCTGAGTCTATGGGGAGCATATATTCAAAGTACCACAGATACCGTCTCACTTTGACGACATGAACAATTTTTCTCTGATCTCTGAGCATTCTACCTGCATACTTCCTCTAAACTCTCGATATACCACATGGGTAGTTCATCTAAACTCTGGGCCTTCTGCAAGTGTAACTTCTTTAAACTCAGGGTAACCATGGGTGTAACTCTCTTTACTACCTGTTTCCCATCTGGGTGTCCCGGTCTCTGTTTTGGTACTTTCCCTCTGCTATTCTCCCTCAAGCCTTCCCTCTCTTTAACATTCTTCCACTGCGAGGCCAGGGCCTGCGATGTGCTTCCTACATGAGTTCACGTTTCTTCTCAGTCTCTCCACATGGGCTTCTAGATCCTGTCTTCCACATGCTTGTGAATCTGCTCTAGCCTTTTCCTAGATCCCAGTCTCCCTTAAATGAACCTCACAGTTTATGATTTCTCCCTCAATAAACTCAGTTATTCAGAATTTACCCTTCTTGAGTCCATTTTTATCAATTCTTTGTTTTAAAATAGGATAGGACCCAAAATTTGGGACTCATAAATTTGGGAAACTTCCTAAATCCCCAAACCCTAGATAACTACTCCTTATGAAGATTACTGTAAAATGTGCTCAGAATATATTATCCTGAAGTAAGATAGCCCTCTTCAATTCACCAAGTCAGAATTTGACCTTGACAGCAATTGACTAAATACAAGAGTCTTGAACATCTGGAAAATAGGGATCAGTATCCTGAGAGCCACAGGGACTTGAATTTCTACACAAGAATACCATAGGAGGCCAGATTGCAATAGTGACATAATCAATCCTAGTTTCACAACTACATCCAACCAGGTCAATGAAATTTATTAAATATGAATAAAACATATGTCATATGTGATTATTTTTCTAAAATTTCAGCCAGATTTAGAAAATGTTCAATCCCAGAAAAATGTACCCAGAACAATTTTATAAAGTTACTCTGACCTGAATAACCCTTATGCCAAATGATTATGCCAGCAATACTTGACCAGAAATGAACAAGTCTCACAATGAACCATGCATTTAAGCAACTGAAAAAAACTTCAAGCTGCTCACTCCTTCTATCTGTGACACGCCAGCAGACTTACATCTATGGGGAAAATGACTGCTGAATCAGTTCTCATAATTCATAATGGTGACTTGGAAATTTTAAACATAAAACACATAAAGATTTGTTAGAAGGAACAGTAATAGGAAATACATGTAAGATGTGTCCAGTATAAATAGCGACCCTGAGGCATGTGAGCCTGACAAAGGAATTAAGCAATACAACAGTACCATGTACCTGTTTTTACGTATAGATAAGATGGGCTAGAGTGAATCAGGAGCCCTCACTTTCAGAAGTCATGGATTTCCAGTTCTTTCTACAAAATAGAAACTGTTACAAAACAGGATATCATGAGTGGACAAAATCTGAGATGACTGCGCCTGTACTGTGCACAGGACCATAGTGGCAGGTCCTAAGAGAAAAGACTGCGGCAGAGTCCTCCAATCACCCTCATGACTTCCTGGAGGCCATTTCTAAACCACAAGGAAGGGCAGCATCACCAGTAAAGGAGAAGGTATCCAAGTTCAAGAGGACTATAAGACTAATAAATTGTGTACCAAAGGAGGAGTAATACAACGAGCCCTTAAGGGTTTGGCTAACAAACTGAGCTTAAAAAAAAAAAAAAAGGAAAGTATGGGGTCTGGAGAGATGGCTCAGCAGTTAAAGGCATTTTCTTACAAGGCCTGACTGGCTAGGTTCAACTCCCTAGTATCCACGTAAAGCCAATTGCACAGGGTGGTGCATGCATCTGGAGCTCATTTGTAATAGCAAGAGGCCCTGGTGTGCCCTTCTCTTTCTCCCTTTCTCTGTTTCTTCCTCCCTCTCTCCCTCCCTTCCCCCCTCGGTCTCAAATAAATAAATAAAATATTTAAACAAAAAAAGAAAGAAAGAAATGCATAAATTGGCATTCCAGGAAGCCAGGGAAAATCACTACAGGAAAAAGACAAGATTGAGGGAGTCTGCCCAACGCTCACAGAGGGTTGAGAATTCCTTGAGTATTCACGAGCCACGGTGGAAAGGCCTCACTGAACACATGGACATTGATTAGGCATCCCATGGATCGCACATGAATAGTGAGATTTAACTAACCTCAAATACAAGCAGGATTTGTCATTAAAAGACTTCAAAACAAACCTTACAGGGCTCAGTGGTTAAAAGCACTTGCTTGAAAAGCCTGATTGCAAAGCCTGTCAGTTCGAGTTTGATTGCCCAGTACCCCTGTAAAGCTAGATGTACAATGTGACACGTGCACCTGGAATACATCATTTGCAGTAGCAAGAGGCCCTGGCATATCCATTCTCTCTCTTTACCTCTACCTTTCTTTCATGTTCACTTGCAAAGATAAATAATTTTTTAAGGTCTTGAAATAGTTGTGACTGACATGATATTCTTGAAAGATTTGTTTCTTTTTTTAATTTTAAACTAATTTTTAACATATTTTTTAAAGTTTTTTTTTGAATTTCTTGCATGTTTTCATGTGTTTGTGGTATGCATGTATTATGTGTGTTCATGAGTGGTTGTAGGAGCCAGTGCACTTTCACATGTGTACACATAACTTTGGAGGCTAGAGGTCAACGTGAGTGGAGGGAATATTCCTCAGTCACTCTCTACCTTACGTTGTGAGACAGGGTCTCTCCCTCACTCCATGTAGAATGCACCAATTCTGCTAGACTAGTTAGCCAGTGAGCCCCAGTGATTTCCCTGTCTCCATCTCCCCAGAGCAGGCATTACAGGCACGACCCCACGTTCAGTACTTAATACGGGTACTGGGCTCTGAGCTCGACTCCTCCTGCTTGTGCAGCCAACATTTCACTCAATGAACCGTCACTCTGTGCCCGCCACTGTTTTGAGACCATCTCACTGAATTTTCAGTCTTCCTCCCTCTGCCTCTCAAGGGATGGGATTACAGCCTGTGCCACCACTCCTGGCTTGAAAAAGCTTCTTAAATTTATCATTCAATAATCCCAAAGTATGCTTGTCATTTGTGCAAAAACTGATTTAGCAAAAAGCAGAAAATATAACCACTATATAGAACTATCAATCAATATAGACCTAGGAGAGGCAATGGTGAAAAAATTTCATTAAAAAAAGTTTCAACCCAAGTTTATAAATATAAAAGATACATTTAGGGGCAGGAGAGATGGCTCAGCAGTTAAGGTGCTTGCCTGCCAAGCTGAAGGACCTAGGTCCAATTCCCCAGGACCCATGTAAGCCAGATGCACAAGGTGGTGCACATGTCTGGAGTTCATTTGCAGTGGCTAGAGGCCCTGGTGCACCCATTCTCTTTCAATGTCTCTCCTCTTCCTCTCTCAAAAAAAATAAATAAATAAAAATTTTAAAGGAAGATACATTCAAAGATATTAAGAAAAGTACCAACCAATAAAGAGGAAAATGGAAGATATGAAAAGAACTAAGTAGAATTATTGGAGGTGATATATAATATATAAAGCAAAAATTTCTTTAGATATGATTAACACTGAAACATTGGTATGTGAGAAACAATTAATGACTGAGATATTCACAGTAAAATCTGCATAAAATGGAATATTTATACTCCAGTGAGATAAAACACATTAAAAATAATGAATAGGAGCCAGGTGTGATGGCACACACCTTTAATCCCAGCACCCAGGAGGCAGAGGTAGGAGGATTGCCATGAGTTTGAGGCCACACTGAGACTACATAGTCAATTCCAGGTTAGCCTGGGCTAGAGCAAAACCCTACCCTTGTAAAACCAAAACCTAATAATAATAATGAATCGGGCTGGGGAGACTGCTCAGTGGTTAACAATAGTTGCTTACAAAGCCTGCAGGCCCAGGTGTAACTCAGCAGTACCCACTAAGTAAATACAGATACAAAAGGTGGCACAAGAATCTAGCATTGATTTGAAGCGCATGGTACCCTGACACTCACCTTCACACGCATACATATGAATAATAAAAACAAAATAGTGAATAGAAGCTGGATGACATTGGAGCAATATCAGTTAATGTACACACAGAGGGAGGATGGAAAAGGATAGGAATGAGTCAATAAAGTTGATCAAGAGGGGAGGCTTAAGGGGAAAGTGTGGTAAATGTGTGATTAGAGGGGCAGAATACTGGAGGTGAAATGGCCTAAGTGGGGTCAGGAGAGGGGATGGAGGGGAGGACTAGTTGGGAGGAGGGTTAGCCAAAATTAAAGATGTTATGAACAAGCCACATGGAAACCACGTCTTCACTAGCTAATGATATACATGTCAAAAAGTGTCTCTGCGAGGTACCCTGTGGAGCGTGGATAATCCTGTGTCCAGAATCCATAATTGTTACAAGAAAATTTCAGTTCCAGCGGTAGGGCACCTTCCAGCAGGTTTCTGTTCAGGGGGGGTTGCTGATGCCCCACTCACCCAGCTGCCCCCCACTCAAAGCCATTACAGGCTGTTATTGCCGAGGCTGTTGGTTGTCCACCAGAACTGAATGGAAAGACCCTACTGCTGATGACACCAGATCCGTCGGCTATAGGTTACTGGTAACAGTCAAGCAGAGATGGAAACCTCCACCCTGTTGGGAAGACTTAACCAGCATGGTGGGGAAGAAATATCAACAGCCATGGATACTGAAATCTTGATGGCAGGACAGCCAGGCCAAATGTGCCAGCCGGTGCAATGATGGCATGTCTATTACAGGGGAAACAACTGCTCTCTGATTGGGCCTGAGGCCTGCTCCACCAAAGGGAATTCATGTCTGGTACTGAAAACCTAAGCAAAGACCTATGGCTGGGCAGGTTACAAGCCCTAGTGAGGAAGCTACTACTGTTGTCTGGCTAAATTGATATATTATGTTCACCAAACCACCCTATAAACAGTTAAGTTTATGCTCATATATTAATGCAACTGTCACTTTTGGTTAGAGAAGCTTCTTGTTTCAGATGACAAAGACCACTGGAGGTGAGTCAAAACTTACTAATGTGCCAAGAAGTGTCATTGGAGTGTACTAAATGAGACATCTCTGCAACACCATCCAAAGCTCAGAGACCATTGCACAAAGAATCTGAGATCCAAAGAAGGGAAGAGGGCTTTGTAATTTGGTCCTTCAGACATAAAGTGACTGTGGCATTCATGACCTCACAGTGGCTGGTGCTACTGCACACAAGTCCTATATAATAGGAGGGTAAAGATGATGGCATCAAAATGGAAAGGAACTAGTCAGAAAAAAAGAAGGGATTCAGTAAAGGGAGGACTTGGAGGGAGGAAAGAAAGGGTGGTGGGGGGGGATTATGATCATGTTATATTGTCTAAATGTATGGAAGCTGTCAAAAAACTTTAAAAAAGAAAGTTAAAGCTGGGTGCAGTGGCACACAACTTTAATCCCAGCACTCGGAAGGCAGAGGTAGGTGGATCTCTATGAGTTCAAGGCCAGCCTGAGACTACATAGTGAATTCCAAGTCAGCAAGATCCTACCAAAAAGAAAAAGGAAGGAAGGAAGGTGATTAAGGAGACTTTTGTGATGTTAGAATAGTTGGGCATCTCGGCTGTCACAGTAGTATGTATCTGTGTACGTGATAAAACTGCATAGATGTGGACTTGACTTTGAATCGGTAAGGTAATGATAGAAGAACAGAGCAGACATTACCAGGAGTGCCAGACTGAGATAAGTCACGTGTCTGTCCCTTTTCCATAAGGACAATCAGTGGGTGGGGGGGGGATGAAATAATATCAAAGATCCACGGGGGCCTCTACCAGTTGTATCACCTATTAGAGAAAGAAATAGTAAGATGTGCAAAGTGGTTAGGAATTGGCTCTCATCGGTATTTTCGGAAGGTAGGTGCCGTAGTCATACATATATTGAGATGGTCACTTCTCACCACCAAAATATTGATGTGCAAATCACCATGCCACCGGTAGTTCACACAATTTGAACTTGTCTCTTTCCCCACTAATCCCCAGCTCCGCCTCCTTGCCCACTTTGCTCTCCTTTCACTGTAAGGACTGCCAGGGTCAGATCAGAGTTTACTCCTCCTCTCCTCCTCTTCCTGTAAGAACTTCTTCCATTATATACTCTGTGGAATGATTTGTTGGGCCAAGAAAAAGATGTACTAAACAAAGTCAAACTTGCTGAAAATTGAAGTCCAATTAGCACTTGCAATATTGTTAATTGCAGATTTGCTTCTCCTCTTGAGAGAAGTATCCATTTTAAACAGTCATGTGATCTGGGGAAATGCCTAATATTATATTAAATGCAAATCTGGTAGCCTGCCTATTACTATAGGAGTATCAAAATGCAGAAAATAAAAGGCCATGGGTATTTGCAACACAGCTTGCTTAGAACTGGCTACTGGGCAATGTGAGGCAGGGTTGTTAGACTTACTGTGTGGAGGCCCAAAGGAGCCATGAGGATAAACTCTGGGCTGAAGTGGAAACCTGAGGACTTTTGTAAGATACCAAGACTGTGTGACGGTTGCCAAGGACAACTACTGGTTCATGATGGAGTTTTCCTCAGGCTGTGAGCAGTACAGCTGGAGGGGAAAAATTAGAACCCCAGAGACCATCACTGGTTACAGATGTTGGACTTAGAGTTATAGGATTTGATGTTTGCCGTGTGTGTTTTAGATCCTGCATTGCTTCTGTCTTTTCTTGATATGCCCAATGATATTTTTGCAGCATCAATATTTACTTTGTGCCATTAAGTGCTTTTGGTCTTACAGCCTCAAAGTTAACAGACCTTGGGCTAAGGGGATGTTAGAACACTGTTGGGATGGATAACAGACTATGGGGACTTTTAAAGTTGGACTGAATGCATTGCATTTTACACCATGAATGGTCATTGGCTTATGGAATCCAGGAGAGGAATGTGGTGGTTTGAATCAGATACCCGCCCCCCGTAATCTTACATGTTTTGAATGCTTGGTTCCCAACTGATGAAAATATGGGAAGTGGAGCCTTATTGGGGGTGAGCTTAGGGGTGTTATAACCAGGTCCCCAGGCTAGAGTTCAGCTCACTTTCCCGCTACTGTTGTCCATCTGATGTTGGCCAGGAGGTGATGTCCAGATTCTTTTCTACCATCTTTTCCCTGCCATCATGAAGCTTCCCCAACAGACTGCAAGCCACACTTTCTTTCCACCAGCTGCTTTTTGTCAGGGCTTCGTCCCAGAAATGCAAAGGAAACTGCAACAACATCTGTAAAGGCCCCCCAGGGGCTCACTCCTCCATATGTTAGAAACTGGGGATACCCACTCTAAACTATTAGGTATATAAGTTCTCTTTCATCATAAAATGACAAAATCTGGATGCAGGTTATCTAAATTTATACACCACCCTTTTCTATTTCACATGAGATTTAGTGAGTCACTCAACACGTTTTGGGTTGCCAGTCAAGTGAGGTAAATGATAGCATGCAGTGTAAGATAGCAATATGAGTCTACACAAGCTTCTAGATTCTCATTTCCGTTTATTAGAAAAGACAGAAACATGTATATAGCTGAATGCTTAGGAATGGCATAAATGAGTATCTACTGAAGCTGAAAATTCCAAAGATCTCTGTAAGATAGTAAAGTCTCCAAACAGTGAGAAATGATGAGATGGATATACATATATACAAAAGGATATCAATGGGACATAAGCAAAGGGACTCCTGATCCCCAATAGGTTTGCAATGGGGCTTGAAAATAATGCCAACTCATGGCATGGTTTATGGGAGAAGGTTCCACTCGTGCTAGAGTTACCAGGTGCACAATGGACTCTCAGGTCTTAGAGCATTTATTAATATAAACGCACCACACTGTCAACCTGGAAAAATGTTGGCATAAAAAGCAGGTCATTCTCAATATTGAATTCTGGCCCCCATTCCTTTGAGAGATATTTCAGCATAGCAAAACAAGATTGTTAGCCATGACCAGACCATTTGTAACCAGAAAGGTAGTTGAGTAGAAAAAGAATACACACACACACACACACACACACACACACACACACACATACACACACACATATATATGAGAGAGAGATCATACATGGGCAAAGTGAGACAGCATTCAGGAAGCAAGCAGGGAATACCCAGGCAACTAAGAATTCCCCCCTCCCCCAGCATGCCGCCCAAGGCAGGGACCAGGAGAGTCCAGGGCCAGGAGAATGAATAGCTAAGAGAGCAAGTGACACAGGTGATCGGGTGATTATATATATATATATATATATATATATATCATATATATATATAATATATATATATGATATATATATATATAATCATATATATATATATATATATATGATGGCTAACTTATTTTTCTTTTAATCTAATGGAGGCAGATAAAGAAATTAAATAAGGTAAGGGTTATATCAGTTAGAAAAACAAACAAGTGCAGGTTGTCAAGGAAGAAACCGAAGAGATGACTATTATGAAGCTTCCATGGACAACCATGACAGGCCTCTCAAAGAATTTTTCACGGAGACAAAAGATTACGAGTGGAAATTGATAACAAGAAAAAACATTTTGGGAACAGCATATACAGAAACAAATCTGTTGAGTTCTAGTGGGAAGGTAAGGAAGTGAAAATTTATGCTTTTTTTATAGTTTATTGAATCTTTTAATCTCAAGAATAAGCCAAGAATCCCAGACATATAGAAAGGAAACATATCACACTGTAAAGGACACCAGACTGCCTTGAAGCCTTTCTCCACACCAAGCAGTAAACAGTGCACACCCCCAGGGAGAAAGCCAACAGCTCCTGCTGGGGTTACTACACCGCAGCACACCTCCCCATGGCCTGAACCCCATCAGCCAGCCTCCCCTTCCCATGAAAAGGGTAGAAATCATTCCAGACATACAAAGAATAGCAAACCTGAGTAGAATACACTTCCTCTAAACGTACAGACAAAACCCCAGCCATCCGATTAGCAAATCAGAGTACATAAACACTAAGACTTTCATGTGGAATGGAAAATAAAACCAATCAATGTAAATATCTAAATTTGATATGGAAACAATAAAATGCCAAGTAATTGCATCAATTAGGATGCTGCTGACTCAAAGCAAAGGAAAATCTGACTCAGCAGGATTGAATAGGAGAAAAATACCTCTTAAAAAGCAAGCCCTAAGGTAACGATTTTTCGGGTTTGTTGAAATAGTGGTTCTGATATTTAAACACAGATTCTCATATTCACTGATTTCCCCACACTTCCCCCCTTCCTGGCTACCATGTGATGAATGCTCTGTCCTATTGAAGGAGAAGCAGGAGAAAGATGGTTTGTTTGCTTTATAGGCAGCCCACCGGGGACAATGGGCTAAGGAGAGCATGGATGCCACCTTGCCTGCCCCGGCAGGACTAGAACCCATGTCTGACCCAGTTTCATGCAAGGTGGCTGCAAGCAACACTCCCCGACACACAGCAGCATCCTGCTTCTTCCTCAGCTCAGCAGCCTGCCTGGGCTGACCCCTCCCAAGTTGGCCCCTTGAGTCCTCCAGCCAATCGGCTCTCTCCCTTACATACCTGAATCTGATGTCAAGGCCCATCCTAGTTGGATGTCTGATCCCTATAAACCACCCGATCACCTGTGTAACTTGCTCTCTTAGTTATTCATTCTCCTGGCCCTGGACTTTCCTGGTCCCTGCCTTGGGAGGCACGCTGGGGGAGGGGGGAATTCTTAGTTGCCTGGGTATTCCCCGCTTGCTTCCTGAACGCTGTCTCGCTTTGCCCATGTATGATCTCGCTCTCTTTAAGCTCTGAGTCCTCCCCTGTCCAATCTCTCAGCCTCTTCTGACCTTTGGTGCAAAAGTGAAGGGCTTGCCCTCTCATGCTTTGCTTCATGTATGTGTGTGTGTGTGTGTGTACATGTGTGCACGCGCATGTGTGCGTGCTTGCATGTGTGTGTGTGTGTGTGTGTGTGTGTGTGTGTGTGTGTGTGTGAGAGAGAGAGAGAGAAAGAGAGAGAGAGAGAGAGAGAGAGAGAGGTGTTGCATGCATGTCTTCTCCAGAGGCTTTTTCCTGGGAGATTCTTCCCATCTCCCCTCTCTCTTTTCAGCTGCGCAAGGAGGAGAATTTCCTTCTGGCTTGAGTCTTCCAGTTAGCCTTCCACTAGATCCTAATTCTCCCTAAAAGAAACCTCATAATTCATAGTTAATGCCAGAAAAAAATATATTTGAAAAAATATTAGTCACCTGATGCAGTTAAGAAAATGATTAATATAAATCGGGTGTGGTGGCGCACACCTTTAATCCCAGCATTCAGGAGGCAGAGGTAGGAGGATCGCCATGAGTTCGAGGCCACCCTGAAACTCCTTAGTGAATTCCAGGTCAGCCTGGGCTACAGTGAGACCCTACCTCAAAAAAACAAAAAAACAAAAAAACAAAAAAAAAAAGAAAATGATTAATATAGACAATTTTTTTTTTTAATTTTGCAATAATGCATATGTGTGTAGATTTCAAAGAATTTTATTTGGAGACTGGGGAGGTAGTCCTGTTGGTATAATGCTTGCTGTGTAAGCATGAGGACGTGAAGGCATGGTGGCACGGGCCTACAGTCCCACCCCAGCAGAGGCAAGGATAAGGTGATTCCTGGGCCCCACTGGCCAGCTGTCTAGCCTGATTGGTAAACTCCAGACCAGTGAAAGATTCTGTCTCAAAAAGAGGTACATAATGCTCCTGGGGATACACCCAAGGTTTTCCTCTGACCTCTACACACATACAAACACACAAACAAAAAAGGGGGGACTGGAGAGATGGCTTAGTGGTTACGCCACTTGCCTGTAAATCCTAAGGACCCAGGTTCGATTCCCCAGTTCTCACATAAGCCAGATGTAACAAGGTGTCACATGTATCTGAAGTTCATTTGCAATGGTTGAGGCCCTGGTGTGCCCATTCTCATTCCGCCCCCCGCCTCTTTCTCTCTCAAATCAATCAATCAATAAAAATAACATATTAAAAAAGACAATTTTACCTTTGAGACTAATGTTTAATAGAAAGACTTGTGGTCTATTATATAATAAAACCAATTTGTCTAACAAATACATATTTCAAAATATTCTTTAAAAATGTCTAGTTCTAATTACATTTGTTACTTCCTCTTCCTGTCAAAAAAATTATCCTGGGTTAGGGGTAAATTACACTGGACAGTAACAGGCAAGAACCAGACACCAATCTGCTCAGCCTGAATAGTTTCACTACCTACACCTGGTTTCACTACCTCATAATGCTTCCTCTTTCCATGTTATTATGCATTAAAGTAAACATTGGGTGAGAAGTACAGCAAGGATGCCAAGGAGTTTGAGATTTATCTGTGAACTACTCCTCAGTCAAGAACAAGAGTCAAACCCTCCAAGGTGCATATTCCACAGGGAAATTTAGGGCTACTGTCCAATTATTTCTTTGCTCTGCAAATACTGTATTTAATTTTTTTTATTTTTGGTTTTGTTTTTCAAGGTAGGGTCTCACTCTAGCTCAGGCTGACCTGGAATTCACTATGTGGTCTCAGGGTGACCTCACACTCACAGTGATCCTCCTACCTCTGCCTCCCAAGTGCTGGGATTAAAGGAGTGTGCCACCACACCAGGCCCTGTATTTAAACTTTCCTTAATCTTCAGCAGAAAGAATTCCATTCCGTAGCAGGCACAATTAGGCAAATGCACAATCAGTGGTACGGCAAGAGAGTCAGTCAGCCTGGTTACATTAGGTTCCTTTAAGACAATAAGGAAGTTTCAGCTATGAAGATGGCAAAACTTACTACAGCTACTGAGAAACTCCATACGCCATCTTTATGAATGAACTCCATTCCTGCTTTTAAAAGATGTAGTAGGAGAATGATGGCTGCCTTCTTAACATGCAAACCAAATCTAGCACTGCATCTAAAGTTAAAACGTTTTAGGTATGCTCCCCTTAATGTCAGGAGCCAGCAACCCACCACTCTGGTTCTTTGACACAGCATTTGTTACTGTGCTCAGAGCAATCACACAAAATAGAGTAAGGAGGAAAGGGAGGGAGGAGGAGGGAGGAAGGGAGGGGATGAAAAGAAGGAATTTATGAGCAATACACTGGATTAGGGATTAACAACTTTTATTGTGAGCAACCTGCTAGTAATAGTTTAGGCTTTGCAGAACCAGCTGCTATTGCACAAAATTAACCACACAGAGTACCAAGCAAAAGGGCACAGGTAAACTGCAAACACCACATCTCTACATACAGCCACTGAAACCTAAAATCACTTTAATTGATCCCAAAATATGACTTCATGCAATGTTTTATTTTCTCCAAAATTCAAAAGTATAATAAATATTCTTAGCTCCTAGGCTGTGCAAAAACAAAGAAATCATATTTGTTCTCTCCTGATCTAGGTTGTTTTAATTTGTTGATTAAGTAATATCTAAATATTGCATAACTTAAACAAACATACCTTAATGTTTGGTTTTTCTATACATTTTTTTAGCACAGTAAAGTAAAAAGGTTTTATAAAAAAAAAAAGACTGTGGAGAGTAATTAAATTATGAGAACATTGGCTTTTTAAATAATATTTTTGTTTCCTTCTCTCAAAAAAAACCTGTTCTCTTTAGTTGCTAATTGTATACCTGTAAACAGAGGACCCCTTAGGAATTTCTATTTACTTTATAGCTAATCCACAAGGCTCATAGAACTCTGGCTGGGAACAAAGGTGTGCACATTTTTTTCTACATTCATTTCTCTGCCCTTAACTGCCAAGCCCTCTTTTCTTTCTTTTTTCTTATTGTTCTGAAATCCAGGCAAACATTCAACAATCTTGAAAAACAAAAGGGAGAGGGAAAAGAAGTACAAAAAAAAAATGGTATTTAGCCTCATTTTATGAAGACATCTGATCTTCAAGTAGAAAAGGAGGGAGAGCGTTTGCGCTGTGTGAAGCCTGAGAGCTGGAACGTGAGCTCTTCAGACGAGCCGGTGTTAAGCTGGCCAGAGACAGCGCTCTTGTTTCCTCGCAGGTGAGGTTGTAGGTCAGGTGTGTGGGAGGGAGAAGGGAGGGCTGTCTATAAATCCATACCCCGTGGCAACCAGAAACATCCAGAATACACTACCAACAAGAGCACTGGCCAGCTCAGGTAAGTCAGCAATGTTTCCAGACTGACCAGCGGTCATTGTCAATGTCTACAATATTTAAATGATCATTTTTGCTATTTGCAAGAGAGGCTCGCAGCAAAGGGTCAAGAACGGGAACAGGCCCTCTCTCCTGCTGCTGCTGCTCCTGTGGTGGTTTCCCAGTTTCATCCTCTGTGGATATCAGTGACAGTAGAATAAGATGACATTAACCAAAACATAATAATGAATCCTTAAGAATTATTCTAGATGGTAACAATGGGTCTTCCTTGTATTCTTTTATTTTAAAATACAGAAATTCTCAGTGTAACATTGAGTAAAATAATTTATGTTAAATTAGTTTTGCAAGTAAAATCCTAGTGTCAAAAAATCCTACCTGAGCAATGTTTATACAACCTAATTGTCGCACTGGGCTATGTGCCCCCAAGCGTACCAGGGCCTGGGGAGGGTCAGATTCAGCCGAGTTCCCTCAAGTAGCTGAACCTTGCAGCTGATACTGAAAGGACCCTTGGGCAAGACAAACTCTGTCGTTCTGAGGAAAGTACTGCTCGTCACCAACGATGCACAGGTTGGATTGCTCCGAATATAATTAACGTCTATTTTGTAACTGATCTGTGTAAAACAACAAAGACTGATTTGTTTGAAGTAGAAAGTACTGGGCACCAGTATATAAATACTTGCAATGAAAAATAGTATGCTTTCAACTCTGAACTCAGCAGTTTGAAAATAGCAAAAAATAATAAAGTTATAGCCTCTCTCCCTCTCTCTCTCCCTCTCCCTCTCCCTCTCCCTCTCCCTCTCCCTCTCCCTCTCCCTCTCTCTGCTGTAGATTCTACCTGCTCACCTCAGTGCTAACACAGAGAAGCTTTCAAATGCTTTCTTCAGATTTACTTTCAGTTCTTCTTTGCATCTAAGATCCTAAAATGATCTGAAGGCAATGTTGGGCATTCTTCTCAAGGAAAATTCACAGAAGCTCTTAAAAATGTTACAATCCAAATAAAAGACTGATTGAGATGGGGAGGGGATATGATGGAGAATGGAGTTCCAAAGGGGAAAGTGGGGGGAGGAAGGGCATTGCCATGGAATATTTTTTATAATCATGGAAGTTGTTAATAAAATTTTGGGGAAAAAAAGTTTTACAACCCCAGGGATGTTTTTGTCTTGTTTTGCACCTCCCCTCATCTACGGACCTTCTAGTATCTGTCTGGGTTCAGGATTCTGACTCTGTCCTAAATGGTTCTCAGTTTCTCTACTTCAACATTCAGTCTGACCTCACCTAGCTTTCCCAAGTCTGGCTTTGTGCCTTAGGCTCAGCTGTCTCTATTCTCTGCTAAAATCTATCCTATCTGGAGGTGTACACCTTTGATCTCAGCATTCAGGAGGCAGAGGTAGGAGGATCACCAAGAGTTCAAGGGCAGCCTGGGATTACAGAGTGAGTTTCAAGTCACCCTGGGCTAGACTGAGACCATACTTTGAAAAATAAAAATAAAAGTCTGCCCTAACTTTTAAGTCAGTCTTCAAAGCACAAGATAACTAGACCTTAAGGTAACAGGATGACATTCTGAAATGCTTTATGATTTAATAAGTTATGGGAGCTTAAACTGAAATCGTTATCAGACTCCACGGTTACTGTTCAATAGGATTTTTAGTGTGTAAACACAAAGCAGTAAGTGGTTCTATTGCCAATGATGGAAGGAAATCGTTTGAATGAGTTAAAGTAGGGTGGCAAGCCTTTTGAATTCAGAGATGGAACAGAAGAGATGCATCACTAAAAGGAGAAATTGCTAGAATGGTGGTGAGGAGGAAATGTCTGGAGGAACCACCAACCAGCAGCCACTGTCTTGCATGACTGCAGATGTTACCTTACATCAACTAGACTATCAGAATTGCCGGGTGTTCTACCCACTAACTTGTTGTGTCTTACTCGTCTATCTCTCAGTTTTCCACAATGCTCAATCCAGTTAAATACAGCAGCTTCCATGTCCAAACAGACCCAACATCAGTCATTCACTATATTTTGGCTAGGGTACGACTGTGGTAGGGAGTTCACTACCAAATAACATACAACAACAGGAAAATGTTTTAAGAAATCTTAAATCAATGTAAAAGATATCCACACATTTATTTCGGCTCCTTTATATGATGTTTAGTTTATATTAATGTAATAATATTTGATTTTCTTTTTCTTTTTTTTTATTTGAGAGAGAGAGAAACAGGCAGAGAGAGAGAGAGAAGAGAGAGAAAATGGGTGAACCAGGGCCTTAGCCACTGTAAATGAACTCCAGACACATGTGCCACCCTGTGCATCTGGCTTACTTGGGTCCTGGGGAATTGATCTGGGTCCTTTGGCTTCACAGGAAAGCACCTTAACTGCTAAGCCATCTCTCCAACCCCAGTATTTGACTTTTATTTAGAGCTGTGTTATAAGCTGGAGGGCAAAAGGCTGAGGAGCTATGGCATGGATGAGGAAGTTACCTAACTAAAGAGGCAATGAAAGGCAAGACTTACCCATATTCTATCTTTTAAAAATTATTTTATTAGTTTAGGAAGAGAGATAGAGAGAGGCAGATGGAGAGAGAATGGGCACGTCAGGGCCTCTAGCTACTCCAGATGAACTCCAGACACATGTGCCACCATGTGTAGCTGGCTTACTTGGGTACTGAGGAATCAAGCCTGGGTCCTTAGGCTTCACAGGCAAACACATTTACCACTAAGCCACCTCTCTAGCCCATTAGCCATATTCTATCTTGCCTCTGGCTTTCAGTTGAAACAGTATTTGTTCATGCTAGAAGCTGCTTTGGTATAGATATAAAATATTGTTTTTAACTATTAGGCCCAGAAGAAGGAAAGGGGCAGGATCTTGGTTTGTGCTGGAAGCCACATTCGTCCTGCACAGTGCAGATTAGAGGAGGACAAGGAGTGCGTGGTCTTCATGGTAGTGCCGGGTGGACAGCAGTGTTCAGAGGCAGCTCTGCGTACCCCGATCCTCCTGTGTCACCCATGTCACCCTGTGCCCAGGACACCCAACTCTCGTCAATTGAACATGTCCTGCACTCATTGAATTTTTTAAATGTCTTAAAAGCTGTTCTCAGTGATTATCTGGGCGAGATCAAATGAGCCATCTGTCAGCATAGGTGCTGTCCACATGTCTCCATGACAGCCTGAAGGAAATGACCAGGTTCTGAAAACTGTTTTCCACCTAATCTAGCTCCTTCTGAGGGGTTTTCCAGAAGACATGCTGCTCCCCTCAGCTCCGCTGCTCTGCCTTGTACTCATTACAGTTTCTTCCAACCATGCCATTGCAATCAAGAAAGAAAAGCGACCTCCCCAGACACTATCAAGAGGTAAGGTCATCTCTTTTTTATTTTTTTTCCGAAGGTAGGTTCTCACTCTAGCCTAGGCTGACCTGGAGTTCACTATGTAGTCTCGGGGTGGCCTCGAACTCACCGTGATCCTCCTATCTCTGCCTCCCCCAAGTGCTGGGATTAAAGGCGTGCGCCACTCATTTCAACCTGAGAACTCAGACATTCAGATTGTCTTTAAAGTACCTGGTATCTTCATCTACAGTCTAATGATAAGGAAAACAACCAGAAGATGTTTGTTACATAGGACTTCAAAGGAGGCTTTTCTACAACTGCTGATTTAGTTGATTTTTAAAATTTATTTATTTATTTGAGAGTGACAGACACAGAGAGAAAGACAGATAGAGGGGGAGAGAGAGAATGGGCGCACCAGGGCTTCCAGCCTCTGCAAACGAACTCCAGACGTGTGCGCCCCCTTGTGCATCTGGCTAACGTGGGACCTGGGGAACCGAGCCTCGAACCGGGGTCCTTAGGCTTCACAGGCAAGCGCTTAACCGCTAAGCCATCTCTCCAGCCCTTAGTTGATTTTTAGACATTGAACAGAACCAACTTTCAAGTGAACGATAACATTTTGGTGCACTTTTGCAGGAAGTACAGAACCAGTTTGATGTCTTATATCTTTGGTAATCATTTCTAGAAAACAAATGCATGATAAATGTCATAATGATGTACTAACAGTAATTTCTTTAGATTCTGTTCACATTAACGACTTTTATTTATTAAACAAGAAAATAATTTGAAGGCTGGAGAGATCATTCAGCAGTTAAAAGTGCTGCCTTGCAGGCCCAGATTTGATTCATCAGTACCTACATAAGGCCACATTCACAAACTGGCGCATGCATCTGGATTTCATTTGCAGAGGAAGGAGGCCCTGGCACACCCAGTCAGTGTCTGCCTGTCTCCCCCCTCTCCCTCCCTCTCCCTGTGTGTGTGTGTGTGTGTGTGTGTGTGTGTGTGTGTGTAAAATAGACAAATATTTTTTTTTAAAGAAGAACATTTGTTATGATTTTATATAAGGCTACCCAGGAAATTATGCTTTTTCCCTAACTCCTGATAATTTTGGCTGACTAAGCCCTTTAACTCTAGAAAACAGTCATGGAGGTTTTAAGCATTTTTTTTTTTTTTTTGAGACAAGGTTTCATGCTGGCCTCGAATTCACTATGAAGCCCAAAGGATTATCTGAAACTCCTGACCCTCCTACCTCTACCTCCAAGTATTATAGGTATTACAAGTATATGCCACCGTAACTTGTTTATGTGGTGCAGGGATTTGAACCCAGGACTTAGTCCATGCTAGGCAAACACTCTACTAACTGAGCTACCTCTCCAGCTTTAGACATTTGTCATTGGCTACAGACTTAAAAAACATTTCTACTTATATATTATTATATTATACTATATATTATATATATTATATTATATATTATATATATTATACTTAGTCTTACATTGGCCTAAAAAACAAATAAATTCTCATGTCAAAACAATAAAAGAATGTAGAATCATTTGGCCCCACATAGTTCATTCAAAATTATAAGAATAAGTAGAAAGTACTATTTGGAATGGGAATGTGAAAAGAGAGCAAAAACAGAGACTACAGTATAATTTCAAATTCTAAAACACTAACTTACTTTCCAAGTTCATTCATTTCTTAAGATATATTGAATACCAGATAAGTGTCCATTGTTGTTTACCCAAGTTAATTAATTAAATATCAGCTTATCAGTCACACAAACTATATTCTTAAAGAGACTATATACATAGAAAAACACATGCTTGATATTTGATGAAATAAATCAAAGATAAAAATTATATTTTCCTAAATATAATTTATCACATATTTTTCTGTATAAATATAGTAGTTATAAAATAATGTGCTTAATAATCTTTAAACACTAAAGGCTAAACTCATCATACTTCTTTTTTAATTTTTATCTATGTGTGTGCACATCAGTCTTTTGCCTCTGCAACATATTCCAAAGGTTTCTGTCACTTTTTTGTGTCTGGCTTTTGGGATAGCTTGGGAATCGAACCTGGTTTGGAAGGCTTTGAAAGCAAGTGCCTTTAACTGCTGAACCCCTGGCCATTGTTATTAAAGAAAAAACTTCCATGACTGAGTCAGGCAGCACCGTTATCTATGGCAGTGCTATAAGCTCTCAACACTGTATGTCCCACTTAAATACTTACTTAAAACTTTTGGCAAGTTTTATAAAAAGTAATTTAAAGATGTATGACTTATTTTGAACAATTCAATGGTTGTTATTTTAATTACTTACCAAAGTATTTTGATAAAGAAATTGATTTCAACTGAGAGTCCCTTTGTTAATAATTGGTTTTGACTGGGGAAATGGCTCAGTAGCTAAAAGTGCTTGTTAAAGCCAGGCATGATGGCGCACACCTTTAATTCCAGCACTCGGGAGGCAGAGGTAGGAGGATCGCTGTGAGTTCGAGACCACCCTAAGAATACATAGTGAATTCCAGGTCAGCCTCGGCAAGAGTGAGACCCTACCTCAAAAACAAAAAAATAAATAAATAAAAGTGCTTGTTAAGCAAGCTTAGGACAAGAGTTCAGATTTCCACAAAGTACACAAAGCTGGACACAGTGCTACACATGTCTGTTATCCCCAAATGTGCCCACAGCGATAGGAAACAGACTCAGGAGTATCCTGAAGCCCGGCTAGTCTGGCATTTGCAATGGCAGAACAAGAGAGACTCTGTCTCAGACAAGATGGAAGGTGAGAGCCAACACTCCAAGGTTGTCCTCTGACATCCACACATGCACTGTAGCACATGCATACATATACATCACACACACACACACACACACACACACACACACCAAAAGAAAAAGGAAGAAGAAAAAGAGATGGCTTATATTTGTTGGGCTGTTTAAAATATTTACTTATTTGAGAGAGATGCAAATAGAGAGAAAGAGAGACTGGGCAGCCAGAGGCTCTAGCCACTGCAAAAAGATTCCAGACACAAGTGCCACCTTGTGCATCTTATTTACGTGGGTACTGGGGAATCAAACCTGGGTCCTTTGGCTTCACAGCAAAGTGCCTTAACCACTAATTCATATCTCCAGCCCCTGTTGGGCTTTTTACTGTCTGTTGCTATTAGGAAATAACTAGAACGGTGGGGATTAAAGACAGAAGCAAGGAGAAAATATTTGAGTGCAATGTGTAGAATGGCATACAGAACCCCTAACAGCTGAGACCAGCACACAACAGTTAAGGAGACAAAGTGGCAGGGAGAAAAGATTAATGGGGGAAAGGTGATAGATATGTATATCTGTGTGTGTAGACAGTGGCTGGAACATTTCCTAAGTCCTTTTTACTTAAAAGAACTACCCAGGACCCAGTCCATGGCTGGCATATAGCATGTATTCAATAACTTTCGACCGAATGAATGAATGAAAATCCTAGAAGATAAAGGATAGCTAAAGATAGAAGTCAAATGATAGCCATGAATCCAGACTCTGGGGAGAATTAAACTCTGTACCATGCTTAGCCTGTGGTGATTATGACAAGGATTACATATGATGCAACATGCCTCCCCATAGGAACTGTGAATGTTGGCATTACGTTATTCTGCCTTTGTGAGTACTGAGTAGAGTAAAATATAAGTAGATGATCTTTAATGTTTTTGAAACTAACTTGAGTAGGATCAGAGAATGAGAACTTTTCCCATTGCTATCGCTCCCCTGTTGAATGCCAGCCGCAACAGAACTATGAGCTGTGGCTGGTCTCCCTTGCTGTCGCCAGAGTAACTGTTTTTTAGTGTGAACTGTGGCATGATGACACTTCACATGCTCAAACAAGGCTGGGAAGATGATCTTTCAGGACAGTGACAGAAGAGTTCCACTGAAATGAGGCACTAATATAACAATGATGTCTTCATGTTAAAAATTTAAATCACACCTATAATGCCAGCACTCGGGAGGCTGAGGCAAGTTGGATCTGATTGCCATGAGCCTGGTTCATATAGTGAGTTTAGAGCACTCTGTGCTGCAGACTGAGAACCAATCTAAATGTTTTTGTTTTTTTTTTAATCAGGCAAAACAACAAATCCATGGCATTGCTGTTATTGTACAAGGACTTTGACAATCTGGCAGTTCCTCAGCTAAAAATAAAATGTGACTCAGCAATTCCACTCCTAGACAGACTCCCAAAGGAAACTAAAATATATATTCCCATCACAAACTTAGACATATGTGTTCATGGAACCATTACTCATAAAAGTCAAAATGTCCAAATGCAAATGTCCATTAGCTGACGAATCAGTAAAAACGTGGTGGATCCATTCACTGGAGCAGAGGGACTAACGCACGAACAGCATAGCTGCCGCTCACAGGACTGCGCTAAGCGAAATCGCTCATGGGTGACGCATGGCATGGGGTTCCATCTACATAAAACGTGCAGAACAAGGAAGCTCCAGGGAGACAGTGGACGAGGAGATCCGAGAGCTGGGGAAGGTGGAGAGAAGGGAGGGTAGACGATGAAACAGCAGAACACATGGTTTGCTTTGAGGAGGTTCTAAGACTGTTGGCTGCATGACTCTGGGACTGTATCAGGAATAACGTCCACACTTTAGAGGTCTCCCATTGTCCTGAATGGCTGCACTAAGTTATCTCTTCTATTTCAGGGTGGGGAGATGACATCACTTGGGTACAAACTTATGAAGAAGGTCTCTTTCATGCTCACAAAAGGTAACCGCCCACCCCCCACCGCCAGTTAATGTTAACATATCACACAGATGCCTTATAGAAGAGCCAGAAGTTATGTCATACTAGGTTCAAAAAAAGATGCTAGTGGTAGTTGTTCTGCCACTGTAGGCTGTTTGGAGGAACGGTCGCTATTGGAATGGCATATTCGTTACTTTTATCGTAGCTACAACCAAATATCTGACATGTGCCACTTAAGGGAGAAAGGACTTGCTGTGGCTCAGGGTTCAGGCATGCAGCTCATCACGGTGGGGAAGGCAGGGGAGCTGGAGCAGCAGGGAGAGTGTGGGGCAGCTGGTTGGCTCATGTGCATAGCCAGCAAGCGGAGAGTGTAGTCAGAGCAAGTGCCTGGCTCCGATCCATAAGGACTGACGGCCCCCAGGGCCCAGCCTTCTCCAGCTAGCTCCTACCTCCTTCTAAAGACCCCCAAATGCCCCAAAACAGCGCCATCAACTACTGAAACACATGATCCTATGGGGAACATTTCACCTTCAAACCATAACCTTTGATAATTTTCATCCATACCCAAGCAAATAATTTATATTATAACGTTTATTATAATAATATATATTGCAGTATACTCATTAGCCCTCACTGGAGCTTAAAAAAGAAACTGGTTTCCAGCCAGCCTGATGAGCACAACACCTCAGAGAGATTTCTCTCACATGTTAATAGTCATCAAGCAAGTGCTCACTGCTGGTAAGTGCTCCTACTGGTTCAGGCCCAGTGGCCAAATGTGACATGGCTTTTGTACTTGGAGACCTACTAGATATTTGGGAGAATTTAACAAATATATAAAGAGCACCTGTTTCCAACATTTTTTTAGAAAATATAGCAAATTAAATAAGATAGTTAGATAAATGTGATTTTTAAAAGATATCTGCAGAATAATCTTATTTTTTAAAATATTCTGTATTTATTTATTTGACACAGAGAGAGACAGAGAAAGAGGTAGGTACACCAGGTCCTCTAGCCTCTGAACATGAACTCCAGATGCATGTGTCACTTTATGCATCTGGCTTATGTGAACAATGGGGAATCAAACCCAAGTCATTAGTCTCTGGAGGCAAGTGCCTTAACCACTGAGCAATCTCTCCAGCCCAATAATCTTGTTTTAAAATATGAATGCAAAAAACAACAAGTCAATAAAATCCAGCCAGCAAAACACTTAAAGATCATGACCTGGTAAAGTAAGATTTAATCTGAAAATTCCAGGATAATTAAAGATTAAGATATCTATTAAAGTAATGCAACATCTATAGAAAAAAATGACACAAGTATATTTTATATTCATAAGTGAGGAAAAGTTAATAGACTAAAATTTCTTTAAATTATTGTTTAAACAACTTGTATTCAAAAAGATTAATTTGTTTAAATTAGATGTAAGCAAATATCCATCCAGGAGTTGGGGAGCCAACATCAATATCATGCTTACTGAAACGAACAACACAACTACTAATAATATTCTGGACTTCTTAACTAATGAAATTCCCTAAGAAATATTACAAATATTTGGGGACTAGGGAAGAATCTTAGAGGCAGATCCCCTTCCTAACATTCACAAGCATTCAATCCCTAGCAGCACATAAACAAAAGAAAGAAAAGAGTATAGAAGTTGGAATAGAGAAGTATTTTTAGTCTCATATAATAGATTTATTCATGAAAAACTAAAATGAACCCACAAGCAGATAGATAGATAGATAGATAGATAGATAGATAGATAGATAGACAGATAGATATCTGTATGTATATCTGTATTTGTATATATCTATATATCATCTATATATCTATATATATCAGTGAAGATTCAGTTAAATCATACAGGAATAAGATAACATATAGAAATCAATAACATTTATAGAGAGAAAAGCATTTTCAAATGAATTTATAAAACGCCCCCTCTAAAATGGTAGTCAAGGCACTAAGGAGATGGTGCTGCAGTCAGGTTTGCATTGCTGGCAGAAATCACCTGACCAAGGGCAGCCTGTGGGAAAAAAAAGAGGTTTATTTAGGGTTACAGACTCGAGGGGAAGCTCTATGATGACGGGAAAACAATGGCATGAGCCGAGAGTGGACATCACCCCCTGGACAACATAAGGTGGACAATAGCAACAGGAGAGTGTGCTAAACACTGGCAAGAGAAAACTAGTTATAATACCAGTAAGCCTGCCCCCAACAACACTCTGCCTTCAGGAGGCTTTAATTTCCAGTTGCCATAAGATGGGGAGACTAGCATTCAGAACTCCTAAATTAATGAGGGACACCTGATTCAAACTCCACATTCTGCACCTACCCCCCATAAACTGATAACCATCCATGGTACAAAATGCAGTGCATTCAGTCCCCATAGTTTTTATCAATCCTAATGATGTTCACACATCCCCATAATCCAAGACCTTTTACCTGAACCATAATACCAAAAAATCAAAAAAAAAAAAACCCACAATGACACAGAATAAACATTCACACTGCAAAAGATGGCATTGGGCAAAGCAAAGAAATATGTAACCAATAGAATATTTAAAACAACCAGGGCAAACTTCAAACTCTGGAGTTCCAAGTTGAACAACTCTATTCAATGAAAAATCTCCAAGTCTGATAATTCTAACCAGCAACAAGTCTCTGGAGTTCCAATTCTGCCCCTCCAGGTAGGCTACTCACAGTCCTGGAAAACTTCATCGGGGCCAGCAGCTTTCCTTACCAGCCATCTAGTGGTCCTGGCATCTCCACTGGGTCTCCACTGCAACTCACGGTCCATTCTCTCAGCTTCCTCGGGTCTCCATGCAGGCATCCAGCAAACCCGCTTCACACTGCCCCTGGCCCTTTCCAAAACACAAGACCACATTGCAAACTCAATGATCCTCTCTTTCCTGCATTTCTTATACTCCATAATACCAGGTAGGGTGCCAATTTGTTAATCCAGTGGGGAATAAAGGAGACTTTGAAGAACAGGACACTAAGCCCCCTCCAAAAGAGTCTACATTCGTTCTGCTGCCCCAGTGCAGGTCAGCTGGCCCAATCTCAAAGGTTGTAGTCTCTCAATTGCAGCTGAATGGGCAGCAGTTTGTGCTCAAAGATTTCATTTTTTTTCCATGCCATATCCCCCTGCTCACACCAGTACATTTCCATGCAATGCAACCCGGCACAACTTGTCAGGACATGGCCATGACTGCTCAGGACATGACCACTTGTAGCCCAGTCCAGACAAAGCTCTTTCTCACCCTTATAAGCCAAACCTCACAGTCCATAGTTCTTACTGCATTCAGGTCTTGCAGCTCAGACCAGAATAGTCTATCAAGCTGTACTTACAGCACTGCAGGCCATCTTGTAGGCCAAGGTTTCAAATCCTCCTACATTCCTCTTGAAAATCAGCTCCAAAAGGCCAAATCACAGAGTCAGATGCCTAGCAGCAATGCCACTCTCAGTAACTACTTTACTGTTGCAGTCAGGTTTGCACTGCTGGCAGATATCACCTGACCAACAGCAGTTTTCCTTTGCGGGGGGGGGGGGGGCGCGGGCGGAAGGGTTTATCTGGGCTTACAGACTTGAGGAGAAGCTCCACGATGGCAGGGGAAAACAATGAAATGAGCAGAGATTGGATATCACCCTCTGGCCAACAATAAGGTGGACAATAGCAACAGGAGAGTGTGCCAAACACTGGCAAGGGGAAACTGGCTATAATACCCATAAGCCTGCCCCCAACAATGCACCGCCTCCAGGAGGCTTTAATTCCCACTTGTCATCAGCTGGGGAGACTAGCATTCAAAGCACCTAAGTTGATGCAGGACACCTGAAACCACCACCGACGGCCCTGTGGGTAAAGTGCTTGTTGTGCAAGGCAGAATTCCTGAGTTTGATTCCCTAGTAGTCACGTAAAAGCTGAATGTGGTGGCATATGCCCAGTGCGAGGGAGGTGGCAACAGGAATCCTCAGGGCTTGGTGGCCAGGTAGCCTCGCTAAACCAGGGAGTTCTGGGGTCAGTGAAAGCACGTGTTGCCCAATCTAAGGTGGAGTGGCTGGGAAGGCACCTGACGTCCACCTGTAGTCAGCATGCACAGCTGCACTCACACACAGCTTATAACCTTACATTTGGGAGCAAATGATGTTCAATCCATGAAAATATCAATATTATAACTCTTTTATCCTTTCTATAGTTAGTACTCTCATTTTTCTTAACTAATGAGGAAGGAAGAAAAAGTTTTTCCAAGCTAAAAATCAAAGTGAACCTAAAAAAAAAAAATATGTATCAATAGAGGCCTCTTACTGGATTGTTTGAAAATTATAGGTTGGAAGGTAAATGAAAGAAAGTGAAAATGGTCAAATATGACTAGCCATTCTGTGAAAACTCAGAGGAACTCAAAATGAAATGTTTCTCATGAAATCATATACAAATTCATTTGAAATGATTATTTTGTACATAATACCTCTTCAGCCTTCAACATAATGATGTTGTTGTTGTTGTTTTGTTTTGTTTTCTGAGGTAGGGTCTCACTCTAGTTCAGGCTGACCTGGAATTCACTATGTAGTCTCAGGGTGGCCTGGAACCCATGGTGATCCTCCTACCTCTGCCTCCCAAGTGCTGGAATTGAAGGCGTGCGCCACCACACCCGGCTCAACATAATTATTTTTAATTTTGTAAATGTGCTATGTGTGCATAAGTATTACTGACTAAGCTTTAAGCCATGGTTCCTGGATCTTCAAACCCAGAAATTCTGACTGAGTTGGGTGGAGCCTGCGAATTTGTATTTCTTCTATAGCACCTGGTAGTTCAGTATAAGGTATAGCATACAATGTGGCATATAGGAGGTCTGGCCCCACATGTGGAATAACATTTTATAGAGTTCACTGTCATGAATTGTAAATCAGTCTTGTAAGTCTTGTCAAAAGAATCCAAATGAGCTAGAGAGATTGGTCAGGAGGTAGGAGTGTTTGCCATTGAAGCATGAGGGCCTGATTCCCTAGCACTCACAGAAACTGCTGGACATGGCTATGCATGTCTGTTACCTCCCAACTCCCGTAGGGAGCAGAAACTAGAGAATCACCAAGAATAGCCAATCAGCCAGTCTGGCCAAAAATAGAAGCTCCAGGTTCAGTGAGAAACTCCATCTCAAGGAAGCATGTGAATGAACAGAAATACAAGGACATTGAGCATTCTCCTCTGACTTCCCCATGCATGCACACATGCCTAGACAGTTGCACACATGCATGCATGGGCTACACCACACGCATGTACCATACCACACACATAACAAAAAAAAAAATAGTACTGAAAGATTAAGTCTATTTCCAGGGCATACTAAATATTAACCAGTTGACATAATTCTACGTTTTTGTTTTTTTTTTTCTTGGTGTTGCTGTTCAGCAATAAGCCATTGATGGTCATTCATCACCTGGAGGAGTGTCAGTATTGCCAAGGTAATTTTAGCTCCTGAGATCCAATAGGAAGAAGCAACTGGATCCTGGCAAGTGCTTCATAAATTCCATTTTAAAGATAGCTCCCAGAGTACCACCATCCTACCTAGATGCTTAACATCACACTGAGAGCCACCTTAAGGGTGCCTTCCTGTAATTATAGCACTTGGGTGGTTAAAGAAGGAGTACCTTGAGTTCCTGGCAGGCCTGGACTATGTAGTAAGAACCGGCTCCCACCAATCCCTGTAGTAAGACTAAAATCGTGAGAAGTCTGATGAATGTGTAATTATGATATATATGCCCTTTGGAGTGTGATACCTTTTTTTCCCCCCAAAGAGAAGAGAGTGTGAAAGCAGTTGCTGAAAGAAGTTGTCCTAACCAACATAAATTATAAAGCTAGTGTCTTCATTAATGTGATGACCACTTAAATGAATGCAAATGCAGCAAATACATGCAAAAAATAAGCTCCGTTTTGATGTTAAGGTGTCTTGATCCTTAAAATTCATTAGTTTGTTGTTGTTGTTGTTGTTTTTCTCACAGCACTAAAAAAAGAATTCGCCCAAAATGAAGAAATACAAGAAATGGCTCAGAATGATTTCATCATGTTGAATCTCATGGTACATGAGCTCAACAGTGTTTTCTTGTGTGTGTGTGTGTGTGTGTGTGTGTGTGTGTGTGTGTAGTATGGGTGATGTTTGTCCATTAGTTATATGCATATGTGTGTGCATAAATATGCATACCAGTGTAGATGTGCAAAGCCCAGAGGACACAAGTGTCCTCCTCTCTTGCTTTTCTACATTATTTCCTTGAGACAGAAACTCTCACCAACCTTAAGCTCATTTGTTTTGGGCTGGTCTAGGGAGCCCTAGTTATGTTCTGTTTCCATTCCTGCCCGTGACAGTTTGGGAGTTACAGGTATATGCATGGCCACACTCACCCTATATGTGGACCAGACTTGGGTACTCATGCTTGCACAGAAAGTGCTCTTTACCACTGAGATAACTGTGCAGTCTTTTAATGAAAATTTTGAAATCTCCTTTTTTTTTTCTATTTTCAAAGTGTACATGGGTTTGGGAGTGTAGCTCAGTTGATAAGAGACTCTGCCTGGCACACATGTCATCCTGGGTCCAATCCCAACACCATGTAAACCACACATGATAGTTCATGCCTGTAATCCCAGAACTAGGAAGTTAGAGGTAGCAGGAGTTCATGGTCATCCTCAGCTATATAGTGAATTGGAAGCCAGCCTATGCTACATAGGACACCATTTCAATAAATAAATAAGGTCAACTATCAGTTAATAGAATGTTATAGAATATAAAATTAGTGAAGACAAGTGTATAATTTGCTAGAAATTTAGTTCATATAAACTAACTTCATATTAATTTCCAAGAACAATGCAATCTAGTAACATTTCTTTCTTCTGCTAGCATGAAACCACTGACAAGAATTTGTCACCTGATGGACAGTATGTGCCAAGAATCATGTTTGTGGGTATGTGTGCAATCCCCTTTTCTCAGGTTGTGAAAATTGGTAGGAATTTTATCATTATTTTTGTTTTGAAATGTTAGCTCAAGTGTTTAACTAAATAAATAATATTGTATTTTTTGCTGGGCGTGGTGGTTCATGCCATTAATGCCAGCACTTGGGAAGCAGAGGTTGGAGGTTCTCTGTGAGTTCAAAGCCACCCTAAGACTATATAGTGAATTTCAAGTCAGTCTGGGCTAGAGTGAGTGAGACCCCCCTTCAAAAAAACAACAACAAAAAAGGTGTTTTTGCTAGTTATACAATAAAAATTCACTATTATTTATAAATTTTAAATATTTTTATTTTATTTATTTATTTGAGAGAGATAAAAAGAGGGAAAGATACAGATGGAGACAGAGAGAATGGGTGTGCCAGAGCCTTTAGCCATGCAAGTGAACTCCAGACACATGAGTCACCTTGTGCATCTGGCTTTATGTGGGTACTAGGGAATTAAACCTGGGTCCTCTGGCTTTGCTGGCAAGTGCCTTAACTACTAAGCCCTTCCTCCAGCCCTAAAATATTTTTAAATATGCTATTAAACCAATACTCACACTAAAATGCCCCAAAATAGAATCAAAGAGAACTATCACACACTGAAAGAAAATATAGACTAATCTTCCACAAATTCACATATATGAAGACTAATTTTTCTCATAAGTTTGCTTGGCATTTGTTTTGCAGTAGGAAGAGGAACACATAACTGTTTCAGTGACTTTCTTTTTTCTTGCTAGATCCTTCTCTAACTGTTAGAGCAGATATAACGGGAAAATACTCTAATAGATTATACACATATGAGCCTCAGGATCTACCAGTATGTGAGTATTCATAGTTACGTTGGATAGTGATTACAGATGATCCCAAACTATTAAAGGGCTAGTGGCAGCCTCTGCTGCTGCTATCTATAGCCCTGAATCACCGGGACTGGGAGTTAGGTTTAAAAGGCTACCTCCGAGCTCCCAGTAAATCACAGTTTCTGGGAAACCTCAGAATCTCGGCTTTAACAGGAATGCCTAAGACTTCTAATGATCATCAAGCTTAAACAACTAGAACTCAGTGCAAATTCAACTGACACAAGCCTTAAGAGAGAAGGGCCATTCTCTTTGTGCCAAGGATTGCATGTGATTTCTCTGTGTAAAAATAATGAAAAATTTTGTCTTCCCTTAATGCCTGTAAACCAAGAAACTCATTTAGGACTTCAGCTTCTTGTAAAAGTAGTCACTACTAACTGTATTCAAGAGGATAGCAGTGGCCCTCAGATCCATCAATATTAGATCAAGTTAATGACCCATTAAAAAGAACATATTACTTCTAAGCTCCTTTGACAAAATTATCATAAAGAAATTTGATAAGCTAGCTCTGATTTGTCTAAAAGCCTACCTTTATCATGTTAATATGCTAACGGTCCATTACTATAAATCATATAAGCCAATTTAATGTCTTTCATTAATATATTATGACATATGCTACTTTGATTTACTAATTGCACAACATATGTTTGCTCCTATTTCAGTAATAGAAAACATGAAGAAAGCATTAAGACTTATTCAATCAGAGTTATAAGAAATGATGTGGAAATGCCATGGATTCTAAGAGGTCAAATGTCATGGAAAACCTCTGGCTCAATGAAAATGCTAAATGTTCTAGTATATGGATTTTCTAATGTTATTATTTAGTTTTTTGTGTTTGCAACATTTCTATAATGATAAAATGATATTTTAATAAATGTTACTAAACATGAGAGTGTGGCTATGGGAGTTATACCTGCATCACTAGCAAAGTGTGTGGGAAAGTGGGACGTACTGCTATGGTTTGCATGTGCAAGGTCCATTTTTAAACACTTGGTACCCAACTGTATGTAGTGCTATATTGGAAGGTTCTGGAATCTTGTAGGAGCTAGCTAGAGTAGTAGATCAGTAGAAACGGCTTCTTCAGAGTATCTTGTGCTTGATCCTTTTCTGTCCTGAAGTGGGCTTCCTGTTCTCCCGGAAGTGAAGAGCACCTCACTGTACACCCCCACCTGATGTTCCATCTGCACGTAGGGCCTACGGACCAGGAGGAGCCCTCTGAGATCCCGAGCTAGAAGACATCGTTCCTCCCTTAGGAGGTTCATGTCAGGTGCTTTGGTAACTTGCACTGTAACAGTGCAAGTAGTATGGTTAAATTGGAGACAAAGAACCTGAGTAATAGGTTGTTCCTATTTCCTCTCTCATTCATTCACCCACTGCAGAAATGTCACTTCTATCCAAACCTGCTAGTGTAGATCATAAGTGAGTCTGATGTCAGCAGGGCAAATGGATGAATCTCTATCCACTTATTTGAAAATTTAGCCACATATTTCAGAAGAGTTCATTTCCTCCTTGAAATTGAGACAATGAAAGGCTAATTTCAATAAACTTAAAATGTTTTAAAATTCAACTGTTTTCCCTTCATTTAATTATTGAGTAGGTACTTTAAAGCTTTTAATATTTTAAGAAAAGCGAAACTACCACAGTAATATTGGAGAATTTTTCCAGATAATAGCAGATGAGGACTACATTCTCATTCTGAAATTACCAAATCTCCAACCACCAGCTTCAGCATATCTTCACAAGAAGATTCCAAAAGGTCAGTATCATATCTTCTACTCCTTTAAATAACAAGAAAATTCCACTAACTTGAAATCCCATGACCAGATAGCAGTAATTTTTAGAAGGTGGAAGATATTTTAAGTAGACAGAAATTTTCCTGACCCGCGGAATGTTTGCATTTAACAAAATCAAAGTTGTTTTGAGATACAAACGTAATGTCGGTGTGAAACAGATTCACAATGCCTATAATATATACATGTTCATTAATTCCAATGTTTGGTAAAGAGAAACTTCTTTAAGACATTATTTGATCAGAATTGTGATAATTTGAAAGTGATATATTTAAGTATAAGTGTTAGATATTCCTATATTGTTTATGAAAGAATATTAAATACCTGATTTTTTTATAATGTATCTGTATCAGCTACTTTCTCATTTATGAGCAAAATACCTGACCAGAAGTGACTTGGGGGAGGAAGGGCTTGCTTATTTTTAGCTCACATGTTTGGGGCGCAGCCCATCATGGTAAAGAAAGCATGGCAGGTACAGAAAGCCATCTCCACATCTTCCCACCAGCAGGAAAGAAGTCAAGAACGATGAATGACAAATGCTTAGCTACCTTTCTCCTTCTGTTGAAATTGCTTATTTATTTTATTCACACAGGTGTGTACATTTATGGCACATGAGTGCCACAGAACATGTGTGCAAGGCACAGGAGTTCTCTGTGCTTCATCTTCTTTTGAGACAGGGTCTCCTGCTGCTGGAAGCCAGTCTGCCCCGAGAGCATCAGATTCCCCTGGCTCCGCCTTACATGATCATAGGTTCCCCAGGGACCACAGAGACCTGTGTCACTTGGTCTCTGGTTTTACATGGTTGCTGGGGAATTGAACCTGGGCTGGGAGGATTTGCAAGCAAGCATATTTAACCACTGAGCAATCTCCACAGCCCAGATTTCTCATTTTCATACAGTCTAGGAACTCAGTCCATGGGATGGTGTTGTCCACAGCTGGGGAAAGGGGATCCTCCTGCCTCAACTAATCTGAATTAAAAAAAAAAAAAAATCCCTCACAGACATAACCAGAGATTTGTTTCCATGGTGACTCTAAATCCTATCAAGGTGACAACCAGAGATTAACCATCACAATATCCTATTTTATTTTTCATTTTAGATCAAAGTCAAATTGATTTTTAAATGAAGGCTAAGATATTAAAATATTCTGATATTCTCTGACATTAATTGAATGTATTAAGGCAAAAGTAATAAGTTGATTTCATTGTTGAATACATAAGATAGAGGCAGAAAACATGAGTTGAAACATAATTTTCCATGAGCTACAAAAAAGACTAATAATTTTGTTGCTAAGAATAACACTGCACATTTATTACTTTTACTCAATTAAATATGCTACTAAATGATAATTTGGCTGATATTTTAATAAACTGTTTATCACAGGCTGGAGTAATGGCTCAGCAGTTAAGGTGATTGCCTGCAAAGCCTAAAGACCTGGGTTCGATTCCCCAGTACCCATGTAAAGTCAGATGCATAAGGTGGCACATACATCTGGAGTTGCTTTACAGTGGCTAGAGGCCCTGGTGTGCCCCTCCTTCCTTCCTTCTTTCTTTCTTTCTTTCATTCTTTCTTTCTTTCTATATATCTATCACCTATCTATCTGTTTATCTCTAAAATAAATAAATAAAAATATTTAAAGATTATTAAAATATATATCCCTTTGTATTTTATGTATATATGCATTTTATATATCATGATATGTATACTAACATTTAATATGCACCATCATATTTGTCATGATTACAACAGTAAGCATACCCTTGTTTTTTGCATCAGTCAGTTGTTATCCAGTTACTTCTAAATTTGAAGTAGGACTTCACTTCAAATGTGAGGATGAAGGAAAGTATATAACCCTTTTTCCATTATTAATACTTGTAACCTCTAGAAAAATTACTCCTTCCCTAACACACTCAATGTTAAGGAAACATTGTTAACATCAACTATCTGAAATGGTATGAATAACTTTTTATGCATAGGCATTTCTATTGAGGACTTTTCAGATCTCATTTACATTTCAAGGAGATCTAATAGTCAAAACTATACATTCAAAGGGATATCTACATGACTGCCAGATCAAATATAGATCACCCAGTTAAATTTAAGCCACAAATAAGCAAATTTGAAAATATAAGTATGTGCTGTGCAATATTTGGGGCACACTTATACAAGGGTTTATTTATTTTTATCTGAAATTTCAAACTTACTGGAAGCTTTTTTTTTTGTTAATATTGGCAACCCTACTTTAGATCTTTCACACTCCTCCTCCTCCTCCTCTTTGCCTTCTTCCTTCTCTTCTTCTTTTATTTCCTTTTTATGGTCTCAACTCAATCTCTCAGTTTCTAAGATCAAAGAGTCCATATTTAACAGCACTTCATCTTTTTGAATTATCCAACATCCACTTTCTACTGTGTGCCAACACTGTGCTTGCTTTTGTGGGTTCAAACATTGCCTGGATAAAATAAGGCAATCTTGCTCACCTGAGGAATTTAGTCTAGTCTTAAGATGCTCTAGGCACCAGTGGGAATCAATGCTTTCTAGGCAGAATAATAGATGATGTGAGATTGACAGAAAGACGCCCAGCCTTCTGACAGCCTCCCAAGCTTCACACAAGCTGCTACACTCACTTGTGCCTCTTGAGTGGTAAAAGAACATGTTTCAGGGCTGGAGTGATGGCTTAGTGGTTAAGGCACTTGCCTACAAAGCCCAAGGACCCAGGTGCAATTCCCCAGTACTCACCTAAACCAGATGCACAAGGTGGCACATGCATCTTGAGTTCGTTTACAGTGGCTAGAGGCCTTGGCATGCCCATTCTCTCTCTTTCTGACTCTTCTCATTCTCTTAAACAAATAAATAAAGAAAGAATATTTTTCTTAAAAAAGAAAGTATTTCATCACTGTGGAAACTAATATGATAATATAGAAAATAAAGCATATAGTAGGGGCTAAAAGCATTCCTATTTATTGGTTGAACCCAAAACTACAGAAGTTCCCAGAGTGTCCTTGGTAGGATATGTCAGAATTTTAGAGTTAAAAAAAAAAACTGTACCAAGCTCAGGAAAACTTAATTTTTTTTAATACACACACACACACACACACACACACACAAAGATTGTGGAATGTTTGTAATGCTTTTTAAAATACAGTGATATATAATCAGCATATTCATGAACAACCTTTCTGAGTGAGGAAAGGTGAGAATTTCCTTCTCTATTTCCTCAACATGTTTCTTGGGCCATGTCTATCTTTTTCACTAAATAGAAAACTTGGGAACACTTGGGAGGCAGAGGTAGGAGGGAATAGAAAGGCTGTCCCCACTGTTAGGTTGGAACAGGCTCCCAAGATGGAGTCACCAAGGACAGCAGCATGGTGACGAAGGCATAAGTAAGTGGATTGTCCACATTCCTCAAAAAAAAACACCCAGCCATTATCCCTTCCTTGCCTAACAATGCCCCAGGTCATGGTTTCCTGCCCTCTTATCTCATAAGTCACCTGGGCACTGTTCTGGTCTCACACCATAGCTATGTTAAATGACTGATGTGATGATCTGCCGTACAGGTACATTTTTATTCAACTTAACAAACGAGTTCTTTTCCCTTCCTCACCTTTCCCCAACTGAAAAAGCCCTATAAAGCCCACTACTGAAAACTCTGGTCGGCTGTGCTTTGCTCTTGAGAGTCAGCCCTGGAAGCTCATGCTTTTCCCAAATAAAAGCTTTCATCTTTGCCTCAGAGTGGTTTGTGTGGCTTGGTCACTCCCAAACCTTACACCCACCGTTCCCCTGCTCTCCCCTACACACACACACACACGCACACACACACACACACACACACACACACACTCAGGTGCTATCACAAAATACATTGTTTGTGTGTTGGAGGACCAACAGGATGTTGGAAAGCACCAACAGCAGGATGCCAGGAAGCACCTGACTCCTGAAGTGTTGGCAGTGATTTCGTTTAGTGATTCTGGAAGGAATCTACTAGAACAACGCTGGACTTTTACTGAGCATTGATTATTGTAACTTCTGGAAATACATCCCAGTTATTTGCTAAGAGATAATATTATCACAGGTTGAATTATGCCCCTTAAAACAGAAAAAAAAAAAAATCACAAGTTGAAGTCCTAATCCCCAATACCTCCAAATATGACCTTACTTGGAAATAAGGTCATTAAGAATATAATTAGTTGCAGTCCAGTCATATTGGAATAGTACGGGTCCTTACTCCAATATCACTAGTGTCCTTGTGAAAAGAAGGAATACGGACCCAAAGACATGTACACATAGAGAATGCCATGGAAACAGAAGGCAGATCGTGCATTAGAAACTGAGGAATGACAAAGGTTGACAAACAGCTAGTGAGAGACAGGCATAGGACACATTGTCCCTCACAGTTATGGAAAGGAAGTGACTTGCCAACACTTTGTTCTCAGACCTCCAGCCTCCAGCTCTGTGATCCAGGGATTTGAAATACAGATTCAAGTAACACAGCCCTACCTAACTAATATGGATCTTTGATACTCCCATTTCCAACTTGTGGGATTCCCACGATGGAAAAGGAAGCACCCAACCTTCCCAAACAGCAAAACTTTCAAACTGGAGTAAACATTTCTTACAACAAATCTGTCAGATTCTATTCCTGTCTTCCAAACAAATTTCTGCCCAAATTAATATTATTTTGGTATCTAAAGAGATTTATATCTTCGGATAAGTTTAAAAGCTTTGTGAAATACCTAAAACCAATGCTGTGGTTTTAATTCCAAATCAAAAGTCACTCCAAAAGAATGAGCTGATTACTCTAGCTGATATTTCTACCTGTAATTCAAGCAGTTTTCTCAATACTCTTTCTAAATACCAAACACAATGGTGAGGTCTTTGAATAGGTTAATGCATTAATACATATACATGAATATGAAACATTCTTATCTTCACTTTACTTAGGAGTTAGCTGGAGCTCAAAGATGTTCAATTTCTTGGTTCAAAGGTCACACAGCTAATTCGTGTACCCAGGGACATAAATCCAACAAATCTGGCTCCAGTGCCCTTGTACTCAAATGTACTATTTTGATTTTGATTTGCATGATATGAAAAACATAAGATAGGGCTGTAGAGGTTGCTCAGCAGTTAGGACACTTGCCTACAAAGCCTAATGACTTGGGTTCAATTTACCAGTATCCATATAAAGCCAGATGCACAAAGTGATGCATGCTTCTAGGGTTTGTTTGCAGTGGCTGGAGCCCCTGGTGCACCTATTCTCTTCTCTCTCTCCTCCCTCTCTCCTTATTAAAAAAAAGAAACAGAGGGAATTACCATGGGATATATTTTATAATCATGGAAAATGTTAATAAAAATTTTTTTAAAAATAAAATAAATAAATAAATAAATTTTTTTAAAAAAAGAAGTAATGAGAAAAAAAAAAAAAGAAAAGAAACATAAGCTCAAATCTCCTGACACTAACAACATCTAAAACTATTCTGTGTCCTGGGTTATACAAAAGCAAGCAACATGGATTTTATGGCTTGAGAGGTCAGTTGGTAAAGTGCTTGACCCTGTTGTAGTGACCTCATTGCTGGCAGAAAATAATCGAGAAAAATCAGCTGGTGAGAGGATAGGGTTTATTTTGGCTTACAGACTTGAAGAGATGCTCCATGATGGCAGGGGGGAAAATGTGATATGAAAACAGTGGATATCACCTGGGTACCTCGCATGCAGAACACGTGAGTTTATGGTAGATACCTAATTCAAACAACCACATTTCACCCCTGGCCCCCATAAACTCACAAGCCTCCATGATATAAAATGCAGTACATTCAGTATAACTTTAGAAATCCCCATCATTTTCATTGATCCCAGTGTTTTGTTTTGTTTGTTTTGTGGGTTTTATTTTGGTTTTTGAGAGGTAGGGTCTCACTCTAACCCAGGCTGACCTGGAATTCACTATGAAGTCTCAGGGTGGCCTTGAACTCCTCAGTGCTGGGATTAAAGGCATGTGCCACCACGCCTGGCTAGATCCCAGTGTTATTCAAACATCTCCAAGATGTCACTAGTCCAACTTCTCTAAACAATCTCTGGAGTTCAAATTCCTCCACTCTACCTAGGCCCCTCACAGCCTGAGGAACAATGGACCCCAGGCTGGCATTTCTCTTTGGTGGCTTTCTCACAGTCCTGGCATTTCTAAAAGTCCTAGGGCCTCTTCTGCAATACATGGTTCATCCTCATGTCTCCATGGGAGTTCAGGCAGGGGCTTCCAACAACCTTGCTTCACAATATCCACGGCTATTTCCGAGAAACAAAACCATTTCACTAATTTAGCAGCCTCTTCTTCCCTATTTTTCTTATACTCAGTAGTACCAGGTGGGCTACCCACTTGTTATTCTGGGAGAAATAAAGTCTACTTCAAAGAGCAAAACACTCTGTCAGCATTCAGGCCCCTAACTTTCAGCAGAGTTAGCATTCTACTGTTGCCTAAGTTCAGAACAACTGGCCCAATATTAATCGCTGTAGTCTTTGAAAAGATCGCAGCTGTACCAAGCTGTTGCCTCTTGCCTAGATCTTTAATTTCTTTCTGTGCGATATCCATCTACTCACACCAGTCCACTTATACACAAAGCAACCCTTCACAAGTTCTCATGACAGAGGAGGGCAGAATGCAGCAAGCCTCTCACACAAACTGTTTCTAGACCAGTCCCAACAAAATCCTTTCTTCTCATAAACTAAACTTCACAGTCCACACTTCTTAGTGCATTCAGGTCTTTCAACTCTGACCAGAATAGATCATGAAACTCTGCCTTCAGCACTGCAAAATATTTCTTAGAACAAGGTATCAAATCCTTCCACATTCCTCCCACAGGTCAGCTCCAAAAGGCCAAGAACTACACAGCAGGTTTCGAACAGTAACATCCCTACCGTAAAGGTACCAATTTACTGTTGTAGTCACCTTCACATTACTGGCACAAAGCACCCGGCCAAAATCAGCTGAACGGGATGGGTTGGGAGGGTATTTTGGCTTATGGGCAAGGGAAGGCTCAATGATGGCAGGGGAAATGTAGCATGAGCAGAGACTGGGCATTGTCTTCTGGCCAAGGTCAGCAGGACAGTGAGCCAAACACTGGCAAGGGAAAGCTGCCTATAACCACCATCAGCCTATCTCCAATGACATACCGGTTCCAGGAGTCTCGAGTTCCCAAACGGCCATCAGCTGGGGATCAAGCATTCAGGACAAATAAGTTTATGGGGGACACCAAATCAAGCCACCATAGACACACAAGCATGAAGTTCTGAAGATGACCCCCAGTACCCGCTCACAAAGCTGCACCAATGCTCACCTGTCACCCTAGCACTATGAGGGTGAAGACAGAAGCGTTCTTGGGGCTTGCTGGCCAGCTAATCTAGCTGAATGGGTGAACTTCATTCACACTTATCATGTAGTTTTTTGGTCTCCAAAAAAAAATTACTCTTTTGTTTTTTTTTGTTTTGTAAACTCTTTTGTTCCAAATAAGCTTGATTTATAGTCAGACCCTGACTTGGAAAATACCATATACAAATGTAAAATAAACCACCCCAGGAATCTAAAGTGATCATTTTGGTTTTTTACATATAGATGCATTGATATCAGTCTGGAAGCTTGGAAACTTTCAAAGATTAAAGTACAATACTCATCCAATGGTCTGTCTTCACCACATGTAAGGTTTTTCCCACAGAACCTTCCTTCAAGGGCCACACTTAGTGTAAAGTGATGGACCTGAAGGTTTTGTCCTTCGGAGGACACCTTTCAAAAGCAAAGCTGGCTGCCTCAAGGAACAACTCTTCAACACAAACTCACTTTCTGGAGTCTGGGCATTTACTCCTACCACTAAGCTCCCAGAGCAAGCACTTAAGGGAGAACTCTAAGGTAAAGAATCAGCCCAAGGCTTTCGTCAGTTTAACACAGGGACTGAAGGTCACTCCGCTATGATCAGTGTCCTTTTCTGCTGTCAGCCTCTCTGTCTGTACTTACTAGCCACAGGAAAACTAAGATGTCCTTCACAGGTAATCAATCAGCTATAGAAGCGTCCAGACCCGCTGACATTCTGTGGGCTCTGAGTTGTTCACTAAAGAATCCACTAGTGCTCCCCACCCACCCAAAGCTCCCGGCCACACAGACTTCTCCTCACCCCATTGTTATAAAAAGGTTTCTCCAGGAGAACTTAAAAGTAATCTTTATGGTCTGTGATAAATATACACACCCTTTCTGAAATTTTATCAGACAATCTTAGCATGGGGCAGCTCAAACAAACCAGGGCCCCATTACAACGTCAGTTGCCTTCTCCTAAGAGCCAGGGAAACAGGATATTAGCCTATATCCGCCTGCTTACTAGTGGGTGTTGGCTCATTTTAAGCAGATGGTAGGTTTACGATTCAAATGTGGTACATATTTCTCAATAAACAAACATTTGCATTGGACCAGAATAAATAAGCAAAAAAAAAAAAAAATACATATATGCTCCTGAGTGAAGCTTTCCAAGAATGTCTGAAGTTTTAGGACACCTCAGCATTCAGACTTCCACAGGATCCTCCCCCATCCCCTCAAGGTACAAACCTAGTGTGGGCTATGCTTAGGAATGTGGGCCCGCCTGTCTTTTCTGTGCAGACTCGCTTTGGTTGAGAGATGAGTATTGGAACTTGATCTGCTGTTTCTGCTGAGCTAGATTGCTGGCCCCTGCAGAGCTGCGAGAGACCTGGTTTCAATGGAGGTGGTGACGTCATGTAAAACAGAATCTTCTCCCAAACAGCAACAGAAGAAAAGCAAGATTCAGCCACCATGAAGCAAACCTGCTTGACAAATCCAGTAACCACTTTTAGTCCTCTAGAATTAGACTCTATGACTTGTGGAGCTGATGATTAAGAAAATTTATTTAAGGTGAACAAATATCTTCCCCCCACCCCACTCCCCAAAAAAGAGAAGTAGTGTGAACCATAACTGTTCGGTCCAACTTAGCTGGAAATTTTGATTTACAATGGAATGTAATTGGATTCATCTGAGATTATCTAATGTAAGGAAACCATCTTTAGACTGAGAGAAGGAATTCAACTTCCAAAGGGCTGCTTGCATTTCTCTCTAGCAGGAAGGTCGAGAGAAATACAAAACTTGGCTCTTCAGACTGCCCAAGAATGCTCTCCTATGGCTGATAAACAGGGCCAACATGTTCGTGATCACTGCAGTGTGAAGAGACATGGGAGAAGGGCGGAGAAAGAAGGAAGTTGAGCGTGGGTTCCTGGCAGCTACCGGGGGGGGGGGGGGGGGGGGGGGGGGGGGGGGGGGGGGGGGGATCGAGACATAAACAAAAGAAAGACAAGTGTTCATACATTGCCCACCCAAAACCCACTGCCAGGCCCCCTCTCCTATGAGCTTGAGAGAATTAGGAGACTTAAAAGAACTGAGGGCTAGAGAGATGGTTCAGGGGTTAAGGCACTAGCCTGAAAAACCTAACAACCCAGGATCTGTTCCCCAGTGCCCATGTAAAGCCATATGCCTAAAATGGTGCATGCATCTGGAGTTCATTTGCAGCAGCTAGAAGCCCTGGTGCACCCATTCTCTATGTCTGTCTCTCTTCTCTTCTCTCTCTCTCCCTATCTCTCTCTCCTTGCAAATAAATAAATAAAACTTTAAAAAAAACTTAAGAAAGAAGTGAGTTGAATTATAATATTGGTCTTCATTAAGCTTCTTTGAGAAGTACAAGTTAAAATGGGAATGTTAAAAAATCTTTATTCTGAGCCGGGCGTGGTGGCGCACGCCTTTAATCCCAGCACTCGGGAGGCAGAGGTAGGAGGATCTCCGTGAGTTCAAGGCCACCCTGAGACTACACAGTGAATTCCAGGTCAGCCTGAGCCAGAGTGAGACCCTGCCTCGAAAAACAAACAAACCAAAAAAAAAATCTTTATTCTGGGGTTGGATAGATGGCTCAGGAGTTATGGTACTTGCCTGCAAAGACTAATGACCTGGGTTTGATTCCCCAGTGCCCATATAAAGCCCAGGTGCACAAAGTAGCACATATATCTGGAATTTCTTTGCAGTGGCTTCAGGACCTGGCGCATCTGTTCTCCCCCCCCCCCCCCCGTGTGTGTGTGTGTGTGTGTGTGTGTGTATCTCTGCTTGCAAATAAATTAATAAAATATGAAAACCAAAAAATCTTTATTGTGAAATGGAGCCATACAATCTTGAGAGCATTTTAAATTAGAATCCTTACTTTGACCAGTTATTCTCCTTAATCGTGATTCATGAAATTTTATCATGGGTACAGAAATAAGAAAATACATACCTACAATAAACAGAAAGCATAATTAATAATTTATTACTATTGAAGAACTTTTAATATGTGAGAATTCCATAATGTCCAAATAAATACACTGTTAGGTCTCCTGACGTGGGCAAACTTTCAGCAAGGTCTCACAGTAGATGTCTCCTACACCATGTCCACTTTCTGAAACTTTCGCTTCCTGTGCTTCAGATTTTTCCACTGTCTTTCTGACCACTTTTCCCTAGTACTCTCTCAGCCCTTCCAGCCCCTCTTCAAACCTAGAAAGTTCAAGTGCCCCCACCCATCCTCACTTCTTCAGTTCTCATCTCTCCGTAAGTAAGCACATCTAAAGCCATTGACTTAAATCCACCCTCACATTGATAATGTGCAATTTTTTTTCTCCACATTTTTTCTCCAATTTTTTCCCTCTGATTTCTCTGCTCAAATACCAGACTCACATATGAAACCACAAACCTGATGGAACCTCATCAAAGAAAAATGGGCATCTCAAGCTTCAACACAGCCACAATTAAAACCCTTTATTTTCCTTTTTCCTTCTTTATTCCTGTTGTTCGTTTGCATGCTGGTTTGTTGGTTTTGAGGTAGGCTCTCCCTCTGGCCCAGGGTTATCGGGAACTCACTTTGTAGTCCTTGGCTGGACTTGAACTAGCAGCAGTTCCTCCTGCCTCTGCATCTTAAGTTCTGGGACTGAAGATGTGGGGCACTATGCCTGACAAAATCCTTATTTCCTTTTCTCTTTTTAACTTTTTTTAATTGAAAACTTCCATAATTATAGACAATAAACAATGATAACTCCTTCCCCTCCTCCAGTTTCCTCTCCACAATCCACTCTTCATCGTAACCCCCCCATTAGTCTCTATTTTCTTTTGATATCATCTTTTCTTCCTATTATAAAGGTCTTGTGTAGGTAACGCTAGTCACTGTGAGATCATGGGTATTGAGTCCAAATGGTGTCTGGAAGATTGCATTGTAAGGAGTGGTACCCTTCCTTTGGCTCTTGCATTCTTTCCGCCCCCTCTTCCGCAATGGACCCTGAGCCTTGGAAGGTGCGGTAGAGATGTTTCAGTGCTAATCACTCCGAGGTCACTCACTTCTTTTCAGCACAATGGTGCCTTTTGAGTCACCCAGTGGTCATCGCCATCTGAAAAGAGAAGCTTCTCTAACCAAAAGTGAGAGTAGCATTAATATATGGACATGAACATTAAAAGAAGTGCTTACATTGCTGTTTGGTGAGCATAATATGTACATTTAGCCAAATAGTAGCAGGCTTTACATCCCTAGGGCTTGTGACCTCCCCTGCTATAGACTTTGAACAAGGTTTTCATGACCAGGCATGTATTTCCACCCATGGAATGGGCTGCCAGTCCAATTACAGAGCATTTGGTTTCCCCCATAACAGACATGCCACTATTCCAACTGTTGGATCATTTGGCCTGTCTGGCCAAATTTAAGGCCTGCAGTATCCACTGCTCTTTATCACCACTGATGGCTTCTCTCTCTCCCGTAGGGCTACATGCAGCATAGCCTTTTCCAGTTTTCTGTCAGCTGGTCCACAGGGAGAAGGTTTTCAGCTCAGCTCCAGTTTGAATTCTCAGTGACCTTGCAGCCAAAGTATGTGGGGTCTTCAGCAATAGGCTCTTACCATCTAACTCTAGTGAAAACACACGAGCCTTGGCAATGGTCTATAATGTTTTAGGGCATCAGGGACCTCCCTGGCCAACAACTCACTGGAAAGTATCCCAACCCTGCACTGAAATTTTTCTAGTAACAATCTATGGCTTCTGGGTGGGCCATTATCCAAAACAGTAGGTTTCCATATGGGTTATTCATAACATCTTAAACTTCAATTAACTCTCCCCCAGACTTCCTTTACTCAATCTCTTCCTATGACCTCACTTAGGCCATTCCACCCCTAGTAATCTGTTCATCTACTTACATAAATTACATATCTACAATACCATCCACTTAAGTCCTCCCCTCTCCTCCTTCCCTTATAGCCCCTTTCTAACTAAGTGGCCTCTGCTACTGATTTTTACATCAATTCACATACAAGTCTAGTAGTTGTAGCTACGATCCACATGTTAGAGAGAACATGCAGTGTTTGGCTTTCCGGGCCTGGATTCCCTCACATAGTATAATCCTTTCCAGATCCATCCATTTCCCTGCAAATTTCATAATTTCATAACTCCATTTCACCACACCTTCATTATCCATTCATCAGTTGAGGGACATCTAGGCTGCTTCCATTTCCCAGCTATTGTGAATACAGTAGCAATAAACATGGATGAGTAAGTATCTCTAAGGTAGGAAGACGAGTCCTTAGGCTATATGCCTAGGAGTGGTATGGCTAGGTCATATGGTAAACCTCTTTTTAGCTGGCTCAGGAACCAACACACAATTTCCACAATGGCTGTTCCAGTTTACCTTTCCACCAGCAATGTAGAAGGGTTCTTCTTTTTCTAGATCCTCAACAGTATATATTGTCATTTGTTTGCTTAGTCATAGCCATTCTGACAGGAGTGAGATGGAATCCCAAAGTTGTTTTAATTTGCATTTCCCTGATGACTAGCAATGCAGAATATGTTTTTAGATGTTTACAGGTCATTTATATGTCTTCTTTTAAAAAACACTATTCAGTTCCATAGCCCATTTTTTGATTGGGCTGTTTAATTTCTGAAATCCTTATTTTTCTATACTCCATTAATAGCTATTACTTCATTTCAGTAAAAAAGCACTATGTTAATCTTTCAAAAAAAAACCTTTCTATAGATTTTTGAGAAATCATCTATTATTATTATTCCTTGTTTCCTACAGCAAGCATTATGTAGGTATTATTAATCTACCACTAAGATACATTTAATGCCATATCTACTTTTCTCTGTCATCATCATAGGCATAGTCACTACAGCTTCTCACACATATTACAGTTGTATTTTACCTTTTGTTTTGGTATGATTTAATAAAAATATCTTATTACAGCCTAGACTAGCCTTTCTTTAAAAAAAAAAAATTCACCAGGGCTGGAGAGATGGCTTAATGACTAAGCGCTTGCCTGTGAAGCCTAGGGACCCCAGTTCAAGGCTTGATTCCCCAGGACCCACGTTAGAAAGATGCACAAGGGGGCGCATGCGTCTGGAGTTCATTTGCAGTGGCTGGAGGCCCTGGCGTGCCCATTCTCTCTCTGTCTCTCTCCTCTCTCTCTCTCTCTCTCTCTCTCTCTCTCTCTCTCTCTCTCTCTCTCTCTGCTTGCAAATAAATAAAATAAATTTAAAAATACACCAAGGAAAATACCACTCACTGTCATAAGATAATGTAATGGCATCCCAATAACTGGCTTCAACAATAATATATTGATCAATGCTTTCAAGGTCCACAAAGAGAACAGCTCCAAATTCTCCTCAAAATCCCACATTCTGCTTTCTTCTTCTACCACAGGGTTGAGGTTGTCCATGCCATAGTCAGCATTACAGACTTTCCTGTTATTTCCACATGCAGCAAGGGGACTGAGGGACCTAGGTTCTCCTTAAGTGGGTATCTTGAGGGTTTGGGCTCATGCCTCAACCACGACTTCACCACAGGTTGAAATACGTAGACTGGCCCAAGTCGATCTCAACCCATGTGTGAACCTGGAGATGGAGTCAGCTTCCCTGTGAAGTACAGAGTCAGTGTGTGGAAGAGGATGATGAAAGTTTGGTTTGAGAACAGAAGACTTGGAGGTGAATTGTTTCTTTGGTGTCCCAAGAATTATCTAATACCAAATGAGAGAATGGCAGCATCCACGTGGAAGGAAAGAAACTTCAGAACTCCAAGCAAGGGAAGGGGTTGATTATATGGCTTCTGGTGGGGGAGGGAGTCGATGGGGGGGGGGGGGTCCAGCACTGTGAGAGAGGAGCCCAGCATGGGACATGTTGCTGGGGGGAGTTGAACACCACGACCGGAGTCTACTGATAGAGCCACCTAGAGCACCTGCTAAACACCTCCCTGGAATCAGGCCTGGGATGTCGCACCTCTGCCTATGCTCCCTGAAAGGAGGTATCTGGTGTTCCTCACCCAAATCCTGGGACAATGGAGTTTACAAAGTCATAGACCTGGGCACCTTTGGGGTGTCTGTCACGGATGTGGAGGTTGTCTAAAACCTTACTGCTGACACTCAGAAAACCAGGGCAATAGAAAAGGAGGTGGGATAGGAGTCAGGGAGGCAATGAATAGCATTAATAGTCCACAGCCTGTATAGTGATAACACCTGGGGGGGGGGCTCTTATTCCTTTGCTTTTCTCCCCAGCAGTCCTGGATTGTTCTCCCTTTTGTTTACATGACCAGGCCACTGCTGTCTGCATTGCTGTCAGGCTGGGTAGCGTTCTCAACTCAGATTATTGCACTTGGCTGCTCCTGCCGGAAGCCCTTTTCCCACAGCTCTTCCAATGACTGGCTCCCTTTGCTGCCTCTGCTGCACTGGCCTCTAACAAACCACACACCACGCCGGTGTCATCCAGTCCCCATCCAACTGTCATCACACCTTAAGGATTTTCTCATGACTATATGATGACCTAAAATTTTTATTATGTAATTCTTATAATTTATTTATTTATTTTTTTAATTTAATTTATTAGTTTTCTTTTCAGTAAATACAGGCACATTGGTACCATTACTTAGGCTCATCTGTGATCTACCCCCTCCCATTAGACCCTCCTTGTTATTGAAAATGGGTCGTGCATTGTGGAGTTAGCCCCCAGTTATTAGTATGATAAATGTCTCTGCAAATCATGACCCAACATGTGACTCTGACATTCTTTCCGCCCCCTCTTCCGCAAGATTTCCCTGAGCCATGTTGGGTTCATTTTTGGTCTGCTTCAGTGCTGAGGTGTTGGGGGCCTCTGAGGCTCTGGCTCTCTGATTTGGTAGGAGTTGATTTTTCTCTGCATTGATCTCCTTCCCCTTTGTGCTGGTATCCAGTTCACAGGAAAACATCACCCTTGCTTATTTCGCCAGTTGTCCTTAGTTTCAGTTGGGCCCCTTCTGTAGGAACTGCAGTGGTTGTTTTCTTTTCTTTTAATTTTTATTTTTCTTTTATTTTATTTGAAAGAGAAAAAAACAGGTGTGCCAGGGGCCTCCAGCCACTGCCAAGAAATTCCAGACACATGGGCCAACTTGTGCATCTGGATTACGTGGCTCCTGGGGAATTGAACCTGGGTCCTTTGGCTTTGCAGGCCTTAACCACTAAGCCATCTCTCCAGCCAGAGTAGTTGTTTTCTTTAATCTAAAACTTAGTTAGTTGCTCTTTTTTTTTTTTTTTTCCTTTTTAAACAGAAAGAAACAGAGGCACATGAGAGGAACCTGCTTCAGCAAACCACAAGTTCTATTATAAAAGAGCTGCACAGAAAGAAAGAATATAACGTAGCCGGCAATGGTGGTGCATGCCTTTAATCCCAACACTCGGGAGCAGAGGTAGGAGGCTCATTGTGAGTTGGAGGCCAGCCTGAGACTACATAGTGAATGCCAGGTCAGCCTGGACTAGAGTGAGACCCTACCTCGAAAAAATAACAACAGCAATAAAGAATATAAAGTAACAAATTTGGAGCTAATCAGGTGGAGATCAAACTTAAATTTACAATGCTGTGGGGCGGGGGGGGTGTGGGAGAAAGCCATCTTATCACGTGGTCAGCACAATGACCCCCTTTCAGAGGCACTATCTAAACTCTACTCATTCTAATGGGGTCCCTCCCTTCCTCAATCTCAGCAACCCACACCAAGTCTAAGTCAGGTCTTTAGGAACATGACCAAGCTTGTGTTTTGTTGTTTTGTTTTGGAGACAGAGTTTCACTGTGTACCACAAGCCACCCCAGCCTCCAGCCTCACTATGTAGCCCAGGCTGGCCTTGAATTCCCCATCCTTCTGCCTTAGCCTTTGCAGTGCTGGAGTTGCAGGCCTGAGCCCTCGTGGTTAGCTTAGAGCATGATTAGACTTTAAACACAGGATGCTATGGACAGAAACCAGAATCAGCAACATTTTACACATTCATCACTCCAAATGATTTTGCAAACTGTAAACTGAACTAAAAGTTTGCCACTGTGCTGCGTTATTTTTGGGGAGAAAAAAAGGCTGAGTTTATGAGTCAGTTTAGGAAAACATAAATTTTATAAGAGAAATGTTGCAAAGAAAACAAAATGAGGGAAAAGAAACCTTAACTGCCTCCAGCATCAGGATGCACAAAAGATGGGACTGGGAAGTTTCAGAGGGATGTAGCTATGTCCCCAGGAAACCTCGTTCCAGCTGAGTGACACCCAGCGAGATGCTCGTTACAAGTGCTTATAAATGATGCCAGTTACCTGGGTGAAGGGGGCTCTTGGGCAAGGCAGAAATGGATGCGAGCGCTGGTCTAGATCTGCTAGATATTTGACACTTCTCGGCGTTCTAGTGCCTCAATCATTTAGAAGGTTTCTTGAAATGTCACTTTCCTTTTATGTGTATGCCATTGTTAAGGGTAAAATATGTACATTTTTATCAAACAAGATAATCTGTCCCCAAAAAAGAGAATTCTTTTTATGTAACATGAAAAATGAATAGCATGTTGCTAGTTCATTATCAATTGTGAAAAGCATTCTCATTTCAGAGCTGGTAAAATGTTAAAAAGGTACATCTTAGTATAGAAGATAATGACACTCATGATTATTATATGTAGATTTACTAATTCATAGTTCCCTAGATACCACAAATTACTAAGTTACTGAAATAAAATGTTTTTTTTTTAAACTTTGCTTTGTTTGAAATTCAAAGGAAGTAGTTTTAAATGAAATATTTTTAACGTACTAGGAATTTACCACTTTTAATCTAGGCACCTAACAGTAAGTTCAGAACTCTCTGACCTAGAATTTTAATATTGCTTTCACTCGCCTCTGATAGCATGTAAGAAGGAGGGCTTGGGAGCTAAAGCTCAGTAGACTTTTGATGTTGAACAAGTAGTATAACTTATAGAAATGTGAATATCCATAGCAAAGATGAGAGGAAGACTCACCGTGCTTAGAATGAATGGTTCCTAGCACATAATGAATCCTGGACAAATGGGACACCCTGTGAAAATGCACACACAGGTGATGTAAAATCAACTCCGTTGACATACCCATGGGAAGGGGAATAAGGAGAAGAGAAGGCAAGTTGTTCGGCATCCTACAACTGAGTAACAAATTATGTCAAAACTTAGCGACAAGGCTGGAGAGATGGTTCAGCTGTTAAGACACTTGCCTGCAAAGCCTAAAAACCCAGGTTTGATTTCTCAGTACTCACAGAAAGACAGATGCACAAGGTGGTGAATGGATCTGGAGTTCATTTACAGTGGCTATAGTCCCTGGCATACCCCATTCTCATTCTCTCTCTCTCTCTCTCTCTCTCTGTCTCTCTTTCACTCTCTTCTTTCTCCTTGAAAATAAATAATTTTTTGTTTATTTTATTTGTTTATTTGAGAGCAACAGATAGAGGGAGAAAGAGGCAGATAAAGAGAGAGAGAATGGACGCACCAGGGCTTTCAGCTGCTGTAAACAAACTGCAGACGTGTGCGCCCCCTTGTGCATCTGGCTAACGTGGGTCCCAGGGAATCGAGCCTCGAACCGGGGTCCTTAGGCTTCACAGGCAAGCACTTAACTGCCAAACCATCTCTCCAGCTCCCCCCAAATAAATAATTTTTTTAAACTTAGTGTCTTATAGAATCTCTGTTCAGTAATTCCTTGGGTGAGGACTTCATAGAGAGCCCAATTGAGTGATGTCAGGAACCTCCTTTGGGAAGACTTAGAGGGTGGGTGCCCAGGTGGAATCAAACCCAGGCCAGCAGACATTGCAAACAAGTGCCTTTAATGATTGAGCCATCTCTTCATTCCCAACATTAAGTACTTTTATAAAATTAATGGTCCAAGAAGAAGGACAAATTAACTTGAAATAGTGAGGTTTTATTTTTAAAATGCAGAGTAACCAATTACAAGATGTTCTTTAGCATAGGATCAGAATAATAACTGAAAGAAACAGCAATAACAGGATTTCTACAGCTAACAAAGGATTAGCAGGAATCTGTGATTCACCTCCAGACCAGCTCACTTAAGGTAGACAGACTTTAACAAAGCCACTGTGCCTTTCCTGGGTGTCACCTGCTTTCGGTCAAGGTACTGATCACTTCAACTTAATTATGAAAGAGGGAAGTAAGTTCAGAGCCTATCCTTGAAACACATTCACCTCCCTACAAGTAATTACTGCTTTTTAAAGCCTTCATTATCTTCACCTTATGATCCAAAGTAGGATGTTCTCTTTTAGAAATGAATGTCAGTATTCATTTTTCACCTAAAGCTTAACTTCAAAGCTATTGTTGGAGCCAGGCATAGTGGCACATGCCTGTTATCCCAGCACTCCCGGAGACTGAGGTAGGAGGATCACAAGTTTGAGACCAGCCAGGGCTGAAGAGACCTTGTCTCAAAAAGAAAAAAAAAAAAAAAACAACTAAATACTGTCGCTGAGGAGGAGTTAATATAAGCCGGTATACTGAGCTCTGAGATGGACCCAAGAGGAAGGTGGCTTGTCAGCGGAGGCCAACCATCACCTGCTGAGACAACCTTCAGGAAAGGCACAGAAAGTCTCTTCGGTTAGAAACACGCCCAGGTCTTCTAGTCCATTTCCTGGAAGAATTGTTTTCTGCTCTTTGATGCCCATCAAAGCATCAGTCAACTGTAAAAGCAGGCAAATTTGTTAACAGTTCTAGCAATCCCTGCGAGTATTTCACTAGTTCTGCAGAAAACAGCATGCAGTAGACTATTTAGAAAGAAATACAATGTGTCTTCAGATTTACTAAATGGACACATTTTATTCAACTATTATTAAAGTTTGAAGTGAAGCCTTTTCAGTGGTCTCCTTTTAGTATATATGATAGCCACATAGGACACACTTATCTCAGTATACTAATATTTGATTTTATGTTAAACTACTCAAGTTTTTAATTAGTTCATTGTATTAAATAGGTAAATGTTCCCCATTTGGAATCATATTTACACAATTTTTTGGCATAGACTTTCTTTTCCAGAGGTCTATCAGAGCTTTACGTCAACTACCCCCATATGTATTATCATAAAATCCAAATTAATGATCATTGACAATTCATACCAATACAAAAGAAACTGTTCAAAAGTGGTGTTTAGCAGCCCAGCCTGCTACTGTAGGAGGATCGCAAGTTTTAAGACCTTCCTGGGCAACTTAGTGAAACTGTCAATATAAAAAGTTAAGAGGGGACTGGGGAAATGGCTTAGCAGTTACAGCATTTGCCTGTGAAGCCTAAGGACCCAGGTTCAATTCCCCAGGGCCCACATAAGCCAGATGCACAAGGGGCACATGTGTCTGGAGTTCATATGCAATAGCTAGAAGCCCCGTCGTGCCCATTCTCTCTTTATCTCTGTCTCTTTCTTTCTCATAAATAAATAAATAAAATATATTTTTTAAATGTAAAGAGGCGGCTGGAGATACAATTTAGTGGTACTTAGCATCTAAAGTGGTTGCATTATTAAAAGTATTCAACTCATTATTCTTGTCTTATGAAAAAATACTTCCAATTATATTTCTAAAATTTGCATTAATTCAACTTGTACTGTTTCAAAGCAGCTGTAATACTTTTCCCATTCAAGTTGTGGAATATTTTGAAATAGGAATTGTCATTAACTTCAATAAAGATGAAAATGAATTAAAAAAAAAATTCAACTCAAAGTTAATTTTTTTTTCCTGTACTATTGGGCCCTCATCAGTGGCAAATATTTAGATTAAAAAAGCAAAAAGGAACCAGTGAAAAGATAATGATATATAATAGAGGTATCCTCCCCTCAGGAGTCAGGCAGCTCCTAAAGAGATTTTAAGATGGAAATAATGGGCCAGGAAAAATATGAGGCAAATGGCATTGGTTCTCAGCATTGAGACAAACTATTGCCTGTAAAAGGGCAAATTTCAAGTACCTTCCTTTTGACTCCAACACAAATGTGGTAGTGAACAATATAATGTGATCTTGACTGGAATAGAAAACGATTACCTGACTGCTTCAGACATTTTGACTCTCGGGTCCTCTCATCACACCTTGGCAGTGCTTACTATGCCCCAAACCCAGGTTTTTCAGAGATCCAAATTTTAGTGCAGCCATTTGTAACCTACATAATAGAGAAACAAAGAGAGAAAGAGTGAGAATCAGCATACCAAGGCCTCCTGCTACTGCAAACGAACTCCAGATGAATGCCCTATTTTATGATTCTGGCTTTATGTGGGTACTAAGGAATTCAACCTGAACATTCAGGCTTTTAAGAAATTGCTTTCTGGGGCTGGAGAGATGGCTTAGCGGTTAAGCGCTTGCCTGTGAAGCCTAAGGACCCCGGTTCGAGGCTCGGTTCCCCAGGTCCCACGTTAGCCAGATGCACAAGGGGGCGCACGCGTCTGGAGCTCGTTTGCAGAGGCTGGAAGCCCTGGCGCGCCCATTCTCTCTCTCTCCCTCTATCAGTCTTTCTCTCTGTGTCTGTCGCTCTCAAATAAATAAATAAAATATATTTAAAAAAATTGCTTTCTGGGCTGGAGAGGTGGCTTAGCGGTTAAGGAATTTGCCTGCAAAGCCAAAGGATCCTGGGTTGATTCTCCAGGTCCCACTTAAACCAGATGCACATGGGGGGCACATGCATCTGGAGTTTGTTTACACTTCATTGTGAAGCTTTCCTACATGTGGAGATACTAATGTGAAGACTTCTCACAGACATTGCCATGCATCCAATAGTAACAATAGTAATGTTGTTAACTTCCATCTATTGGGCATTTGTTACGTATAAGACACTTGTATAAATAAATTATTTTTAATTCTTAATATAAGACCAGCAAGGCATATATTACCTCACATTATAAGTATCTGTGCCAAAAGATAAATTTCTCTCTGTTTGGTTCCATACACCAAGACTATATGTAGAGAATTTTATTGCAATAATTTTGTAAGCTAGTTTACAGTGTTCTATTAAAAGAAGTTACTGGAAGAAATTTCAAGTTCGAGAGACAAAAACAATTGCTAACAATAACTAGAATGTCAAAACTAGGTGAGACAATTCCCAGTGAGCTGTTGGTCAGGGAGGACCCAAAACAATACAAAATTCTCTCAAATAACATTGCATATCTCCTTTAGCCCAAGTTGCTCTTGGTTGGAGAACCTGTTTTATTTTACAGAAGGCAGAAAAAAATGAAGATCCATCAAAGATGGCTAACTGCCCACCCTGAGACTTGTCACTTCTACCACATTGGCCTTGGCTCCGGAGAAATTGCAGACGAGGTAGCAAGAATACTGTTCTTACTGCTAGCCTGACAACCAGCTCCAGGACGATGGTGACAGACACTGTGATCAATCAAAACCCATCAAAGCAGAAATCCCGAGACTACAAAGAACTCAACACTAAATCAGAATGCCAACAGACCTGCCATGGCTCAGGAAACATTGCGGACAAAAAGGGTAGAAACATTGTGAGCCACAGAGTGGGTAGAAATATCCTAAGGCATGGTCTCCCTGCTATCCCACAGGGACTCACTAAGGCCTTCATGACCCCATAGTAAATACCATAACGCCCCTGAGGAGGGCCCCCAGGGTAACGGGAGCAAGGGCAAGGAGATAATAGAGCATAATCTGTTATAATATATATAGTTAAATCAAGTGTCAAAAAAACAAGGTTAGCTCAGCAAAGTTAGACTTTCTTTTTGCAGAACTTCATAAACCTTTTAATATGCTAATGTGCAATCCTCCATGGACACTCCATTTTACAATGATTTCCAAGATAATTCAGTCTTAGAACCATTTTCCAGGATAATAGTGTCCAGCAAGTATCTTTCAGTAAGCACAGCTGTTTTGTTTTGCTGAAATTGCTTAATGAAGCAGAATTTAGCCGGCTGGTATCTCAGAACTGTAATTCTAGGCAGACATATAGCAAGAAGGCAGGGTAGTAACACAGTCCAGATGGGTTAATCACTTTTCGAATAACATTACAGTAAATCCGGCTTCTCAGAAGCAGATATTTCAGAGGCAGTGCATCTTTGGATTCTCAGGTTTTCAAGTAAAATTATAGGTAAGTGACTGTCATTTAGTCTAGAGTCCCCTACCCACCAACACTTGAGTTGTTTCTCATTTCCCAAACCAGTAGCCCAAATTAAAATATATGTATATTCTCTTTTTTCCCTCTCTCTCTCTCTGTTCAGAACATATTAAGCTTTAAGTTTTCTGGTATGGAATTGGAAGCTGCATTTGAAGAGCAGCACTTAGAAGTGAGATTGGCTGACTTAAAGGCCAATGTGCAGTCTCTAAAATGCACCAGCTGTGTGGCCTTGGGCAAGTTCATTCACCTCCTCTGGCTTCATTTAATATAAGCATTCTCACTATATAACTTTGGAAACTAAATAAATTCCTTACTACCCAAATTCCCACTATGAGCTATCTGAAAGCCAGGAAGCAACCTTGATTAAACAGTATAATAGTAATGATTTTCCAATCTTGCCACCTAAACCGAGTAACTAGAAGTGAGGGTGAGGCACACTTGTGGGGCCTGTCTCGCAGAACCACCAGGAGGGTTTAATGGACACACAGGAGCGTATCTGACGCGAGGCGAGCCCTTGCCATTCCAGCTCACGTGACATAATCTTCCATAAGGAATATAATGATGCATTTCTTTGTAGCAATTTATTCCTATTTGACACAAGCTTTTATTTTCTATGTGTGTGTGTGCATGTTAATGCATGTGTGTGTGGCACACGTATGCAGGTCAGAGACAACTTCAGGGAACCATCCTCATTTTCCACCTTGTTTGAAGCGGGGTTTGAAGCATTGCTCACTGCTGCATTAGGCCAGGCTAGCTGCTCACGAGATCACTGCCTCCACCCTTCTCGCCGTGTGAGCCGATACCATAGATGCCAATGCTACCACGTCCAGCTTTTACATGGGGTCGGAACTCTGAAACTCATGCTTACCTGGTAAGCGTTTTAGCCACTGAACCACCCTGACATGGGCTCACTTTACTGTGACCCAAGGTTTGTTTTTTTTTTAAATTTAAATTTTTTATTTATTTATTTGAGAGCGACAGACACAGAGAGAAAGACAGATAGAGGGAGAGAGAGAGAATGGGCGCGCCAGGGCTTCCAGCCTCTGCAAACGAACTCCAGACGTGTGCGCCCCCTTGTGCATCTGGCTAACGTGGGACCTGAGGAACCAAGTCTCGAACCAGGGTCCTTAGGCTTCACAGGCAAGCACTTAACCGCTACACCATCTCTCCAGTTCGACCCAAGGTTTTTTTAAATGAGTCATCCTCAAATCTTATGTATTCACTTGTTTTTTCTAGAAGGGCTTTTTTCAGGAAAGAACAGAGCATGGAGTTCTCAGCTGGAAGCCCTGGTGTCCAGCCTGTGTTTTCAGAGTACTGCATGTTACACATTAGGCAGGGGGGTGACCTCTGAGACTTCAATTTACTTCAGAAAAGTACCCTAGGGGGCTGGCAGGGGGAAATGAGTATAAAAGTGCCCTGTGAAGGGCAGTCGGTATCACTTCGAAAAGAAGCTGTTTGTCAAGCCACTTAGGTCATTTATTATTCTATTTATTGTGGGATGTAACCTCAAAATGGAAGTCTTAATCCCCAAGTTCATATGAAGCCCAGAGTCATGAACAAACCTTAGGCTGCACAGGAAACCAGAGCACACGGCACGCTAATCAGCGGACCAGGGATCATACAAGAGGACATGTTAGAAACCATGGAAGCAGCCAGCATTTATTGAGTACCTTCTTGATGCCAGGACTGCCTTTCTGATCAGCCTGGTTGAGTCACGGACATGACTCATGGCCTACAGAACCAGATGGGAATGTCAGCTTCTCCTTTCACCTGCCTTGCTGCTGATCTTTATTAAGTCACTTATACTCTTTGCTCAAGCTTCTTTTGTTTGCAAATATGCTACTGTGCTTTGCGGGACTCTGGACTGTCTGTAAGATCTCGTTACTAAAGCGTTTGCGTTTCCTCTGAAAGCCAATCTAACTGAAAGGCAGCCCACTTATCAGCAGTGTGCCAGGGACTGATTTCCAGTGGCAATGCCTGCTTTGTTAGCTGTTCATTTTCCTTCCTTAGAAATTTAATAAACTTAAACTTTATCTAAAAGGTCCCGAGTCCTTCCTGTATAGCAGCACTAAAGGTATTTGTCGAGCATTTAATATTTAGCCAACCCTTTACAGTCTCGCTGTTGATTTTCCTCTTAGCAACCCTCTGTGTCTCGTTACCATCCACACTCCTTAGGAAGAAAGCAGCGGAGGCCCCAGTGCACACACATCCTCCATGGGCAACCACCAATGTCATCCTCACTCTTGGTCAAGGGACAAGTCAGTCATTAAGTCCACTATCAACTTTAGATTACAAAAAAAAAAAAAATGCCCATATTTTATTTTATATATATTACAATAGGTTATATTCTTTTATCCCTTCTCCTCTCCTCCTGTTTCTCTGGGGACCCTTCTCAATGGGGTTACAATAATCACTGTGGGGTCATGAAGGCCTCAGTGAGTCCCTAAGGGGTAGCAGGGCACCGTGATTAGGGTATCCCTATCCACTCTGTGGCTCTTATAATCTTTCTGGCCCCTCTCTCCCACAGCGTCCCCTGAGCCATGGAGGGCATGTTGGCAGTCTCATTTAGTGTTGAATTCTTTGTAGTCTCTGGATTTCTGCTTTCATAGGTTTTGATTAATCTTCATGTCTGTTGCCTGGGACTGGCTGTCAGGCTAGCAGTAAGAGCAGTATTCATGACATCGCTTCCTCTGCAATTTCTCCTGGGCCCTGGCAGATGTGGTACTATTTGATCTCTAGTTGACTGACCAGTGAGAAAAGTGAGCTATAGAGAAATGAACCAACTTACCCACAGGCCCTTGGCTAGCAGCCAGGATCAAACCCAGGTGCAAACTTTACCACCCTCTTACTACTGCATCACATGGCCCAGCAGTATGAAGAGGTCACTCATGATCAAGGCTAAATACCAGACCAGCTGTTATGGTTACCTATATGTTTATCTTTTTAAAACCACCACTCTCTCTGTGTAGAAATGTCTCCTATACTGTTGGTCATCATGTCTGTCGCTAGTAAAAATTTATGACTGTTCCATGCCAGTCCCTTCACCGCCCATCCCTACCTTAGGTATTCAGTTCACTGATGTCTCCTTCATCCTTGTAATCCGCTGAGATGCCTTGCGCAGTACAATACTCACCGTTCAAGTTACTTTCTGTGTGCAAAGAATCAAGTTGAGTCTGAATCTTAGAGGGTGTTTATCTTCAAGCATCCTAAAGACGCAAAGTGGGTGACTATGGAAAGTCAGTGACACTCAGATTCTGGACAGGGACAAGATTATCCGATGGGTTTGGGAGTGACACAGTTGAGCTCAGGCTGCTGCTGGGATGCAGAACAGGCTGAGTCTGATGAAAAAGAGATACAACAGGCTTCAGAGGAAGTTTTCATAACCTCTGCCACTCCCCGAGGCAACTCTAGGAACAACATATGTCTCCTCCAACACCCATCTATAATCCTGCTCCATCCTTCAATCCCAAGTAGCAGTTTAGCCAAATACTGCAGAGCTTTTGCGCGAGGCTCTCAGTTTTATGGAGATTACCTGGCACAAGTGCAGACACACCCTGCTGTCTATGCCCCTCTGAGTTCTCTGTGTGGCTGACTCTTCGGACCTCAAGTGCATGTGGCCTCAGCCAAATGCCCCACTCCTCCCCAGCACCCTTCCTAGTGCTTTTGCTAGTGTTCCTGCCCTAAATACTCAATTTAAAATTAAGCATGTCCGCCAAGCATGGTGGTGTGTGCCTTTAATCCCAGTACTCAGGAGGCAGAGGTAGGAGGATCACCACAATTTCGAGGCCACCCTGAGACTAAAGAGTGAATTCCAGGTCAGCCTGGGCTAGAGTGAGACCCTACCTCGAAAAACAAAAACAAAACAAAAAAAAAAATTAAGCATGTCAGGCTGGAGAGATGGTTTAGCAGTTAAGGCATTTGCCTACAAAGCCAAAGGACCCAGGTTCGATTCCCCAGGACCCATGTAAGCCAGATGCACAAGCTGGCTCATGTGTCTGGAGGTCATTTGCAGTGGCTGGAGGCCCTGGCACACCCATTCCTTCTCTCTCTCTCTTTCTCTCTCTGTATCTCTCTCTCTCTCCCTCACCTCTCAAATAAATAAATAAAAATAAAAAGTAAAGAAGAATTAAAATTAAACATGCCAACTCTGCTCTCTTCCCGCTTACTTTCTTCACTTCCATCTTCCCTGCTCACCTCCTCCTGACACACTCCATGTGCTTCACTGACAGTCTCATCATCTGCCTCTCTGCATTGGGACTTAAACACAGCCAGGCCAGGGATTATACTGCTTTTTTTTTCCTGCTGGATCTCCCGTTCCTAGAAAAGTGGCAGGCACATAACTACTTAGTAACAGAACGGAATTTCCTTCACCATTACTAATGATTCATTACCACCAAAAATACTTCATCAGGGCTGGAGAGATAGCTTAGTGGTTAAGGCACTTGCCTGAAAGCCAAAGAACCAGGGTTTGATTCCCCAGGAGCCACATAAGCCAGATACACAAGGTGGCACATGTGTCTGGAGTTTGTTCACACTGGCTAGAGGCCCTGGCATGCCTGTTCTTTCTCTCTTCTCTCTTTCCCTCCCTCCCTCTTTCTTGCTGTCTTGCTCTCTCCAATAAGTAAATTAAGTTAATTAATTAAAAAATAAATAAAAATAAAATCCTGGTGTGGTGGCCCATACCTTTAATTCCAGTGCTTGGGAGGCAGAGGTAGGAGGATCACTGTGAGTTTGAGGCCACTGTGAAACTACATAGTGAATTCCAGGTCAACCTGGGCTACAGTGAGACCCTTCCTTCGAAAATAAAATAAAAACAAATAAAAATACTAGTGGGTGTGTGTGTATGTGTGTGTGTGTGTGTGTGTGTATACACTACTATTTTATATATATATATATATATATATATATATATATATATATATATATATATATATGGCATGGTATTGTAGACATATTTAGAACATAGCATGAAACACTTTGTTTTCCTGAAACAAAGATGCTACAATCTGAGAAATCTCCTTACTTTCAATCACGTTGGCTTACTTTTTTACATGTCTCACTAGCAAAAGTTTACCCTGAGTGCTATCATTTTATTAATGTGTGTGTATGCATGCATGTGTGCGTGCGTGTGAAGCCCAGAGGACAACCCCAGGTATTGATTCTCAGGCACCACCGACCTCTTCTTTAGGCAGGGTCTCTCCCTGGCCTGAATCTCACAAGCAGACAAGACTGTTCAACTAGCAGGCCTCAGGACTCCGCGTCTCTGCCTCCCCAGTGCTGGGACGTAGGCGCATGCCGCCACACTCGGGTTTCTCATGTGGGCTCTGGGGATTGAACCCAGGTCTTCACGCTTGCAAGGCAAGGGCTTTACTGACTGAGCCATCCTCTCAGCCCCTGTATGTTACATCTTATTCAGAGGATAAATACACAAAAGCAGGAAATAGAGTCCTTCTTCCACTCAAACAGAACGGAATAGCTGCTATCATTCTCCACACCCTAAATCAGGCCTCTATCCAGGCGCCCATCAGCTGCTGCTCAGCACCGTTGTGACTGCCACCTGGCTTGGCTCAGGTTTGTCACCACCTCCCCATCTCTCCTCCTACTTCCTTCCTCTTCTCCCTCTCCAGTCAATATGAACAAAGCTCAGACAGGGCTGCCTCCACCAAGACTTTAAATAAAGCCATTCCCATAAGCCCACGCTAATAATCACTCCGACAGCACTCTTCATGTCCTCCCGCTGGATCCTCTATTCAAGAGAATAAATACTTGGTAAAGATCATTGCATTAAGAAATGCTGCATTAACACAAATCAATCCAGACCTGGATGTTACAGGAAACTGAGTTGATTTTATTCCCTACTCCATTCAGATGGATAGTTCCAGAGAACACTGGGAAACGTCAAGTGAAGGGCTGGGGTTATCGCTTGTGGTCGAGTGTTTGCGGAGCGTGAGAGACGCCTGGGTTCAAGCTCCAGCAATGTCTCCCCCACCTGACCAATACCTGAAAAGCCCATGGGTTCAGGAGAAGTGATTTGGGTGCGAGGAAAAGAGTTCAAAGAGAGCTTTGCTGACAGTATGGGCTGGGGGTGGGAGGGCAGGGGCCTAGAAAATACCACCTACTGATCAAGAAGCTTGCCTTTTGCAGAAAGCTGGTAAAGAAAATCAAAATGTAATAAGACACACTCTGTGGAAGAGCAAAAGCCTCCATCCGTCTCAGCCACAGGTATAAAAATAAAGCTTCGTGGTGCTTGAACCGGTTCATGCAATTGGTGTGAAAATGGCCATGGTGTGAGGTTTGGGGAAAATTTCTTCCCTTTCCTCCTCTCCACAGCTGCGACAGGCACTCGTAATATGCCCAAGTCTGTGACTTTGTAATCCTCGCTTTTTTAAAAACATTTTTTGTTCATTTTTATTTATTTAAGAATGACAGAGAGAGAGGCAGATAGAGAGAGAGAGAAGGGGCGCGCCAGGGCCTCCAGCCGCCGCAAACGATGCGTGCGCCCCCTTGTGCATCTGGCTAACGTGGGTCCTGGGGAACCGAGCCTCGAACCGGGGTCCTTAGGCTTCACAGGCAAGCACTTAACCGCTAAGCCATCTCTCCAGTCCTGTAATCCTCACTCTTAAGCCCCAACTGCCTCAGAGCAAGGATACCAAGGAATGGCACCCCCGGCTAGTCCAGCCTGTGCCGCTGGGTGGGGACTCGACACTCCAAACTTCACTTCTTCCCCTGAGGAGTTTAGCAGACACTCCATCCAGATCACTAGGTCAAGCAGGCTTGGGTCACAGGTGTCCCTTTGGCACAGCGCAAGATGCCTCCTGCCCTCCCCGAAGACTTCCAGCCACAACCTGCACCTTTCTTCTCAATCCAGACTCTGCCGTTCTCTGACCTGGTGTGAAATGAATCTTAGAGACAGTTCGCCTCCAAGTCCTCTTTTCTTGAACCTAATCTCACACGTGGGCCAGAGAAAACAGTCAGATACCTGTCGGGGGGCTGATTCAAAGACTCTCTAGAAACCCCTGTTTACAAACCAGCGTGTTGGACTCCAGCAGAAAAATAATCTGATAAAAGATGAGCTCGCCCCCACACAAAAAAATGCTGCCAAGGGACAGTGGGCACGCGCAGCAAATAATGGGTTTCTGTAGACGTCTGTGTGAACCTGAGAAAGAAACGTCCACCAGGAAACAGGCAATCAAGGTGGAAGGTTGTAAAAATAAACAGGAGGGTTGAGAACGAACTAAATAAGGAAAACGAAAGACCATTAAAAAACATGTTCCGGGCTGGAGGGATGGCTTAGCAGTTAAGGTGTTTGCCTGCAAAGCCAAAGGACCCAGGTTTGATCCCCCAGGACCCACGTTAGCCAGATGCACAAAGGAGCCGCATGCATCTGGAGTTCATTTGCAATGGCTGGAGGCCCTGGCGCGCCCATTCTCTCTCTCTCTCTACCTCTTTCTCTGTCATATAAATAAATAAATAAAAGATTTAAAAAAAAAAAAAAAAAAAAAAAAACCATGTTCGGGGTGAGCCAGGCCAACGCAGTAGGGTGGAGATGAGCATGATCCAGAGACTCCGGGAGGATAGAGAGTGCACGGGCATTTTCTAAAAGAGAAACCTTTCCAGGATGTTAGAGGAAAGCACCGCGCCCAGTTCTACCAATGATGAGCCGCTGGTTCCGAGCTGGGGGCAGTGTGCTAACAGAGGAGCCTGCTTTCCCACTTCCTTGTTGTAACTCAGCACTCTGCTTAGTGAATGCACACGGAGGCTTGGAGGAGAAGCTAGGCGCGCATAAAGTCTAGCTGTGTCTCCACAGATGCTGAGGGTACAAGGAGGGGCAATGGATCTTTGTAGGTGTTAAAAGTATTCTGTCAGGGGGCTGGAGAGATGACTTAGTGGTTAAGCGCTTGCCTGTGCAGCTGAGGATCCCAGTTCGAGTCCCCAGGACCCACGTAAGCCAGATGTTCAAGGTGGCCCATGCTTCTGGCGTTTATACGCCACTGGCGTATCCATTCTCTCCCTCCCTGTCTGTTGCTCTCAAATAAATAAATAAAAGTAAGCTAAAAAGAAATACTATGTCACTTCTCTTCATTTTGGAGATAGCCCTAGTTCAAGCGCTATCTTATAGCTACTTCTTTCCTGGACTTCACAAAACAAGATAACAGCAGTGCATTATCATCGTAAGTGACCTATGATTGTAAATAGACTCTTTATACTTAACCCGCGTTCCAGAAAACTCGCTACTACCTAGCACAAATTAGGCCCCTGGGCACCACTTTTGCAGTGGCAACTTCCTTCTTCAGAGCTTAATAAGACTTTGTGGCATTATTGCCTAACCCAAAATGTTCCTCCAGTGTCTTGCAAAAGAGAAAGGGGCTTAAAATCACAACCTCAGAGCGGTAGGAGCAGCTCTTGTGAAAGGTGACATTTTCCAAGATTCTTTACGAGTCTCAGTCTTTATGGTGGTGTTTCCAAGTGACAAGCTATGGCAGAATACACTATGCTTTCTGGCATATACATTGAAGACTCTGCTGTTACTTTTAATCTTTCTTGGATCCCAGGTGCCAGAATAAATATTATCTTATTTCAGACTTGGTAACTGGTTTAACTCTAGCTCAGAACATTAGTCAGTCAACAAAGGGCAGCAGTTTTGCCAAAATTCAATAGCATGTACTGTTCAAAATAGTTACAAATGTTGTAGCCATATAGCATACAAATATGAATTTCACTCATATTTATCCTTTTTATGGAAAATGCAACTCTCCCTTAAAATTTACGCATTAGTGTAGCAATCTCAAAGAAAACATTTTAGATCTTTTCCTCCACTATTCTATTGTCTGGTAAGAGTAAGCTCTTTCCGTGACTATAATGGGAAAAACTATGCAGGAAAAGCTCATGATAAAAAGCACTAACAAGGGCTGGAGAGATGGCTTAGCGGTTAAGCACTTGCCTGTGAAGCCTAAGGACCCTGGTTTGGGGCTCGATTCTCCAGGACCCATGTTAGCCAGATGCACAAGGGGCGCAGGTGTCTGGAGTTTGTTTGCAGTGGCCGGAGGCCCTGGCGCACCCATTCTCTCTCTATCTGTCTCTTTCTCTCTCTCTGTCCGTCACTTTCAAATAAATAAATAAAAATAAACAAAAAAAATTTTTAAAAAGCACTAACAAGGGCTGGAGAGATAGCTTAGCAGTTAAGTGCTTGCCTGTGGAGCCTGAGGACCCCGGTTCAAGGCTCAATTCCCCAGGACCCATGTTAGACAGATGCACAAGGGGGCGCACGTGTCTGGAGTTCATTTGCAGTGGCTGGAGGCCCTGGCGCGCCCATTCTCTCTCTCTTTGTCTCTCTCTGCCTCTTTCACTCTCTGTCACTCTCAAATAAATAAATAAATAAATAAAAATATTTTAAAAAACACTAACAAGCTGCCCCAGGGCTTCGTGTATGTTAGGCAAGTGTCTTCCCACTGAGCTATCTCCAGCCCTAAATTCAATTCCCATACTGGAAAAATAATAATAATAATAACCATCATAGTGAATCCTAGAAATAATAACTTCAGGTTTGAGACAACAAGGTGTTGCTGTGTTGGTCAGGCTGGCAGAGAACTCGGAGCTCCCTTGCCAGGGTCTCCCATGTGCTAGGAATAGTTATAAGTTTTAATAACAATTTAAGACACAAATTAACACATTGCTTTAAAAATTCATAGCAAATTTTTCAGCTGACTCGATTTGTTTCCTTGCCATCTTCCAAAAGTCACTCATCTAAGTTTCCTAAAGAAATCTGAACTGCAAATGTACACTTACAAACCTGTCACGCAGATCACATTGTGGACGCACCATGGGGAGCACATTGGGGACACGTCACATGGAGTCTTTTGAAGGCATTCTGATAAAACTCTTTCAAGCACTATAACTTGGCCTGTAGAGAAATGAATCAGTAAAACTATTCAAACTGTAAATAAAATTCCCACACAGTTATTTGAAATTTTAAAATAATGTTTTCCTACACATAGATTGCTGCTTAACAAAAACACCATTTTAATGCCCATTCTGGTTTTTAAAGGAAAGTTATTTTATTTCATATGGTAATCTCTTTATAGAATATCTATATTTTATGCCTTGAAAACAATCAGATATCTCTCAGACCATATTGGCAGCCTCAGAAAAGCACCAAATTCAAATGTTTTAGCATGTAATGTTCTAAGAAAGCCTTTTATCTGGCAATCCAACACAAAATGAAAGTAATTGAAAACTGGTTTGACTGTAATGAAGATACACTTCTAAAATGACATTCTAAAGACTCCCGGAATTAAAATTCACTTCCCCACGTGTGGAAGCTGGAAGCCTCTAAACGATGCACAGGTGACCTTCTCCTGGAAGTGTAGCCCCTTCCTACAAGCCCAGGTTAATTTTAAAAACTGCTATGCGCGAACACAGGAGAGATTACTCTTGAAATGATGACGAGGTCTTAAAGAAAGTAAATGTGACAAGTTTCTTCCTGTTTGCTTTCTGGGCTGGCCTGTTACTGAAGATGGTGAGAGCGAGGTTGTTACAGATAATGAGTCATATGGAAACCACGGGCGAATGAACGAATGTTGAGAACACAGTACGTGTTATTCCCTCACTGGTATTCAGCTACAAGGATGAAAGATAAAAACTGGACAATGCAAAGTGTCCTTAAAAATCACTTAGTAGAAAAAGATATTTCTTTTAAAATTAATTTTTTTTTAAATTTTTTATTTACTCACGTGGGACCTGGGGAACCGAGCCTCGAACCAGGGTCCTTAGGCTTCACAGGCAAGCGCTTAACCGCTAAGCCATCTCTCCAGCCCTTAAAATTAATTTTAACTGATACACAAATCATAAAAGTTATACATATCAATGAGGTGCCAAGTGGTGTTTTGATCTATGCATGCATTGGGTAATCTGGTTAATCATATCTAGCTCCTCAAGCATTTATCACTTATTGTAAAAAATATTAAGCATTTATTCTTCAGCATTTTTGTTTGATTTTTGTGTAGAGAAAGGGTCTTACTCTAGCCTAGGCTGACCTGGAACTCACTCTTGCAGCCCAGATTGGCCTTGAACTCACAGGGATTTTTCTGCCTCAGCTTCCCAAGTGTTAGGATTAAAGGCATTCAACACCAATTTGTTTATTTGAGAAAAAGAGACTATGAATGGGTATGCCAGGGCCTCTGGCAACTGCAAACAAACTCCAGATGCATGTGCCACTTTGTACATCTAGATTTACATGGGTACAGGGGACTCAAACCGAGACCATCAGGCTTTGCAGGGAAGTGCTTTTAACCTCTGATCCATCTCTCCAGCCCCTGGCTTTTTTTCTAGCTTTTTAATATGCATCACATAGCCACAGTCTACAATGATCCGCTGTGCAACTGCACACCAGAACTTAACAGTACCTAACTTAATAACCACTGAGTAACTTCACATTTCTTTCATTAGCAATAATAGCTATTTAGTTATTGTCACCCAAACTCTAATTTGTGGTGGGGGGGAGCCAGAAGTTGACTTTGGGTGTCTTCCTCAACCACTCTCCTCTTTACGAGGCAGAGTGTCTCATTTGAGACCAGAATTCATCCAATTCAGCTAACTTGCAGGCCCCGGGAATCCCCTCTCTGTCATTACACTTGCATGGCAAACACGTTATCCACCGAGCCGTCTTCCCAGCCTTTAAACTTTGTTATTTAAAAAAAAAAAAAAAAAAAAAAAAAAAAAAAAAGCTAGCTGTTTCATTTGGAGAATCAATGTAATAAAATTGATTGGTGTAAAAGAAACATGCAAGCACAATCAGTGCAGGCAAATTTGGGCTCACAGAATGTAGAAATATCAGTTTTATCTTCTAAGAAGCATATGCAGAAAACAATAAAGTGTTGGAAAATTAACTATCTAAACAGACAAGAATGGAACAAGCACTGTAGGAAGTCTTTGCTCTTGAATTTTTGTTTTGTTTCTGAGCCAGGGTCTCACGTATCCCAAGCTGGCCTCAAACTTGATACGTAGCTGGAGCTGGCCTTGAACTCCTGATCCTTCCAGAATTATAGGCATGCACCACCACACTCACCTATTTCCCCCCATTCTCTGAGATTTATTCTAGTATGGTCTTGAATACAAGACCTGCCTCTCTTAGCTTCCCCAGTGATGGGATTATAGATATGCACCACCACCTCCAACTGTGTAAAGTGCGACTTCTACTGCTTATGCAAACAGTGAAATGTATGGGTTATTGCTTGTTAGAGAAAACTTCAAACTAGGCATGGAAACATGCACTGATAATCCCAGCTTCTGTAAGGTAGAGGCAAGAGGATTAGAAGTTCAAGGTCATGTATAGTGAGTTAGAAAATAGCCTGGTCTACACGAGACCCTGATTCAAAATAAATAAATAAAAGTTCAAGATCTCAAGCATTATACTATATGATATAATATATCATATGTTACAACACTGATGTGTAATGTACCCATTATTTTCACATTATGTTGTATTTAGGTACTGTTGTCTTGTAAAACACCTGCTATTTCGAGTGACAGAGGCTAGAAAATTGGAGAGCAAAGCAGTGCAATTTAAGGTAGTAAGGTAAAGACACACGTGTGTGCCTGCATACACATGCAGACACATCTACCCCGTGCACATGTGCACACACACACACACACACACACACACTTACACTACACTCACGCACGCACACACAGATGCACATGAAGGAGGCTTCATAGGACTGAAAAAAAGGCATCTCGTGAGGTAGGTAGAACTGGGCTTTTCAAAAGTTGCTTCCATGCGTAAAGAGAATGACAGCTTCTCACAGCACTTCTGCTTATTCAGTGCTCCACCCAAAGGAGTGTGTTTGTCAGCTAACAATATCAACTTCAGGGTTAGACTCCCACTGCCAAGGACACGTTGCCTTAATGTGCATGACTCTGCCTTTCACCCACAGCCAAAGTCATTATTAGATCCAGATTTAAGAGACTCCTGTTTCTAGCCTATGATGCTTGTTAACAGTACATCACTTTGAGAAGAAATTCTAAGTGTTTCAAACTCCAAAAGTGATGCTATGGTCTCTTTTATAAATGCTCACCTTCACAAAGATGAAGGGGCACTGGAAAATCACTTAGCTACCTGGGATGCTCACAGATTTCAGGTTTTGATTCCTCCTCCCCTATAAACCACTGTGATCAAAAGGATTTCAGACCATAGACCTTTATTCAGAGAAACCAAAAGACTTGGAAAGCTTTGAGATGAGGATTTCTTCTAGTTTAGTACAAGGCATAAATTTTCTTACAGCTAGAAAGAGATATTAGCTCATGCTATAAAGCATGTGTGAAGATAGATGCTAAAACCCTATGGGTCTGGGCTCCTTGAGAATGTCTAAACATAGAAACATCAAGAATAGGGCAAGGTTTTTAACCTGGGCCCCATGGATCCTGCAAAAAGACCCTGGACTGGATTCGATGCTTAAGTAAACCCACTAAGATCCAAATTAGGTGTCTGAAAATACTTGTGCATTTTTTTTCTGTAACATCTTTAGATTTCATCAAAACTACCCCATTTATTGTTTAAATTAGGTTGCTTTTTTTTTTTTTAGAATGAAAGACCATGTTCTAAATTATTATGTCTAGCAATGGGCTTAAACCGAGGCTGTTCTAGGCAAATGATTAGGGGTATAGTTACCTTATTCTTGATCCTCAGAATAGTAATACTAATAACATGAGATAATTAGTTGTTTTCATTATTTCAGCCTGAGCATCATCCGTGAATGTGGACTTAAAGCAACTGACTTTTATATAGTTGATTATATCCTCAAGTGTCTGGCTATAAACCTCACCACCTCATGATTCTCTGGGCTCAGGGTCCTAGCATTATGTTGTTATACTTACACCTTATTGTATTCTTATGCTTTGCAAATGCCTCATGTTTTTGTTACCTCTCACTTGGATAGTTGTTGCCAAAGTTTGGTGCTGAGTCTTCTGTTCTACATAGCCACAAGAAACACACCTCACTGCATGGCATTAAATATGTCAAGAACTGCTTCTTAGCCTTTGATTCAGGTGTGCCCCATAAACTTAGGTGTTCTGAATGCTAGGTCCCTTGCTGGTGGCAATTTGGGAATTGGATCCTCCCAAAGATGGTGTATTGTTGGGGGCAGACTTATGGTGTTATAGCTAGCTTCCCCTTGCCAGTTTTTGGCCCAATCTCCTGTTGCTGTTGTCCATCTGATATTGGTCAGGAGGTGATATCCACTCTGTTCCTGTTCTTGCCATTGTTTTCCCCTGCCATGTTGGAGCTTCCCCTTGAGGCTATAAGCCAAAATGAACCCCCGCCCTGGCCCGCAAGCTGCTCTTGGTCTGAGATTTTCTGCCAGCAATGTGAACCTGACTGCAATAGCCCTTGACCTGCATTATGGTCCCAAACTTAAGTGCTGGAAGCCTTAGTTCACTGAGGGGTAAATCTACTCCAAGAGAGCTGACAATGCTACTTGCATTCATATTCAAGGACTTGCAGATCATTTGTTTTGAAAATACTGGGACAACCTCAACATGTCTACAATCCTGCCTTCAGAAGGCAGCTTCGTGGACTGAAAGAATACTGAATTGATCATCAGTAATTAGGGGACATTGAGGTTTTTCTCTACTCATCAACAACTTTGTAGCTTTGAAATTTTTTTTTTTTTTTTTTGTCTAAGGAAAATAACCCTATGGTAAGGTTATTATGGTGACAATAAACTTTTCAAAATTTACATGTTGAACATTTAAGCCCGGTGATGGGCTTTTATCAGAGAGTAATCAAGATTCCACTGTTGGGCTGGAGAGATGGCTTAGCAGTTAAGCGCTTGCCTGTGAAGCCTAAGGACCCCGGTTCGAGGCTCGGTTCCCCAGGTCCCACGTTAGCCAGATGCACAAGGGGGCGCACGCGTCTGGAGTTCGTTTGCAGAGGCTGGAAGCCCTGGCGCGCCCATTCTCTCTCTCTCCCTCTATCTGTCTTTCTCTCTGTGTCTGTCGCTCTCAAATAAATAAATAAATAAAAATTAAAAAAAAGATTCCACTGTTGTAGAGCTGGGATGTCAGGTTCACACTGCTGGCAGGAATCACCTAGCCAAGAGCAGCTTGTGAGAAAAAAATGTGTTTATTTTGGCTTACATTCTTGAGGGGAAGCTCCATGATGGCAGGGGAAAATGATGCCGTGAGCAGAGAATGGACATCACCTCCTTACCAACATAAGGTGGGACACAGCAACAGGAGAGGGTGCTAAACACTGGCAAGGGGAAACTGACTATAATACCCATAAGCCCACCCACAACAATACACTGCCTCCAGGAGGCATTAATTCTCAAATCTCCATCAGCTGGGAACCTAGCATTCAGAACACCTAAGTTTATGGGGGACACCTGAATCAAACCACCACAGATACCAAAACAGAAAAGAACTAGTTGGCAAGATGAAGGAATTCAGTCAAGAGGAGATTCAAGAGGGGATGGGATCCCAGTATATTGTCTATATGTATGGAAGTTGCCAATAACATGTTAAAAATTAAAATTACAATAAATAATGCAGTAGTCATACAGCTAGGTTTGGACTCAAACAATCAGAATCTATAATTTTCCCTTCTATTTTTCATTTTTATTTATTAGAGAGCAAGAATAGGCTTACCAGGGCCTTTAGCCACTGCAAACAAACTCCAGATATATGTGCCACAATGTACATCTGGCTTATGTGGGATCTGGAGACTCAAACATGGGTCCTTAGGCTTCACAGGCAAGGGCCTTAACTGCTAAGCCATCTCTCTAGCCCTAGTTTTCCTCTTTTTTTTTTTTTTTTTTTTTTGGTTTTGTTTTGTTTTGTTTTGTTTTCAAAGTAGGGTTTCACTCTAGCCCAGGCTGACCTGGAATTCACCACATACTCTCAGGGTGGCCTAGGACTCATGATGAGCCTCCTACCTCTGCCTCCCGAGTGCTGGGATTAGAGGCATGCGCCACCACACCAGGCTCTAGTTTTTCTTTTTAATCACCACATACTTTCCCTTGAGGGTTAAATCTAAACTCAGAAAAATATAATAATAATATATAAAAACATAAACTTTAAAAATTACTATAAATTAATAATACAATAAACGATCTTAGTAAAATTTCCCTAAAACATTTTCCAGCTCTGTTATCTTGAGTTACCCACATGTGCTCATTCCAGCTATGCAGGTCCTTTAAATATTACATGAATATATTTTTGTAAATTACTTATCACTGGTTCCTGTGCTACGGAGGCACCTAATGATTTTTCACTGGCTCACCTGAAAATTTCACTTTCTACAACCAGTATGAACATTCTAGTGGACAGCATCCTCTACCTCCTTTGAAAAATAATAACGCCTGGTGTCCATACCATTTACTTCTCCCTTATTTCAGCCATTCTTATGAATTTGTTAATTTTAATGTGATTCTACTTACTTCCTCAATCTGCTTCTGAGTAATTTTAAATATTTTTGTTCATTTCTATTTATTTAAGAGTGACAGACAGAGAGAGAAAGAGGGAGAGAGAGAATGGGAGCACCAAGGGCCTTCAGCCACTGCAAACAAACTCCAGACACATGTGCCCCCTTGTGCATCTGGCTAACGTCTTGGGGAATCGAGCCTTGAACCGGGGTCCTTAGGCTTCACAGGCAAGCACTTAACTGCTAAGCCATCTCCCCAGCCCTCTGCGTAACTTTAGATGAGGAAGAATGTCATAAACTGTGTGATTTCTCAGGGCATGTCTCATCACTCTGAATTGCAATTAGCTAAATATGTGTCAACCTAACTCATAACTGACCAGCTTTAAGGGATTTTACTATTTATTTATTTTAGAGAGATAGTTTGGGAGGGTACACCAGGACCTCTTGCAAACAAACCCCAAGATGTATCTGGATTTACATAGGTACTAGGAAACTGAACATGGGCCTACAGGCTTTGTAACCAAGTGTCTTTAAACACAGAGCCATTTCCCCAGCCCCATCTTTAGACATATACATAGATAGATAGATAGATAGATAGATAGATAGATAGATAGATAGATAGATAGATGATAGATAGATAGATAGACAGACAGATAGATAGACTTATTGGAGGGAAAAAGAGGCAAAGAAAGAGAGAGAATGGGCATGCTAGGGCCTCTAGCCACTGCCAACAAACTCCAAACACATACACTACCTTGTGCATCTGGTTTACGTGGGTCCTGGGGAATTGAACCGGGATCCTTTGGCTTTGCAGGCAAGTATCTTAACCACTAAGCAATCTCTCCAGCCCAGCCCATCTTTATATTTTTAATGCCTGGAATAACATTTATTGTATGGAGTTGTTAAATATTAGGTGAAGAAATGAATGAATTAAGGAGGAATAAATCAAACAATATACTGGATATTTAATAATTACTAGTTATTAATGGCCTCCGGATTTTATTCAAATTGGAAATAACGTACATAGAAACGCAAATGCATAAATCCCTTTGAATTATGCTGACATAAATGCTGAAAATATAAGTATCTTAATTATGACTATTGTTAAAATAATTTATGCCAAGCTTACTTTCATTTATCAAATATATTGATATGGCAAATCCTCCTCAGGGAAATCCTATTTAGATGGTTCAAAAATATATACCAATAACATACCTTTATAGTATCAGAAAATTCCAAAGGATTATCACATAACATCAACTTTAAAAGTGAAGCTTAGAGCTGGGCATGGTGGCGCATGCCTTTAATCCCACTCAGGTGGCAGAGGTAGGAGGATTGCTGTGAGTTCATCCTGAGACTCCATAGTGAATTCCAGGTCAGCCTGGGCTAGACCCTACCTCAAAAAAAAAAAACCAAAAAAAATGAAGCTTAGGGCTGAAGCGATGGCTTAGCAGTTAAGGCATTTGCCTGTGAAGCCTAAGGACCCAGGTTCAACTCCCCAGTACCCACATAAGACAGATGCACAAGGTGGCACATGCATCTGGAGTTCATTCGCAGTGGCTAGAGGCCCTGGCATGCCCATTATCTCACTCTATCTGCCTTTCTCTCTCTCTCTCTCTCTCTCTCTCAAATAAATAAATAAAAATTTTTAAAAATGAAAGTGAAGCTTAAGGTCAGGTGTGGTAGTGTACACCTTTAATCCTAGTGCTCAGGAGGCCAAGGTAGGATTGTCATGACTTCAAGGCCATCCTAAGACTATAGAATGAATTCTAGGTAAGTCTGGGATAGAGCAAGACCCTACCTCAAAAAACAAAAAGAAGGGCTGGAGAAATGGCTTAGTGGTTAAACACTTGCTTGTAAAGCCTAAAGACCCCCGGTTCGAGGCTCCATTCCCCAGGACCCATGTTAGTCAGATGCACAAGGGGGTGCAAGCATGCATCTGGAGTTCATTTGCAGTGGCTGGAGTCACTGGCTGCCATGCCCATTCTCTCTCTCTCTCCATATATATATAAATATGTGTGTTTGTGTGTGTGTGTGTGTGTGTGTGTGTGTGTGTGTGTATGTATGTGTGTATATATATATATATGCCTCTTTCTCTGTTTGTCGCTCTCAAATAAATGAATAAAAATATACAAAAAGATTTTTTTTAAACAAAAGAGAATTGTTAAAAGTGAAGCTGAAGAGCATGAAAGAACAATGCTCATCTACTTATCTCACAGCGACTGCAGACACTCGCTCTGCATCAAGCTACACACCCCTAAGGTGCCACTGGCACCAGTGTGTGCGGGACCCGCTGGAATAGTCCCCTCCTCCTTGCTGTACGCTTCTACCATGACAAATACTGGATCTTTGCTAGGATGTGACTACATGCTTGATTGTAGCAGAGTAAGTGTTACATCACTATAATTAATATATCACTTTGGAGGTGGTTTCAATTATCAAAGTTATGGCCAAGTTGTGTCTCCAAAAAGAAAAAGCATACATGGGCTGGAGAGATGACTCAGGAGTTAAAGGTGCTTGCTTGCAAAGCCTGATGGCCTGAGTTTGATTCCCTAGTTCCCCAGTTAAGACAGATGCACAAAGTGACACATGCATCTAGAGATGTTTACAGTGATAGCAGGCCCTGGTGTGCCCATTCTCTCTCTCTTCTGTCTCTCAAATATGCAAATAAATAATTTTTTAAAATCATATATGCTGGACTGGTGAGATGGCTTAGTGTTTAAGGCAGTTGCCTGTGAAGCCTAAGGACCCAGGTTCAATTTTCCAGGACCCATGTAAGAAGACAGAGGCACAAGATGGCGCATACATCTGGAGTTCATTTGCAAAGGCTAGAGGACCTGGCACTCCCATTCTTTATGTCCCTCTCTCTCAGAAAGAAAGAAAGAAGAAAGCAAGCAAGCATACATGTTAAAATTCTAATCCCATTACCAGGGACTTGAACTAGGTAAAGAGATAAGGTTTTCACAAGCAACTAAATTAAGGACTGGAGGTATGGCTCAGTGGTAGAGCACCTGCTTAGCATGTGAAAGGCTCTGGGTTTGATTCCAATACCACAAAAAAAAAAATAAATAAATAAGTCTAAGTAGTAAAGTTAAAATATATCATTCCCTTGGTCTCCAATCCAATAAGACTTTTTCTCATACGAAAGGGATTTCAGGATAGAGTCAATTACAAAGGAAAACACATGGGGAAGAGAAGACAGTTATTTACAAGCCAAGGAAAGAGGCCTTAAAAGAAACTCACCTTGCTGATACACCAGTCTTGGACGTGGAGCCTTCAGAATTGTGAGGAAATAAACTGCTGTTGCTTAAAGTCTTCCAGGCCACCATGCTTTGTTTTGTCATGCCTAACAGTGTAACAAGCAAGGTCTTCTTTCATTTCTTAACTCACTCAATGCTCAGAACAGTCATGCATACTATTCCTTGTTGTTGATGGAAAACTGAAGTTTCGGAGGTGTTAACTAGTGCCTCTTATAGAGTCGGTGAGCTGGGAGAAGGGTACTGAGTGGAATCTCAACCCTAAAATCCATCACCTACCTACTTTCCAGTTTCATAGAAGAATCCTGGGTGTTGGTCAACGGTCTGCTTCAAGCTGATTGCAGGACCTTCAGAAAGTCATTCTTTTTCTTTTATGATCACCTCCTTGTTTTCCTCTTGCAAAATGAACAATTGACCTGAATAGGCTATGGGCCAAATAGTGAGAGTCTATATTGTAAGTGGCATCAGGGAAGGGAGAACATGGGGGGGGGGGGGAGGAGAGCTAATCGAACTTAAAGATGCTATGAATAAGCCATATGAAGACCTACTTCTTTGCTAACTAAATAATATATATATATATATATATATATATATATATATATATATATATATATATATATATTTTAAGAGTTTAGACAGAAGCATTCTGTGGAAGTGTATAATACCATGCCCAGGGGTCAAGATGGCATCCAACTAAACACACTGTACCTCTCTAAGAAATCTCCAGTGGGAGGGTGTGCAGGAGCAAAAAAAAAGGGGGGGGGGAATCCACTGAATCCCACACTCTGGAGTGACATGGCTGGAATCTGGAAGAGAGTCAGTCCCCAGAGAGTTAGCTTGTCCAGTGCCAGAAGGTGTTACATGAGCAGCTGAGGAAAAATGACCAACATATGTCCAAGCAACTCATGATCTAAGCTACTCAGCAGCAAACAACCTGACGTGATGCTCACACCACTGCAATAGTGGCTCACAGCCATGGTGGTTAACCAACTGCTCTTGATTTGGCTAATAAATCTGCTCAGTGGAAAGGAACCCATAGCTAGAGATGGGAAACAAGTCAGAACCAAATCCAAAAAATGAGCCCACTCTCCGCTATCAAGCTCCCACCAACTGTGGGCTACAAGAGGGCCTACACATATTAAATTCTCTCTAAGAGAATAATTGTTATTATTGCTGACTTCAATCTCCTTTGGAGAATTTGCTTCTCTTTTTCTGATGGATGCAGAACCTGATGAGAGAAACAGCCCATCACAGCTCACCAGGGCCCCAACTGCAACCAAGAGGAATTGGGGAAATGAGCAAGAGCGCTGCTTTCTTGGTGAACCTGGCACCAGCACAAGGGTAAAGGAGATAGACACAGAGAACACTCAACTCCTACCAAACCAGATATCCAGAGACACAGAGGCTCCCAAGACCTCAAAACTGAAGTAGACCTAAAATGAACCCTACATGGCTCAGGGAAATTTGTGGAAGAGGTGGTAGAAAGATTGTTAGAGCCAAAAGTTGGGTTATTATGCACAGAGACACTGCCTCTTATCCATAACCGATGGCTAACCCCACAATATATGACACATATTCCCCAACAAGGAGGGTCCCTCTGGAAGGGGGAGGACAGGGAGGCGATTAATGATGGTGCCAACATGACTGTATACACATTGTGTACATAACTAATAAAAATATTTTTTTAAAAAAGCCATTGATTTTTACCAGAAAAATTTCAGTGCCAGGGGTGGAACACCTTCCGATGAGTTGTTGGCCAGGGAGGCCCATGATGACCCCAAAACATTATAGGCTATTGATTGCCAAGGTTCTTGGTTGCCCACCAGAACCTTATGGTAAGACCTTATTGCTGAAGACTCCACAGGCTTGGGCTACAGATTACTGAGAAATCAAGTTAGGGCCGATGCCGTCTCTGTGTGCCTTTGTCAGCCTGGGAAAGTGGCTGAAGTAACATTTGCCCGTCACCTATTGCAGAAGCAGTTTTCAGAAAACTAGTAACTGAAGCAAATGTTTCAGATAACTGAAGGATAGACAGTGCGGCTACATCCACCTATGAAGTGGGGAACCCCCCTGACTATCGAGGGCAGAGCTGCATGAGGAAGCATGGCATCCCTATGAATCACATTGCCCGGCAGGTTACCAAAGAAGACTTTGCCACATTTGATTATATACTGTGTGTGGATCAAAGCAATCTGAGAGATTTGAATAGAAAAAGTAATCAAGTTAAAAACTGCCAAGCTAAAATTGAGCTGCTTGGAAGCTATGATCCACAGAAACAAATCACTGTTGAAGATCCCTTTTATGGCAACGACTCAGATTCTGAGCTGGTGACCAGCAGTGCCTCGGCTGCTGCAGGCCTTCCTGGAGAAGCGCTCCTCGCTGACTCTTTCTGCAGCAGCTGGCCACTCTCCCACTAGTCTTGTGCCCTAAGGATGGTGGTGTTCCTAAGCCCTGGACCCCATATGTCTCTTCAGATGATTTATTGTTTATCTTAGAAATAATTGTAAGTGGGAATTAGTTGTATTTGCAGAAGAAGAAAAATGTTTGAGTCAAAAAAAAGAAATCAAGTTAGAGCTGAGCTGGAAGCCTCTTCCCTTTTGACTAGCTTCCAGGATGCTGGAAAGAGCTATGCAGCCTGATGGGGAATAAAAGTCGCCAACAGTGTTCGCCAGCAGTGAACCCTGTAAGCTTTACAGATGGCCAGCCAGACCAAATGTGCCAACTGGTGCAATAGTGGCAGGTTTGTTATAGGAGAAAAACAACTGTTCTCTAACTGGACTGGAAGCCTGCTCCATGGAAGAGAATTTTCTGCCTGGTACTACAAATCTAATCAAAAGCCTATAGCTTAGGAGTTCATAAACCCTAGACATATGTGCCACCTTGTGCATCTGGCTTACGTGGATACTAGGGAATTGAACCTGGGTCATTAGGCTTTGCAGGCAAACACCATAACTGCTGGGCCATCTCTCCAGCCCTGAAACATCTCTTTTCTGATGGCAGTGACCACATGGAAGATTCAAAACTCATTAAAGTGCTGAAAAGAAGTGACAGTGAATGTTCAACACTGAAATATTTCTATCACATCCTTCAAGGCTCAAGGATTATTGCAGAATAGGTGATGGAAAGAACGTAAGAGCTAAAGAAAGGGAAGGAATGCTTTGAAATACTGTCTTCTAACCACCAAGTGGTCAAGGCACTCATGACTTCACAGTGGCTGACACTACCTACTCAAGACCTGCATAATGGGGTGGGGGATGATGACATCAAAACAAGAGAGACTATTTTGAAATAAGAAGGAATTCATTGGAGGAGGGACAGGGGAGGGGGAAAGACAGGGTGGTGGGATGGTAATATGATCACGGTATATTTTCTGTATGCATGGAAATTACCATAAAAAGTTTTAAAACAAAAGGTGGGCGTGGTGACACACACCTTTAATCCCAGCACTTGGGAGCTTGGAAGGCAGAGGCAGGAGGATTTCTGTGTAATTCCAGGCCAACCTGAGACTACACAGTGAGTCCCAGGTCACCCTGGGCTACAGTGAAGCAAACCTTGCCTTAAAAATGCAAACAGACAAAAACAAAGTTTTAAAACAAGAGTCTATGAAATATGAAAGCAGTTCTAGATTTAAGAGTATAGCTCACATCATTGTTTTTGGACAAACTTCTAAAGAAATTATCAGTATAAACTCTTAGAATTGACAGAAAATTCCAATTTTCTGTTACTGGTTCATAGAACTCAAGCATTCATAGAAAGAAATATATGCCCACATTAAAATACTTTGAAACAGGGCTGGAGAGCTTAGCAGTTAAGGCGTTTGCCAGCAAAGCCAAAAGATCCTGATTCAACTTTCCAGGACCCACGTCAGCCAGATGCATAAGAGGGCACATGCATCTGGAGTTCATTTGCAGTGGCTGGAAGCCCTGACATGCCCATTCTCCCTCTCTCTCTCTCTCTCTCTCTCAATCTCTCTCTTTCCCTCTCCCTCTGTGTCTGTTGCTCTCAAATAAATAAGTAAAAATAAACAAAAAAAATTACTTTTCTAGAGTTTGCCTAACTGGCTCTTTTCTGTTGCAAAGAATTTCTCTGCTCTGAACTTTTAGGATTGCATAAAAATCCATGAACAGAGCACAGGACTGAAGTTTTCTAACAGAAAATCTGAATTCCAGTCTTAAAATTCTCAGTGAGTTAAGTGGAAAAATCTTGAGTGAAAAAAAGAAGAAAACTAGTTGTAGGCATTCATTTCTGAGTCTAAAAAATGAAGTGAGTGGCATCCTGAATGTGTAGCAGGAAAGCTTACCATTAAATAAGAAAATATTTATGAAATATCACTGAGCTCTGTGGAAGACCTTGCTGCATATATCCACTGCTCAGGAAATTACCACAAACCCACAGAGTTAGATATTCTCTCCAATAACCTCCTAAGTTTTGAAACAGTCTAAGTACTAAGTACCTATCGTTAATGTGCCTTTTTTCAAGAGGAAGTATATTGTGGAAAATGATTTGTATGGTAATGGAGCACGGCAGGTTGTGTGACTATGAGGGTTAGAATTGTGAATCATCACTTGTAGGGTATTGGGGGGGGTTGTTTCTTGTTGTTGCTTTGTTTGGTTTTCAGCTAAACAAAGGTAATTGGCTCAAGGGGAGAAAAAAAAAATCTAGACCACAACTTCCATCCAATCACATAAGGACAAATCAGCCTTTGGGCAAATCAAATGTCTTCATTTAAAGCTTACCTGGATTTGGCACACTGCCCAGCTTTTCCAAAACCTACTCACAATACCCTTTCACAAACAGTTAAAAACAAGCATACTGAAGAGCGTAGCTTTTAAACCATGTATCGGAAAAGCAAGGAACTTTTGAACGCAGGGAAGACAATTGCTTAGGAAAAGGCAAGTTTGCTTCTGAGTTAGTAACACGTAAAAACAGGATTAGTGGGTGGGATTGAGGTGTGCTCGGCTGCATAAATAGAGGCTCAGGGTTGCTCTGGCACACTCAGACCTCAGACGCCTGGACTGCACCCGGGGCAGCTCGCACGGAGCAGGTGGGTGGGAAGAGCCAGGTAAGACTCTGCACAATAGCTCTGCGCTTGCACCTGCTTGAGTGAGCTTTGGCCTCTCTGACTGCTGTGCCAAGTCGCAGGCAATCAACAGACAAGAGGAGTGCAAGTTTCCCAGGGCACTGAATTGGGCTTTGGAAAGAAGACAATGGAATTTCCAGAGAAAGCTCACTGGGCCCTTTCTTTGGCTAGAGCTGGAAGGGCCCTATTATATTCCTGCCCATCTGCCTTACCAACCTGAGGTTGAGGAGTGGTGACCGAACTTTCTCTACCTTTCAAGCAGGGGGTCAGAAGCCAGGTTCATCTCGGTCACCACCTAAGGCTCTGTTTCTGTCCCACTGGCTAAAGCAAAGGGAGCAGACTCATCCTCTGAGAGAAGCCAGCTCAGAAGGACTCCCTCACAGTACAGGATTGCAAAGCAGGAAGTTGTTTTCTTTGCCTGGTGAAAAGAATTCTTGTGTTTCTGCAGTTTAAAATTCATGGATGAGGCACTCAGAGGAGAGAGCGAGGTGCTTTCCTGAAGCAGGGCAGCAGTCACTGGACCTTCCAGCAGGTCCATTCCTTATTAAACACGGGCCAATACTGACTGGCCTCGGACTATCATTACATGTGCGTGCGGTGGGGGACTTCCAAATGATGAGTGTCTTCTCAGGTTAGCATTGGGTTCCGAGGGATGTACGAAGACGTTTATAAAGCATAAGTTTGGCAGGGAGGAATCTCCTCAGATCACAGAACTCAGTAGAGTGAATCTCAGATAGCCACCCTAAGCAGGATGTTTGCACAGCAAGAGTTCTATTGGCCATTCTTGAAGCATCCTGTCATAAAACATATGTGATATATCAATAGTTCCAACCAGTAATCTGTAGAGCTGTTGCAAGGGTCCTAATAGCCACTTTACAACAAGAACTGCTAATGGACTAAATAAAGCATTTGCCATGCATTTATCATTACTTTTACAAATACACATAAATGTGGTTATAAAAATAAAATATAAAATCAAATATTTGTTAATAAGTTGAAGGTATTTAATCTATATTTCTGAACTAACTCATATTCTAGAAGTATAATTCTCATGCTGTTATATTTTTTCTTTTTCACCTTAAGCTCTTTAATAATTTTTGTGATTAAAAAGAAATCATACTAAGAGGGTTGCACATTATTGACTTATAGTATGCTTGGATTGTTTATGCAGAGTATTAGAAGGCAAAAGTTATTATTGCATTTCTGTGTCTTTATGAATTAGAAAATGAAGAAATAGTGTCCCTGCTTTTGCTTGTCTTTTTGAGTAAGCCATTTGGTGATAACATGCTAAGTCCTGAACAAAATGGGTAAATACTAGGCCTCACTTGGAGTTGGTAACTAAGCAACTTTTCTTTACATCATTCATTGCTTAGTAAAGGTTCTCACTACAACTCTCAGATCATGTGCATCTTTGCTCTTGCAAGCACTAATAAATGACAGTCTATCGTGATTCCTGGGCACAGTTGATTTGACTTAATTCAAAAGCCACACAATGTCAGAAGTGGATGCTGTAGTTTCACATCACTTTCTGGACAATGTTAGTGTTTGGCTTCAACCAGATTCCATCTCCAGTGCCCATGTAATGGTTCACGGCCCTTAGGGGCGTGCAGTGCAACTCACGGGGCTTGCTAGCTCCCTCCTTCCTCCTCACTCATTGCACTTATTCTGCTGTTCAAATTCTTGGCCATGGGTATCTGCTGCAGTTTTTCATGGTAATTAACTGTGGAATAGCAGAGAGAGGAAAAGGGATTTTTAACAAAGCAACAGCCTTGGATTTATATCTCAGTGTTACGAATCTCTGAGAGTATTTCTGAGAGTGACCCAGAGTGCATTCCCACAGCCACATACCCACAAAGGCCCCACAGAGGACCCCAAGGATGTTCACACCCGCGTATCTTAAGTTATCCGAGTGGACTCAGATCTGGGCAGTTTTGAGTGCACTTTGACTAGGGCCAGAGCTGCATAAGCACAAGTCTTCAGTGACATGACCAAACTGGCAGGTTCTAGGTGAAATAAGGAATTGGTCACACTATTTCTACTTCATTGCTTGATGGCAGTGTGTCCATCTTAATGGAAAATTTTAAAATATGCAATTGTTTTAGGGAGGGAAAGTAGGAGCCAACACCAAAAAAATTGGCAAGATCCAGACATCTGCTGTGTGGCCATCTCAAACAGCTTCTCAGCTGTCTCGGAACTGCAGTTTCCAAGTCTGTAGAATGAAATATGGGGAAGGTGGAAGGAGAGGTACCTTCCAACAAGGTGTCTTCTAACACTACACCTTTTTCTTTTTAAAAAAAATTTCTGGGGCTGGAGAGATGGCTTAGCGGTTACACGCTTGCCTGTGTGAAGCCTAAGGACCCCGGTTCGAGGCTCCGTTCCCCAGGTCCCACGTTAGCCAGATGCACAAGGGGGCGCACACGTCTGGAGTTCGTTTGCAGAGGCTGGAAGCCCTGGCATGCCCACTCTCTCTCTCTCCCTCTATCTGTCTTTCTCCCTGTGTCTGTCACTCTCAAGTAAAAATAAAACAAAAAAAAATTCTATCCTTTGTTGTGTAACAAAAAAAAATTTCTGTTCATTTTTATTTATTTATTTGAGAGTGACAGAGAGAGAGGCAGAGGAAGAGAGAGAATGGGTGTGCCAGGGCCTCCAGCCACTGCAAATGAACTCCAGATATATGTGCCCCCTTGTGCATCGGGCTAACGTGGGTCCTTGGGAATCCAGCCTCAAACTGGGGTCCTTAGGCTTCACAGGCAAGTGCTTAACCACTAGGCCATCTCTCCAGCCCAACACTACACCTTTTTAAGTATAAATTTTAAGTGTAAATTTCCTTAGCAAAAGAGCATACACATGTAACTAGTTGCACGTTTCCTTAAAATGACTTGATCTGTTTCTATTGAATGATAAAAATACATTAGAGGGCTGGAGAGATGGCTTAGCAGTTAAGCGCTTGCCTGTGAAGCCTAAGGACCCCGGTTCGAGGCTCGGTTCCCCAGGTCCCACGTTAGCCAGATGCACAAGGGGGCGCACGCGTCTGGAGTTCGTTTGCAGAGGCTGGAAGCCCTGGCGCGCCCATTCTCTCTCTCTCCCTCTATCTGTCTTTCTCTCTGTGTCTGTCGCTCTCAAATAAATAAATAAAAAAAATACATTAGATATTGTTATATCCACTGATGGAGAAAGAGGTAGTTGACGACAGATACTCCATGCTAAAAATTCCTAGAAAAAGCCCATGCATGGATGGTAGCTTTTCGCTCCAACCTCATGTGTCCAATCTAGTTTCTGTTGCTTTACAGTATTTTGACACAACCTGCAGATTCCGTTTCTTTTTTTTTTCCCCCATGTAGATTCGCCATGGAGAAAATTTCAGTGTCAGCCTTCTTACTCCTTGTGGCCCTGTCCTACACCCTGGCCAAAGACACCACAGTCAAGTCTGGAGCCAAAAAGGACACAAAGGAATCTCGACCCAAACTGCCCCAGACCCTCTCCAGAGGTAGGAGTCAGCTTTTCGTTGGTGTCCAACTTCTTAATTAGGAAAGAGCTCCTAACCCTTGGTGACTATCCGTGCATGCTGAAGGTATTTGGGGAGGCTGTCTTCCTAGAGTTAGCATACTTGATATGTCTATACCGGTCATAACAACTACTCCCAGCAGACTTTGGGCTAAAACTATAATGGTTTTTTAATATACTGGTTCATTTTGTTCTAGGTTGGGGTGACCAACTCATCTGGACTCAGACTTATGAAGAAGCCTTGTACAAATCCAAATCAAGGTAAAGACTAGTGTTACACAGGATCCTATGGAGGCTCCAGAGAGCGCCACCTAGTGACCTTTAGCTATACATGACATCCTGCCTACTAACCATGGCGCTTTTGTGTCTCTCACAGCAACAAACCCTTAATGATTATTCACCACTTGGATGAGTGTCCACACAGTCAAGGTAACTTACTCTTCTAAATATGGTTTCTTTGATAGCCTTTTAGGTAGGGCCTGGGTTGGAATCACTCACCGTTATCTCGAAACCTAGCACACTTGAACAAGAAGACATCTTTTATGTAATAGATACATATTTAAGGGCTGGAGAGATAGCTCTACTGCTAAAGGCCCTTGTTTGCAAGATCTGAGTCCCATGTAATTCCAGATGTGCAAAGTGGCACATGCATCTTGAGTTCATGTGCAGTGGCAGAAGGCCCTGGTGTGCCCATGCTCACTCGTTCTCTCTGTGCCATATCCCTCTGCTCACATCAGTTCATTTCTACGCAAAGTAGCCCTGCACAACTTCTCAGGACATGGGCATAACAGCAAGCTTGTCACACAAACTGCTATCCCAGTCCAGGCAAAGCTCTTTCTCACGCTCATAAGCCAAACCTCACAGTACATAGTTCTTACTGCATTCAGGTCTTTCAACTCTGACCAGAATAGTCAGTCAAGCTGTAGTTAAAATACTGCAAGGCATCTCTTAGGCCAAGGTTTCAAATCCTTCCATAATCCTCTTGAAAATCAGCTCCAAAAGGCCAAAGCCACACAGTCATGTGTCTGGCAGCAACCCCACTCCTCAATACCTCTTTACTGTTGCAGTCAGGTTCGCATTGCTGGTAGAAATCACCCAACCAAGAGTAGCTTGTGTGGGGGGGGAGGGAGAAGAGGTTTATTTTGGCTTACAAACTCAAGGGGAAGCTCCACTATGGCAGGGGAAAATGATGGTATGAGCAGAGGGTGGACATAACCCCCTGGCCCACCTAAAGTGGACAACAGGAACAGAAGTGTATGCCAAACACTGGCAAGAGGAAACTGGCTATAACACCCATAAGCCTGCCCCCAACAATACACTCCCTCCAGGAGGCTTTAATTCCCAAATCTCCATCAGCTGGGAACCTACCATCCAGAACACCTAAGTTTATGGGGGACACCTGAATCAAACCACCACAGATGTCGTAACTCCTTTTTTGATTTTTTTTTTTGAGATCTTTAATATTTGAGCAAACTGTAATTTGATCATCTTTCCATCCTTTAATGATTTTTGGTACCCTCTACCCTGCCCCTAGCCCCTGAAGACTTTCCTTTATATTATTTTCAAATTATTTATTTTTAATTTATTATTTAGAAGAGAGAGAGGGGAGAGAGAGATTGAGCCCACAAAAGCCTCTTGCCAATGCAAATGCACTTCAGATACATGTGCTACTTTGTGCATCTGGCTTCATGTGAGTATTGGAGAATTGAACCTGGGCCAGCAGACTTTGCAAACAAGTGCCTTTAACTACTGGGCCATCTCCTAGCCAAAATTATTATATATTTAATGTATACTTGTTTATAGTGTGTCTCCTATGCAAACATCTGAACTCTATGGAAGTAACACATGCCTTTCTATTCACTTCACACTTTCCTATGCATAAAACTGTATCTCCCACATAGCAGCTATTCCACAAATAATAAGTGGATGGATGGGTAGATGAGCGACTGGATGAATGAATGAGAGAGTGAATACAAAATGCAAATGTTGTCAATAGTACAAAAATTATTTCACAAATCATTTGTTGAAAGGGAAAACTAGGATACTGTATTTAAAATACAATTCAAAGCCGGGCGTGGTGGCGCACGCCTTTAATCCCAGCACTCAGGAGGCAGAGGTAGGAGGATCGCCGAGAGTTCGAGGCCACCCTGAGACTACATAGTGAATTCCAGGTCAGCCTGAGCCAGAGTGAGACCCTAACTCGAAAAACCAAAAAAATAAAATAAAATAAAATACAATTCACACACACACAGAGAATAAGGGTTTTAATCAAGGTTAAGATGGATGCCTTATGGTTTTTTCCTTTTATTATAGCTTTAAAGAAGGTGTTTGCTGAAAATAAAGAAATCCAGAAATTGGCAGATCAGTTTGTTCTCCTCAATCTAGTTGTAAGTTCGCTTTTCATATCACCAATGTTTCCTTATGGCATATTATCTGAAATATAGATGATTCACCCTTTTCCTGTGCACCTCAGGCATGCCCCAGTAATTGGGATTTCCTTTAGGTAGTTATCTCATAGGATTGAAATCAAAGAGATTTATTAATAATCCATGACTTTAAAAGAATTTCTGATTTATTATTTATTACAGACATAGAGAAGGACACACACACACACACACACACAGAGAGAGAGAGAGAGAGTAAGAATGGGAGCACCAGGGCCTCTCACCACTGGAAAGGAACTCCAGATGCATGTGCCACCATGTGCATCTGGTTTATATGGGACCTGGAGAACCAAACCAAGTTCCTTAGGCTTCACAGGCAAGCACCTTCATCACTAAGTCATCTCTCCAACCCATAATCCGTGATTTTTAAAATCCCTTTCTCCATTGCCAGAGGTGAAGCCCTGACCCTTATGCCTACCAACCAAGCACTCCACCACTGAGCTCCATCCCTGATGCCTTTATTAATAATGTTTTTGTAATTTCTCTTTTTTGCAGTAATTAATTAGCATTACCTAATCAGAAAGTAATATTCTTTTGTGGTCACTAAGTCTGTGTTGCTGTAGTAATTGAATTTGTGTTTTGCAAATTACTTCTTTTGCCCATCCCTACAGTCCTGGCTTATTAATCCAGCACTGCTCTCCCGGGACAGCCCAGTGGCTTTCAAATCCACTCACACCTCTTGTCCTTCCACTTCAAACATTCCATCTCACTTCACCAGCAACACCCCTCCTGGTGTTTATGCAAATTCTTCCTACTCAGTAGGCAAATGGGAGTCCACTGTCCTTCCAAAAGTGAATTTAAAAATGACTATAAGGCTGAACAGATTGCTCAATGGTTAAAAGCTTTTTCTTGGGCTGGAGAGATGACTTAGCGGTTAAGCGCTTGCCTGTGAAGCTAAAGGACCCCAGTTCGAGGCTCGATTCCCCAGGTCCCACGTTAGCCAGATGCACAAGGGGGCGCATGCGTCTGGAGTTTGTTTGCAGTGGCTGGAGGCCCTGGCATGCCCGTTCTCTATCTATCTGCCTCTTTCTCTCTGTCTGTCTGTTGCTCTCAAATAAATAAATAAAGATAAAACAAAACAATTTTTTTTAAAAAGCTTTTGCTTGCAAAGCCTGATGAGCTGGGGTTCAGTTCCCCAGTATCCACATAAAGACAGATGCACAAAGTGGCCACACCTCTGAAGCTCATTTCCAGTGGCACGAGGCTCTGGTGTGCCTATTCTCTCTCTCTCTCTCTCTCTCTCTCTCTTTCTCTCCATTTCTCCTTGCAAGTAAATAATAACTGCCCAGCTCTAACTAATCACATCTTCTCTTCCTCGTGAGCATTTCTCACTTTCTGCAAAGTGCAACACCACCCGCAATTTCTTCTCTGTTTCCTTCCATAGATTCCTCTCCCTCTTCTATATCTTCATGTCCATGGTTTGCTGAATCTCAAGTTAACCCACTTCTATTTCATAATTTGGAATTCTCTATGGGCCAGATCATCTGCTCTTATGTTTAAGTGATTTTTTACACTAATTCCTACAACACATCCAACCATGCAGCAACTTTCAACTTGAGCTTGTCTACCAAGCATGTTCTCCCTTCCCATAGTTAGTGTGAACGTCACATGTTGCACACAGAATTGCTTTCCTTGTACAGACTTCTCAAATAGCTCTGCTTCCTTCACTCTCTTGCTCTTGTTACTTTTCTAGACTGAATTCTCCTGCTCACCTGTGCAGTCAAGAAGGTCCGTGCTGCCAAATTCTAAATATTGCAGAATGTTTCTTCTTCATAGACTCAGGAGCATGACACTTCGCCACCACCACCACTTGCCTAACCTCCTCTGGGCTCACTAAACACTCCCTACCCACCTGCTCACACATGCTGTCAGGGTAAGCACTCTAAACACCACACTGGAGTCTTGGAGGCTGTATTAAGGATCTATGCAATGGTCATGAATTATGTCTCAACAAATGAGGACACTGCAGCATGGTACACAAGACCACCCATGACAGGACCCTGAAGCAGATCTAGCATTTTCTTTCACCACTGTACCCTTGATCCCCAATACTTTGACCTTCCCAGTCGCTTGGCAACCCAGAAAGCACTTCCTCTTCACACCTTCACACATGCTGCCCCATTGTATGGAGTAGCCTTGTTTTCTGTTCATCTTGCAACATCCCTCCTCCCCTCCCTCCCACATCAGCAAGTCCTAGGGGAGCTTGCACCCCAGCACATTCCTATCACATCTCATTATGATCCTCAGCCCTCTTCCACTTTGTAACGCTCAGCAAATTACTCATTCATTAAAGGGAAGTGTGGTCATGCAACATCCATAAGTTCGAATAAAAACGGATAGGTGGATCCTGTGTTTCTATAATTCTTCAAAAAGTAACTTTTTTCCCCCTTTTTTCCATTAATCTGTACCCTCTTCCTTCATCCTGGATACTTTCCTCAACCATAACTCCTTATAGTCTCTGCCCCCTTGAACATTGCTTTTCTGCACATCATCCTTTCAGGTTTTTTCTTCATGTTCTACACTGCATTCTGTTCTATCTTATTATTTCATGCACAGTGCCTCTCCCTGTCTGTACTGTTAACTGTTTGTGGAAGAAATAACCCTGACGATACCTTATTTCATGGTACAGTGATGGGCACATTCTTTTGAAATTAGTTTTTTAGTTACATATAAGGTAGTGGGTTTCACTGTGACACTTTCATACCTGCTCGTTCTGATGACCCTCCTGCCCAGTCTTCTCGTCCACCCACTGCCCTCTCCTGATGGCCTACTTTTTCCTCTGTGTAGCCCCCAACTTCTGTTTTAATGTTGTATATATTCCATTATCCATTTTCCCTCTTAAACCCTCTCTTAATTCACTTACCTTCCCATGGGCCTCTTTCTGGTTCATGAAATCATGGACACCTTAAATTGTGGTAGCAAGTCTGAAAACAACTGAAGAGCAAACAAACTAAACTTGATCTTTTTTTTTCTCTCTTATTTTTGCCTGATCTAGTATGAAACAACTGACAAGCATCTTTCTCCCGATGGCCAGTATGTCCCCAGAATCTTGTTTGTGGGTGAGTAGAGTGTCAATGACAGGAGACACATTCTGAAGATTATGCAAGTGCTGCCTTATCACTTCCTGTTCTATACCCATTTGATGTCGCTTCTCTATGGCCTAGGTCACCAAGCTCCAGCAAGGGGCACGACATTCCAGTGAGGGTGACATGCCTTTAAGTTTCACAGAGTCCTTTCATTAGAAAATGTAACTGCCTACCTGTTTCCACAGGTGACTTCTCTCATCTGCTTGTTTGAACTTGCCCTTTTCTGTCTCAAGCACATCTGAGAAAGAAGCACCATGGTTCGCTCACTGCCCCCAGGTGCCTCAGCTTTGAACTTGAACTTATCTGGAGATGATCTAATAAACTTAGCAGAGGCTGTATGAGTTTGTGCCCATCACCACAGGTCCCAGCATGAACCTGTGCGTAGACTCTCTATATTATATAGATACGTGTTTGCTGGATAATATATGGAGTCTGTCTCTCATGGAAGTCATATTCATTTAAGGAGAATCCATGGTTAAATCCATCCCTTAGCATAACTCACTCCCACCAAGTGGTTCACCTAGGTAACTCAGCAAAGTTTGCATTTACAAAACAGGGAAGAGAAAAAAGAACAAGAGATAGCGAAGAAAAGGAGGAAGGCTAAAAGAGAGCTTTCATTTTATAGATTTGCTACAGCTGGGATTTAGAACAGTTGGAATCAGCCCTGGGAGGGTTCTGGAGGCTGCCTAGCCAAAACTTGTGCAGGACTTCTTTTCAGTCAGAAGGTTCTGAGAAAGGATCCACCATGCCCATTGCCTTTAGCCTTAGCTCCAACTCTACAACACTCGCTTGACAGCTCACTGGTCCTCCATGTGGACTGCATGTGAGAATCACCTGGAGACCTTAGAGACGAAGCTGCCCTGGCTGCCCTTCAAACCTATGACATCAGGATTTCTGGAGGTGGGATGCAGCAGCCACAGTTTTCAAGGCCCTCCGGGTGATTCCTATGCATAGCCAGGGTTATGAGCCAGCAGTAGGTGTTTAAAGGTCTTCTGTTAATTCATTACAAAGATTAAACTATTAACTACTGCCTGTGTATCCTCCTATGCAGAAATATCATTATTCAGTCTTTGTCAAGTAAATGTCTGCCTTTGTTAATTTACTGCTCTTGGGCCAGGTCCACCATTCTGAAATGTGACAAACTCAACAAGCACGTAGATGATTCTCACCTGCCCTCCTCTGCCCAGTTTTCAGACCAGTTGCACATAAACTGTGACAGGATGAATTTATCTGTTTTAGGGGTTTTGTTGTTGTTGTTGTTTGGTTTTGCTTGTTGAGATAAGGTCTCATGTACTCCAGGCTGACCTCAAACTCACTATGTAGCCAAGGATGACCTAGAACTTCTCCTGACCCTCCTGCCTCCACCTTCCAAGTTCTAGGATTACAAGAGGAATGTCCTACCACATCCAGCCTGACAGAATAGATTTAAACCTAAAGGAATGGAAAGAAAGAAAACTCTTAAATATCTATTTTGAAAGTGTGCCTGATTGATAATTAAGTACAAAATAGTAAGAGGCGTTCCATGCTTATTTATCTCATTCTTAGTGACTTGCATTCTTTTGTTTTAAAAAATACATATGGTGTTGAGGAGAAATCCCAGCAGTTAAGAGCAATTTTCACTTAAGCATGAGGGCCTGTCAGGCAGAGACCACCAAGTTTGACTTCCCAGAACCCATGTAAAAAAAAAAAAAAAAAAAAAAGCTGAGGCTGGACAGATGGCTCAGTGGTTAAGTGCTTGCCTGTGAAGCCTAAGGACCCCAGTTCGAGGCTTGATTCTCCAGGACCCACATTAGCCAGATGCACAAGGGGGTGCACGCATCTGGAATTCGTCTGCAGAGGCTGGAAGGCCTGGTGTGCCCATTCTGTCTCTCTCTCTGCCTCTTCCTCTGTCTGTTGCTCTCAAATAAATAAATAAAAATAAACCCAAAAAAAAATTTTTTTAAAGTTGTAGCCCCATTCTGCTAGGGACACAGACCGGAGAATGGCTGGAGCTTGCTGACAGTCAGCAGCTCTAAGCTGTGAGAGGAGAGATCCTGTCTCCAGTAAGTAGGCAGCTGAGTGATAAAGACAAGAGCACTCGATGTTCTCCTCTGGCCTCTACATGCACACACATGGAATCCACACATCGGCACATACATGTACATACACCACATGCCACAACACAATACATACACAAATTTAAAAAGAAAAAAGTTAAAAGCCAGCCTGATGATTCGTGCCTGTAAGCCCAGCACCCAGGAGGCTGAGGGAGGAGGTTCTAATGAGTTTAAGGTCAGTCTGTCTACACAGTGACTTCTACACCAGCCTAGGCTACAGAGCAATACCCTGTCTCAAAAATATAACAATAGTTATATAAATGAACAACTAAACACTAGTGTTAGACATGAGTTTTGGTAGTTCTTGGCAATATAGGTCAACAGAAATATGATCGCTAAAATTTTTTTTTTTATAATGTTTCCTGCATGGTTTATCTCCTCAGTCATGGTCCACAGGACTCTGAGAAGCCGTAGGAATATGCAGGCACAGACTCAAGGCCCAGCTTCATCTCCAATGTCCTGGAAAGGGACTGTACATCATAGGGCAGAACCCTGTGCTCCCCTACGCCACCAGGACAGAGCCTGGGGAGAGTGACCTCCCAGGATATCCACGTTGGAAGATCACTAAAATTTTTAAAATAAATTTGTATTACAGAATGCTAAGGTTTTCACTCACAAAACAAGAATAACAAAACAGGTATTGTCCTGTTCTTAGCCCACTTTTAATTTTTTTTTTTTTAAAGAGAGAAATGGCACACCAGGGCCTCAGCCACTGAAATCGAGCTCCAGACGCTTGCTCCACCTAGTGGGCATGTGCAATTTTGCGCTTGGCTCACCTTTGTGCATCTGGCTAACATGGAATCTGGAGAGTAGAACATAGGTTCTTAGGCTTCACAGGCATGCACCTTAAGCCACCTCTCCAGCCCTTAGACCACTTTTGATAGGATGGCAGCTTTAAAACCCTTTCTCTAAACAGTACTGTGCAGCTATACTCCCAGCGGTTAACAGCCAGAGGCTGGGTAGCAGAATGGATGGAGTGGAGCTCCACTGTGGGACACACTGCTCCTTTCTCAGACCTGGAAGCACGTAGAGGCTGTTTGGAAACAAAACATTCTGTCCCTTGTGCTTGCTCTTTGCAGACCCATCCCTGACTGTCAGAGCCGACATCACGGGAAGATACTCAAACCGTCTCTATGCTTACGAACCTTCAGACACAGCTCTGCGTAAGTGCCACCTCCAACTTGGATGTTGCCCAAGTGGCAAACTTGCCATAGGGATGGGATAGGAGGCCCCAGTTGAGGTGGGCAAGGATACAGAGAAGCTGTTTGATGAGAATGTTCTCAGACAAATTATCTGCTCTCGTCATCATTTTTTAATTTTTTAATCTCAATTGAGGATAAATCATTTAGGATGGGGATCTTTTTCTTTAGGAAAACCCAGTGGAAGACCTGGGTTTTATCCTAGGAACCACTTCTGATCAATTGCAGTGGCTGGCCAGAGCCTCACTGTTCATTATCCACACGCTGCTTCTAATTTTAAGTGAGCATGGATGAAATGAGCCACAGTAGCCATATTCTTCAGTGTGCACACACTGGACACCTTCATCCTCACAGAGTTTTCTGCCAGGCAGTGTTGACTCTGAATAGTTAAGTATGCTGGGAAGGAGAGACTGGGCCTGGTGAGCAGGGAGGACGCTGCCGTCCATTAGCAAGGTCTCTAGGAGGAGCTGCAAGGATAAGGGGAATCATGTGCCAAATACTGACCAGTCTTGAGAGCTGCATGTGAGTTAATATGACTGAACTCTTACAGGCAGGTACTCCATACAGGAACTACCACAGTTCCATGTAGAACAGGCATGTACTGTTATTTCTAGAAGTGACTAAGCAGTTCCTCGGTGTCTATCACATGGGCCTCTTCCTTCACTAGAGAGCACACCTCATTTTCACAAATCCCTGCTGAAGGGATAGTGATGGAGACATTTGGGCTGTGGAGCAAGTTGTTGTGGCACTTGCTAATTGTGTGACTTTGAGCAAATGATTCAGCCTCTGTTTCATTGTTTAAAAAATGAGTGCTAGCCAGGCGTGGTGGCGCATGCCTTTAATCCCAGCACTCAGGAGGCAGAGGTAGGAGGATCACCATGAGCTCGAGGCCACCGTGAGACTCCATAGTGAATTCCGGGTCAGCCTGGGCTAGAGTGAGACCCTACCTTAGAAAACCAAAAAAAAAAAAAAAAAATTGAGGGCTGACACTGGAGAGGCGGCTCCACAGTTAGAGGCACTAACTTGCAAAGCCAGACAACCTGGGTTTGACTACCCAGTACCCACATCAAAGCCAGATGCAGAAAGGTGGTGCACGCATCTGAAGGTCATTTGCAGTGGCAAGAGGCCTGGGCATGTCCATTCCCATCTCCCACCTTGCAAATAAATAAACAAAAAAATCTTAAAAAAAAAAAATAAACATGTGCTAGTAGTTTTCTTGATGAAATCATGGCAAACACACCATTATTTAGCATTTATGTTTCACATGATTTTTTTTCCTAATTATTTTTATTTATTTATTTATTTATTTATTTGAGGGAGACAGATAAAGAGAGAACGGGTGCACCAGGGCCTCTAGCTACTGCAAACGAACTCCAGACGCGTGTGCCACCTTGTGCATCTGGCTTATGTGGGTTCTGGAGAATCAAATCTGGCTTCTCAGGCTTTATAGGCCCTCCTCATGCTTTTAAAATAACTTGCAGTCGCTGCACACACCTAGCAAGTATTTTTCATGAACACGATTTAAATTTTGCTTCTAAATTAACCAACATTGTTTGCTGTTGGCAGAGCTTGTAGAGATTTTGGGGGGTGGGGAGAGGAGACTGGAGGGGAGCTGAGATTGTCACAAAAAGCCATTACGTTTAGCTATAGGGAAACATCTTACAATATGATTATCAACATGACTGAAAAGCACCCCATTAAACAAACCCATTGAATAAGTTTGGATATAAGATATGAGGTTTATTGTATTTACTGGTGTGATTTCTGACGCCATCTCAATTGCCCTAACTTCTCACCCGTTAGTGTTGGACAACATGAAGAAAGCTCTGAAGCTGCTGAAGACAGAATTGTAGAGGAAGAACAAACCCCGCAAGCTCTTCACTTGGTCTTGGGCCTGAGGCTGGGAACCAGAGCCTAGACCAGAGGAAGGAGAGGCCCTGTGCAGATGCTGGTTAGATTAGGGTTTCATGTTGTAACAGCTATGTTGGCTTTTTTAATATATGGTTTCAAGCATACATGTGTGAACACAATATTGTTACCTGCTATAGTAAGGCATGGATTTTCTAAAAAATAAATCCTTTTGTGGACACTCGAACTGAAGGTGTTTCATAGTGAAGCTATCTGGGCTGGAGAGATGGCTTAACGGTTAAGCGCTTGCCTGTGAAGCCTAAGGACCCCGGTTCGAGGCTCGGTTCCCCAGGTCCCACGTTAGCCAGATGCACAAGGGGGCGCACGCGTCTGGAGTTCGTTTGCAGTGGCTGGAAGCCCTGGCGCGCCCATTCTCTCTCTCTCCCTCTATCTGTCTTTCTCTCTGTGTCTGTTGCTCTCAAATAAATAAATAAATAAATAAAAACTCATAGTGAAGCTATCTGAACACCCGGTATGGTTGCATTTTCCCGTCACCCCAGTACCTGGGCAGCTGAGGCAGGAGCATTACTGGGCAGCCTGGGAGACAGAGAGAGACCTCCCCCATCTTAAAAACCGAAAAAGAAAGGCCGGAGAGATGGCTTAGCGGTTAAGCACTTGCCTGTGAAGCCTAAGGACCCCGGTTCAAGGCTCGGTTCCCCAGGACCCACGTTAGCCAGATGCACAAGGGGGCGCACGCGCCTGGACTTTGCAGTGGCTGGAGGCCCTGACGCACCCGTTCCCTCTCTCTTTCTCTCTGCCTCTTTCACTGTCTGTTGCTCTCAAATAAATAAATAAACAAACAAGCAAAATTAAAAAAACTGAAAAAGAAAAAAAATGCGAGAGGAGAGAGAGAGAGGAAAGGGCCGAGGGAATATGGGAGGGAGGGAGGAAGGGAGGGAGGAGAAAAATAGCTATTGGCTTCTGGCACATTCACCCAACAGGACCACTGAGCACCCACACAACGCTCCCACACAAATGGACAAGACAGTCAATGCTAACTCCAACCCTGAAGGTTGTCATCTTGCTGCACAACAGGGTCTAAAAGTGGACATGAGCTTAATCACAGGAGCACTAAACTAAATGCCATATGCCGTAGCGTGGAAGACTATGGAGGGAGGCAGGCCCGGGACACTGCGGTCCTGTGCAGACGCAGTGTTGCTGTGCTAGCCAGAAACTGCCTGATGCCCACTTACTAATTGTGGTTTGATGGTTAAAGTTTGGCCCTACCTATAGGAAAGGTGGCTTTCTCCTGCTGAAGACTAACCTAGTAGAAAGATAATCCAAAGAACATGTGCACACTTAAACATACCCAGGGGGATTCCAGGGAAGCAGCCTTGTCACATATGGACAATCAAAGACCTAGAGAACTGGCCTGGGATAAACTCGGGTTGACTTGTCTCATCTTTTCGGCATGTGACTGTCTGGGAGAAGAGCAAAGGACACTGAAGGAAGGCAGTGATGCAAAGACCAGAGGTCACTGCTGTTTGGAAAAGTGAGAGGGTGTGGCATCCGGCCAAGGAGCAGCCTTACCTGTTACCTCACCTCCACCATCTCACGTTCATTCGTTATTAAGCAGACTTCCTTGGCCCCTGGACTGAGCTGGTTTATACAACCCTTCACATGCTGGTTGTCTATTGCTTGCTTTGATTGGCTTTTCTTCTGAACAGATCCCTAAGCATTATCAATTTTTCCCAGGGTGCCTTCCTGCCCTTTTCACTTATTACACTAACTGGTAGGATGCGCACACACTGGTGACTCAGTGACACAAATCCTAAGCTCAAATGTCACAGGGACCTCAGTTCCCCTTTCACAAGCAGTTGCCCTACATGTACTGGAAGAAGTCAAACATTCCATCTAGAGAAAGCTCTCTGAGAGCTGACACAGGAGGAACACAGAGTTTTAAAGTTTATCAACAAATAATTTGGATGACAATCCATAAATGTTCTTTTGCAGTCCAAAAAAGTAACATTTATTTCTTTTATCAAGCTGCTGTAAAACAATGTTAGGTCCTTAAATTTTTACTGAGCAAAGCCAAGCATGGCAATGCAAGCTTGTAATCCCAGCACCCTGGAGGTTGAAGCACAAAGATCTCAAGTTCAAGGATATCTGGGCTACATATAGAATTTAAGGCGTGAGCTATATAGACTCAAAGTTGTGGCAAAAGCAGTGACAGAGATGGAGAGGTGACTCAGCAGTGAAGGCACTTGCCTGCAAAGCTTAATGACCTGGGTTCAATTCTCTAGTACCATGTAAATCCAGATATACAAAGTGGTGAGTCTGGAGTTCATTTGCAGCAGCTGGAGGCCCTGGCACACCCATATTCATTCATTTATTCATTCTCTCTCTCCCTCTCTCTCTCTCTCTCTCTCTTTGCAAATAAGTAAATAAAAATACTTTGTGGGCTGGAGAGATGGCTTACCGGTTAAGCGCTTGCCTGTGAAGCCTAAGGACCCCGGTTCGAGGCTCCGTTCCCCAGGTCCCATGTTAGCCAGATGCACAAGGGGGAGCATGCGTCTGGAGTTCGTTTGCAGAGGCTGGAAGCCCTGGCGCGCCCATTCTCTCTCTCTCCCTATCTGTCTTTCTCTCTGTGTCTGTTGCTCTCAAATAAATAAATTAAAAATTAAAAAAAAAATACTTTGTAAAGAAGCCAGGCAAGTTAGAACATACCTTTAGTTCCAGCACTTGAGACGCTGACATAGGAAGTAGAAAGATCATCATGAGTTTGGGGCTACAGAGTGAGTTCCAGGTAAACCTGGGCAAAAGTGAAACCTTATCTCAAAGAAATTTTTTAAAAAAGTATTAGGGGTTGGGAAGATGGCTTAGCAGTTAAGGCGCTTGCCTGCAAAGCCAAAGGACCTAGGTTCAATTCCCCAGGACCCATGTAAGCCAGGTATACATGTGGCACATGCATCTGGAGTCCATTTGCAGCAGCTGGAGCCCTGGCACACCACACCCATCCTCTCCCTCTCTCTGTCCCCTCTTTCTCTTTCTCAAATAAATAAAATTAAATTAAAAAAATAAAGAAAAAAGGCATGAATAACATTCATGACTCTGACTCAGTCTCCTCTACTTTGAGAATTTATCCCAAAGAAATCATTCAAAGAGAGAATTCTAAGACCATGTCAATAGCAACATTATGCATACTGAAAAAATCAGCAATTCCCAGATATAGTAGGTTCTTAGATTTAAACACAAAATGAGCAAGCTGACATCAATAAAAGCAATAAGCACTGCAAAACAGAGTTAGTGAAAGGAAATTATGAATTTCTGTACTATATCTGCAACTACAAAAATGTTTAAAAAGCACTGAAGATTCAGACATGAAAATATTGGTTGTAAGCTCATGAAGATATTAGCAATATCTATAGTTATTACTAAATTGATCTCTTACCATTCATAATCTTTCATTTGTGCTTAAATTTCAAGTGAAAATGTATTTTCTGGATGATTTCTCTGAGAAATAAGAGTACTACAGAATGTTATGACTAAAGCAGTCTGCAGAGTTTTATGTACAGCTACTAAAGAAAAAAAAAACACATTAGTACACAGTGCGAGTGTAAAACTGTCAGTCATTGGGATGGAGAGATGGCTTAGTGGTTAAACGCCTGCCTGTCAGGCCTAAGGACCCCGGTTCGAGGCTCGATTCCCCAGGACCTATGTTAGCCAGATGCACAAGGGGCGCACACATCTGGTCTGGAGTTCCTTTGCAGTGGCTAGAGGCCCTGGCGTGCCCATTCTCTATGTACCTATCTGCCTCTTTCTCTGTCTGTTGCTCTTAGATAAATAAATAAATAAACAAAACCTGTCAGTCATCATGGAAAACAGTATGGAGGTGTGTCAAAATCACCACTCACCCAGCAACCCTACCTCTGTGTGTGCACCCCAATCAACATATAGTCCAGCAACCCCACTTGTGTGTACTGAAAAGACCCAAAAGCAGGGTACAGCCAGCTGTCTTTACACGCATGCTCACAGCAGCACTACCCACGAACGCTAACAGTTGGAAGCAACCCAAGCGTCCATCAACAGATGAATGCATAGACAAAATGCAGCCCATACGTGTAACGGGCTGCTGTTCAGTGCTAAGAGGAAGGAAACCCTGGCGTGCGTTATAGCGTGGATAGACCATGAAGACATTACGCAGGCTAAGTGCAAAAGCAGGCCACAAAAAGACAAACACTCCAAAATTCCGCTTAGCTGAGATACCTAGGGTGGGCTTCACAGAGAGTATATATGTATATATGTATATACATGACTGGTTGTCAGAGGCTGAGGAGGAAGGAATAGGAAATTGTTGGATGGCTACAGTACTTCAGTTCATAAAGACAAGATGTTCTGGAAATGAATGATGGTGACAGTTGCAAAATATAAATGTACTTAATGTCACTGAATTATATGCTTAAAATGGTTAAATAAATTTCATACTGTGTGTATAATTTGTGGTGAATATAGATATATGTATATACATATATACATACATACATACATACATACATACATACATATATACACATACATACAAATTGTTTTATCTGAAGGGGGAGAAGCGTTTATTTTATTTTTTGGTTTTTCGAGGTAAGGTCTTGCTCTAGTTCAGACTGACCTGGAACCCACTAGGTAGTCTCAGGGTGGCTTTGAACTCACGGTGATCCACCTACTTCTGCCTCCCAAGAGCTGGGATTAAAAGTGTGTGCCACCATATCCAGAAGAAAAAAGACATTTTTAAAATGATAATTGGGCTGGAGATGGCTCATGGCTCAGCAGTTAAAGTACTTGCTTGTAAAGCCTAATGGCTAAGATTCAATTCCCTAGTACCCGTGTAAAGCCATACTGACAAAGTGGGACATGAGTCTGTAGTGGCAGGAGGGCCTGGCACACCCACCCTCTCTCTCCCCTTGCAAATACATGAATGAAAATATTTTTTTAATATTATTTGTTCACTCATTCATTTATTTGAGAGAAAGAGAAAGAGGCAGGGGGAGGGAGAATAGGTGCGCCAGGACCTCCAGCCACTTTGAACAACCTCCAGATGCATGTGCCACCTTGTGCATCTGGCTTATGTGGGTACTGGGGAATTGAACCTGAGTCCTTAAGCTTTGCAGGCAAGTGCCTTAACTACTAAGCCATCTCTCCAGCCCCTGAAAAAATATTTTTAAAAGGTCAGCCTGGGCTAGAGTGAGGCCCTACCTCAAAAACAAAAGCAAACAAAAAAATGTAATGCTGATAACATTGCCCATAAAAGATGGTCAACATGCCTGATTAAGCCACTGTCACCTGTTTCAGAACCCCTCTTCTTCCAAGGATCATCTGCGTCTGTTTTGTTCTTTTACTATCAGTACTCTTAGGTAGCCGCCCAGCCTTCCTACCAGGGAGACAGGATGGGAGGGACAGAAAAAGCTCAACAAGGAACAGACCTTTCTCCAGCTAGACCTCAAAGTGCAATGTAAAAGCCACATGCCAAGTTATGACCTCACCTCTGCATAAAAGTAAGATATGAAAGTAAACAAAAGTGATTTCACCCCACTAGAGGTGGGCAAGTCCAGCCCTTGACGCACCTTTGAGCACACAGGGAACTCCCGCGAGCCCTCACTGGGGAGTGAGTCCCAAGCTGGGTTTCCTCAAACAAATGATGAGCAGTGGCCTGGACTATGGCAAGGACTTCCCTTTTCCCATTTTCCATGCTACTCAGTTACAACAGGACACCCAAGATAAACGACACTGTTCTCTCAGACTAAGATGGCTTAGCGATTAAGGCCCTTGCCTGCAAAATCTCAGGTCCCCAATTCCATTTCCAAGTAACCATGCAAGCACAAGGTGGCACATACATTTGCTCCTTTGTAGTGGCTAGAGGCCATGGCTCACCCATTCTCTCTCTCCCCCTCCCTCCTTCTCAAATAAATAAATATTTTTTAAAATACTAGTATCCCAGTACTTTGGGAGACAGAGGTAGGATTGCTGTGGGTTCGAGGCCACCCTGAGACTACATAGTGAATTCCAGGTCAGCCTGAGCTATAGCAAGATCCTAACTCAGAAAACCAAAAATAAATAATAATAAAACAAAGAAATACTATATAATAAATGTGGTTGCTAACATTTTTCAGTACTTTTTCAGCTGAAAAAAAGTAATACATTTGCATGTATTTATTGTATTTTGGAAAGAATGAATAAACTTGAACAGCTTGACAAATATTTAGAAAGACCGTAGGAGGGTTTGGATCAAGGAAACCAAAAACTAAGTCCCACCCTTCATTTCCTCTCTGTCCGTGAAAGGTTCCATTCAGGGGCATATTAGCAAGGTTGAGTGTACAAAACAGGTTTTTATATGGAACAAACATGCTGTTACCCGAAGAATAGTTTCTAAGATGAATTTAAGCCAAGGGAGCTCAGATTTTAGAAATTATAGCCCAACTTTTCTCCCCCTTTGCATTAGCATTATTTTCCTAGCTAAAATTTCACCCTCAACATCAAAGCCAGCTAGGCAAATGTTCTAAATGTTCTAAAGAACATGCAAACAGGGAGGGACTGTTTGAGTAATTAGTTCCTTTTTAAGGAAATGTGAGGCTTGGAAGGAGAGTCTTGGGCTTGCTGCAGAGACATCTGTTGTTATGTGAGAACACACACCCATCTGAACTATCCCTCCTCAGACACCACAGCCTGTTGGTGGCGTTTTGGCCACATGGGCAGTGGCCCTCCTGCCGTCACAGGGTAGCCATTCGTGGTGAGGGATGGACATGCTCCGGTGGGCTCTGAGACACCGTGGAATGGGGGCATCTAAGCAGCCATCATAAATGCACCATAAAGCAGCTGGCAATCGCACCCCCACATCTGCCTAAGCAGAGGAAGTCCAGCTGCACTTCTCTGGGCCCGGCTTTTTTTTTTTTAAAAATTATTTTTAATTACTTGAGAGTGGCAGACAGAGAGAAAGAGGCAGACAGAGAGAGAAGATGGGCATGCTAGGGCTTCCAGCCATTGCCAAGTGAACTCAAGACATATGTGCCCCCTTGTGCATCTGGCTAATGGGGGTCCTGGGGAGTCAAGCCTCAAACACACACACACACACACACACACACACACACACGCACACAAGCACGTACACACACCCAAACACGTACATAAACCCACACAGGCCTGTAGGGAAAAAAAAGACTCACCCAGCCCAGGCTCTGATTTGTACCGGGTTGGCTCAAATCAAGCCATCGCTATGAGCACAAGCTAACATGTTCTGTGTGATGGCCTCTTTCACAGCAAGCATTTATGTTAACAAAAGTATGTTAGGAGATTCCACAACCTTATCAGATTTTGAAATGCACCAAAAGGGCCGAGATGGCTCAGCAGTGAAAAGCACTTGCTTGAAATGCACCTAAACAGGAAAAATACAGAATGCCTTACAGGAAGACAGAACTGAAAAAAAAATCTCCCGTCAGATACCATTAACTATCCCGTTCCTGGCACAGTAGAAATACAGTCAGTGTTGTCTCCAGAGCTCAGTATGGCATCTAAAAGTAGGCCACTCCTGTTTCCCTGGAAGTTGGTGCCACGGCGTCTTAGAGGGGACATACCAACAAAACGCTCTAAAATTCCTTGGTCTACAGCTATCAAGATTAGTGCCAAGGAGACATCATGCGCAAGACGCCCATGCAAGACAGGAAATGAGTCACTACTAGGAAAGAATATGTGCATTCTTAACAAGATGAACGACTCTGGGCTGGGGAGATGGTTCAGTGGATAAGGGACCTTCCAGACAAGTAGAGTACCTGAGTTGGGATCCCCAGAAACCAAGAAATATGTAAAAGAATTAATAAATACAACTGGTTTCTTTAAAAAACAATCTCGATAAGTAAACAATACTCTTCTCACCATGTAGATAATACTAAGTGAAACATTTCAAGGAAGTGTCTGAGGATAACCAGCAGTGCTGGAGTCCATGACCGGGGCTTGATTAGACACTAAAATAGTAATGCCCAGCTCCTAGTCCATCCAAGAACCTACAGTGGGAAGAAGCCTATCCAATGAGGTCTGTCAATTCATCTACTGTCTTCCTTTAATTCAATTACGCATACACAAAGAAAGTTTTCCAACTTTTAATTTTTTTAACATAATATACAGAACCACAATATTATTTCACTTTCCAATTATGGGAAATGTGACAATCAAATATGTTGGAATTTGATGACTTGCTGTTACAATACTGTGAAATTTCATGAAAAAAGTTACCTTTAAGATAATCAGATACCTTTTTGCTACATGGGCCAATTTATTTACTGTAATCTATTTTAAAATGTAGTTCTGGACTTCAAATCATTAAAAAAAAAAAAAAAAAGAATATCAAGATTAGGTCAAGGTACATTCCAAATTACCCAAACTCATTGCATTTTGAAGGCCGAAGATAAATGTTAGGCATGATAACATCTGAGGCCATATTTCCTTTGTACTTGACTATAAAAGTCAAAACTAAACCACAATTTTCCTAAAGACATAGCTATTTCTACCATACATTGATGTAATCATGAAATACTACTAAAACTAAATCATCACTTTTATATTAACACTTTTTTACCACAATACATCTTTCCTTAAAAAAACAAAAAATATTGGGAATTTGGATTTCCCTTACTGAGCTTCACAGAATGCTCTTACTTGCCTGCCTTCACAAACATTAACTCTTTCCATCCAGTGGGATATATCTGCACAGCACAGTATTACATACAGACAGTCCAGTGAGACAGATATTTAAGTTCACAATGTGATCAACACAGTAGTGCCATACAAAGTTTGTCTGCAGGTAAAAATGCTAAGAAAGGCCACAGTTGACAGTGCCGGACACTGAGTACAGTAGATCACAGGTACCACGAGTTTCCTTAATTATTTGTATATATTTTTTTTAGCAATAGAAACAGAAAAACTTATTTAGAGAAACATAAGAATAAAAATACATAATTCCACTGTTGATAGCGTGATTTTTCAGATAGTTTTCCTTGTTAAGTGAGCTAGTTAGCTTAACTTAAAATTAGAGAAAGTGAACAAGATCATATGAAAGCTCTTCTTTGCATTCTCATCAAAGGAAAGCACTGGGGTTAGCTCGGGGATCTTTCTGGTTTCTGTATCTGTAGGTCAGCCAAACACCCAGGATCTAGAATTTAAAAAAAAAAAAAAGGAAAAATAAGTTTTGTACATATTCAGTTCATTAATAAAGTAACTGAAACCTCTCAATGACTTTGCTTGTTTTTGTTCAAAGGAGTTTCTTCTCTTGTCCAGTCTAATCTCATTACATTCATCTATCAAATTTTTGCATAGGAGTAAATAGACCAAAAATTCCTGTTATAAAGTCAATGCCAGAATTGTAAGATGTCCTGATTCCAAGCTACAGATCGTCTGGTTCACTGCAGAACGAGCCTTTAAGGAAAATATGTATGACTGCTTCTCAAAACTTGTCATGCTAAAGTGTGATGCTGTGTCCTCTGGTCAAAGACGCCCCAGGCACACTAGGGAAGGGCTGAGTTGTTCGCACATACCTCTGTAAAGCTGAAGAAGAGGCCAATACCACCCACAAACCTCAGAACCTCTCCAGCGTACTCTCCAATGATCGGAGCACACGGCGAGCACGGGTGGCCACTTTTAACGCAGCTCTGTGTCAAAGGAAGGACCTGTTATTCTACAACACACTTTAAAAAGGCGCATTAAAAGCTACACCACAACAAAAAGTGGGTCTGGGCATCACATCTAATTTTGAGCATAAATTGTCAGTTGCATGCGAATTCCTAAGATGACCATGTGGTGTTGGTAGGATCCTTCCCCCTACGGAGGGGGCTTGTAGAGATGGTGAGATAGTCACTCCCATATCTAGGTTGCGTTCTGTAAGACTCCATTCTACCAGAATGGAGAGATTTTTGTGCTAGTTTTGATGATGATGTGTTATGACCTGAGACATCCAGCTGACAGCCACCAAACAGGGCTCTGAAAAACCCAATTTTACAACAACCACTGAGTGGGTAGAGAGCCTCATGCCACACATGAGGTTCAGTGGCTGCCAATGTCTAATTTCAGCTTCATGAAACCCTCACCAGAGGACTCAGCTCATCACACCTAGACTCCTCTGACTCATAGGAACTGTACGATAATAAATGGGCATCATTTTAGGCCATGAAGTTTTGACGATGTTACACAGCAAGAGAAAATGAATACAGATTCTGCAAAAATAATAATAACTTCACAAAAGAGGCCTCATTGAAGAGATAACTAACTTCCAAGACAGCTGGTAAGAGGCGTTGCCTCAAACATACATACACAAGAGCCTCCTAGTGAGTCCCATCCAGAGACCCTCCTCATGCGGGATTGGCTTACTGCTTGGGGATCGGGTGTCTGGCATAAGACATGAGGATGGGTCTCACCAGTCTACCAGTACCCAACCCCAAGCAGAATGGGTGAGAAATTATGATGAGGAAGAAGGCAGTGAGAGCAGCACAGCTCTGAGTCTTCCATGTTGGAGCTTGTCTGGCTGGTTAAGAAAGCCAATGTAGAATTACAGCTCCTTGTCCTTGCAAAAATAAATAAATAAAAAGAAAGAAAGCCCATGTAAGCCAGGCGTGGTGGTAGGAGAACTGCCCTGAGTTGAGGCCAGCCTGCAGCTCCAGAGTTTTGAGTCCAGCCCAGGCTATAGTGAGACCCTGCCTCCAAAAATCAAAACAAACAAACAAAAAAAAAGAGCATTCTTCCTGCTACCTCTGTGCTATGCCAAAACTGAGATCACTTAAACACTTCTTCTAAATCTTTAAGACTAATTCATCATTTCCTTCCTAATTTGTTCTAGGAAGAGCCCAGTAAGAAAGAAGTGAGGGCAGGAAAATAAAAGCTGTGTGCCTGACTGGGCCCTGGAAGATTCAGATGTCAGGCAAATGTTACAGTCATGTATATAAAATGTATGACAGGGCTAGTGGTAAAGGAGCTTGCCTGCAAATCTTAAGGACCCAGGTTCGATTCCTCAGTACCCACATAAGCCATATATGCACAAGGTGGCACAAGCAGATGGAGTTCATTTGCAGTGGCTAGAGGCCCTGATGTGCCCATTCTCTCTCTCTCTCTCTCTCTCTCATTCTCACTCTCTCTCTCTCTCTCTCTCTCTCTCTGCTTCTCTCTCAAATAAATAAATAAACTTTAAAAAGAAAATGGCTCCTTTAAAAAACTTGTATGATACAGGTATATGTCAAAATATTTGAAATACAATTCAGTATCAGAAAGCCCATTTCGACTCCACTAATCATCCTCAATCTACATGTAATACAGTAAAAGAAAAAAAAAAAAAAGAATTCTTTGGACTTACAGCCAGACAGGTGTCATTTGGATTAAAACTTCGGAAGCCACAGCAGTTTAGATTTCTCTGGATGTCATTTCGAGCACTTGCTGTGTTGTTCCAGCCCACCTCCAAAAGCTGACCCTAGGAAACGCATTTTATAAACTCATTAGAAGATGCCGCTCCTGCAGAAAACACACAAGGCCAACGCCTGCAGCCTTCAATACTCAGTGTACATGGAGTCAGGACCCTCTCCACTCTATTAGGACCTTCTGAAGGGTGACCCCCTCCGTGTGAACGAACATGAAGGCACAAATTTTAGCCTACAGCTGCAAAAGTCCCAGCTTTTACAAGCAATTTACAAGTAGCACTTGGCTCAAAGGTGTAATTCTCTGTCAAAGTGTAACAAGGCAAAGTTGTTGTCAGTCCAAGACAGAAAGCCGTATTTTCTCTATAAATGGAAAGTTTGAAAAGAATAATTGCTAGACGGTGACCACAAGCATTCCGGAGCAAATGTCTCACCGCACATGATGGTGCAAAGACCAGTAAACAACTTCCAGCGGTAGCAGTTCTTACACAATCAGAACTAAATCCTACATACAGGGGACAAAAACCATTCACACCTATGGTTTCTCTAGTCCCCTCAGTCCCACTAGCCCACTCAGGAACAAGGAGGGAGACAGCTCAGGGGTAAAATAGTATTCTGGACAAGAAGCTGTTTTATAGTCACCTCCACCCCACCCCCTCGCCACATTGCCACTTTTATTTTTTCATATACAAGCTACACAAAATAAGGTAAAATAAGGTAGAAGGAAGGTCTGCTTACCTGCTGCTCCTGATTCAGAGCTAAACAAGCACAGGAAACAGAGAACTGAACAATAAATACAAGGAGGAGGATGATCATGTACTGAGAGTTAGCAGTTAAGGACATTCCTAAGTGCTCTGAAAGCAGCAAGACGGAGGTGCTGACATGACGTTCAAATGCCCTCGAAGCAACTCACCCAGAAAACAGAACAAATGACACACAGAGAAAACTCAAATAAATACACAAAAATTGCTATTTTGTCAACACATTGTAAGTTCATGTAGAAAATCAGGAATAATTATGGATGCAGTGCATGTTGGCTCACATCTGGAATCCCAGCACTGGGAAAGCAGAAGCCAGAGGACTGATATAAATTCAAGGCCAGCCAATGCTACAAAGACCTTGTCTCAAAAGACAAAACAAAAGTAATTTGATTGCCTCATAAGCCCAAATAAAAAGTAAATGCTTAAAAAAAAAGAAGCAGGACTGGAGAGATGGCTTAGCAGTTATGGTGCTCGCCTGCAGAGCCTGAGGACCCAGGTTCAATTCCTCAATACCCACTTAAGGCCAGATGCATGTGGAGTTCATCTGCAGTGGCTGGAGGCCCTGGAGCACCCATTCATCCTCTCTCTTTCTCTCTCTCTCCCTCTCCCCCCATCTCCCTTTCTCAAAATAAGTAAATAGCATTTTTTTTAAAAAAGCAATCTCTGGGGCTGGAGAGATGGCTTAGCAGTTAAAGTGCTTGCCTGCAAAGCCAAAGGACCCAGGATCAATTCCCCAGTACCTACATAATCCAGATGCACAAGGTGGTGCATGCATCTGGAGTTCGTTTCCAGCGGCTGAAGACCATGGTGCATCCATTCTCTCCCCCACTTCTCTCTCTCTCAAATAAATAAAAATAAAAAAAAAAATAGGATGTATGTCTTCTGTGTTTCAGATATAATTTCTTGGATTGTCACTAAAATATAAACATTGTTTTATCCAAAAAATGGCCAAACACTTCAGAATTTAATTCAGAACAAAATGCAAATTCTCAACTCTCTAAAATAAGTAAGTATTAATAGCTATAAGCTTTCTTAATATTAAGTCTGAAGAGCACACCGCTAAATTCTGAGCCAAATATTATTGAAAGAAGCCACTGAGTTCAGTTTTACTGAATTTGCAGGAGAAAACCAGGACTACACTGAGCTCGCAGGACGCTGCATCAGGTCATATGTTACCCCGACAGACACCCTTCATATTAGATGGGCAAACAGGCACCAGGCTTTCTAGAAATCGCTTTCTGGGAATTAGTTTCCTTATGGTGATATTAAATGAGTAGCAACCACTAAGATAGTAATCAACAGTAAGAAAAAGCAGCACCAGTTTAGGGTTAAAAAGTCCTGATTATTATTATTATTATTTTTTTTTTTTTTGCAAAGGATACAAAAAACAGCAACACTTGGTGGTGTTTGACGGCTCCAATGAGCCCCACCAGTGCAATGAGAAACAAGAAGATGCCCACAGCGATGACCACGCCCACCACTCGCAGGCTGGAGATCAGCCCAAAGCCGATGCCCCAAGCAGCAATTCCGATCAGCAACAGGCTCACCAGCTGGGGAAAAGAAAAAAGTTGTTTGTGAAATGCCAATAGCAGGTTCCGTACATCTCAGGATCATACACACAGCTGCAACCGTCCATCAGTAGCCACAAGAGAGCGGTTTCAGAACCCCCCACATATACCAAAGTCAAGTTCCATTTAAAATGGTGGCCTATTTTCATAGACCCTCGGTACATGTACACTTCTGTAAACCTCAGAACACCTCTGCATGACACAAAGTAGCTAATAAAATGCCAGTGCTCTGCCAAGTATCTGCTGCACTGCATTGTTAAGGGAAGACCAGATAAAAATAATTGCCAATGTTGCATTTTTTTTCTGAATATATGTGGTCCAGTGGGTTAAATCCATGTATGTAAAACCCAATAATAAAGAAGGTTTGCTGAACATACACGAGGGGTCTCAGGGGATGGTGCTGGGTTTGTTTGTTTTGCATGTTCATGTCTGTGTGATGTGTGTCCATGTGTGTACGTATATTCATACATGTATGTGGATGTGCATACACATGTGTCAGTAGAGACAGGTGGTCGACATGAAGTTATCACCCTCAGTCATTCTACTTAATTCTTTCAGGGTTTCTAGTCAGCAAGCCCTGCCTCCAACTCCCCAGTGGTGAGATTTTAGGTGTGTGCCACTGTACCTGACACGTAGGTGCTGGGGAAGCAAACTCAGATCCTCAGGCATGCACAGTAAGCATATTACCCACTGGGCCATCCCTCTATCCCCATATAATGCTGGCTTTCATTAAGATCCTTTTCTAAAGAATACAAGACTAACAATTATCTAGAAAAGAAATGTGGCGCCCCACAGGTCTGGTTCACGAAACCTACACGCATTGCTACTTAAGCTGTTGAGGTGAGAGTGAACGTACAACTGGGCACCCACACAGCTCGGCCTGCCGTTCAGTCTGTTTATACAGAAATCATCTTCTCTTTCAAAGCCCAGTTGGACTGCAGCCTCCTCTGTCCTCCCACTCCCCATGTGGCTGTGCCAATCTCTCCCTCCGCAGCGATGTGTGTTCCCTGAATGGGGTTCTGCCGTGCCCCTCTCGCTGCTCACACAGTCTGCTTTCACACCTGTCTCCAGGAGACAAGACAAGCTGAGAAGAACTCTCACCTTCTTACCTCTGGGTATGTCCAAAACTTATCACAGGCCCTGAGCCGTGGGCAACACCCACACAGTGTTCACACAACTGCTGTTAAGTGAACTCCCTCCTGTCTACGTCACTGTCTAGACCAGCAGGACTCACAGAGGGCTGAGAGGCCATTAAAACAACAAGACGCACAGTCTAAGAAATCTTAGCTCTTTAGAATGAAATAGAATTTGAACAAGAAATCATTTCATACTCCAATCATTTTATTTATATTTATCAAACACTAACAGAAGAACTTAGAAACCATGGCTAATGTTTAGGATGGATAAAATGCAAAGTTAAAACTGAGAGATAAAAACAAAACTGCTAAATATTGTGCATACATTTATATTTTTATCCAAGATACTCGTGTCCTGCCCAAAGATTAAAACCTGAGAATACAGGAAACCACGTGTAGCGTGGCAGAATGGAGTTACAGGGACGGCCTCCTCCCGTTCTCGGCGCTCCTTACCGACGGGCCCTCGGCCGATTTCACTTTGGTCACCCGCTCACAGCCCTCTCACAATTTTAAACGGCTCTGGGGTGCGAACAAGTCCTCCAGCCCTTCACAAGGTAGCTGGTTTCTGATGCTGTAACATCTAAATATAACACATTTCCTCTCACGCGCTGTAGATGGCAGAAGCCTGCAGGAGGTGTGAGGAAGAGGGGCCTCGCTCAGCGCCGCTGCGTCTCGGGAGCAGGCCCCGAAGGTGGTGCGGGGGCACACAGAGCAGAGCGACTGGCTGCGGGAGTTAGTGGGTCTCCAGCAAAATGGAGCCAATAGAAAATACCTATGCATATATCTATTTGAAGACAAGAAAGGCTATAAAGAATTGGCTCCAGGGCTGGAGAGATGGCTTAGTGGTTAAGCGCTTGCCTGTGAAGCCTAAGGACCCTGGTTCAAGGCTTGATTCTCCAGGACCCACGTTAGCCAGATGCACAAGGGGCACACACATCTGGAGTTCGTTTGCAGCGGCTAGAGGCCCTGGAACGCCCATTCATTCTCTCTCTCCTTTATCTATCTATCTGCCTCTTTCTCTCTGTCTGTCACTTTCAAACAAATAAATAAATAAAAAATAAACAAAAAAATTAAAAAAAAAAAAAAGAATTGGCTCCACAAGATGGCTTAGCGGTTAAGCACTTGCCTGTGAAGCCTAAGGACCCCAGTTCGAAGCTCAATTCCCCAGGACCCACTTAAGCCAGATGCACAAGGGGGTGCATGCATCTGGAAGTCGTTTGCAGTGGCTGGAAGCCCTGGTGCACCCATTCTCCATTCTCTCTCTCTCCTTCTCTCTCTCTTTGTCATTCTCAAATAAATAAAAACAAAAAAAATTTTTTTTAAAGAACTGGTTCCACATGCAAGTCAAAAATTTGGAGGGCATATTATTGAAGACTCCACATACTTGGGCTGCAAAGCCACTGAGAAATCTTGCTGGAACTGAACTGATAACCTCCTCCATGTGAACCAGCTGACAGAAAGCTGGAAGAAGCCATTCTACATGTAGTTCAATGAGAGAAAGAGATACCACCAGTGAAGATACTCAACAGTGGACACTACAAGCCTTATAATAGGCCAGCCAGGCCAAATGAGTCAACAGCAACAATAGTGGCACATCTATCATGGTGGAAACCAACTGCCCTCCAATTGGACTGGAGGCCCGCTCCATGGAGGAGAACACATCTCTGATACTGAAAACTTAAAACAGGGGTAATCATAAGCCCTAAGGGTGTAACATCTGCTGATGTCTGGATAAATGTATATACTATGCTTATCAAACTGCCCAGTAAGCACTTCTCTTAATATTCATACCCTTATATTAACGCTACTCTCACTTTGGGTAGAGAATCTTCTCCTTTCAGATGGCATTGATCTTGGGATGACTCAGAAGGTATCATAGTGCTGGAAAGAAGTGACTCGAGTACTGAGTAACATCTCAATCACACCTTTCAAGGCTCAGGGTCTAATGTGGAAGAGGTGGCGGAAAGAATGTAAGAGCCAAAGGAAGGGTAGGTCTCCTTACAATGTGCTCCCTCCAGACAGAAAATGGCCTGGATATCCATGACCTCATAGCGCCTGACACTACCTACACAAGACCATCATAGGAGGAATAGATCATGACATCAAAATAAAAGAGAGACTGATTGAGATGGGGAGGGGATATGATGGAGAATGGAGTTTCAAAGGGTAAAGTGGGGGGTAGGGAGGCTATTACCATAGGATATTTTTTATAATCATGGAAAATGTTAATAAAAATTGAGAAAAAAAAAGAAATCCTCCCCCCCAAAAAAATTTAGAGGGCAGACCAGCAGGCTAGACTCTCAGGCAGAATTCCTTCTTCCTTGAGAAGCCACAGTGGATGCTCTTAAAGGTTTCCACTGACCAGAATAGTTCATTCACACAGTCTATGAAGGCAAGCTTGATTTACTTAAGGCAACTGGCTGTAAATGTCGGTCACAGCTACAAAATACCCTCAAAGTACTATCCACACTAGTGTTGGACCAAAACACATGGGTACCAGAGCCTGTCTCTAAACATCCATGAAATTAACCGTCCACCCACCAACATCTAGTAATGGATGTAAAGGTTATTTACACATTTAGTTAAACTCATGGGGCAAGACTATCATTACTGTGTCCATGGTTTGAGCCCTTTGTGTGGTGGTTTGAATATATGTGCCCTGCAGACTCAGGTGTTTTATTAAAACCTGTAATTGGACCTCCAGCTGACTGGCTGAAGGAGGTGTCACTGAGAGCGGATCCTGGAGTCTAGCCCTGAAGTGTGTCTGGGAGCAGATCTGAATTCCAGCCTGAAGGCATGCAGAGAGCTTTGAGCTCTGGAGGGGGAAGCTTGCTTTTTGGTGTTGATGGCTGCAGTTGTCTCTTTCTACCTGAATTTATGAAGGAGAGCCAGCTTCTCCCACCACTGATGGAACTTCCCCTGGATCTGTAAGCTTGATGTAAATCCCTTTCTCTCTCCCATAAACTATGTTTGGTTTGTATGTTCATCCTCAGCAACATGAAACTGACTACTGCACATTTAGAGGAAAAAAAATCAGAAGCACAGATAACCTTATATACAAATTTTTCTAATCCCTTAGTTTTAAAGAGTCCTTCCACATTCATTCCAAATCCTTACATTAATGAAATTTGTAAACATTCAAGACCATAAGGAAGTTAAACATTCTTGTACATTTTGGGGCTGTTTTTGTGGGGGAGAGACAGGTGTCATTCTAGCAGCTCAGGCTGACCTAGAACTCACTTTGTAGTCCAGAATGGCTCCATCTCAGCCTCTCAAATGCTGGGATTACAGGCATGAGCCACCATGCACAGCAGCAGTTAAATATTCTTCTTCTTCTTATTATTATTATTATTAGAGAGAAAGAGAGAGAATACAGATAGAGAATGGGCACGCCAGGGCCTTCAGCCACTGCAAACGAACTGGTGTGCATCTGGCTTACATGGGTCCTGGGAATCAAATCTGTTTCCTTTGGTTTTGCAGGCAAACATCTTAACTGCTAAGCCATCTCTCCATACCTAAATATTCTTAAACATAGTACTAACTACCCATAAACAAATGGTTATGGTGCTAAAACCCAAAGATAGGACATATCTCTTAGAAGTCAACCAAAGTTCTTTTCAGAGGACTGAATATTTGTTACCTGGCTTTGGAGATGACATGGTCTCTGCCACAACTGTTCAATTGTGATATTGCACACAGAAGCAGAGATGTACAATGCGCAATGCACAGCAAAGGCTGGGTTATAATACCCCCACCCCTGGGTTTACATCTTGTTTTGTTGGGGAGTGTTTTGTTGGCTGGCTGGTTGGCTGGGCCTTTTGGTTTTGAGATAGTCACATAGTCCAGGCTGGCCGCATATTTACAATCCTCTTGCCTCACTGTCCCAAGTGATGGGATGGGATGATAATGTGCTACCTCAACCAGCAACACCTGATTTTTAAATAGTGAAATGTGAATTCATATACTTTTCACATTTCACAAAATATTCTTCCTCTGATTTTTTTTTTTTTTCTCATTTAAAAATGTAAAGCTGGGCTGGAAGAGATGGCTTAGCGGTTAAGCGCTTGCCTGTGAAGCCTAAGGACCTTGGTTCGAGGCTCAATTCCCCAGGACCCATGTAAGCCAGATGCACAAGGTGATGTATGCATCTGCAATTCATTTGCAGTGGCTGGAGACCCTGGTGCACCCATTCTTTCTCTATCTTTCTCTCTCTGTTTATCGCTCTCAAATAAATAAATAAAAATAAACAAAAAAACTTTTAAAAAATGTAAAGCTACGGCCATGATAGTCCATGCCCTGAATCCCAGCACCTGGGAGGCAGAGGTAAGAGAATCACTTTGAGTTCAAGGCCAGCCTGGGACAATAGAGTGAGTTCCAGGTCAGCCTGGGCTAGAGTGAGAATCTACCCCAAAAAAGAAAACCAAAACTGTAAATCTACTGTTCACTATCATGCTATACAAATATAGACACTGTGATGGCCTTGGGTCATGGGTTGTAACTGACTTTTGTTCTCTAAGTCACTAGAAGAAAGAATTCCTGCTATATCAGGGTTGTTTTTTGTTTGTTTTTTTAATTTGAGAAAAGTGTTTCTTACAAAAGGGCAACATCACAGGCTTTTACAAAGTGATTCAGAGTACAAGTCAGTTTAAAAAAAAAGTAGCTAGAAAGTGAAAACCAGCTTCTGTGGTCATCAGCCTGGGCAGCAAAGGGATGGACACTAAAGACGACACTACTTAAGGGTCTCAGAGGAGAAGCTGGTCATAAATGCCGCCGTGTGCGTCCTTATGAGGAGGACAGACGGAGGCTCCCTCCTGACACCTTCACGTCTCCGCAGCTGTGGGAGAAAGGTGGTTTCAAGCCCCCCGTGCTTTCGCTGGCTTGCACAGCAGGTGAAGGGAAGAGACAAAGAGACAAAACGTGGGGAAGTGTTGGCTGTTACAAGGTCGGTCTGATGTTTGACCCGCAGTGAAGTCTTTACTGGCGAGCCACAGTGAAGCACTCCGCAGCCTCAAGAGCCCCCACGCAGCAAACTAAACCCCCAATGTCGGGAGGTCCAGGGGGAGAATCTGGTCCCTACTTGGTCCATCCTTTTGCGGCCATCGACATCCTTCAGCTGATGACTACACCAGTGCTCTGCCTTTCTCTCATTAGCATAGTCCTTTGTTCTCTTCATAACCCCCCACTATGAGATGGGGGTCTCACCATGCCTCCTAAGATAACTCGAAGCCCTGGGATTCAAACAAACCTTCAGGGCAACAGGAGTATACACCAGTGTGCCCAACTCCAAAAAAATATGTTCTGCAATCAGAGGGTGGGAAGCACAAGTCTCATTCTCTGACTGGCCATGAGGCTCTCACTAAAAATATTATTCAGAACATTCACAAGTATCTCTGTTCTTTTTGTTCTCCTTTTATTTTTGATAAGGAAAGGAAAAGGCTGCTTCCTTCTACAAGCCTGTCAAAGGAACCCCTTGCCAAGTTGACTCTGCTGTGTCTTCAACATGGTTTTCAGTCTACCCTGATTATTCCAACAAGGCGGCATTTAAAAACCACTGAAGGTTTTCTTTTATTCCTCTTAAGAGGAACAGTGGTTTAAAACAGGTACCGTGGTTTAAAACAATACCATGCCAGGCGTAGTGGTGTGCACCTTTAATCCCAGCTCTCAGGAGGCTGACATAGGAGGATCACTGTGAGTTCAAGGCCAGCCTGAGACTACACAGTGAGCCAGGGCCAGAGTGAGACCCTACCTTGAAAAAGCCAAAACACCAGCTTACTCTAGGCGATGGAGGGCAGAAATCCAACATGTATCTATCTTCAGCTGCATAGGCTCCAGAAGCTCCATCTGTTTTTAGTTCCTAGAGGCCCTTGTATTCCTTGACATCAGGCCCCTTCCTCGGCCTTCAAAGCTAGCAGAGTGTCAACTCCACACCACGCAGACCCCCGCCTGCTCCCTCAGTACAACTCCTTTGCTGACCGGAGCCTCCCTGCCTCTCCTAAGGATCTTAGTCATGTAAGGCTTATTCAGATAATCCAAAATAACTCCCATTGTGAGAGTCTTGATTTAATCTAATCTCAAATTCCTAAAACTAAGATGCGGAAGCCTTTAGGGACAAGAACAACAAAGCCGTCCACAGGGGATTTTGAAAACATGTAGAAGCTTTCCTAAGCAGACACTAGTTGGGGGGAAGCTGAGGCAGGAGGACTGCCAAGAGTTCAAAGCCACCAAGGGCTACATAGCAAGTACCAGGACAGCCAGAGCAGTCAGAGCTATGTACGGCAAGATCCTGTCTTTAAAAGAAAAAATTTTAAAAGGGGACTGAGGATATGGCCCAGCAGTTAAAGGTACTTGCTTTGCAATACCTAATGGCCCAGGTTCAATTCCCCAGTACCCATATAAAGCCAGATGCACAAAGTGGCACATGCATCTGGAATCCATTTACAGGAGGCTCTGGCACACCCATGCTCTGTCTCTGTCTTAAATAAATAAAATATTTTTTTTTTTAATTCCTGCACCTGGTGTGGTGGTGCACACCTTTAATCCCAGCACTTAGGAGGCTGTGAGTTTGAGGCCACCCTGAAACTACATGATGAGTTCCAGTTCAGGCTGGTCTAGAGTGAGACCCTATCTTGAAAAAAACAACAACAAAAAGTTCCTGCTGCAATACATTTTCAAACAATGAAAAGGGTTGTAACATCTTATTTTGATATGCAGCTGAGCACAGAGACCCATGGGAATTACCACTGACCTACAATGAAAGGACAACTTGAAAGCCTATAGCACTCAGCTGACAGAGAGGCCGCCCTGAGGAGGAACGGAGACGCCTGCATAGCTGGGAACTGCAGACAGCTATTTTCCCAGTGTTGGAAAAAGAAAAGAAAAACACCCAACAAAACCAAAACACCAATGACTACACATCTAGGGAAACCACAAAGGCAACTGAGTTTCTTTTTAAAAGTCATCTGCAAGAAAGAAAGGTACCAAGGCTCTTCAGAGATCAGCTGCATGCCACCCCATTCACTAAGCAGTTCAGATGAGAACACATCACCCACTGTAATGGCAGTTGAGAGAGGAAAATTCAGGAAAGATAGATACTTCCAAATCCCAGCCTCCACACCAGCACCAAATTTTCAAAATTACAAATTTTAGGGCTGGAGAGATGGCTTAGCGGTTAAGGCATTTGCCCATGAAGACAAAGGATCCAGGTTCAATTCCCCAGGACCCACGTAAACCAGATGCACAAGGGGGTGCACACATCTAGAGTTCATTTGCAGTGGCTAGAGGGCCGGGCACACCCATTTTTCTCTGTCTCTTTTCTATTTCTCTCTGCAAATAAATAGTTTTTCTAATTATAAATTTTAGATCAGGGGAAGTGACTCAGTTGGTAAAGCCCTTTTTGTACAAGCATGAGGACCTGAGTTCAGACCCTTTGTACCCATGCAAATGTCAGGTAGGCATGGTAACCCACCCACAATCCCAGTTCTCAGGAGGCAGAGACTGGAGATTCCCCAGGGGAAGCTGGCTAGCTAGACTAGCTAAATCAGGAAGCTCTAGGTTCAAATGAGAGCTTCGGTCTCAATAAATGAGGGGTGGAGTGGTCAAGGAAGACAAGAGCATCAACCTCCCACCTCCATTCAGGTGTGCACACACAAACACACACCTGCATGACTGCACCCACATGCACACCACACATGCACATACAAATGCAAAAAAAAAAAATTATAAACTGTCACCAATCAAAATCACAAAGCTCACTGGGAGTGGTCATATAGGCCTTTAATCCCAGCACTTGGAAGGCAGAGATAGGAGGACTGCTATGAGTTCAAGGCCAGCCTGGGACTACAGAGTGAGTTCTAGGTCAGCCTGGGCTACAGTGAGGCCCCTACATCAAAAACAAACAAACAAAAAAGAAATCACAAAGCTCCTAAGAAAAAGAAATGCATGAGAAATACACAGAGCAATCTGAGGGCTCCCAAGAACCTAACATAACAGAAAGGAAGGAAACCAAAAAGGCAATACCTTAACTAAAGTAAAAAAAAAAAAAAAAAGGAAAAGAAAAACTTGAAAAGCAATCATTTTTAAACACTCAGACTTAAAGAGAAGTCAAATAAAATAAACCAGAAGAAGAAAAAAGATAAAGATGAAGAGAAATCAAAACCCAACCCTGAAACCAGGCATGGTGGCAGATGGCTATAGTCCCAGAATTTCTGGAGGCAGGGGTAGAAGTGAGTTCGAAAAAGCACCGTGGCTCACCTTAGCTGCGAAGTGAGTTTGAGGCTGGCTTGGAGTACACGAGATTATGTCTCAAAAAATTAGAGGGCTGGAGAGATGGCTTAGCAGTTAAGGTGCTTGCTTGCCTGTGAAGCCTGAGGACCCAAGTTCGATTCCCCAGTACCCACATAGACCAGGTGCACAAGGTGGCACATGCATCTGGAGTTCATCTGCAATGGCTTAGAGGCCCTGGCATGCCCACTCTCTCTATCTGTCTCATGCTCGTTCAGTCGCTCTTGCTCTCTCTCTGTCTCAGCCTCAAATAAAGTAAACTAAAATATTTTTTAAAGGATAAAAGTGTTTCTTAAAAAGAAGAAAAAAAGGACAGTTCCCCAGAAAATTGACTTGCAGTGCCATTCTCTCTTGCCATCTGCTGCTGCTTCTCCCTCGCTCGCTCTCCCTCTCTCAAATAAAGAAATAATACTTTAAAATTCTGGAAAATGAAAAATACAGGAGGGCTGGGGAGATAGCTCAGCAGGCAAAGCCTGCAGGCCCAAGTTTTATTCTCTAGTACCCATGTAAAGCCTGATGCACAATGTAACATACGCACCTGGAGTTTGTCTGCGGTGGCTGGAGGCCCTGGCGCACCCATTCTCTCTGTCCCTTCCCTCCCTCTTTCTCGGTCAAATAAAAAAATAAAATATACTTAAAAAATTTTTAAACAGAAATCACACTATGGTCAAAGGTAGGAAAGGAGACTCCAAAAGGCCTAATCAATACATGAAAGCTATTAACTAATAAAAAAAAAATTAAGTCAATGATACATAATCTCCTATGCAAAACCAGGCCTGACACTACCAAAGGCAAGGGAGCCTAGAACTCACATCCAAGCAGAAGCAAGAGGTCCTCAGGCACCTTACAGATCATGAGCCGGGCCGCAATGTGGAAGATGCACACTCCTCACAAGCCCAGAGCTGTTTCCCTGTGAATCCTCGAGAGAAAGACACACAGCCAGCCAGCCCCACGCCAGGACACTCCTCTGTTACAGGGGAGAAAAAAAAAAAAACAACAAAACAAAAGACCAACCTCAAACATGACAGGGGTTCCTAACACTGCTATAGTCACATTATAGAATAGATTGTCCTCTGTTCCTGTGAAATCAACAAACTTCAGAAACACAAAATAATAAATAAAGACAAAATATGTGATCTATGTCAACTTCCAAACACAAAATGACAACACTACTTTCTGTGGGTGATTTGTATGAGACTGTCACAGATGTCACAAGCATGCACGGGGACAGGATATCAGGAGGAGAAACGGGGCTGCAGAAGGACCTTCAGCATTGACACCTTAGGCAGAGAGACAGGGCAGGACACTGCCTGTGTGAAACTGAGTTAATACGCCCATAGGACTCTACCATATTGTTTCTTGTGCAGGTGAAATATTTCCAAATTAATAAAGTACATAATTTTAATAGCGCTTTCTTACAAGCGCAATGAGTCTAAATTCTGCTTTACTTTTCTCCATAAATTGATCTAACCTGTCCCAACCAGCCTTCTGTTTCCCAAACCTAGCAACTTCAAATGAAGATTTTCTCTGTGTGAACATGAGCTTCTTGGAATGAGCCATTTTTTGATTAAACTCCAAAAATACAATGGCTTTTTTTTTTTTTTAATTTAAAAGGCCGAAACCAGGGGCTGGGGTGGTAGGTCAGTGATTAAAGCCACCTGCTTGTAAGTCTGCTGGCCCAAGTTCAATTCCCCAGCATCTATGTAAAGCCGGACACAAAGTGACACACACATCTGCGATCCTAACATACTGGAGGTAACGGAAGGTGGAGAGCCAAAGAAATCCAGAAGCTCCTGGGCCAATCACACTGGCACATATACAGTGGCAAAATCAAATGAGCGCACACCTCAACAACACAGCGGCAGGCTGGGAAGATTGCCCAGGGCCTACATACAGGTGCCCACAGAGACGCACCTGTCTGGTGTTTGGATAAGACACCCTCACAGCTCACTTTCTGTGTGCCTCTTTCTCTTTCTCTGTCTCAAATAAGCAAAACTATTTTTAAAAAAAGGACACACGAGCCGGGCATAGTGGCGCACACCTTTAATCAGCACTTGGGGGGCAGAGGTAGGTGGATCATCATGAGTTCAAGACCACCCTGAAACTATATAGTGAGTTCGAGGTCAGCCTGGACTAGAGTAAGACCCTACCTCGAAAAACCAAATAACAAAGAAAGAAAGAAAGAAAAACACACACCACACACAGCATTTTCAAACACCCTGAGGCTGTCCTCTGACCTCTACATATATGTGGTATACACACACCATGCATATACAAATAACAACAAAAGTAATAAAAACATGTGTGCTTGTATACAATTGGTATTTCTAACACATAACAAAAATCTACCAAATATTCATAATTAACTTTTCAACCTGGAAATAACACTGAAGAGCTGGGAAGATGGCTCAGCAGTTAAAAGCACTGGCTTGCAAAGCCTGGCAGCCTCGGGTTCAATTCCCCAGTTCCCACATAAAGCCAAGATGCACAGAGTGGTACATGTGTCTGTAATTTATTTGTAGCGGCAAGAGATTTTGGTGTGCTCATTCTCTCTCCTCTCTTCTCTTTCTCTGCTCACATATAAACAAATAAATGTTTTTTAAAAAGAAATAAAACTAAAGATTTCTAAAATGCCTCTAAGATTCGATTATCAGTGTTTAACTTTTACTAAAATGGAGTCTTTTGAGGATAATAATGAAACAACTTATTTCTAAGTAGTGATAATTACATGTTACCACTGGTAATAATTTTGAATAGAATGAGATTACAAGTCCCAAACTAGTGATCTAAAAATTATTCACTCAAATAAAATTAATCCTAAGTGCATAATTAAAGCGTAAACCCATCACTGTACCTTGGTAGACAAAGCAACTGTGAAGACTTTTGTTCAAGTATAATAACAGTTTCCTTATTATGAAACCAATTGTAAGAGAAAGTAAATTTAGACCCATGACAAATAGTTTCCTTCCTCTGGGAGACAGAAGGCTGATAAAAACAGGTTATGGATCTGTTAACTCCTGGATAGCACTGTCTTTATGAGCAGGAAACACCAACCTTTCCTGTTTTCTCTCTACAACAAAGCAGACCTGATCATGTAAAAAGAGATTTTTAAAAGGAGTTAAAAGAGCCATAATGGAAAAGGTATACAACAGTAAGATTATAAAAGTGTCTAAAATTGGCACAGCTTCCCGGGACAAATTCTCAGGAGGTGGCAGCAGTAATGATGACAGTCCACCTGAGAAAGGACGCGGCTCACAACAGCACAGCCAAGAGAACGCTAAGGCCCCAAGGTACTGACTGGGTCAGTGGCCTTAATCGGTTCCCTTCATTTTTCAGGTGAGGGCATTCGAGTGGCAAAGTAAATATGCCAAATAGACAGTAATAGATTGTGGAACTTTCTGCTTAGTGTATTCTTTTCTCCCTATAGGACTGTATCATTGTGCCTAAAAACACATAATTTTTTACATAAAGCCAACAACTTTTGTATATACATACACACACACACATAATTAAGCTGTAATGTATGTATACACACACAAAATCATACAATATGTATATTTTTTTCAGACAGGGTTTCATGTAGCCCAGGATGGCCTTGAACTCCTCCATAGCCAAAGATGACTGAACTTTTTTTCCAAGTCTTATTATATAGCTCAGGCTGGCCTCAAACTTGCTATGTAGCAGAGGATGACCGTGAACTTCTGACCTTCCTGCTTCTACCTCTGGAGCGCTGGGATAACGGGTGTTCGCCACCACACCAGATTTATTCAATGGCTGGGGATGGAACTCAGAGCTTCATGCATGCTAGGCAAGCACTCCATCAATGGAGCTACAATCCCAGCTTCACAGATACAATATTAACAGGATAAACCATACAATGTATAGGAAATGGTAGTTTCTTGCTGTGAGCCCCATCAATACATTGAGATAGCATCTGTTTAAGGCCCTATGAACTCTGGCTGCACAGTGATGTGTACAAGTACGGCAAGATCTTCACATGTGACCAGTCTCATCAGTTACATGCCACATGCTAGCTCATTCTTTTGAGCTTTTCTTTCTCTGAACGAACTTTTTCCCTACTCCCACAGACAACCACAAGCACAAAGCACACGGTGCTTTCCCTAGAGTAAGGGAGCAAAATACTCAACTAAGGGTGAAGAAATAGCCTCAGATCACTCTAGTCAACAGAAACGTTTACACACACACACACACACACACACACTTTATGATCTAGATTAAGTATTAAAAAGTTAACCACTACTACATTGATCCAATCAAATGATGAAGGAGGACATGACAAGAAAGGTGAGGAGACCTTTGTGTGTGACAAATATATTCAAGATCTTGAATATGGTGATGGATTTCTAAGTATACACATATGACCAAACTTATATGCTAGACTTTAAATACGTGTGGCACATTAGATATCAAAAATACCTTAATAAAGCTAGATGTGGTGGCACACGCCTTTAATCCCAGCACTCAGGAGGCAAAGGTAGGATTGCCGTGAGTTCAAGGCCACCCTGAAACTCCATAGTGAATTCCAGGACAGCCTGGGCTACAGTGAGACCCTACCTCAAAAACAAAACAAAAAAAAACACTTAATAAATCTGTTAGCCACCAAATAGCAAAGCCTTACCAGGAAAAGCCTTTAGGGCACTATCTTCCTCCTGGCATGGGGTGATGCTGGTGCCTACAGTTTGTAGATACAATGAGGTGCCAAGAAGAAATCCCCACAGTCGGGTGAGAAACCAGATGGAGGTTGGGCCATGACAACCTGCTTTGGTTGGATACCTGGCCTGGGGTACTTACTTTGGACTTCTGCACAAAATTGACAAATTTGAGAATATTAAGGCTTGGCATGGCTAGGCTCCTGTTATCTGCAAGGGGACTCTTCCTGGTTGCTAGGTTCTGAAGGTGTCCCCCCTCAAAAGTCTCAGTCTGCCAGTGTATATGTTGATGGTATTTGGAGTTTTGTTTTGCTTTTTGCTACAAGGCCATTTGGGTTGGACGAGGTCTTGAGGAAAGGCTTCTTAAGAGGAAAGGGAGCTTGCACACTCCGCTCGGGCGAGGTGGTGCCTCCCCTCCATGCGACCACACATGTCAGGTGCAGCCCGTAACCATAGGCATTCTCCCTCCAGAGCCGTGAGGAATATTTTCCTCATAAATCACTCAATCCCTTGTATTCTGTGATAGCAGCAGAAAATGAAAAGAGATATAGTGGCCTTTTTCTTAGTTTACTGCTGTGCTGGCCATCCTTTTAATTTTATTGAGAATCTTATGTTTTTATTTTTAATTTTTCAATTAATTTTTTATTGACAACCTCTATAATTATAAACAATAAACCATGGTAATTCCCTAGCCCCCCCCCCAACTTTTCCCTTCACAACTCCACTCTCCATCATATCCCCTCCCCCTCTCAATCTGTTATTGAAAACTTTAATACATGAACATAATGTAATTTGATCGTATTCCTTTCCTATTACCCTCTCTTGGCCCCCTCCTCCGCCTCTATTTTGCTGGGTACCTCCTCTTTCCAATTAGTCCTTCTGTTTTGATGTCTCATTCTTTTTGTCCTCCTCCATTCTCAATTTCAAAATATGCTGTCTCCTATGTTTTTCTTTAAGGATAAAGTCTACACTCCTACGGTCTCAAATCGCAAATGATGAAAGCCCTGGATTACCTCTGGCAAGTCATTAGCGACCAATTCCCCCCACCTCAACCATACTTGGAATTCTTCAGAGAAGCCCTCTACACTTTAAATGCCATATAATGAAGGCAGTGTTGGTCTTATATTTATTTCCAGCACCTGGCTAAGTGCCTAGTTCAGAAGATGGCAATAAAAAGGCTCTTGATACTCCTCCTTAAAGTATGAGCAAATGTTTAGTCACAGCCTGTACAATATTTAAAGTAAAGAAATTCAGTCTGATAATGTCTCAAATGATTACCTATCCACATTATAAACAGAATCACATTCTCTCATCAACTATCCGCCACATGCCATGAACACGATTAAGACAAGATTCAATTGTTTCTAAACCAGCTACATTTTTTGACCATTAAAAATTGGATTAGGGCTGGAGAGATGGCTTAGCGGTTAAGCGCTTGCCTGTGAAGCCTAAGGACCCCGGTTCGAGGCTCGGTTCCCCAGGTCCCACGTTAGCCAGATGCACAAGGGGGCGCACGCGTCTGGAGTTCGTTTGCAGAGGCTGGAAGCCCTGGCGCGCCCATTCTCTCTCTCTCCCTCTATCTGTCTTTCTGTGTCTGGCGCTCTCAAATAAATAAATAAATAAAATTGCATTAGAGGGAGCTGGACATGGCGGCACATGAGCCAGCACTTGGGAGGCAAAGGTAGAAGGCTCGCTATGAGTTCAAGGCCAGCCTGAGACTACAGAGCGAATTCCGGGTCAGCCTGGACTAGAGTGAGACCCTACCTATTAAAAAAAAAAAATGGATTACAGGGTTGGAGAGATGGTTTAGTGGTTAAGGTGCATGCCTATGAAACCTAAGAGCTAGGTTCAATTCTCCAGGACCCATGTAAGCCAGATGCACAAGGTGGTACATGCATCTGGAGTTCTGCAGTGGCTAGAGGCCCTAGCACACCCATTCTCACTCTATCTCTCCCTGTGTCTCAAATAAATAAATAAAAATAAATCTATGAAAATGGATATTATAAAAAAAAGAAATAAAAAAACAAAAAAAAGAAAAAAGAAAAAAGGGAAAAAAAAAGAAAAGAAAAAAGAAAAAAAGAAAATGGATATTATAAATTAGTTATTCAAAAATGTTTTGGCCAGACCATAGTGGTGCAAGTCTTTAATCCCAGCACTTGGGAGAATGAGATTGGAGGATGGCTGTGAGTTTGAGGCCAGCCTGAGACTACCTAGTGAATTCCAGGACAGACAGCCTGGGCTACCCCAAGTCCCTACTGACACCCCCCCAGCACCGCTGCAAAGAAGTCTGTTAGCACTAAAGCAAGAGCAAAATTGTGATGGTGGCACATGCCCATAATCCCAACACTTTAAGGTAAGAAACAGAAGGACTACTGCAAATTTGAGGCCAGCCTTATCTATAATAAATTCCAGGCCAGCCGAGCTATATAGCAAAACCTTGCCTCCAAGTAAATAAATAAATAGTTTTTTTTTTTTAAATCTCGTTTTTTTTTATTTTTTTTTTAATTTTTATTTATTTATTTATTTGAGAGCGACAGACACAGAGAGAAAGACAGATAGAGGGAGAGAGAGAGAATGGGCACGCCAGGGCTTCCAGCCTCTGCAAACGAACTCCAGACGCGTGCGCCCCCTTGTGCATCTGGCTAACGTGGGATCTGGGGAACCGAGCCTCGAACCGGGGTCCTTAGGCTCCACAGGCAAGCGCTTAACCACTAAGCCATCTCTCCAGCCCAAATAAATAGTTTTGATGGGAGTGGAAGACAAGAAAATTTAGGACATTAAAGAGATGGTAGAACTGTACATGCTGAACTGTAATAACCTATGACTACCTTCCTCTGTGTGCTTCAATTTGAGAGCGACAGACATAGAGAGAAAGACAGATAGAGGGAGAGAGAGAGAATGGGTGCGCCAGGGCTTCCAGCCTCTGCAAACGAACTCCAGATGCGTGCGCCCCCTTGTGCATCTGGCTAACGTGGGACCTGGGGAACCGAGCCTCGAACCGGGGTCCTTAGGCTTCACAGGCAAGCGCTTAACCGCTGAGCCATCTCTCCAGCCCTGCTTCAACTTTTTAAAATCCACATGTGCATATCTGCATGTATGTGGGAGGGCACTTGTGAGTACATACATGTGGAGGGCAGGGGACAAGCTCAGGGGTCTTTTCGCAATAATGTCGACCACCATTTTTGAGAAAGGGTCTCACACTAGCCTGGAGCTTGCCAATTAGGCTACACTGGCTAGCCAGCGAGGCCCCTGGGTCCTCCTGTCTCGGCCTCCTCAGCACTACAATTACGCACCGCCATGGATGGCATTGTACGTGGATAGCAGGGATTGAACTTAGGGCCTCGTGCTTGTGAAGCAAGCACTTTATTGACTGATGTATCCAACCAGCCCTAAACTTTATAATGTAGAAAACTGAGGATCATTTAAAATATATTTTTAATTTATTTAAGATAAAGAGATTTAAGAACAAGCCACATGGAAACTGACTGTTTTTGCTAGCTGATAACATCTATGTTAAAAAAAAGAGAGAGAGAGAGAGAGAGTTACTTTAGACAAACATATCTTGTGGAAGTGGATAATGTTATACCCAGACTGTTATCAGGAAAATTTCAGTGCCAGGGGTGAGATACCTTCCAGTGAATTATTGACCAGGGAGGTCCCTGATGTCCCCAAAACATTATAGGCTATTGCCAAGGCTCTTGGTCGCCCACCAGAACTAGGTGGTAAGATCCTATACTGAAGACTGCACATGCTTGGCTGGCAGGTTACTGAGAAGTCAAGTTAAAGCTGAGCTGGAAGCCTCCTACCTGCTACCTAGCTGTCAGGATGCTGGAAAGAGCTACGCAGCCTGTTGCAGAGAAAAGTCACCAATGGTCTTAACCAGCAGGCCAATTGCTGCAACGGTGGCATGTCTGTTATGGGAGAAACCAACTGCTCTCTGATTGGATTTGAGATCTCCTCCATGGGAGGGAATTTCCTGCCTGGTACTGTGTAAACCTAATCAAAAGCCTATGGCTGGAGGGTTATAAACCCCCTGGGGCAGGGACTACTACTGGTATCTGGCCAAATGGATATATTCTATGCACCAATATATTATATGCCCTACAAATACTTATGTTTATGCTAATGTAGTAATGCTACTCTCACTTTTGGTTAGAAAAGCTTATTTTTTCAGATAGCAGTGACCACTAGGAAGACTAAAAACTCACCAAAGAACTGACAAGTGACAGTGGAGTGCTCAGCACTATCATAGCCTCCAAGGCTCAGAGACCATCATGGAAGAGGTGGTGGAAAGAATGGAAGAGCCAAAGGAAGGGGAGAAGTGCTTATAATAGTGTCTTCCAGACACAAAGTGGCCTTGAGATTCATGACCCCACAGTGGCTGACATTGCCTACCCCAGGCCTGCATCATGGAAGGGAGGGAAAGGATGACATCAAAATAAAAGCGAGACTAGTGAGCAGAAGGGATTCAGCGTAGGGGATTTGGGAAGGGGAAAGGCAGAGTGGCGAGAGGCACCTATAATCATGGTATAGGCTTTGTATTTATGGAACTTGTCAATTAGAAGTTTAAATAAATAAAATCTGACAAGAACAAAGAGAGAGAGGGAGAGAGGATGGGAGAGAGAGAGAGAGAGAGAGAAGACAGGCATGCCAGGGCCGTTTGCCTCAGCAAATGAACTTGGGCATCTAGCATTAAATGGGTCCTGGGGAACTGAACCTGGGCTGGCAGACTTCGCAAGCAAGATCCTGTAACTGCTGAGTCATCTCCCCAGCCTCTAATGAGTACTTTAAAGATCAAACATGTCATTTTCATAGGATACCCAACATCTGGACAGAGATGTGAAAGTGCTATGAATAATCTCAATACTGCTAAATTTATCCTTGAACCCAAAACCTCAGTTCTTTTTCCTTTACCATTCTTGAAACGACATTAAAAGCCTGAAGTTTTCTTATATACATTTCTCTTCATTATGGTTCTCCATTGCATCAGTGATTTCTTTTTCTTCCTAGGCCAAAAAAAAGCAATGCATATAACTCCCAAAAAGAAATTATATAAAAGGAATTTAACGTAAGGGACCCTGGGCTGGAGAGATGGCTTAGTGGTTAAGCACTTGCCTGTGAAGCCTAAGTACCTGGGTTCAAGGCTCGATTCCCCAGGACCCACATTAGCCAGATGCACAAGGGGGTGCACATGTCTGGAGTTCGTTTGCAGTGGCTGGAGGCCCTGGCACACCCATTCTCTCTCTCTATTTGCCTCTTTCTCTCTGTCACTTTCAAATAAATAAATAAATAAATAAATAAATATGAAAATGAAAAGTAAGGGACCCTGACTGGTCATTTTTTGTTGCGCCCCTCCCGCCAGCAGGAAGAACAACAACAACAGGATTCTTCTCAAGCACACTTTATTGGGAGCTCCAGACTGAAAGAGAGAAGGACCCTGACCCTACAGAGCCCCAAGCTTATATACTAGTGGTCAGATGATTGTGCAGTGTCGTCTGATTGGCATAAGTCTCATCAGTTGACTATGCATCACCCAATCGGGATAGGTGAGCAGCCATGTTAGGATAACATCATGTGCTCATGCACAGACAATTAGGATACAAAAGCAGTAAACAAGCTGACACAGCAAAGCCTGATAAAGCCAGCAAGGCTTCCCACAGTAGCTGACACAGCAAAGCCTGATAAAGCCAGCATGGCTTCCCACAGTTCCCCCTTTATAAAATTGTTTTGAACCTCAGGATACCCGATCCAGGACCGGCCCTCATGATGGCCAGTCCGATCAAGGGTAGAGCCCAAGACCAAAAGCCTGCTTCAGCACCTTCCCGAGTGCAATGGAAAAATTCCTTCAGGGTGCAAAGGCTGCTCATGCAGGAATGTAAGCCTTCCAAGGTGCAATGACAACAAGGTCACTTGGTGTGCAAAGGCCTTACAGTAAGCAGGGTGGAACTAACCATTTTGTAGGCTTGCCAGCCACACTTGTGGAGATGCTCCTTGATCCAAGGCCATAAGTGCCTGAACAATCTTTATGTTATCCTGGTGACGTTGTCGTCTGATTCGACAGATAAGCCAGAGACAGAACACCATACCACACAAAAGGGCTGCTCCGAACATAGCCATCCCCACCCATTCCTTAAAGAAAGAAAATGCAGAAGATAACCAAGAAGTAAAATCTCCCAAAGAGATTGGCTCTAAATGAGTTCCATTCAGCTGTACAATCTGGAACAGTAACTTCCGAGATAGCTGTTCTCCTTCACGCGTCCAGTTTCCTGCCAAAAATTCAGCTAGCTTGCGACTCTGATTAAAAGAAGCAGTAAAATTAAATTGTAAAGGAGTAATACACAAATGTTGATACTGAGACACACATCCAAGTTGTATTATTTTATATAATTCCTCTACTTGATTTTGCACCAAATCTACTCTTTGATTGACTAGATGAATACCAGCAAGAAGGTGTGTATTAATTGCTTTTTGTGTTTCTAATGCTGTAGAAGTCTTTTCTACTATATTATTAACAACTTCCACAGTTTGGGCCTGAGATGTCATGGCAATAGCAGCAGTAGTTGCTGCTGCAGCTGAAATGACGATGGCGGAAATGATTGCTGCAGTAATACCAAAATCTCTTTTATGACGAATAAGTCCTACTAAAGGAAAGGTATTTGGATCCGCCTCTACTGGAATGGGGACAAAAGTAGGTAATTTTACTATTAAAGCTAGATTAACTCTAGCATTCCAGCACTCTGCAAGCCAACATGTGATATTTCTACAATCTATCAAAGAGATGTTAGTGCTAACATTTGCTGTCAGAAAAAAGAATGGAGCTTGTACACAAATTGAGGCTGGATTGAAGCTACTATTAATCCATTGGTGATTTTTATTTATGTCTTTAATATAAATTTTATCATTTATATTAACTCTAACTGCTGAAACATTCCATAATGCATGTTTAGTTCCCAATAATCCTGCTAAAGCTGACACATCTGCCATTGCACCGGCCTCATTGGACAGAAGCCATTTATACCAGGGCCAACCAGCACTATTACTAAGAGTATCATCTCCTTTACTTTTAAATTGGTAACGCCTTAATGGAGGGGTCATTTGAAATCCCTGTAAGATCTGTTTCTGGATTTTATCTGAACTCTGACATGGAGTAAAAATCGGAGGAAATGCATAATTAGGTTCACACCAGGGAGCACCTTTTACATTACTAGCATTTATCTTAAGATTGGGCTGTCTAGAAGGGACAGTCACTTCACTCTGTATCAATAATGTGGTAATATTAACATTTGTAACATTACCTCCCTCTCCTGACCCATTTTGTTTTTTCTTAGTAATCTGAGTTAAAGTTGCAAGTATTATACTCATATCAACTTTAGACTTTTCTAATGGGTCCTGCCAAGCACTAAGATTTTGTTTTTGTAATACAATACATGGGGGAGCTAGGTTCTTATTACCCTGGAAAAAACACAAAGTGCCATTCAGATGAAAAGAAGTTTGATTATAAATTGTTGGTGTTTGTATAGGATCCCTGATGTAAGGCATTTCCCCTTGGCAAGATGTGGAAAATAGAGTAGGTAAGACACTAGAATATGAATGAACTGGCATAGGGACAGGCCATGTTCTGGCCACAGCCCAAAACTGCATCTTAATTCCCTTTATCATCATCGGCAGGAACAGGCTCAGGATCATCAGTAGTAATACGGAGGTTGTCATTCCTTGTTGTCTCATGACGCACGATTCGAGTCAACCGCTCTGGCACCCAGATAGGATCAGCTTGGCCCGGTACCGCCGCTCCGTGTGTTGAGTTCTGAATCCTCCCTCGGAAGTATCCTCAGGGGTCCTCTCAATTGGCCGTTTGTTGACAAGTTCCCGGGTTTCGGCACCACTTGTTGCGCCCCTCCCGCCAGCAGGAAGAACAACAACAACAGGATTCTTCTCAAGCACACTTTATTGGGAGCTCCAGACTGAAAGAGAGAAGGACCCTGACCCTACAGAGCCCCAAGCTTATATACTAGTGGTCAGATGATTGTGCAGTGTCGTCTGATTGGCATAAGTCTCATCAGTTGACTATGCATCACCCAATCGGGATAGGTGAGCAGCCATGTTAGGATAACATCATGTGCTCATGCACAGACAATTAGGATACAAAAGCAGTAAACAAGCTGACACAGCAAAGCCTGATAAAGCCAGCAAGGCTTCCCACAGTAGCTGACACAGCAAAGCCTGATAAAGCCAGCATGGCTTCCCACAATTTTTCCAAGGTTAACTCATTTGAAATGGCACAGCTGTACCAACCCCTCCCTACCCTATTCTTCTTTGAAACCATTCTGAGAAACAAGAAGTGGGGTTACATGCAGAACAGCCTTGCCCTGACGTCTGCATTCAGTAGCTAATGCCAAATTTATGTTAGGGCTGTTCTAGTTTCTCAGCCAAGACCGACAATTGGGGCATGGTCTTCATTGCTGACGCATACAGAAACTGAAAGTGCGGTGAAAGCACTTTTCAATGACTTCCTCATGGCTAAATTCAAGAATGAGTCTTAGCCTGCTTAGCAGCACTTGACCCAGAGGACCAAAGCCATGTCCTAGACACACTTGTACTGGCTTTTTGGACAGGAAGCTCCACCAGGTTTTCCTCGTACCTAGCCAGTGACTCCTCCTCGGCCGCTTTGCAGAAAACAAATGCCTCGACTGTTAGACCTCTTCACGAATGTCACTGCTTCTGTCCATGGGCCACTGCCCTTCTCTTATTATCATCAGCAACTTACTGACGACAGCAAACCTCAATTCTGTTACCAGTATTCTTTAAACTGACAATGTCCTAAGTTAAATCGGATAGCCTTAAGCAGGCGTGGTGGTGCACACCTTTAATCCCAGCACTCCGGAGCCAGAGGTACAAGGATCACCATGAGTTTGAGGCCACCCTATGATTATATAGTGAATGCCAGGTCAGCCTGGGCTAGAGTGAGACCCTACCTCAAAAAAAAAAAATTATATATATATATATATACACACACATACACACACACACACACACACACACACGTGTGTGTGTGTGTATAATGGTCTTTTCATCCAAAGCCCAAAGCTGCTAGTCTCACTATGTGACAGCTCTGCTTGGGTAACCACTAGCATGACATCTAATACTGAACCTTCCCAGTCCCTTGACCAGCAACTCCATCCTTAGGCCACAATCATGACTCACTTGTCACTAGTCTCTTTCGCTCACACCCCACTCTATCAGAAATCCTGATGGCCTCACCCTCAAGAGATCCTGAATTTGTCAATTTCTTTCACTTTCAGTGCTGACACTGTCCCAAGCCTCTCGTTCATGCCTAAATGACAGCGATAAATTTGTGACTGCTCTTTCTTCCACCGGCCCATCCCTACTCTATTCTCTTTATAAGGGACATGAGAAAAGAAACCCCCCACCCCCCCCATCTCCACTATCTGATTTCTGTCTCTTGCTGCCTGACACCTGGGAATTTTAGTGTAATTAACCAGACTACCTACAAAAGAACTGTATTTTATACAGTTTATACTGTATAGTATAGTGAGATCGCTATATAGCTAATGACCTCTGCCTTACGTCCAACCTCCTTATAATCTAAGTAATGAACCCTTTGATCAATGTGACATCTCCACCAGCATTCCCTTCTCCAGCTTCAAGCCTGCACAGTGATCTAACCTAAGTCTACTCTGACAGAACAGAATTGGGGACTGGGAAGGTAGATGAGTGGGGTAAAATGCCAGGCAAGCATAAAGACCTGAATTCAATCTCCAGTACCCACATAAAATGCAGGCCACGATGATGTGCACTGTAATCCCAGTGGTGGAGAACTGGAGACAGCAGGCTCCCAGGAGCTCACTGACCAGCCACTGCAGTGGAGCTGGTGAGCTGAACAATACGAGACCAGGTGGACGCCATTCCTGAGGGTGAGACTTCCACTCCACCACACACACACACACACACACACACACACACACACACACACACACACACTGTTGCAGTCCGGTTCGCATTGCTGGTAGAAATCACCCAACCAAGAGTAGCTTCTGGGAAAAAGAGATTTATTTTGGCTTACAGGCTCCACGATGGCAGGGGAAAACGATGGCATGAGCAGAGGGTGGACATCACCCCCTGGCCAACATAAGGTGGGACACAGCAACAGGAGGGTGTGCCAAACACTGGCAAGGGGAAACTGGCTTTAATACCCATAAGCCCGCCCCCAACAATACACTCCCTCCAGGAGGCGTTAATTCCCAAATATCCATCAGCTGGGAACCTAGCATTCAGAACACTTAAGTTTATGGGGGACACCTGAATCAAACCAACACACACACACACACACACACACACACACGGTGGGAGCAGGAACGAGCAGAATTCTATGGACAAGAAAAAGAAGTATACCAGCGGCACATACTTTCCCTAGGAAAAAAATCCATAGATTTTTACCTATACCTTACCTACAGATTAAGCAGTTTCTAAGACCCAAATCACATGCAGAGCTACTGCTGGGGTACGCAGGAGCATACGAGCCCAGAGCCTCACACGTCTCTTCAAGTTCATCGCTCTACTGTGCTTCATCAACACAGTAACACTGCTTCACTGTGACTCCTCATGAAGTTCTTGTTCGTGGTCAAGGTCAAGGATGCACCTGAGTAGAGGTCTCTGGAGCGCTGAGGAAGGTTCCTCCGAGCGCACTGCCCACAGCACTGTATTCCCACTGCAGGGACAAGTCCAACGGCCAGATGACCTCTTACATAAACATCGACCATGCCATCCCTCGGGCCCAAACTCACCCACAGCTGTCCGCTTCACTTGCCCAAATCCCAGTCCCTGGAATCTCTCCGGGCCTCAGAACTCCTCCAGCGGCGTTTCCTGCCACTGCACTGCTTGCGCTCTCTGACAGAGGCCCTCCACCAGTCTTTTCAAAGGCCATTATTCGCCTGAAACACTGTCCCCAGCCATTTGCCATTCATCTGCTTCACATCTTGCCTAAAGCATGCTCCAGCCAGGCGGGCCAGGTGTGAGCGCCGTAGATAAACCATGGCCTCGCTCTCCCAGACTCCAGTGCCCCGGCACTCTGCATTCCCATCACCCCACTTCATTTGTCTGTGTGACACCTGTTCTGTTCTAATATGATGCCTAACATGAGCCTCTGCTTGCCATCTGTCTGTTCCTACCACGTGAGCTCCAGGAAGCCAGGCCATTTTCTTTTGTTCTCTTCATTGCTATTGGCCCTCAATTAATACTTAGGATTGCAATGAATAAAAAGAAGAAAATGGGGGTGGAGAGATGGCTTAGCAGTTCAGCGCTTACCTGTGAAGCCTAAGGACCCCCGTTCGAGGCTTGATTCCCCAGTACCCACGTGAGCCAGATGCACAAGGTGACACATGCATTTGGAATTCGTTTGCAGTGGCTGGAGGTCCTGATGCACCCATTCTCTCTTCTCTCCTCTCTCTCTCTCTCTCTCTCTCTCTCTGTCGCTCTCAAATAAATAAATAAAAATAAGCCAAAATAACTTTTAAAGAGGAAGAAAATGACTTTGCCTTCTACGATGCTTTGACTCATACCATAAATTAATAACCCCACACAATTACAATTATAGTACAATTTACAATTCTAAAAGCTCTTCATGTAACAGGCTGCAGGAAATTGTTAGAGATATTTAAAAGACCAGCCATGAATTGAACAAAATATCTCAAGAAGTATTACATTCTACAGTGGATAGAAAAAGTAATTCTGAAGCAAGGCGTGGTGGCGTATGCCTTTAATCCCAGCACTCGGGAGGCAGAGGTAGGATTGCCATGAGTTCAATGCCACCCTAAAATGACAAGAGTTAATGCCAGGTCAGCCTGGACCAGAGTGAGACTCTACCTCAAAAAGCCAAAAAAAAAAAAAAAAAACCAGAAAGAAAGAAAAAAGAAAAAGTAATTCTGGGCAGCTGGAGAAGATGGTTTAGTGATTAAGGCCTTAGTGGTTAAGGTTCGCCTGTAAAGCTAAAGGACCCTGGTTCGATTCCCCAGTACCCACATAAGCCAGATGCACAAGGAAGCACATGCATCTCGAGTTCATTTGCAGTGGCTGGAGGCCCTGGGGTGCCCATTCTCTCTCTCTCTCAAATAAATAATAAAATATATTTTTGTAAAAAAGTAATTCTGGAGAGATGGCATAGTGGTTAAGGCCTGCAAAGCCTAAGGACCCATCTTTGACTCTCCAGTTCCCACATAAGCCAGACGCACAAAGGTGAGGCAAGTGCAAGGTTGCACATGCCCACTAGGTGGCCCAAGCATCTAGGGCTTGACAACTGCAGTGGCTGAGACCCTGGCATGCCAATTCTCTCTCTCTCTCTCCTCTAATAAATAAAAATTTTTTTAAAAAAGTTAAAGAAAAAGTGACCAGGCCAGGTAGCACAGAATTTATAATCCCAGATGTTATGGGACCTAGATTATAAACAGTCTTGGGGAACTACAGTGACTTAAGCTTCTGTGCAAGTGAAATGGGGAGCTGTTGGTAAGTTTGGGACTGAGTGGTGGTATGGCCTGATTTTTATATGAAAGATCTGAGGCTCAGGAAGAAAGATGAGAAGTTCAAAGCCGGGCTAGGCAAGTTGGTGAGACTACAGTGTCGCAAATAACAAGTAAAAGTAGGGCTGGACATATAAAGCACAGAGGTCAAATGTTTACCTAGCACACACACAGCCACAGGTCAACCTCTAGCACCACTGATTCATTTTCTAAAGATGTCTGGCTGTGGACTGAGGTGTAGCTCCGCGGCAGTGTGCTTGCCTCTTTTGTTCAAGGTCCTGGGTTCAGTCCCTAGCACTACAAAAACAATAAATCAGTTGTGCTCCCAGACTTTTTTTTCCTTCTTTTTTCAGTGGTGGAGATTAAACCAAGCTTTCATATGCTCGGCCAGTAAGTCATCACTGCTCTACACTTTTACTTCAGTCACTGTAATATCATTTTACACACGTTTTCCTTCTGGAAGTTTTACCTGTGAAGGGAAGCAGGCATCCCATTCTTGAATCTGCAAATTCAAGAAGTATTTGGAAGACGTAAGCTCTATGTTAGAAAAATAAAACAAAGCTGGGTGTGATGGCACATACCTTTAGCCCCAGGGAGGCAGAGATAGGAGGATTGCCTTGAGTTTAAAATCACCCTGAGACTACATAGCGAATTCCAGGTCAGCCTGAGCTACAGTGAGACCCTACCTCAAAAAACCAAAAAACTAAAGAAAGAAAAAGAAAACAACTAAGAACTATACACAGAACAATACAACAATAGAAAACTAAAATCCCAGGGCAAACTATGATCTCTGCTAACAAGCCAATGGCCTAGCAAGAGGGAAACGGGCCCATGGCTGTTCATAATACAGAGCACGGGATTGGTCTATGGCAAAGACAGTAAAATCTACACCACCAACTTTAGTTCTTAGTGTCACCTAGCACCAAGTAGAAAATTAAATTTAAAAATAAAGATCACAGGCTGGAAAGATGGCTTAGTGGTTAAGCGCTTGCCTGTGAAGCCTAACGATCCCACTTCAAGGCTCGATTCCCCAGGACCCACGTTAGCCAGATGCACAAGGGGGTGCATGCAGCTGGAGTTATATTTTGCAGTGGCTGGAGGCCCTGGCGCTCCCATTATCCCCCCCCCCGTCACTTTCAAATAAATAAATAAAAATGAACAAAAATAAAGATCGCATTCCCTTAACCTCCAAGTTAGTATAGGATGGCAGTCACATATTTGGATGCCAGACAGAAAATGTGAAAGCAAAGATTTCTTCCTGAATGTGAAAAATCTAGAAGACATTTCCCAGAACAGAGACAGGCACAGTATTGGCAAAGACATCAAGGCAGGAAAGAGGAAAACGTGTGGGCAACTCAAGGCAGTTGAATGACGTGCCACAGTACTTAGCTTTACTCTCACAGAGCTTTGGCACGTTAGCACTAATGGGCTTGCTAGTCACCTGACTCTGTGGAATGACCACCTGGGCATGAACTCAGGTGAAATACTACAAAGAAGGTGAGGGATCAAACCTGGTCTGCCTTCATGAGAAACTCAAAACATGTCTGAACTGATGGCATCCACTGCACACTGAATTTAGGACAACCAGATGTTCAAATCCCAGTTTTCCACTGTTTCTTTAGAACCATCTTTAATAATTTTGTATTTAAACTCTGTGTGAATAAAAATAAGATCAGGGATGGAGAGGTGGTTTGGTGGTTAAAGGCATTTGTTTGTAAACCCTGACCACTCAGGTTCAATTCCCCAGTGCCCACGTAAAGCCCGAGGCACAAAGTGACACATGAGTCTGGCATTTGCAGTGGCAGAAAGACCTGGCATACTCACGTGCCCTTCCCTCCCTCCCTCCCCCCACCTCTCTCTATCTCTCTGCCTCTTTCTGTCTCTGTCCAAATAAATAAATAAATATGTAAAAAATAAGATCATTCCAAGTGAAAAAGCACAAAGATGATTCTGTAATGATATTCTTAATGTAAAGTTAGAAAACTCAGCACAAAAGTAGATTTAAGTATCAGCATAATGATGTCCTTTGAAAATTCCAGGTTCAGTTCATAACTGTGGTGGTTTACAGTGACTATCGACTTTTCAGCATGTAGCATCTCCTGAGAGATTAGGCTGGCCTCTGTGCATGTCTGTGAGGCATTATCTTGAGTAGGTTAATTAAGGTGGGAGGACCAACCTGAACTGTGGGTGGCACAATTCATTCCATAAACTGGGGTCCCGGACTACGCAAACAGCTGGCTGAGTAGGAGCCTTCATCACCGCTTTACTTCCTCCCTGCTCATGTGAGGTGCTGACTACTCATGCCACGAACCCTCTGGAACTGAAAGCTAATTAAGCCCTTTACCTTCCCTATGCTGCTTGTAGTCAGGTACATTGTCCCCAGCAAAAGAAGGCAATTGATACAATAGTGAATCGTTTTCTTAAAGTGAAAGTAAGCACTCAGCAACCAACTAAATACCTCCAGTGGTTTGAATGACAGAACGACACTACGTATCCAATCACATATTAAACTATTAAACTCGGGCTGGAGAGATGACTTAGCGGTTAAGGCGCTTGCCTGTGAAGCCGAAGAACCCAGGTTCGCTTCCCCAGTGCCTATGTAAGCCAGATGCACAGGGGGCACATGAGTGTGGAGTTTGTTTGCAGTGGCTAGAGGACCTGATGAACCCATTCTATCTTCCTCTCTCTCTCTTTCTCTCTCAAAATGAATAAATAAAATATTAAAAAATATATTAAGCTAGAATAATGGGAAGAGCCAGGCATGTTGGCACATATCTATAATCCCAACACTTGAGTGGCAGAGGCAGGAGAATCTAAAATTCCAGGCCAGCCTCAGGCTATATAGCAAGACTCTGTTTCTGAAAAGCAAAATAAATACACTGTGATAAACTGACAAGTGGCAAATTCAATTGTTTGAAAGGAACTGCAGTAAGTAGATGTTCCTTTGGCTGAGGTACTAGTGGTTTATTTTTATCCATTTATTTTAGAGATTTTAAACAAAAATTATAGTATACCAACATTCTAATGACCAGATTAGGACTCAAAAATGTACAGCTAAATCTAAAATCTGGGGTCTGGGGATACAGGTCAGTTGGTAGAGTGTTTGCACTGTATGCATGTTTCCTAGGTTCAATCCCTAGCAAAATACACACACACACACACACACACAGAGAGAGAGAGAGAGAGAGAGAGAGAGAGAGAGAAAGAGAGAGAGAGAGAGAGAGAAATTCTAAAATTCAAAAAATACAATTCCATAGTTATACTTAACACAAACACATTTAGTCATTTTTCTTATAACTGAAAGGCTATCATTTTTATTTTGTGGATAAGAACTCTTGCCTTCCAGGAGCCTGTTGACTTACTAGGAGCCTGTACATGTTAAAAATCCCAATAGCAACCGGGCGTGGTGGTGCACACCTTTAATCCCAGCACTCGGGAGGCAGAGGTAGGAGGACTGCCATGAGTTTGAGGGCACCCTGAGACTCCATAGTGAATTTCAGGTCAGCCAGGGCTAGAGTGAAACCCTACCTTGAAAAAAAAAAAAAAAAAATCCCAATAGCTTGCAAAATCTTTCCATTACAGCATGCAGGCTTATAATTGAGAAGTTTAAAATATTCCATCTTTTAATACTTGAAGCTGTAGGAACTAAAGTTTCTTTCTGTAGTATATCCAAAGCATTTTATACACATTACTTTACCTTCACTTTAATTCTATGATGTTCAAAAAATATCAACTGAAACTGAAGATCAAATAAAATATGCATTTTGATTTACAATTGAAAAAGCTGTTTTCATCCTATCTAGGGATTTTCCCCATAAATTACGAGAATGTGTTTGCATTTAATCTAATAGAAAATACCTCCAAATTTTACACATGCTAACATGCAAATTAATTTGTCTTAAAATGATATAAATCAGATGAATTTTTGATGCTCCACAATAACTTTTCTTTCAAAACAAGAAAGATTTAGAGGGGAAAATTACTTTTGAAAAATATTTATTTATTTATTTACTTGAGAGAGATGGAGAGAGAGAGACAGAGAGGGAGAGGCAGATAGAATGGGCATGCCAGGGCCTCTAGCCCCTACAAACGAACTCCAGATACATGCACCACCTTGTGTGTATGGCTTATGTGGGATCTGGGGAATCGAAACTGGGTCCTTTGGCATCTCAGGCAAGCACCTTAACTACTAAGTCATCCCTGGAGCCCATTATCTTAGTTTTCTAAAATAATTTTTTGGAGGGCTGGAGAGATGGCTTAGTGGTTAAGGCACTTGCCTGCAAAGCCTGAGGACCCTGGTTTGATTCCCCCAGAACCCACATAAGCCATACACACAAGATGGTGCATGTATCTGGAGTTCCTTTACAGGGGCTAGAGGCTCTGGCACACCCATTCTCTTCTCCCCTCTCTCTCTAATAAAGAAAATACTTTTTTAAAAAGAGGGTAAGCTGGGCTGGAGAGATGGCTTAGCAGTTAAGCGCTTGCCTGTGAAGCCTCAGGACCCCAGTTCAAGGCTCTATTCCCCAGGACCCACGTTAGCCAGATGCACAAGGGGGTGCACACATCTGGAGTTTGTTTGTAGTGGCTGGAGGCCCTGGCACGCCCATTCTCTCTCTCTCTCTCTCTCTCTCTCTCTCTCTCTCTCTCTTTCTCTCTCTCTGCCTCTTTCTCTCTCTGTCTGTCACTGTCAAATAAATAAATTAATTAAAATGATAAAAAAAAATAGGGTGAGCTTAATCCCAGCACTCAGGAGGCAGAGGTAGGAGGATCACTGTGAGTTTGAGGCCACCCTGAGACTACGCAGTGAATTCCAGGTCAGCTTGAGCTAGAATGAGACCCTATCTCAAAAAAAAAAAAAAAAACATAGGGTGAGCTAATGGTGGCAAGCAGTTTTAATCCCAGCACTTGGGAGGCAGAGGTAGGAGGATAGGCATGAGTTTGAGGCCACCCTGAGACTCCATAGTGAATTCCAGGTCAGCTAAGCTAGATCAAGACCTCACCTTGAGAAAAACAAACAAACAAACAACAACAAAAAAAGCTAGCATGTTCTAGGGAGAGAGCACACCATTTCAAAGGGCCTGCTTGCCAAGCCTGACAGCCTGGGCTCAGTTCCCCAGTACCCACAAAAATCCAGATTCACAATGTGGCACCTGTGTCTGGAGTTCATTTGCAGTGGCAAGAGTCCCTGGTATAAAAAACAAACCAAAAAAAAAAAAAAAAAATGGGGGCTGGAGAGATGGCTTAGCGGTTAAGCGTTTGCCTGTGAAGCCTAAGGACCCCGGTTGGAGGCTCAATTCCCCAGGACCCATGTTAGCCATATGCACAAGGGGCGCATGCGTCTGGAGTTCGTTTGCAGTGGCTGGAAGCCCTGGTACACCCATTCGCTCTCTCTCTCTCTCTGCCTCTTATCTCTCTGTCTGTTGCGCTCAAATAAATAAATAAAATAAACAAAAAAATTTTTTTTTTAAATAGGGGCTAGGGTTAAGGGTGCTTGCTTGCAAAGCCTAACAGCCGAGGTTCAGTTCCCCAGCCACCCACATAAAGATGAACAGGTGTTCCTTGCAGTGGCAAGAGACCCTGCACATACACACACAGAGATACATAAATAAATAAAAATTAATTTTTAAAAGCAGATAAATAAACTTGGCTACTTAGGAAGAAAAGTAAAAGAGTGTAGTCTAGCTGGGTGTGGTAGTGCACGTTTGTAACCCTAGCATGAGGAGGCTGAGACAGTATAATGGCTAGCTGAAAACCAGCATGAGCTTCATAGCCAGACTCTCAAAAAAAATTTTAAAAAAAGTAAAAGAGAAAAATTTGGAGACAATTTGGAAGTATGAAAATGCATATGCACACAGTAAACAAAGCTGCAGCATCTGTAGTTGGCATGGCACACGCCTGTAAACCCAGCTCTTGGCATTAGGTAATACCAAGGGGTAAGAGGATCACTGTGAGTTCGAGATCACCCTGAGACTACCCTTAAAAAGGGGGGGGGGGGCTGGAGGGATGGCTTAGCGGTTAAGGCACTTGTCTGTGGAGCCTAAGGACCCTGGTTCGATTCTCCAGGTCCCACGTAAGCCAGATGCACATGGTGGCACATGTGTCTGGAGTTTGTTTGCAGTGGCTAGAGGCCCTGGCGCACCCATTCTCACACTTTATCTCTCTCTCCCTCTTTCTGTCTCCAATAAATAAATAAATAAAAGTGAAACCTTTTAAAAAAAAAAACAACTCTGCAACTTCTGAAATTTCTTCCTGATTTTAAGATTAATCAAAAGTTATTGGGCTGGAGAGATGGCTTAGCGGTTAAGCACTTGCCTGTGAAGCCTAAGGACCCCGGTTCGAGGCTCGGTTCCCCAGGTCCCACGTTAGCCAGATGCACAAGGGGGCGCACGCGTCTGGAGTTCGTTTGCAGAGACTGGAAGCCCTGGCGCGCCCATTCTCTCTCTCCCTCTATCTGTCTTTCTCTCTGTGTCTGTCGCTCTCAAATAAATAAATAAATAAATAAATAAAAATTTAAAAAGTTATTTTCTGTTCCTTACATTCTTAGTTAAAATCCATATATATTAAAGCATTTATACTATATATTTTTATTATATACATAAAATCATACATGTGGTTTAAATCATATGACTAGTGATATTAAATCATTCATACATCAATATCGCATTCATATATTTATGTATAAACTGGCAGAGCTATTTTTTTTCCCTGATTGAGGGGATGGATGGGACTGAGTCTCCCTTTACAGCCCAGGCTGGTCTCAAACTAATGATTACTCTACCTCAGCATCCTGAGTGCTGGGATCACAAGTGCGCCAACACACCACAACGCCTGGCGGGCAGTGCAATTCTTTAAGTCATTTTTGGTCTTATTTTTCAGTGTTCCTATCTAATTAGGTCACCTACCCAACTGTTTTTTGTTTGTTTGTTTTTTAACTTTTAGTACGACTCCCTTCTCTGGGTAAGCAAAGAAGATACACTATAAAATTTCAAAATGTAGAGCTGAGAACACAGCTCAGTGGGAGACCACTTGCCTAGTATGTATAAAGTCCTAGGTACAACCTGATACCAGAGCAATGGGAACCTTCAAAATACTACGTATTTTAATACACTTAATTCACATTTCCTAAAAGTTTCTTCCATCAATCACTATGTACTGTTATTTTCAAGCTGTCTTCACTATTTGTCAAAATACTTTTAACTTAAAACATTTGGGCTGGAGAGATGGCTCAGCAGTTAAGGCATATGCCTGCAAAACCTATGGACGCTAGTTAATTCCCCAATACCCACATAAAAACCAGATGCACAAAGTGGTACAGGCATCTGGAGTTCATATGTAGCAGCTAGAGGCCCTGGCATGCCCATTCTGTCTCTCTCTGCTTGCAAATAAATAAATATATTTATATAATAATATGCCATATTACAGGGCATGGTGGTACACTCCTATAATCATATGCCTTGAGAGGCTGAAGCAGTAAGATCTCAAGTTCAAGGGCCAGCCTAGGCTATAAGAAGAACCTGTTAATCAGTCACTTTCCATGCCACCTAGAATCTGCATTTATATTCCGAATGATGTAAGAGATCCACACACTATTTCTACCTTTGCCCAATTCATTCACACCTTCTTTTTTGCTAATCCACAAAGATCTTACCCAATCCTAAATTTTATCACATCTAAACCCATATACACCATTATATTTCCCCAACTAGATCCTTCCCACAGGGTATTCATCCATCTCAGTGTGTATTTCTGACCCATAGGTCTCAGTACAGTGCACACACCAGACAAATGTTTACTGGCCAAATACAGTTCCTGAGATTACATGCAAAAAAGACAGCCAATAAGACACTTCATAAAATCATGCTGATTTTAAAGCCATTCAGCTTCTTGCTGTATTTTCCAGACTGGCAGTGTTTGCATATAGTAGGCACCCAACCAATACTTGCTGAGTGAGGATACTCAGTATCATTCAATGCAGGAAGGTCTGAAGCAAGTCGTCCTTTAAGCCCTTACGTCACAATTAAAGTACATTAAGAGACTCTGGCTTCTCCATTTTCTTCTCCACTTACAAATTGTTAACATATACTACACTAAAGGTTAAGTACTAGGGGGCCCCTAGTTATAAAAAAAAAAAGCAAGACAAAAATCAACAAAATCAACCATTAACCTTTTCCATGGCAAGTGTGAAGATGTTCTTTCCAACTTGACTTAGTGACCTGCTTTCTGGACAGATCATGAATACAAGCAAATCTCAGGTGCATCAGACCACTGTGGATGCACACAGTTCAGCTGGTACAGTCCCAAGTCCCTCAGAAAAAATGCTTCTAAACAACAATGATGACGTCTAGGGCAGGATGTGGCCTTTATACCTGCCACTCCCATATGCAATCTTGGTTCAGCTAATACTTTTAGAAATGACCTCAGCCCTGATTCTGCAGCCTTGGGTGGATTTCAGAGGCATTCATCAAGGTAAGATTAGAACCTGCAAAATCTCCTTTCATTCATGCCCTATGAAGACATGCCTTCCCAGTCCCCAAGCTTGACTTTACCTTAACCACGTTTTTTCATGTTAAAATGTAGAGGACAGCGTGCTAGGGAGACTGCAGAGTGCTTAAGGCACTTGCCTACAAAGCCTAACGATCCAGATCCAATTCCTCAGAACCCACGTAAGACAGATACACCAGGTGGCACATGCATCTGGATTTTGTTTGCAGTGGCTGGAGGCCCTGGCGTGTCCATTCTTTTTTTTTTTTTTTAAATTTTTATTTATTTATTTGAGAGTGACAGACACAGAAAAACAGATAGAGGGAGGGAGAGAGAGAATGGGCGCGCCAGGGCTTCCAGCCTCTGCAAACGAACTCCAGATGCGTGCGCCCCCCCCCCCCGTGCATCTGGCTAACGTGGGACCTGGGGAACCGAGCCTCGAACCGGGGTCCTTAGGCTTCACAGGCAAGCGCCTAACCGCTAAGCCATCTCTCCAGCCCATGTCCATTCTTTATATATCTGCTCTTTCTCCCCTCTCTCTCAAATAAAGTGTTGTTTTTTTTTTTATGTAGAGGATGATTATGCAGGAGCTAATTTACAGCCACACCTATATATGAAGTAATCTAGCTTCACCTGTCAATCACCCCCACCTTAAACTGCGGAACTTATTGCTGTAACCTATTTACAATACATAAGAAGCAGGTAGCCACTACCTTATTTTAAGACATGTCCCCTTATCCAAAAGAGCTAAGGTTTTAAAATGGCAAGCCATTTTTATAAACACGCAAATTTTCATTTAATAAGTTTTACTGCATAGATGTTGAGAATTAATAGAATGAAGGTCAATACTTCAGAACGGATATTAAATAAGCTTAACTAATAAAGGGAAGAGAAAGGAAGGGAGGAGGGTACTTAATAGGTTGATATTGTATATGTTAGTACAATGATTGAGATGGGGAGGTAATATGATGGAGAATGGAATTTCAAAGGGGAAAGTGTGGGGGGGGAGGGAGGGAATTACCATGGGATGTTTTTATAATCATGGAAAATGCTAATAAAAATTTTTTTAAAAAGCTTAACTATTTCCTTTAGAATGAACCTTTCTCCTTGTTTCTATGATATGCTGCAAATACAGATGGAAGTAATAATACCTTGAAAGCAACAGTACTTGACTTGAAAATAATTTACTTTAAAAAAAAAAGTAGGCAGGTGTGGTTGCATACATCTTTTGCTTAAAAAAAAAAAAACACAGAACGCATCATGAGTTTGCATGTCATCCTTGCACAGGGGCCACGCTAACATTCTCTGTATCATTCCAATTTTAGTATATGTGCTGCCAAGTGAGCCCGGTGCACACCTTTAATCCCAGCACTCCTGGAGGCAGAGGCAGGAGGATCGCCTCATGTTTGAGACCAGCCTGAGACCTACATAGTGAATTCTAGGTCTGCCTGGGCTAGAGCAAGACCCTATCTCAAAAAACCACAACAACAACAAAAAAAAGTTTATATTGGGACTGGCAGATGGCTCATTACTCAGTAAAAGTCCTTCCCGTACAAGCCCAAGCACCTGAGTTCTGATTCCCAGAACCTATGTAAAAGCCAGATGCTGTAGAGGGAGTGTGTAGTCCCAGCACACCGAGGGCAAGAACGGAAGCAAAGACAGGAGAATAGGCTGGAAGCTCTTAGGCCAGCTAGCCCATGAACAAGACTCAGCCTCAAACAAGGTGGGAGACAAGCCCACAGCCAAAAGGGGCCCTCTTACCGCCACATCAAAAGGTACATATTGAACATTAATGTATACAGACCTCTCAGGCAAGTAAGCATGGCGAGAAGGAGACATTCTACTTGTGTGTAAGCAGACACCGAAGGATTAAGTGTCTGGTGAGCAGATGACTAAATCATTGACAAGGGGAAAAAGCAGAAGTCAGGGCAACAAAACAGAGAGAGAAAGAAGTTCTATACAGGCCATCAGTGCCAATAGGAGAAAATATTTCAAGCAGTGATAAGCATTTGCATAATACACACTATCATAAGCATGTCTCAATGAGACGGGTGAATTTCCAAGTATTCTAAAGCTTGACTTGGACCTCCAGTTACAAGAAGCTCTATCACCAGGTGATAGAATTTTGTCTCCCAGGTCTACCATTAGAACCCAGGTTGACCAGAGTCCTCGAACTAGCCAGAAAAAGCAGACCAGACGCTGTTGGTTCCCTGCTTCAAAGACATCATGTTCACATACAAAAAAGAAAAACAATAATAATGGTAAAATGAGCTGCCAGGGACAGACCCACAGGCAGCCTCTCTAGTCCAAAGATGTAACCTAAGCTCACACAGATGGCCAGGCTCTCCTAATGCAGGGGAGCTGGGTTTGCTTTCTGGGTGGGGGCCTCAAAGCACCAGGTGTATTTATAGAAGGGAACATGGAGACTATGATGGAGGGATGATGACAGTGGAGGAAGTTTCCTCCGCCCAAAGAGAGGGAGACTGGAGAAAGTTCTGGATTCCACAGCACACGTTCTACTCTGGACCCACCAACTACCAGTTATGAAAACTTATTAAAAAACCCTTTTTGTCTGTTACCGTATAAAATTTAAGACAACTGCCCTGGTATGGGATGGGTGACAGAATAACCAAAAAATGTGTATGCAAAAGCAGGATGAAGGGGGGGGGGTTAGTTATCATAGCCAATCAATAAACGTCAGCTTGTCTGCCAGGATTTAATGCCTTAAAAATCAAGAAGGGCAGGGTGGCGCACGCCTTTAAATCCCAGCACTGGGGAGATAGAGGTAGGAAGGTCTCTGTGAGTTTGAGGCCAGCCTGGGATTACAGTGAATGCCAAGGTAGGCCAGGGTTAGAGTAGACCCTGCCTCAAAAAAAATACAATAAAATAATTTTTAAAAAAAGAGACTACAGTGTTAAAAGTCGGAGGCCTAAGTCTGTTTCACAAGGGAGGGATATAGACTTGGGAGACTATTCACTGGAATACTTCGCTTAAAATGGAGTTAGGCTATTGATAAAGGTGGGGAGGGGAACGCATGAACTAAAGCATGAGCAAGCCGGGCAGACATCATCAGAAAGCCGTCCCTTTATGTAAGCACGAAACAAAACTTCGGGAGCTGCGGATATCCTGCGAACCTGCTCGGTGGCCTCGATTCAAAGGACACGAGCAGCGCAGCGCCGGCCGGGAGGGCACGCCATCCATATGCCTCCCGGTCCGCTTCGGGCCACGCCGTTCTGCAAAAGTGTCCCCGAGCCCCGGGCGGCTCTCCAGCCCTCCAGATGGGCTTGCAAGCCGGGAGTGAGCTGCAGCAGGGCTCGGGGTGGGTGATCGGGAAGGTTCGGATAAATGTGGTTGGTCGTGGGGGGGAGACCAGGAGGTGGGGAGGGTGGGGGCGGGGTGGAGCAAATGCGGCCGGCGAGAGACCGCGGCTGCACAATGAGAGCAAGGGAAGGAGACTGCGACAAGCGGCGGGTTCGGGTCCCGGGTGGGGACGGACGGCGAGGATGGGGATCGGGGCGGGGCAGGTGCACCGCGGCGGTCCCCGGGCACCGAGCCGGGTACTCACGGTGTACAGCAGGTTGAGGGCGCACAGGCAGTTCTTGGAACACGCGAAGCCCCCGCAGACCATGTCGGCGGCGGGGCTGGGCGGCAGCTCGCGGAAAAAGACAGGCCCGGCGGGAGGCCGCTTTGTCTGGTCTTCGAGGCCTGCCTGGCCCGGGGCCGGGGCTGTGCAGCGCACCGCACGCACGCACGCCCGCCGCAGCCGCCGCCGCCGCCGCCGCCGCTCACAGCCGCTCTGGAACCTGCGGCCGCCGCAGCCCCGGGCGCCACCGCAGCCCCGCCCCGCCGCCCGCCTCGCCCCGCGCGCTGATTGGCCGCGGGCCGGGAACAAAGGTAGCGATATGCAAATCAATGCGCTCGGCCGGCGGCTCCGGGAGGGGAGGGGAGGGGAGGGGCGGATCTGGGCGAGGGGGAAGGGGGTCGCGGCCCTGCCAGGGGGGAGCCCGAGGCCCGAGGCTGGGGACCCAGGCCACGCGGTCGTTTGCAGGTGAGCCGCACAGGGCGGGGCTCCACGGAGGCTGCGAGGGATGTGACTGCGCCTCTCCGGTCTTGGCCCCGGCGGATGACGTGGCACCATTTTGAATGAGGTTTGCTTTAAAAAAAAAAAGAAAGAAAGAAAGAAAATTAAGCACCTGGCCTCCTTTGAATGAAAGAAGGAAGGAAGGAATAAAAGAATGACAGATTCAGGAGAGAACGAAATGGTGCAAATGAAAGGAGGTAAATACGGGAGACGCTAAAAGGAGAGAATGAAATTTCTGTTTCTCTCCGAACATAGGTAAAGGGATGTGGCCCGATTGTGACAGGTTTCCAATCAAGAAAGCTTTATCCTATACGGATTTGCAAAATATAAATAAACCTTATAATTCATGCGTGCCAAAGAAAATGCAGAGTGGTTATTTCTGTGGTTCAGTCCTGAATTTCAGTAAGCACGTTTGGTACAAATGATAGATGGAAGGGGGAGTTGACTTCTAAATAACAGGTTCTCAGTTAATTCACTATCACGTTATTGCTTCTGTACTATGGAAATGGAGCCATGAATCCTCGGTTCTTCACCTATAATTACAATACTCAGCAGGGTATGGTGCGCAGGCTTTTAATTCCAGCGCTTGGGAGATAAAGGTAGGAGGATTGCTGAGAGTTCGAGGCCACTCTGAGACTAATGAATTCCCGGTCAGCTTCAGCTAGAGTGAGACCCTACCTCAAAATAAATAAATAAATATAAATAAATAAATTAGAATATTAAAAATATGACAAGCAAATTTGATACACCCTGGCACAGAGGAAAAATGCAATGAATATCAGCTAGGATTAGGAGATCTAACCTGTTTTCTTTTTTTATTCCAGGTAAGGTATCACTCTAGCCCAGGCTGACCTGGAACTCACTCTGTAGTCCCAGGCTGGCCTCAAACTCACAGAGATCCTCCTACTTCTGCCTCCTGATTAACCGCTAAGCTGGGATTAAAGGTGTGAACTACCATGCCCAGCTTGATTTAACATGCTTTCTAAATTTAACATGTTTCTAGATTTAACATGTTTCTAAATGCACACTATGTTCAAGAGATTAAGCTAAACCTACAGTAAAGACTTAGTCATTTTATAGTACCTTCTGCCAACAGAAAATCTTAGAGATTTTCTAACATATCATACATCTATCAAGCCTAAAGTTCCATATTATGTGAATTCAAACGCTGAATGTATAAATAAAATACTTGTTGAAGCAAACAAATTAAAATAATTCATCATCAATGGGCTGGAGAGATGGCTTAGCGGTTAAGCGCTTGCCTGTGAAGCCTAAGGACCCCGGTTCTAGGCTCGGTTCCCAGGTCCCACCTTAGCCAGATGCACAAGGGGGCACACGCGTCTGGAGTTCGTTTGCAGAGGCTGGAAGCCCTGGCACGCCCATTCTCTCTCTCTCCCTCTATCTGTCTTTCTCTCTGTGTCTGTCGCTCTCAAATTAATTAATTAATTAATTAATTAATTAATTAATAAAATAATTCATCATCAAAAGCTGTGCTCCCTCTTCCAGCCACTTCTGCCCTTCTCCAACTTCACCACACCAAGTAGGCTTCACGGATTCTGTCATTTATAAACCTCACTATCCTTTTATATATACCCAGAAATATTCGAAAACTTGATTGGGAAAAGGATCCTCAAATACAAAATTACACTTTGATACTTAGCTTTCTTTTTTAATATTTTTGTTTTTATTCATTTATTTGCGAGAGAGAGAGATACAGAAATAGGCAGGCAAACGAACTCCAGATGCATGCACCCCCTTGTGCATCTGGCTTACGTGGGTCCTGGGGAGTTGAACTTTGGTCCTTTGGCTTTGCAGGCAAGTGCCTTAACCGCTAAGCTATCTCTCCAGCCCCTTAGCTTTCTTTTTAAACTCCATAAATGAACAAAAGTGAGGTTGGCAAGAAGAGTCTGAGGCACTCACAACCCTGAACCATTTTCTGATGGTAAATACCTACTCAGCTTAAATCCTTCATACAGACAGCTGAGAATTCTGAAAGAGTTGGATGGTCAAGAAAATTGCATCTAGGGGCAGGTCTTAATGATGTGTGCCTGTGATTCCAACACAGAGAGCAGAGGCAGGAGGATTGAGTGTTCAGGGCCAGCCTGAGCTACACAGTGTAATCTGTATTAGGGGAATAAAAGCGAAGCAAAGAAGAACTGATTTAGGTCATTACTTGATTGCTTTTTACTGGCTGAATCCATCTGAAATATGAAGACAGGCTTTATGAATCAAGCTTTCATAGAAAGTTCTACATACCAATTACGATCCTTTCATGAAGGTGTGAGTCCATTCCATGTGTGTCAGCCTCAGCAGATTATGCTAATGACCTGCTGAGGTCATTGTCCCTGATGCTGTTTAGCCGTTTGGGCCATTACTCCTTGATTTCATTTGATTCAAAATCAGAACTGGTAGGAAAACACTTCTTAGTGAATAACGTTTTTAAGTGACAAAAATTGGTTTAGAATGAAAAGACTTTTTCGCAATGAGGCAATTGCTAAATCCACTTCTCTCCCTTCCCGCCTCCTTCGTCTCCTCCTGGCCTCCTTTTTCTCCCCTTTCTTCCTCTCCCCCTTGCTCTTCTTATTCCTTCTTTTTCCTGATTTGTTTCTATTAATGTTATTTTGATTTTGTTTTATTTCTTCTGAGACAGAGCTTTTACTATGTAACCCAGGCTAGCCTGAAACTGGATCCTCCTGCCTCAGATTTCCAAGTTCAAGGGCCGTGACACTCAGCTTTTCTGGTGTGTTTCTGAGTCTTGACAACCAAACACTCTTATTACATTAGTTCAGATCTTTAGAGAGGTCAAATGCCAAGAATGGGTTAGTGTGATAGTTAAGGTGTTGTCAACTTGATCTGTTAGTAATCCACAGGCTGCTTCTAGGAAGGATCAACTAAAGGAGGAGGTCTTTCCCCCAGGGTGAGCCCTTCCTCCAGAGTGGGCAGCCCCGCTGAGAGGGGGACTTGATATAAGGAAGCTCTGGGTAGAAGAGTCCCTTTTTTCCTTCCTTCCTTCCACTTGGCTGCCGGAGCTGCTCCCTACCTTCTAGCGTGGATTGAAGACCAGTGCGGACTAAAGACCAACATCAACTGAAGACCCGCGTGGATCAAAACCCAGCGGCTCCTCAGGAAGCCTCCAGGCTTTCCGGCACCATCTGCAGTGCCAGGTCGGGACTGCTGAGGCATCTGGCCACGTGGACTGAGCAACTACCAGGTTCGGTGATTCTCGGGCCTGCAACTGCTCTTGGACTACTGTAAGCTTATCCAATAAATCCCCTTTTAAAATAATTCATTCTAGCAATTCTGTTCCTCTAGAGAACCCTGCCTAATACAGTTAGAGATACAAGAGATAAATTGGGAGAAATGTCACCTTGAGGGAGCAATAGGAAACTGGGAGTTCTAGGCAGCCTTCCAGTGTGATACCTATACAAGAAAAGGGGAATGAGGGACTGGGAAAGGGGGCAGAAAGGACAGAGGAAGGAAGGAAGAGTATAAGAATGTGGTGAGGTTTTTAAGAGCACAGGCTGCTATCGGTTGTATAAAGTTACAGGCCTACTTCCTCCCCACCAAGATTTCATGGGTTGAAACTGAATCCCCATTGTGAGGTTTTATTAAGAGGATAGACACTCAGACATAGGTCCTAAGTGTAGAGCCCCCACGATTGTATCCCACTGGCTTTATAGAAAGAGGAAGAAGAATGCCTCCAAAACATTATAGGCCATTGCCAAGGCCCTTGGTTTCCCACCAGGAATAGATGGTAAGACACTATTGCTGAAGACTCCACATACTTGGGCTGCGAGGCCACTGAGAAATCCTGCTGGAGCTCAGCTGATAACCTCCTCCATGTAGACCAGCTGACAGAAAGCTGGAAGAAGCCATTCTGCATGCAGTTCAATAGGAGAAAGAGAAATCAAATACTCAACAGTGGACACTGCAAGCCTTATATTTGGCCAGTGTGGTGGTTTAAATAGATGGCCCCAATATATTCAATTTTTTATTTGTTTGTAGTTTGCATCTGTAGCCACCTGGCTGGAGGCAGTGTCATTGGGTGGATCTTAAGGTGTGGCAGTGGGTTTCAGATTTTAATCTGGCAAAGTGTGCCTAGCTGGAGTTCCTAAAGTGTGCTATGTGGCTTTTCACTTTTTGGCTTGTGCTTCTATCTCTCTGTGAAGAAAGCAGGTCAGCTTCTTCTGCCATTATGGAACTTCCCCTGGATTTGTAAGTTTCAATAAATATCCCTTCCTCAATAACTGTGTCTGGTCTGGAAGTTCATCTCAGTGAACCTAAAGCTGTCTGCTATAGCCAGCCAGGCCAAATGAGTCAATGGGTGCAATAGCGGCACATCTGTCATGGTGGAAACCAACTGCCCTCTAATTGGACTGGAGGCCGGCTCTATGGGAGGGAATACATCCCTGATACTGAAAACTTTAAACAGGGGTAGTCATGAGCCCTAGGGGTGTAATGTCTGCTGCTGTCTGGCTAAATGTATATACTATGCTTATCAAACTGCCCAGTAAGCATTTCTCTTAATATTCATACCCTTATATTAATGTTACTCTCACTGAATCTTCTCTTTTTAGATGGCAGTGACCTTGAGATGACTCAGAAGGCATCATGGTGCTGGAAAGAAGTGACTGGAGTGCTCAGTACCATAATATCTCTATTACACCTTCCAAGGCTCAGGGTCTAATGCAGAAGAGATGGTGGAAAGAACGTAAGAGCCAAAAGAAGGGTAGGGCTCCTTACAATGTGCTCCTCCTAGACACAAAATGGCCTGGATATACATGACCTCACAGTGTCTGACACTACCTACACAAGACCATCATAAGAGGAAGAAAAGATCATGACATCAAAATAAAAGAGACTGATGGAGATGGGGAGGGGATATAATGGAGAATGGAGTTTCAAAGGGGAAAGTGGGTGGAGGGAGGGCATTACCATGGGATATTTTTTATAATCATGAAAGTTGTTAATAAAAATTTGAAAAAAAATGAGTAATTGGGAGAAAAAAAAGAGAGAAAGAAGTGCCAGAACTGTTCATGTATGCCTTTAATCCCAGCAGTGAGTTGAAGGCCATCTTGGGACTACAGATGAGTTCCAGGTCATCCTGGGCTAGAGTGAGACCCTACCTAAAGTCAAGGCCACACAGATGCATTGTCTCTGGCCTGTGCTGCCCAGGAACTCCACAAAGAAGGTAGTCACCACATGCAGCCTCTCCATCTAAACCTGCACAATGGAAACCCAGATAAACCTCTTTTTTTTTACTAACTCACTCAGCCTGTGGAGTTGAGCTACTAACAACAGAACATGAACCAACCAAAACAATAGAATGTCTTTGGACCAAATTCAGATGTCTCAGAAATCTTGCATACCTCCCTACGGTGAGCTGACCACTCTCAGACATTCACTAACCATCCCCACAAATGCTGTGACTGATTTCACAGTGAGCATGGGATTATGTTCCCTGCAGTAGACCGGAGAAGTCCACTTCCTTTCCCTTTCTGTATGTCCTACATGTCTGGAGTTCATTTTCACTGGCTGAAGGCCCTGGTGCACCCATTCTCTCTCTGTCTATCTGCCCTTCTCTCTCTTTTTTCTTCTCTCTCTGTAAACAAATTAAAAAAAAATTTTTTTAAAAATGGGCTGGAGAGATGGCTTAGTGGTTTAGGTGCACTCGTCTACAAAGCCTAAGGACCCAGGTTTGATTCTCCAGGTACCTCGTAAGCCAGATGCACATGGTGGCACATGTGTCTGGAGTTTATTTGCAGTGGCTGGAGTCCCTGGTGCACCCATTCCCTCTCTCTCACTTGCTTGCTCACTTGCTCTTGCATTTGTTCTCTCTCTCTGACTCTAATAAATAAATAAAAATAAAATTTTAAAAAAAAAAACTTCATGAGCTGGGGAGGTGACTCACTGGTTAAAGGTGTTTGTTTGCAAAAACCTGCCAGCCTGGGTTCAATTCCCAACCACCCACATAAAGGCAAATGCAAAATGGCACATTCACTTTTTGATTTTTGTTTTTTGTTTTTTGCTTTTCAAGGTAGGGTCTTGTTCTAGCCCAGGCTGACCTGACCTGGAATTCACTATGTACTCTCAGGGTGGCCTTGAACTCACAGCTGTCTACCTTACCTCTGCCTCCCAAGTGCTGATATTAAAGGCATGTACCACCATGCATCGGGGCACATTCATCTTTAATCGCAATGTCCCATTGACAATGGGAGGCAGAGCCAGGAGAATCCAAGACTTGTGCGCCAGCTAGTCTGAGTTCCTTTGCAATGGCGAGAGACTCTGACTCAAAAAAGGTGGAGCACAGCCACCTAGAAGTTGTCCTGTGACCTCCACATGTTCATCATGGCACAGGAGCCCCCACACACTTAAAAAAATAATAAAGAATAAAGTTTTTGAATAACTTCATGATTTAGCTTGATAGTTGTTTTTTTTTTTTTTAATTGTGTGTATTAGCCGGGCATAGTGGCACACACCTTTAATCCCAGCACTCGGGAGGCAGAGGTAGGAGGATCACCGTGAGTTCAAGGCCACCCTGAGACTCCATAGTGAATTCCAGACAGCCTGGGCTAGAGTGAGACCCTACCTCAAAAAAATGTGGATATATATGCATATATGCGTGTGTGTGCGTGTGTGTGTGTGTGTGTGTGTGTGTGTGTAAAGGTGCATGTGTAGCCGGGCCTGGTGGTGCATGCCTTTAATCCCAGCAGTTGGGAGGCAGAGGTAGGAGGATCGCTGTGAGTTCGAGGCCACCCTGAGAATACAGAATGAATTCCAGGTCAGCCTGGACTAGAGTGAGACCCTACCTCGAAAAACCAAAAAAACAATAAATAAATAAAAATAAAGGTGCATGTGTGCACAACATGAATGTGGAGGTCATAGGACAATTTCAAGGCTGTAACCCTCTCCTTGCACCTTGTTTTTTTTTTTTATTTAATGTGCTTTATTTATGTATTTTTTGTTTTTCATAATTATTATTAACGACATATTTTGTATGGATGCATCATGCGTTGGTACCCTCTCTTCCCTCTCCTGTCCCCATTCTGCTGAGGACTGTCCTCAGAGGGGCTGTGGGTTGGGCCATCTGGGAGCAGCAGTCACTTGTTTGGGGGGGGGATGTGAAGCTCTGGACCTGATGTCACAGCATATGGCTCTTACAATCTTTCCGCTCTGCCCCCGCCCACTTTTTCGCAAAACTCCCTGAGCCCTGGCGGGTGACTTATAAGTCTACTTCAGTGATTGAGCTCTGAGGAGCCTCTGGATCTCTGCTTTGGTAGGTGTTGAGTATCCTCAGCGTCTGTCTTCTGCACCCCGGGGCCGATTACCAGGTTCACGATGGAAATAACACTCTGGCTTATCTCCCCAGTTCCTCTGTGGTTTCAGCTGTGGCTTGGCTGAAATGCGAGGGGTGGTTTATCTCCTCGGTCTCACTACCTTCTGAAAGAGAACAGATTCTCCAACAGAGAGTGAAGTCAGCATAATTTAAATGGGATAAACATTATTAATTTAGGGATAATTTGATGTATGTAACCCCTCTTTTAGCCAAAGACGAGTTGTACCTTGTTTGACAAGGGGTCTCTCTCACTGTTGCTTTATTTGCCCCTGGGAAGGCCAGCTTGGCTTCTCCTGAATTCTCCCGGATGGCCTTCCCTCATTGCCCTAGAGTATTGGGACTACACACGCATGCCCCACTGTGTATGTGGCTTTATATGGATGCTGGGGACTGAACTGGGGTCAGCATGCTGGAGAAGCAAGTGGCTTTAACCACTGGACCATCTCTCCAACCCCCTCAAATGTTTTCAATCATCATCATTTGATTTTGTTCAGTGAATCCTAAACAAAACAATTACTCACAAACCCCTTCAGCACTGGTAATGATTCTACCAAAATACTTTCTAGTGTTCTTGGACATGTGAACACAAAATTAAATAAGCATAAACTGGTTCATGCACAACTTATAGTCACATAAAATGTCAACAATATAGTGGGCTGAGGAGATGGCTCAGCAGTTAAAGGCACTTGCTTATAAAGCCTGCTGGCCCAGGTTCAATTCCCCAGCACACACATAAAGCCAGATATACAAAGTATTTTCAGTGCCCATATGCCTCCCCAACTCTCTCTCTTAAATAAATAAAATCTTTTAAAAATGTCAGTGATGTAGTAAATTTCAAATTCTATTGTTCTATATCTAAATCTTAGTGTCATATTTCCATATCCATCAAGATATTATTACTAGACAAATTGCCCATTTTTAAAATGTCAGTGGTCTTCAGTGAAATTGACAGGGTTAAATTATTCCTAATGTCAAACTTTTATTACAGTTCTAAGGTCCATTGTTCCTCTGAGATTCCTCTGTGCACGAGGAGGATGAGACTTGCTGCCATAATGATTCGCAAGCATCTGCATAGAACGAGGCACAGGCAGAGACTCACCTGCCCAAGCCTGAGACACAGAAGCTGCCCATCGGCAGTCTCCCTCCTTCCACCACCAGCTCTCTCTCTGGGTTCTGTTACCCTATTCTTTCTGATGTGATGCCAGACTTTCGCAATTAAATGCAACGCATTCCTCATTCCTTCAATAATACTCAGTCTCCCTTTTGCTAAGCAGGATGTTTAACTCCTCGTGCCAGAAGACTTCAAACCACAGCTCAGTTTTTTAAAATGTCTTTCTTCAAACACAAATCAAGTTGGAAGGTTGCTTTTTCCCCCCTTCCTTTCTTACTTTGTGTGTGTGTGTGTGTGTTTTTTGTCATATATTCTAAAGTACATGCATATGCATGATTATCTTGATATATATGATCTCAGCATTCACATTTCAATTCAGAATTCCAGTAAGTGGGAGTTTTTGTGACATACTCAACTATGGCAACATGGCATACCATTTCAAGGCCCAAAGAGCCCGAGGTACACACACATGACCACTGACCACTTACAGAGGGGAAGCAGTAAGCTTTAATAACAGATTAATGTGCTTACCTTGTATCTCTTCTAAATCTTCTTTTAAAAAAATAATCTTTTTAAATATTTTATATATTTATTTGAGTGAGAGAAAGAGAATGGGTGTGCCAGGCCTTGTAGCCACTGCAGGTGAACTCCAGACTCACACGCCACCTTGTGCATCTGGCTTACTTGGGTACTGGGGAATCAAACCTGGGTCCTGAGGCTTCACAGGCAAGTGCCTTAACTGCTAAACTATCTCTCCAGCCTGCCAACTCTTCTTCATACTACATTCTTCATAGTACGATGCACCAATGAGGCATCCGTTTACACTGAATTTATAATATTTGCAATATTTTACCGTACATCTACCATATTTGGATTCTGAGGCCTGGATCTATTTCCTTTTCTTTCTTTCTTTTGTCTTCATTTCTTCATTTATTTATCTTGTGTGTTATTGGAGATTGAATCCATGACCTTATGCATGGGAGGTAGATGCTATACTGTTGACCTATATCCCATCCCTGTGTTTTCATTGTTAAAATTACAGATCGGTATGTGTTGTATTAATTTATCCAAAAATTATTTTAAAAACTACATGGGGGCTGGAGAGATGGCTTAGCAGTTAAGCGCTTGCCTGTGAAGCCTAAGGACCCCAGTTCGAGGCTTGGTTCCCCAGGTCCCACGTTAGCCAGATGCACAAGGGGGCGCATACGTCTGGAGTTCATTTGCAGAGGCTGGAAGCCCTGGCGCACCCATTCTCTCTCTCTCCCTCTATCTGTCTTTCTCTCTGTGTCTGTCACTCTCCAATAAATAGATAAAATAAAAAATTAAAAAAAAAACTACATGGGTCTTTTATCTAAAAGCCAATAACACAATCTTAATTTATATATTAAAGAATGAATGAGAAGATGGAAGTAAGCCTAATATTTATAAAGGTGGTTAAATGTTTTTAACTTTTATTAAAAATTTGTTATGCCTTTTACTTATGAACAGCTTACAAGACCTGTAAGTTAGAAATGGTGCTGTCTGATTCCATTTTGAGTGTGCTGGTAATCCTTCAAACTAGGAAACAACTCAAATACACGCCAACAGCAAAAATAGATAGCTAAATCCTGAAAACTTATTGAACAAAAACCCACCCAATGTCACATGAAAATAATATAGTCTCCTCCACTTTCTGGCTATGTCTTAATGAGCACAGAGCAGAGAAAAAGGAACCAGAAATACATGTGGGTATTGTATAATTCCATTCACATAAGTAAACATATATATGTTAGTGCTAATATTTAGAGATGAAACTATAAATAATAGTGAGGCATTGGGAACCACTAAAGCCTAGTGAGAAGTGTTCATGTTGGAGGGAAGGGAATGTGGAAATAATGACTGGGGAATGACCAGAGGGGATTCCTGGGTAATGAGACTGTACCTAGATTACGCTGTAAAAGAGATAAGTAATTTACAGCCTAATGTACCAATAATCTGAACCCAACTTCAGATTACATGAACAATGCTTTTATAGGAAAAAAAATAGATCGCCTGCATGTTCTTTCAAATAGTTCCCCACACTAATTTTTCTTGAAAATGGTACTTATTCACTAGGAAATGTAGCAGGTAAGATAACTCTGTCATTCTCTTCAGATCATTTTTGTATATTAGCAATTACTACCCAAAGTGCCAATTTTGTCTTCATGGTATTTCTGGCAAAGGCTACTGGCATAATATAGGAAAAAGAGACATCATTTCTGGTAATAAAAGTATGTCAGTGTTAAATCATATCTTGTTTACACAACTTTTTTTTTTAATTTTTATTTATTTATTCATTTGAGAGCGACAGACACAGAGAGAAAGACAGATAGAGGGAGAGAGAGAGAATGGATGTGCCAGGGCTTCCAGCCTCTGCAAACGAACTCCAGATGCGTGCGCCCCCTTGTGCATCTGGCTAACGTGGGACCTGGGGAACCGAGCCTCGAACTGGGGTCCTTAGGCTTCACAGGCAAGCGCTTAACCGCTAAGCCATCTCTCCAGCCCCTGTTTACACAACTTTAAATACCTTAGAACATACTTACTGTTGGTACTTTCCCAAAACAAGTACATGGTAAGATATTTTAAGACTTTATAAACCAATTGGAAGATTTTATTTTTAAACACCTTTCTGATGTCATTGAGAGTTTCACAGCATATACCATTCTGAGTTAGAAATTATTTCTGGTTAAAATCTAGAAATTTTTTTTCTCCATTACATTTTATCTTTCAGTGCTATTGAAAAGTCCAAAGCCATTCTAATTCCTGATTAATCCTATGTAACAATTTGTACCTTTTCTTTCTCTTTGGAAGCTTATAAAAGCTCCTCTTTGGCTGCTGGAAAAGATATAAATGTGCAAAAAAAAATTAGATATAAAAATAAATGAAGGGAAGAAAAAGGAAGGGAGGAGGGTACTTAATAGGTTGATATTGTATATATGTAAGTACAATGATTGAGATGGGGCGGTAATATGATGGAGAATGGAATTTCAAAGGGGAAAGTGTGGGGAGGGGAAGGAGGAAGTACCATGGGATTTTTTTTATGTTTATTTATTTATTTGAGAGCAAGAGACAGAGAGAAAGAGGCAGTTAGAGAGAGAGAGATAGAGAGTGGGCGCGCCAGGATTTCCAGCCACTGCAAATGAACTCCAGACGCGTGCGCCCCCTTGTGCATCTGGCTAACGTGGGTCCTGGGGAACTGAGCCTCGAACTGGGGTCCTTAGGCTTCACAGGCAAGTGCTTAACTGCTAAGCCATCTCTCCAGCCCCGGATTTTTTTTATAATCATGAAAACTGCTAATAAAAAAATTTTAAAAATGTGTATTTAGTGGAAAAACAACCAACTACAATATTTATTTATTTAGGTTTTGTTTTGAGGCAGGTTCTCTAGCACAGGATGACTTAGAACTCACTCTAGCCCAGATTGGCCTGAATCTCACAGTGACTCTCCCACATCAGCCTCCTAAGTTCTGGGGGTTAAAGACATGAACAACTGTGTTCACCTTATAACTTTTTTGGGGGGTATAAGTAATTGAGGTAGGGCCTCACCCTAGCCCAGGCTGATCTGGAACTCACTCTGTAGTTCCAGGCTGTCCTCAAACTCATAGTGATCTTCCTACCTCTGCCTCTTGAGTCCGGAATTAAAGATGTGAGCCACCACACCCGCCTCTCTTTCGCCTTACAATTTTTAAACTAGATAAATCACATACAGCCAAGCATGGTGGCTTTTATTCTCAGTACTTGAAAGGCTGAGATAGGAGGAGCACTGTGAACTCAAGGTCAGCCTGGGCTACAGAGTGAATCCCGGGTCAGACTGGACTAGAATGAGACCCTGCCTCAACAAAACCAAGATAAATAAATTAGTAATTTTAATACAAATCTTCCTAAACTCAGAAGGTAATTATGCAGTCTTTATTAAGTGCCTTATAATAATATAACTAGCTGCCTCTTATAGATAAGTAACATTAATACATTTCCCCACATTTTTAGCAATTTACTCTTTAATATCTTCTTTTTTTTTAATTTATTTATTTATTTATTTGAGAGCAACAGACACAGAGAGAAAGACAGATAGAGGGAGAGAGAGAGAATGGGTGCGCCAGGGCTTCCAGCCTCTGCAAACGAACTCCAGATGCGTGCGCCCCCTTGTGCATCTGGCTAACGTGGGACCTGGGGAACCGAGCCTCGAACCGGGGTCCTTAGGCTTCACAGGCAAGCGCTTAACCGCTAAGCCATCTCTCCAGCCCCAAATAATATCTTCTTTATAAGACAGTTTTCTCATAGATTGTAACAGAAGCAGAAAGCCAAGACAGTCTTTCTCCCAACACAACTGATAAAAATTTATTTTGGGAGCTGTTATAATGTGAATCTGAAATGACCCACACAGGTTAGTATTTTATACACTGTTCCCTAGCTGGTGGCCCTGTTTGGGAAAGCTGTAGAACTTCAGGAGGTGGGACTTAACTGGAGGAAATAGGACACTAGGGGGCTGGAGAGATGGCTTAGCGGTTAAGCGCTTGCCTGTGAAGCCTTAGGACCCCGGTTCGAGGCTCGATTCTCCAGGACCCACGTTAGCCGGATTCACAAGGGGGCACATGCGTCTGGAGTTTACAGTGGCTGGAAGCCCTGGGGCGCCCATTCTCTATCTGTCTCTTTCTCTCCCTCTCTCTCTGTCACAAATAAATTAAAATGAACAAAAAATATTTAAAAAAAAATAAGACACTGGGAAAGGGCCTTGGAAGGACACAGTGGGTCCATGGTCCTTGTCTTGCTACCTGCTTCCTGGCCTGCCATGACGTAACAGCCTCCACCACATGCTTCTGCCGCCATGAAGTGCACTGCTGTGCCATGCCTTCCTGACATAGTGGATTGAACCCACTGAAACCGTGAGCCAAAATGAATCTTTCCTCCTGTAAATTGTTCCTGTCAGGTACTGTTACCACAGTAACCAAAAAGTAGCTAAAAAACAAAGCCTGAAGGTATACCTTAGTGGTAGACCACTTGCCTGTCATGTGTGAGGAGGCCCTGGGTTTGATTCTCCAATACAAAAATGATTATTTGTTACATTATTGCTATTATTAGTATTATTTTGGTCTTCCTATGTAGCTCTGGCTGGCCAAGTGTTGACTACATACTTTTAATCTGTAGCAATCTCTAGTCTCAGCTTCCTGCCACTGGGATCACAGGCATGTGCCACCATGACTGGCTGACAACTATGTTTTTTGGTAGTATTAGAGATTGAACCTAGGAGTTAACACCACCACACCTAGCTTTGGAATTTGGAATTACAATTCTTTTTTTTGTGTGTGTGTGTGTGTGATTGTTTTTCAAGGTAGGGTCTAGCCCTAGCCCGGGGTTAACCTGGAATTCAATATGTATACTCAGGGTAGCTTTGAACTCACAGTGATCCTCCCACCTCTACCTCCCCAGTGCTGGGATTAAAGGTGTGTGCGACCACGCCCAACTGGAATCACAATTCTTTGTAGAAAATGCCATGGAAATCCAGGTGTGGTGGCACACACCTTTAATCCCAGCCCTCAGGAGGCAGAGGTAGGAGGATCGCCGTGAGTTCGAGGCTACCCTGAGACTCCATAGTGAATTCCAGGTCAACCGGGGCTAGAGTGAGACCCTATCTAGAACCCCCCCTCCCCAAGAAAAAAAGAAAATGCCATAGAGGCCGGGTGTGGTTGTGCACGCCCAGACTGGATGGGTCCAACTTACATATGGGGTTCCCCTTTTCTTGCATTCTCAGGACTTTTCTCTGTGGTCTCCCTGCACAGCGCCTCATTGTTCTAAGACACAGTAGAACCTGCTGGAATTCATGAAGACGAGCCTCCGCACAGGCATTGTGTCACCTCTGCTATACTCTGTTGGACAAATTAGTCATAGTGAGGCAGGATAAAAAGACAGAAAGTTCTTGAGACGTGGAAAAGAAAAGGAGTCTGGTTAAAGCCTCTCACAAGCTTAGAATCACAGATAACCAGCACAATTAACATTTGCTGTAAAGATTGCATGTGTAGAGACAGTATCCCTTTTCTATAAAGATCTTTCCAAATAAAATTTAGAACTAGCAATGAGCCATGCCTAAAAGTCTGAGCATACACAATGGTGAATGTGGCCTTATTCTTTTCCCAAGTATTTTCTGGAATTTACACAAACAGAGCTATTAACTTTTGTTTATACTAAAAATATCTTAACTTCCCAGACAACTCTTATGATCTAGGGTATAATCTTATCAACTGTAGACCTGCCCGGTGTACCTCAGGAGCCACCCTATGATCTCATTTAAGTCTCTCAACAACCCCTTAAAGATAATAACTTTGGGGCTGGAGAGATGGCTTAGCGGTTAAGCATTTGCCTGTGAAGCCTAAGGACCTCGGTTCGAGGCTTGATTCTCCAGGACCCACGTTAGCCAGATGCACAAGGGGGTGCACGCGTCTGGAGTTCATTTGCAGTGGCTGGAGGCCCTGGCGCGCCCATTCTCTCTCTCTCTCTGTCTCTTCCTCTCTCTGTCTGTTGCTGTCAAATAAATAAATAAAAATAAACAAAAGAAACTTTAAAAAAAGATAATAACTTTGGGGCTGAAGAGATAGCACAGCAGTTAAGGTGCTTGCCTGCAAAGCTTAACGACCTGAGTTTCCCAGTACACACTTAAAGCCAGATGCACAGTGGCGCATGCATCTGGAGTTAGTTTGCAGTGGCTGGAGGCTTTGGCACTCCCATTCTCTCTGTCTCTCTTCTTACAAATAAATAAATAAAATATTTTTAAAAATAACAGTAGAGCTGGGCATGGTGGTACACACCTTTAATCCCAGCATTTGGAAGCACAGGTAGGAAGATTGCCATGAGTTCAAGGTTACTCTCAGACTACATAGTGAATTCCAGGTCAGCCTGGGCTAGAGTAAGGCCCATCCTCAGAAAAACAAAACAAAAAATAAATAAATAAAAATTTAAAAAAAGATAATAGGATTGGAGAGATTGCTCAGTGGTTAGGGCACTTGCCTGCAAAGCCGAAGAACTCAGGTTCAATTCTTCAGGACCTACGTAAACCAGATGTACAAGATGGTGCACGCATCTGGAGTTCATTTACAGTCTCTAGAGGCCCTGCCAAGGCCATTTTCCTTCTCTATCTGTCTTTTTTCTCATAAATAAATAAATGAGCAACTATAAAATATTTTTCAAAAAGATAATATCTTACTGTCTTGCTTCCCTAGAGTGTGTGTTCTACAAAGCCCTAGGACTTCTCAGGTTTTAGTCTCAGATGTCACCCAACCACTTGTACCATAATCTTCTAGTCAAAACCAAGTAGTACAGCGAAACATAGATTTAAAGGAAGGAAGCTATGCAAAGACTGGAATAACACTGAGGCCCAGCTATGAGATTAGCCATCATACAGATTTCTTTCCTTCTTTCTTTCTTCCTTTCTTTCCCTTTTCTTTTTTGGTTTCTTGAGGTAGGGTCTCACTCTAGACTAGGCTGACCAGGAACTCACTCTGTATTCTCAGGGTGGCCTCAAACTAACAGTGATCCTCTTACCTCTGCCTCCCAAGTGCTGGGATCAAAAGTGTGTGCCACCATGCCTGACACAAATTTCTTTTTTAAAAATATTTATTTATTTGAGGGCTGGAGAGATGGCTTAGTAGTTAAATGCTTGCCTGTGAAGCCTAAGGACCCCGGTTTGAGGCTCCATTCCCCAGGACCTACGTTAGCCAGATGCACAAAGGGGCACATGTGTCTGGATTTCATTTGCAATGGCTGGAGGCCCTGGCACGCCCATTCTCTCTATCTATCTGCCTCTTTCTCTCTCAAATAAATAAATTAAAATAAACAACAAAAATTTTTAAATATGTATTTATTTGAGAGAGAGAAAGAGACAGAGTAAGAGAAAGAATGGGCACATGCCAGGCCCTCAAGCCACTGCAAACCAGCTCCAGACGCATGTGTCACCTTGTGCATCTGGCTTTACATGTTGTGCTGGTGTGGTGGTTTAATTCAGGTGACCCCCATAAACCTAGGTGCTCTGAATGCTAGGTTCCCAGCTGATGGAGAGTTGGATATTAATGCCTCTGGTAGGCAGTGTATTTTGGGGGGCAGGGTTGTGGGTATTATAGCCAGTTTCCCCTTGTCAGTGTTTGGCACACTCTCTTGTTGCTGTTATCCACCTTATGTTGGCCAGTGGGTGATGACCACCCTCTGCTCATGCCATCATTTTTACAAATTGGCACCTCACCTGGTATTATGGAGCATAAGAAATACGGGGGTGGGGGGGAGGTCACTAAATTTGTAACACTGCCTTGTGGTTTGGAAACGGCCATGGGCAGTGTGAAGCCGTTGTTTTTGGATGTCCATGGACTGTGGGTTGCAGGGGAGGCCCAGTGGAGATGCTGGGACTAGAGATGGCTGCTGAGGAGAGCTGCTGGCTCTGTTTGAAGTTTTCCTGGACTGTGAGTAGCCTAGCTGAAGGGGCAGAATTGGAACTCCAGAGACTTATTGCTGTTTAGAATTATCAGTGTTGGAGATTTGTCACTGACTAGAGTTGTTGGACTTGGAGCTAAAGAGTTTGATGTTTCTGTTTACCCTGCTTAAATCTTGTATTGGTTGAATATTTCCTTACTGTGCCCAATGTCATCTTTGGCAGTGTAAATGTTTATCCTATGCCATTATGGGTTTTTTGAGGGGTTTCTTTTTTGGTATTATGGCTCAGTTAAAAGATCTTAGACTTTGGGAATGTTTGAACATCACTGGGATTGATTACAAAAAACCTATGGAAACTTTCAAAGTTGGACTGAATGCATTGCATTTTACATCATGGATTATTATCAGTTTATGGGGGGGGGCAGGGTCAGAATTAGGCATCCCCCATAAACTTAGGCATTCTAAATGCAAGGTTCCCAGCTGATGAAGATTTGGGAATTAACACCTCTTGGAGGCAGTGTATTGTTGGGGGCAGGCTTATGGGTATTATGGCCAGTTTCCCCTTGCCAGTGTTTGGTACACTCTCCTGTTACTATTATCCACCTGTTGGCCAAGGGGTGATACCACCCTCTGCTTATGCCATTGTTTTCCCGGCCATCATGGAGCTTCTCCTCGAATCTGTAAGCCAAAATAAACCCTTTTGTCCCCACAAGCTACTCTTGGTCAGGTGATTTCTGCCAGCAATGTGAACCTGACTGCAACAACTGGGAATCAAACTCAGATCCTTAGGCTTTGCAGGCAAGTGCCCTAACCCCTGGGAAATCTCTCCAACCCCATCATATAGGTTTCTTTACAATTTCTGCCACTGCCCCTGTGTGCCTCATGGAATGACCTGACTCAGTGGAGACAGGAGTTTTCCTGGACGCCATTCTTGGATGGTGCTGGCAATGATGTATCAATATATGGATGAAAGGAGAAAGAGGGAGCTGATGGGGAGGAGAAAGTAGAAAGAGAGGGTGATCAAGTGTATATGACATGAAAATAAATACAAGAGGGGACCATTGGAGGGTTAAAGGGCCCAAAAGATAGGAAAATATAATAATATGTATGAAACTGTCACAATGAAATGCATTACTCTTTTTGCAGAATACATAATTCTATCACACTTCATTCAAACTAACAATTTCCCAATTCAATTTATCCTAAAAAAAAACCCAAATGTGTTGATAGTCTCTAGAAAGCCACCTGGCAGGAGAAGAAACATGGCAGAGGAGAATTTGACATAGAGTAAGTTGGCAGTCTTAACTAATTAGGACTAGAGTACCTTGCATTTGCAAGTTTTACAAAAACACTGGGCTTTGCAAATGCAAGGGTAGAATCCCTCTCACACTTTATAAGAGACCTGATTATACTCCGGAATCCCTTGCTGTCCTCCACCTCAAGGCGCTGACTCATTTCAAGTAGCTTTCTTCAAACGTGCTTCAAAGCATCTGTAACCAAGTTTCTTACCACAAGTTTTAGTATCCTTCCATCTAGTCTCTACCCAGCATTAAGTGATCACTCTGGGCCTGGACAGAAGGCTTAGTGGTTAAGGCCCTTGCCTGTGAAGTCTGAAGACCCAGATTTGACTCCCCAGAACCCATGTAAGCCAGATGCACTTGGTGGTACATAAATGTCTGGAATTCGTTTGCAATGGCTACAGTCCCCATTCTCTCTCTCTCTCCCCCCACCCAAAAAAATAAATAACTACAATATTTAAAAAAAAAAGAGTGATCATTCTGTAATCTAAATCTGACTTAAAAATCTTCAAGGGTTTTTTGCATTTTAACAGTTTCTTAATGACTTACAAGGTTTTTCAAAGCTTGGATCTTACCTATCTTTCAGAATGAATCTTCCAGTCAACCTTTGGTTACTCTTTGATCTAATAACATTGAAATGCTTTTTCTTTCTTTCCTTTGGTTTTTCGAGGTAGGGTCTCACTCTCAACATTGAAATGCTTTTAATTGCCTGGTGTTGCTTTCAGTCTGTTCTTCCCTAATCACCATGTCTGTGGCAAACAGTGCATTAGTCAAGATATGGAAGGCTAACACTTAGAAAATTGGACTCTGAAGTTGTGTTGTTGTAATAGTGCAAAGTCTGTTCAAACGCGTGGAAAGCTGAGAGTCAGAACAGCTGTCCTTGTGCTGACCCAGCAGCAACCCAAGCAGCTGCTAAGTCATCACACAGTGGGAGGGAGCCTGGAGAACACACACACACATGCACGCACACATACGCACATGCACACACACACGCGCCGTGCGTGTGATCTGAAATCTCCTGCCTATAATCCCAGGATTCTGCAGGCTAAGGGACCACTTGAGTTTGAGGCCAGACAGAGCTATAAAAGTAAGTTGCAGGTCAACCTGAGTCCCTGCCTCAAAACAACAATAACAACAAAAAATGCTCCCCTCAAAAGTGCTGGGCGTGGTGGCTCATGCCTTTAATCCTAGCACTCAAGAGGCAAAGGTAAAAGGATTGCTGAGAGTTCGAGGCCACCCTGAGACTACATAGTGCATTCCAGGTCAGCCTGGGCTATAGTGAAACCCTACCTCAAAACAATAAAAACCACAACAACAAAAAAGTAATCCATGGACTGGAGAACTTGCTCAGTGGTTAAGGCACTTGCCTGCAAAGCCTAACAACCTGGGTTTGATTCCCCAGTACCCACATAAAGTCAGATCCACAAAGGAGAACATGTATCTGGAATTTGTTTGCAGTGGCTAAAGGCCCTGGCACCCATATTCATATTTTCTCTCTCTCTCTCCTTGCAAATAAAATATTTTAAATGTAATCCACAAGGGTCTTGAGGCATGATCCAGTGATTATTTACCTAGCATGTCTGGGTTCATTCCTCATCACTGGGATGGGAAGTGATCTTACGCGACTTCTGCTCGTTGTACCTTGGCTGGAATAGTAAGATGGGTAGGGTAGGCAGTGCCACCAGGGGTGGTATACACTTGCAATCCCAGCATCCAGGAAGCTGAGGCAAGAAGGGGATGGTACTAGTTTTAGGAGGACTATATGGTTTTTAGTGTAGAAAAACTGAAAGGCATAGAGCTACAAGTTATGGAGACTTAGTGTATCTGAGCTCTAGGTACAATGGAGCAGTTCACGTAACACACACACACAGTACACTCAGACATCCACAGAGCAGATTTCATGACCCTCAGTAGTAGCTTAACATTATCTTTGGTTTGTTTATGTATGAATACTGGTTGTTCCCAAAATTCTCAAATTTGAGTATTCTGGTAATGTCTTACATAATTTCATTTTTATTTCATGTATTAATGTTTGTTGAATTTGTAATACCATCTTAAGGAACATCAGGTTTTTTATTTACTATATTAAGTTTAACAAGCAACAATAGTACATGATATCCATCTTTTAAACAAATTTTAAACTACTTTTAAATTATTTGGATAAAATTACAACTAATAAAAACCCCTGGTCAATTTTCAGAAAAGACCTGTGGCAATTTTCTAACTTACTACTTTTTCTCTAAAAAGTTGCAAGGTATTTAGTCTTATTTCAAGGTTTGAAGATTGGTTGATCCTGATTTGTATATTAATATTGAAATTATTCAATTAAATTTGAAAACTAGCAGGGAAAAAATTTAGTTCAGAAACTGCTTCTATAAACTAGGTATCAAAAATTCTCACAGTGGGCTGGAGATGGCTTAGCGGTTAAGCGCTTGCCTGTGAAGCCTAAGGACCCCAGTTCGAGGCTCGGTTCCCCAGGTCCCACGTTAGCCAGATGCACAAGGGGGCGCACGCGTCTGGAGTTCGTTTGCAGTGGCTGGAAGCCCTGGCGTGCCCATTCTCTCTCTCTCCCTCTATCTGTCTTTCTCTCTGTGTCTGTCCCTCTCAAATAAATAAATTAAAAAAAAAATTCTCACAGTGATTGAGATGGGGAGGTAATATGATGGAGAATGGAATTTCAAAGGGGAAAGTGCAGGGGGGAGGAGTATATTACCATGGGATATTTTTTTTAAATTTTTTTTTGTTCATTATTTATTTATTTATTTGAGAGCGACAGACACAGAGAGAAAGACACATAGAAGGAGAAAGAATGGGCGCGCCAGGGCTTCCAGGCACTGCAAACGAACTCCAGACGCGTGCGCCCCCTTGTGCATCTGGCTAACGTGGGACCTGGGGAACTGAGCCTCCAACCGGGTCCTTAGGCTTCACAGGCAAACACTTAACCGCTAAGCCATCTCTCCAGCCCTAGGGATATTTTTTATAGTCATGGAAAATGTTAATAAAAATTGTGAAAAGGAAAAAGAAAAAAAAAAGAAGGGGAAGGGAGAGTTCAAATGAGTCTGACCTATATAGACAAGTTCAAGGCAAGACTAAGATGCATAGTGAGACCTTGTATCAACAAACCAAGCCAAAGCTCCAAACTCTGCCACCACCACAACGACAAAACCAGTGGCTGGGATAATTTGTGATCATCAGTCACCTCGTCATAACCATCTCAATGACTCGCATCCCAGCTTCTCCCAAACCACCATCATCCCCATCTTCCCCATGACCCAGGTCCTCACCATCTCTAAGACATAGTAAACCCCGTGAAAGGAAGAAGCAGACAGGTGTGGCAAAAAATTTTGTCCTCTTTTAGTAAGTAGCAAATTCCAGGTATCTAATGAATGTTTGCTGAAGAAAAAAAAAAAAAAGTAAACAAAGTATTTAAGTTATAAAATGTGTATTACGAGGCACAATCACCTGAAATGAATTATGAAACTCACTTATACACATTCCTTTCCTTCACTTGTTGCTGTTTGGAGGCGCTGGGGCTCTGAGCCAGGTCTCTGCACTAGCTCCATACAGCCACGGCCCCAGTCATTAATTGTTTTCTTTTTTGCTGTTGTTTGTTTGTTTTTGTTCTCCCCTCCCCTCCCCCCCCCCCAGGTAGAGTCTTGCTCTAACCCAGGCTGACCTATTCACTATGTAGTCTCGGGCTGGGATTAAAGGCATGTACCACCATGCCCAGCTCAGTCCTTAGTTGTTTTTTTTAATTATTATTATTATTTAGCTATTTATTTGAAAGAAGGAAAGAGACAAAGAGAGAGAGAGAGAGAGAGAGAGAGAATGGGCATGCCAGGGCTTCCAAATACTGCAAAAAATGAACTCCAGATGCATGTACCACCTTGTGCATCTGGCTTACATGGGTCCTGGAGAATTGAACCAAGGTCCTTTGGCTTTGCAGGCAAATGCCTTAACCACTAAGCCATCTCTCCAGCCCCAGTCCTGTTTTTTGATAGGAATTTGAACTTCAGCTCCTCCTGCCTCTGTTTCCCAAGTGTTTTACAGGCATGATCGTCATGCTAAACCACTTTGTTTTAATTATTATTATAATACTCCTATGAGATTCAGGTTACTTCTGTTAAGAATTCCATTAAAAAAAAAAAAAAAAGAGCCGGGCGTGGTGGCGCACGCCTTTAATCCCAGCACTCGGGAGGCAGAGGTAGGAGGATCTCCAAGAGTTTGAGGCCACCCTGAGACCCCATAGTGAATTCCTGGTCAGCCTGGGCTAGAGTGAGACCCTACCTCGAAAAACCAAAAAAAAAAGGAAAATAAATAAATAAATAAAAGTTCTTTTTAACAAAAAAAAAAAAAAAAAAGAATTCCACTTTAAAGATCATGAAGTGGAGGTTTAGGGATTACAGAGGGTTTGTTAATAGAGCAGAGCTGCTGTGTTCTGATCCTAGGTTCCATCCTACATCTGGGCAGAAATGGGTTAATGCTGCACGGTTGAGTTGCAGAAACCCTGCACATTCCAAAGGAAGGGCCTTGAGGACTGCACTTGGCCATTTCCCTGGTAGTGACCCCTGCTCTTGGAATCTTCTGCCTAAATAAGTGTGAAGTGTTTCGCATACCTGAAGCCTTGGACCATGCGGTATTTACGGCGAATGCCTGTTGCTCCGGTGGGGAGCTGGGCCAGCGGGATTAGCATCTGAGCAGCTGCGGTCAGTCCTGCCGGTGCTTTCAGGATACGTGAGTGTCCTCCAGCAAGACACTTGCCAGCAAGGATGGAAGAACTTTCTGAGTTTATAACGATTCGTAAGAATTGTCAGGCTAGTGCTGGGAGAATGATGTGTATGCCACGGGATTCCAGTGGGGTGGGACAGCTACTCGAATTCGGTTATAGTCTACTCAAGGCCTTTCCCTATGAGTCTTTTCTTCTGCTCATTTTCTTTCTTTTTTTTTTTTTTAATACTCATTAGGGGCTGGGTGTGGTGGCACATGCTTTTAATATATTTTTTAAATTTTTTATTTATTTATTTGAGAGCGACAGACACAGAGAGAAAGACAGGTAGAGGGAGAGAGAGAGAATGGGAGTGCCAGGGCTTCCAGCCTCTGCAAACGAACTCCAGATGCGTGCGCCCCCTTGTGCATCTGGCTAACGTGGGACCTGGGGAACCGAGCCTCGAACCGGGGTCCTTAGGTTTCACAGGCAAGCGCTTAACCGCTAAGCCATCTCTCCAGCCCTCTTCTGCTCATTTTCATCTGTATCTTTTCATCCTAACAGACTGTCAGCAACTGTGTAGCAGCTTTGATATGGCCTGTGAACTCTTCTTTTGAGCTCTACTGAGTCGGCAAGCCTGAGCACAGGCTTGAGGAACTTCCAGCACGATCTTTACTATGCCCTGACAACAAATGCTATCTCTCGCTCTCTTCTTCTTCTTCCTCCTCCTCTTCTTCTTCCTCCTCCTCCCCCTCCTCCTCCTCCTCTTTCTCTTCTCCTTCTCCTCCTCCTCCTCCTTCTTCTCTCTCTCTCTCTCTGTTGAGGCAGGGTCTTGCTTTTGCCAACACTCACCTGAAAATCACTCTGTAGCCCAGGCTTGTGTAGAACACACAGTAATTCTACTGTAGCCTCTTGAGCACCATGGGCAGAGAAAATAAATATTTTTGTTTGTTTGTTTTTGTTTTTGTTTTTTCGAGGCAGGGTCTCACTCTGGCCCAGGCTGACCTAGGATTTACTATGGTAGTCTCAGAGTAGCTTCGAACTCATGGCGATCCTCCTACCTCTGCCTCCCGAGTTCTGGGATTAAGGGCATGTGCCACCACGCCCGGCCCAAATGCTTTTTAAAAATAATCTTTTAGGTCTGGAGACATTGCTTAATGGTTAAGGCTCTTGCATTAAGTGTGAGTAACAAACATCAAAAATATCAGGAGACATTGCCAGGCATTGTGGCGCATGCCTTTAATCCCAACACTTGGGAGGCAGAGGTAGGAGGATCACCATGAGTTCAAGGCCACCCTAAGACTACATAGTGAATTCCAGGTCAGCCTGGGCTAGAGTGAGACCCTACCTCGGAAAACAAACAAACAAAAGAATCAGCAAACATTAAAGTCATATGTGAGCATAAATTCTCAAGTCATAATGACAAAGCCATATTCTCAGTGTAGCTAAATTATACTCCTCATCTCTGCTCTTAGGTAGAACTTTTCTAAAAAGAACTTTTTAAAAGTTGTTTATTCTTCTATGTGTGCATGCACATGGATGTGCCAGGGTCTCTTATTGTAAATAAATGCTGGACACATGCACCACATTTTGCATCTGGCTTCATGTAGGTGCTGGGAAATTGAACCTGTCTTTGTAAGGAAGTGCCTTTAACCACCGAGCCGTCTCCCCAGTTCCAAGTAGAACGTTTTTGTTTTTGTTTGTTATTTGTTTGCAAGAAATGCTTATGTTAAATAGAGAGCAAGAGGAGAGTATGGACACACCAGGGTCTCTTACCGCTGTCACCAAACTCCAGATGTATGCTGCACTTTGTGCATCTGGGTACTGGGGACTTGAACCGAGACTATCTGGTTTGCAAGTAAGTGCCTTTAACTGCTGAGCCATTTCTCCAGCCCAAAAACTATTTGTTTTAATAGTGGTTACTTGAATAGTTAACCATGAGACTCATAGTTAATAGCCTGAGTTTTACTTATGAGTGTAGTAAGTACTTATATATTATTGTTATTGATGATGTTTTGGCTAAATTTGTATCTCTGGATATCCTAGAACTCCAGACCAGACTGGCCTCAAACTCAGTGCAGTCCTCAAGCTTTGGTCTCTTGAGTGTTGGGATTACAGGTATTCTGTAGGACAAAAGCAGGTCTGGGGAAGAAAAAGCTTATATGTTGTTGAGTTTGAATGTAAACTGTCCCCAATATACTCATGTGTTTGAACATTTGGTTCCCAGCTGTTGGCATTATTTGGAAAGGTTAAGGAATCTTATTTTTTTCTTTTCTTTCTTTCTGTTTTTTCTTTTCTTTCTTTTTCTTTTTTCTTTTTTTTTTTTTTTTTGAGAGAGCAAGAGAGAAATGAGCAGAGAGAGAGAGAGAGAGATTGAGAGAGAATGGGTGCTCCAGGGCCTCCAGCCACTGCAAACGAACTCCAGATGCAGGTGCCACCTTATGCATCTGGCTTAAATGTATTCTGAGATATCGAACCATGGTCCTTGGGCTTTGCAAGCAAATGCCTTCACCACTGAGAAATCTCTCCAGCCTGGTTATGGAATCTTTAGCAGGTGGATCCTTGCTGTGGGAAGTGGGTCGTTGGTGGGGGAGGGGCATAACCAGGCCCTCTTTGCTGTTCTTCCCCTGCTCGCTGACCTGTACAACGTGATGCCAGCTACCTTTTCCTGCCACCACGCCTCCCTGATATGAAATCTCCCCTCAGATCTTTAGCCAAACTAAACCGTTTCCTTCCATACTTCTGGTCATGTCTTCATTCACAGTGCTAAGAAAATAACTGAAGCATATATCTTAGTTTATAGCCTGAAAAGTGACTAAAACTGGATCATGAAGGAGAATGTGTACCATATAAACCAGCAGCCAATCTCCTGCCGATATGGATATTTCTTTATAAATAGCCAATAAGAGCACTTGAAACTTACAATAGTGCATAGGTAACCTTAGGCTATAATATGGTGAGCAAGAAAATCAAGTCAGTGTGGTTAGAAATGATGTGGCAATGTTAACCCATAAATCTCATGGATCAACAAAACTAGAGTTGATTTCTTGTTTGTGTGCTCATCAGAGACAGGAATGCTTTGTGGCCCACACCATCTCTGGGTCCAGTCAACAGTGACTTCACCTTCTCATTATCTCATTACAAAATTCCTAAGATCATCATATTATAGGGAAGAGCATGAAAAACTTGTACCTGCCCTTAAATATCCAGTCACTCTTCACAGTTCATTTCTTTTCTTTTCTTTTCTTTCTTTCTTTCTTTCTTTCTTTCTTTCTTTCTTTCTTTCTTTCTTTCTTTCTTTTCTTTTCTTTTCTTTTCTTTTTTTTTTCCTGAGGTAGGGTCTCACTCTAGCTCAAGCTGACCTGGAATTCACTATGTAGTCTCAAGGTGGCCTTGAACCCATAGCGATCCTCCTACCTTTGCCTCCCAAGTGCTGGGATTAAAGGCGTGTACCACCACACCCAGCTGATTTATTTTTAAAAATATACTTTTTTGTTAGGCTGGAGGTATGGCTTAGTAGTTAAGGCATTTTCCTGAAAAGCCAAAGGACCCAGGTTTGATTCCCCAGGACCCACGTTAGCCAGATGCACAAGGGGACACATGCATCTGGAGTTCGTTTGCAGTGGCTAGAGACCTTGGTGCACCCATTCTCTCTCTCTCTCTCTCTAGCTCTCTCCCCCTCCCTCTTTCTCTATCAAACAAATAAATAAAAGTAAAATATTAAAAATATTTTTATTCACTTATTTTCAAGAAAAGAGAGTGAGAGAGAAAAAAAAAATACACGTTCGGGCCTCTGGCTGCTGTGGCTGACAAACTCTAGACACATGTGCCACTTTGTGCATCTGGCTTCATGTGGGTACTCGGGAATGGAACCTGGGTCGTTAGGCTTCGCAGGCAAGCACCTAACAGCTGAGCCATCTCTCCAGACCCACAGTTCATTTTCTGAAGTAATTATTGTCAGATCGTCTGGAATTGTCCTGAGAACCAAACATAGTGAGTAGTAGTCATCTCTACACTAGATGCAGCACAGTCCAACGCGTCATAGCACTGCACAAAACTCCTTGCTGGGACAGAACTCCTGACCAGAAGCAGCTTAGAGAAGGAAAGGGTTGGTTTCTGCCTTACAGCTTTGAGAGGAAGTTTTATTATGGGGGGAAAAGGACACCTAAGTGTCACATGTGCACATCAGCAGAGTGGTTTAGAGAGGGTAAGCTGGCCAGCCCGGGCACGTGGGGCTCGATTACAGAATCCGAAGGCCATCCCCACTGACTCGCCTCCTCCAGAGAAGCTCTGCCTAGCTGGGAATCCAGTATGAGGCTTAATCATAAAGACTGGAGGTGATGGGACATTTATACTCGGACCTCAGCACTGACGCAAGCCAAGTCCTCCGTAGCAACTGCTAGCACTTACCCATGAGTGTGTCGTACATTATGTTTGGTGGGATTTCATTGAATATATATTGCCCACTCTGTTGAGTGCTAAGCTAGTCTCCATTTATTCTTGCAGCCACCTTCTCCCTGGCTAAGAGAAGCACTACTTTACCAAAGCAGCACGTGTGACTCAGCAGAGTTGAGTTACCCATCTGCAAGGATGGGCCTCAGGTAGCTGCTTACAGCAGGTGGATGTAAACCAGGGAAGGCATCACCAAAAGAAAACCAATCTGAGATGACATAGAAGGCATAGCCAGTGGAATGAAGAAAAATGGAGCCCAACCTCTTGGATTCACAACTATGAAGCAGGGTCCTTCCTTGCGGGTAAATGAGCCATGCATGTCTTCACAAGGCTGCACAGTAAAGACTCAGATCCGAGCTGGGTGTGGTGGAACATGTCTACAAACCTGGCATTTGGGAGGTGGAGAATGGAGAATCAGGAGTTGTAGGCCAATCTTTTGTCTACATAGTGAATTCAAGCTCAGGAGATCTTGTCTTAAAAAGCCGGGCGTGGTGGCGCACGCCTTTAATCCCAGCACTTGGGAGGCAGAGGTAGGTGGATCACCCTGAGTTCGAGGCCACCCTGAGGTTACATAGTGAGTTCCAGGTCAGCCTGGATTAGCGTGAGACCCTACCTTGAAAAACCAAAATAAATAAAATAATAATAATAATAATAATATCCTGAAAAGATCTACAGATCCATAATAAACAAAAATTTGAAATAGCTATAGTGAAGTGACCAATGGTACTGCATTCAAAGGTCTAGATAACACCAGGTTTAATCCAAACAGGGATTAAAAAAACAGGTTTACATGGAAACACATGTGCTTGTGATCTTAAGCAGCCTCGAATTCATGGCAGTCCTCCAACCTCTGCCTCCAGAGTGCTGGGATTAAAAACACGCACAACTCTCGGCTCCCTTTCTTTTGTTGTTAACATAAGTTATTAGCCAGTGAAAAAGCAGGTTTTCACACAGCTTATTTACAATATCATCAATTTTGACAAACTCGCCTCCCACAGCCTTCTCTCCTCCATCCCTCCCCTAACCCTGCTGCATCTTTCCACTCCCAGTATTCTCACCTCTGCCAACATCTCACTCTCCCCTCCGTGGACCCTTCCTAGCTTACGGGCCTCTACTACTTACTTTTACTCCAGCTCACATACAAATTTAAATATTTGAAGCCACATGTGAGAGAGAACATGTGTTTGGCTTTCTGATCCTGGATTACCCCATTTCGTATAATCCTCTCCAGCTCCATCCATTTCCCTCAAAATGTAATTTCCTATTTCTCTACAGCTGAATAGACCTCCAGTGTGCAAATATCATTCATCAGTTGATGGACATTTAGGCTGGATCTATTTGGCTTACATTTGGAAGGAAAAACATTAAAGTGTACGTTGAAGGGTAGGATGTATGTGTCACATGTTAAATTTGGTTTTTGAGGCTGGGGAGATGACTCGGCACTTAGAACTTGCTTGCAGAGACGAAAAGCATGGGTCCAATTCCCCAACACCTACATAAAATTAGACTTAAAGTGCCATGCCATCTGGCATTCTTTTGCAGCATCAGGAGACCCTAGTACCCCCACCACATGTACACGCACACACACACACACACACACACACACACACACATTAATTAATTAAAATTTAAAATATTTAAATAATCACGAAATTAAAATTCTTTATTTATTTTTTGTTTTTATTTATTTATTTGAGAGAGGGAGAGAGAGCAAGAGACAGAGAATGGGCTCACTAGGGCTCTAGGCACTGTAAACGAACTCCAGATTCATGTGCCACCTTGGGCATCTGGCTTATATGGGTCCTGGTTCTTTGGCTTTATAGGCAAGTGCCATAACCACTAAGCCATCTCCCCAGCCCAGAAATTAAAATTTTTTAATTCAACACTATACTCAGTAAACAAAGGTCAAAGAGGCAGAAAAAAATAAGAAAAAGGAGGCGGAGGGAAAAGGGAAATGGTATAAAAGCATGTTACCTATACATATGAGACAAAGAATCAGAGTAATTTTGGTTGGGACAAAAAAGAAAGAATCATATTTGTTATATTTTCTGTCAGCTACTCAGATTTAGAATAAAGCCCACTACAAAATTAGACAAATATTTGTTTATAACAGGTACAAAAGGAAAAACAGCTGAGTAGACAGAGTAAATGGGAGAAGATAGACAACCATAGAATAATGAGCAAGAATAAGAAACAAACAGCACATTCCTAAAATTGTAGAGGAGAAAGTGGATGAATAGAGCAAAAACAGCAAGAATGAGAGCCGGGTGTGGTGGCACACGCCTTTAATCCCAGCACTCAGAGGCAGAGGTAGGAGGATCACTGTGAGTTTGAGGCCATCCTGAGACTACAGAGTGAATTCCAGGTCAGCCTGAGCATGAGTGAGACCCTACCTCAAAAACAAACAAACAAGCAAAAAAAACCTGCAAGAAAGGGTAGAAGAGAATAGAAAGGGTCCTGGGCTACATGGTTAACCTGGTTTGTATGTTGCATCTCTAAAGAAATGAGGGAGCCTCTAAGAGGTCTATTATCTTTGACCTTTGAAATGCTGACTTATTGATGAAAGTCTTTCCCCAGGCTATTTATTCTTTGTTATAGGGAACTTTCAGGAAAAAAAAAACCTGGCAAGAGCAGCTCAACAAGGGGGGAATTATCCTTTGGTTGAACTGACAATGAAAGATGAGGATGAGGCCTTACCCGTCTTTGGCTATGCTTTCTTTAGAAGGAGTAAAAGACGCTGGGTGAACCTTACATTGCTGGAATGAACTTCTAAACCAGGCACAGTTGTGAAGGAAGGAATATGTATTGAAGCTTACAGATCCAGGGGACGTTCCATCAGGGCAGAAGACCCAGGTCCAAGCAGAAAGAGAAAAGGCCACCACCAAAAAGCAAGCAGGCACACTTTAGGAACCGCAGGCAGTATCTGTAGACTGGAGTTCCAGATCTGCCCCCACACCTTAGCGCTGGACCCTAGGATCCACTCATTGTGACGCCCTTTCCAGCCAGGTGGCCGCAAATCTAAATTACAAATTTTAATAACATCCTGAATATATTGGGGAGGGGCATCCATTCAAACTACCACATTGGGTATCTGCTATGTCTCCTTGGAAAAGAAATGTCGGATCGTAGCAGTAATGCTGTCCTTTCCATGTGGCTCTTCCTGATTGGCTGATGTCACTTTCAGCCACTCGTGCATTGTGGACGTCTCTGAGTGTTCATTATTAGGAGTTCACTTAAACCTTCAAATTGGGCCATTTATTAGCTCAGTGTGAATTTTTGTGTCGTTGTCCCAATTCTGGAGATTTAAAACCATGTACTAACGAATAACTATTGATACAGGCATGCTGGGTGTTTTGGGGAGCAACAGAGCTTTGCTCAGCTCTTGGCTGTAACTCAGGAGTTAGGGTGCCAGATGCTCATGGCTGCACAAACATCCACTGAGTCATTGGCATATGGGTTCTTGTCTTGTGAATTTCAACAAGTGAAATCCATAATCAGAGTGAAGTTTAAAAAGGTTTTATTATAGAGATTATAGGCTGAAGAGCAGAAAAGAAGGCAGAGCTCCTGCTATAAGGCAGGAAGGGGTTCCCAGAAAATGGAAAAGCCCACCTGGAGCCTCTGATTGGGGTCTTTTAAGGGTTTATACTGGGTGGGGACCGAGTTGGTCCGTTCAGCCTCCATCTCAGGTTTCCACGAAAGGGAGTCATCTCATATCTTAACTTTCTCTTCTAGGAAAGAAAGAGGTAAGGAAAAGCCAGATTCCCCTCTGCAGCCTCAAGGGAGTTCCTTGCTTTAACTTTTGGGGGGACCATGCCATCCCTAAACTGTCTTCAGTACTCAGGTAGGGGAAATGATTGAAGGAATAGCTGGAGAGGAAGGGACTGTAATCATTGCTTATGTGAACTCTAAGATTCAAGAGAACAAGAGACAAAAAAAAGAGCGTGAAAAGCCAACATTTAATTTTAGTGCTCCTCCCCTTCTTAGATAATAGTATGTAATCCTTGTTGCTTGTTAGAATCACTGGGGCATCTTAAAAGGAAGAAAAAAGAAAGAAAAGAAAACCTCCCCAGATTTTCATTCAGTTGCTTCCCTGAGGATCCTAGAGTACCAGCTCTCTCTCTCTCTCTCTCATTCCATTTTTACTGATCACCCAAGACTGATGAGCCTTTCAATGCAGCTGAACTTTTGAAGTACACTGCAGTCATTGCTCCCTCCCTTCCCACCATGCACTTGCACTTGTCTTTGAAATATATATATATTTTTGAGCTGGGGCTTGAACCCAGGACCTTGTGTATGTTAGGCAAACATTCAGCCACTGAGCTATTTCCTTGGCCTCCATCTTGGAAATATTCTTAATCTCTACAGACCATCTCTACAATGGACTCTTCCTCCGCTACCTAGAGACAGACCGCAGCCCGACCCTTTCTTGTGAACGTTTACCTTTTAGCAGCATCAATCACAGGTTTCTTTTGTTGTTGTGTTTTGTTTTGTTGTTATTGTTTTGGTGCCACCATTGTGAAAGGCAGGATGATAATGGCAGTGGAACCCCCTGGTTAGTGGGTAGTTTCAGCTTTGCAAGGTTAAGCGGGTTCTGGAGATTGGTTGTACAACAATGTGAATGTATTTAACACATTGAGATGTTATACTTTTATTTGTTTGTACCTGTGTGTGTGTGCACATGCATTTGATGGTGGTTTTAAAAATTTTTATTATATATACATTTTTTCTTTTATTTATTTATTTTTCCTTTTTGGTTTTTCGAGGTAGGGTCTCACTCTAGCTCAGGCTGACCTGGAATTCACTATGTACTCTCAGGGTGGCCTCAAACTCACAATGATCGTCTTACCTCTGTCTCCTGAGTGCTGGGATTAAAGGTGTGTGTCACCATGCCTAGCTTTTTTTTTTTGTTTGTTTATTTTTATTTATTTATTTGAAAGTGACAGAGAAAGAAAGAGGCAGAGAGAGAGAGAGAGAATGGGCATGCCAGGGCCTCCAGCCACTGCAAATAAACTCCAGACTCATGTGCCCCCTTGTGCATCTGGCTAACATGGGTCTTGGGGAATTGAGTCTTTAGGCTTCACAGGCAAGAGCTTAACTGCTAAGCCATCTCTCCAGCGCCCCCTCTTTTTGAGACAGTATTGCTCTGTAGCCCTGTCTGGCAAAGCTGGCCTCTAACTTGCAAGATTTATTTGGTGCTTGTGTGTGTGTGTGTGTTGCAGTCAGGTTCACATTGCTGGTAGAAATCACCCAACCAAGAGCAGATTGTGGGGAAAAAAAAGAGGTTTATTTTGGCTTCCAGGCTCAAGGGGGAAGCTCCATGATGGCAGGGGAAAACGATGACTTGAGCAGCAGGTGGACATCACCCCCTGGTCCACATAAGGTAGACAACAGGAACAGGAGAGTGTGCCAAACACTGGCAAGGGGAAGCTGGCTATAACACCCATAAGCCCGCCCCCAACAATACACAGCCTCCAGGAGGCTTTAAGTTTCAAATTGCCATCAGCTGGGGAACCTAGTGTCCAGAACACCTAAGTTTATGGGGGATACCTGAATCAAACCATCACTCTGTGTGTGTGTGTGTGTGTGTGTGTGTGTGTGTGTGTGTACGCACAAGCACACACATGATGCAGCATTTGGAGGTCAGAGGACAACTTTCTGGTTGATCGTCACTTTACACTGTGTTTCGAGGTAGTCTCTTATTGCTGTTTCGGTTAATGGCCAGGAATTTCCCCCATCTCTTTCACTGTTCTTGCCACAGGTGCACTGGGGTTGTGGAAGCCCAGCCCAACTTCTGGCTTTATTACGTGGTACTGGAGATCTGAACTCAGGCACTCAGAGTTGCATAGCAAATGCTTTATCCAATGGACCATCTCCCAGCCATTAACATCTCAGTTTAATTTTTTTCTAATTAATTGATTGTTTATTAACATGCAAAGAACTTATATTTCATTATTGAGTTTTCACACGAACATTGTTTCTGTTCCCCACTTCTTTCCCCTCCTGCCGCACTCCCTCTCAACATAGACTCTTGTCTGCTTTCATAGCACGTGTTTCCTGAGGTCCTTCCCCCACTTCTTATCTCTTGTTCCCCGTTCGTGATCATACTCGGTTTCACATCCCCTTATTTACATCCATACCAACATTAAAAGTTAGAATCCACGTAGGAGGCATGTATGAAAACAGATTCTTAATTGCTCTAAGGGCTGTATTTATGATAAGAAAGGAATTTGATGCTTTTGCCTTATGGTAGTATAATTACTGAAATAACAACTACATTTTTCTAGTTACTATGTATTTATTTGATTTCAATATATTTAATTTGGCAAATATTTAAATTTGATCTAAGTGACATGAGTCCCAACATTTTAATTTATTTTTATCTTATTTATTTTTTGGTTTTTCAAGGTAGGGTCTCACTCTAGCCCAGGCTGACCTGGAATTCACTATGGAGTCTCAGGGTGGCCTCGAACTCATGGCAATCCCCCTACCTCTGCCTCCCAAGTGCTGGGATTAAAGGCATGCACCACCACGCCCAGCTTTTATTTATTTTTTAGAAAGGGTTTCACTATGCATCCTAGGTTGGCCTCAAACTCACAGTCCTTCACCTCAGTCCTCCAAGCGCTTTGATTATAGGCCTGAGCTCCCATGTCTAGCAATTCTCAGGCATTCATGGTCTCAGTGCATATTTAATAGGATTCATCCCTTGGTTAAAAACAAATCGTGATCATTTTTAGAATGTTCATAGTTTAGATATTATATCCTATGTTCTTGAAAAATTTAAAGGAAATTTTATGCAAATTTGACTGAGTGACTAGCAAGAGTTTTTTAAATTAATTTTTTATTTTATTGTCTATATATTATAACAGGCTATCCTCTTTTATCCCTTTGCCTCAGTTCCCGTTACTCTGGAGGCCCTCTTCAGTATGGTTGTGGTACTCACTGTGGAGTCATGAAGGCCTCATTCCGTCCCTGTGGGGTAGGGGGAGTGGGGACTATATTGGAGGTTTAGGGGGTGATATTGGAGGTGTAGCTGGTAAAGATTTTCTCCCATTCTGTGGGATATCTGTTGATGGTTTTCCTTTTCTGTATAGAAGCGTTTTAGTTTCATGAAGTCCCAGTGGTTGAGTGTTGACCTAATTTCCTATATTCCTCAGGGTATTCCTACTCACAACTGTGGCTCTTGCTGTTTTTCCACTCCCTATTCCACAATGTTCTTTGAGCCTTGGCAGGTCTGTTGGCAGTCTGATTTAGGGTTGAGTTCTCTGTAGCCTCTGGATTTCTGCTTTGAGAGGCTTAGATTGATCACTGTATCTGTCACTATCACCCTAGAGGTTGTTGTCAGGCTAGCAGTAAGAGCAGTGCTCATGTTGCTGCTTCCTCTGCAATTTCTCCTGTGCCTTGGCAGATGTGGTAGAGGTGGAATATTTGTGGTGGGAAGTAAGATATCTTCTCATTTTATTGATGAATCTTGGTTCTCTTCCGTTTTCTATGCCATCTGTAAAATAAGGCAGATTCTCCAAATAAGAGTGAGAGTATCTTGGATTAAAGGGTATATTCAGGGCTGGGAAAATGGCTTAGCAGTTAAGGCACTTGCCTGCAAAGCCAAAGAACCCCAGTTCAATTCCCCAGGACTCACATACGTCAGATGCACAAGGTGGTGCATGCGTCTGGAGTTTATTTGCAATGGGTGTAGTCCCTGGCATGCCCATTCTCTCTTTCTCTGTATCTGTCTCTTCTTCTCTCTATCTCTCTCAAACACATAAATAACTAAAATATTTAATATATATATATTTTTAAAGGGGATATTCAAATTTGTTTGAGAAATTCTGAGTGTGTGTGCAAGCTCACTTATATTCGCCAGAGAGCAGTGGAGGCTGCTTTCTGAAGTCTGGGTTTCCAAACTATGGGATTCTGACTTGGTTTCCAACACCAGATATGAATTCTGTCCCACTGAGTGGGCCACATGTCCAATCAGAACAGCTGGTTGCCTACAGAGGCTGCTTGCCACTATTGAGCAAGTGTCACTCCTTGTCCAGCCGGTTGATTATGGAGTCTGCTTATTCATGCTCTTGGTCACCATTGTCTTCCAGTGTCTCTAATAGGGTTTTCCAGCACTATGAGGGCTAGCCAGGTAGTCTCTGTATTATTTAAGTGGTGAATTACATTGATCAATTTCCATATGTTGAACCATCCCTGCATCCTTGGGATGAAACCTACTTGACAGAGGTGGATGATGCTTTTGATGTGTTCTTGGATTTGGTTTGAGAAGATTTTATTAAGAAATTTTGCATCATAGTTCATTAGGGATATTGGTCTATAATTTTCTATTCTTGTATCTCTGGCTGGTTTAGGTATTAGAGTAATGCTGGCTTCATAGAAGGAGTTTAGGTGCTTTCCTTCTTTTTCAGTTGTGTGAAATAATTTGAGAAGAAGTGGTTTTAGTTCTTGACTGAAGGTTTGGTAAAACTTAGCAGTGAATCTATCTGGGCTTGGACTTTTTTTGTTGGGAGTTTTTTTAATTACTTTTTCAATTTCGTTAGAAATAATAGGTTTATTTAGGAAGTCTATCTGTTCTACTTTTTGTTTTGGAAGGCTATATGAGTCAAGGAATTCATCATTTCTTTCAGGTTTCCAAGTTTGTGCAATATAGATTTTTGAAAAGTGCCCTGATAATTCTTCCAATCTCATTGGTGTCAGTTTTGACATCTACATTTTCATTTCTAATATTGTTAACTTAAGTCTTCTCTCTCTTTTATTTTCTTTCAATCAGTTTTGCCAGTGATTTATCAATCTTGTTAACTTTTTCAAAGAACCAGATTTTGGTTTTATCAATTTTGTCTTGTTTTGTTTTTCAAGGTAGGCTTTCACTTTAGCTCAGGCTGACCTGGATTTCACTATATCGTCTCAGGGTGACCTCAAACTCACAGTGATCCACCTATCTCTACCTCATGAGTGCTGTGATTAAAGGTATGTGCCACCATGCCTGGCTGGTTTCATAATTTTTAAAATTGTTTCTTTATTTCTAATTTGTTGATTTCTGCTTTGATCTTGATAATTTCTTTCTATCTGGTACTTTGGGCTTGGACTGTTGTCTTTCCAGCACCTTCAAATGAATATTTAGGCTATTTATTTTAGATCTCTCTATTTTTGTAATATAGGCATTTAGTGCTAGAAACTTACCTTTCAGCACTGTCTTCATTGTGTGCCATAAGTTTTGGTGTGTTGTGTTTTTACTGTCATTCAATTTGATAATTTTATTGATTTCCTTTCTGATTACTTCACCAACCCGTTCATTGTGTAATAGTGAGTAGTTCAGTCTCCAGGAGTTGGTGTGCTTTCTGTTGTTACTGCTGTTACTGATTTCTAATTTTAATGCATTGAGGATGATATAATGCAAAGAACTATGTCAATTTTTTTGAATTTGTGGAAATAATGGTTTGTGACCTAATATATGGTCTATTTTGGAAAACTTTCCATAAGAAGCTCAGAAGAACATATATTTAGTATAGTTAGGGTGGAGTGTTCTTAGATGTTTGCTAAGTTCATTGGTTCTATGATATTGTTTATCTGCATTGTTTCTTTGCTTCTTTTCTGCTTAGACTGTCTGTATGTTGATGATATTGGGGTGTTAAAGTCCCCTACTATTATTGTATTGGGATTTATATTTGTTTTATTGTCTAGTGGTGCATTATCTTCTTGCTATATTTTTCCTTTAATGGGTATTAAGTAGCCTTCTTTGTTTATTGCTTTTGATTACTTTTGGTCTAAAGTCAATTTCATCAGAAATCAGTACAGCTACTTCTTGCTTGCTTCTTGTTTCCATTCACTTAGAAAATCTTTTTCCATCTTTTTACCTTAAGGTGGTATTTATTTTTAATTATAAGTTGGGTTTCTGGAAGATAGCAAATGGATGGATCCATCTGTTTGATCCAGTCTATTAACCTGTGTCTTGATTGGGGCATTGAGGCTATTTATGTTCAGAGTTATAATTGTGTGTGAGTTAAATCCCTGTTACGTTGAAGGTTGTGTGGAGTTTAGTGTTTTCTTGGTTTTCGCATGCTTTATGCCACTATAGGTCTGATGCTTCTTTTTTTCTTTTCATGTGCCTGTTGGTTCATCTGAGTGTGGAGTATTTCATGCAGTATTCTCTGTGGGCTGGCTTTATACTCAGGAAATCATAAAGCTAGTTTATATTGTGAAAGATTTTTCTTCCACCTCCTATTATGTGGGATAATTTTGCTGGTTATAGCAGTTTGGGTTAGTAGCCATGGTCTTTTAGCTTTTGAAACACGCTGTTCCAATCTCTTCTAGCTTTAAGAGTTTCCACTGAAAAATCTGAGCTAATTCTGATGGGCTTTCCTCTGTATATTATGAGCTGTTTTTCTTTTACAGCTTTTGACACTCCGTGTTTTCTGTGCTTAATGTTTTGATTATCATGTGATGTGGGGTGCCTCTTCTCTCGTCCTATCTTTTTGCAGTTCTGTGCTCCTCCTGTACCTGGATAGCTCTCTCTTGTGTAATGATCAGAAAATTTTCATCAATAATTTTGTTGAAGATATTGGCCCCTGTTTCTTCTCTTTCGTGTATGCCTATGATCCAAACATTTTGTCTTTTTAAGGTGCCCAAAGGTCCCTCATGTGCTGTTCAGACATTTTTTTGAACTTCACAGTGTTTTTGGAATCCTGATCAAATTCTTCTGACTTGTCCTTGAGTTCTGAAATTCTGTCTTCCATGTGGTCTATTCTACTGGGGAGGCTTTCTTGGAAGCCTTTAAAGAGGGTTGTTGCATTTCTGCGTTCCGTTGTGTTTTTCTTCAGCACTTCCATCTCTTCCTTGAATTCCATTTTCTTTCTTTTTTCTTTCTTTCTTTTTTTTTTTATTTTGCTTTATAGAGCAAATGTTTTATTTAATAAGTTATGAAATGTTTTCCAATTGGCATTTGATTCCAGTTTGGCCTCCACCACGTCTATACCTGTGGTCCTTTCACAGTGAGCTTTGTCTCCTCTGGTTCCCACCAACACCTGTTTCCCCAGCTGCCATACCTTGGTGCTAGGATCCCCTTCACTACCCCCCCCCCGTACCCTCCCCACCAGGCACCCAGGGCGGCAGCAACCAAGTTCTCAAGAATGAGCAGCAGAATCGCCAAGTCAGCAACTGGGACCACTCCCATCTTTGGCTTTGCTGTGGACAATGGCCCTGGTGCATTAACTTCATCCCCAGGCCAGGCCATTTTCATTTTAAGGTTTTTTTTTTTTATATATATTATTTATTTGAAAACAGGGAAAGACAGAGAGAGAAAACTCAACCCCACCCTCCACACCCCCATCCCCATTTTCTTTTTTCTCTTTGGTTTTTCAAGGTAGAGTTTCACTCTAGCCCAAGCTGACCTGGAATTCACTCCCGAGTCACAGCGATCCTCCCACCTCTGCCTCCCGACGCTGGGATTAACGGCGTGCGCCACCACACCTGGCTCCCCTTTTCATTTCTTCATTTGATCTTTTTATTGTGTCTTGGCGTTCATTCCTGCACTTGGATCCGTCCTCACTGAGCTTGTTCCATTGGCCCATCAGGTCATTTATTTTTTTGATTCTCTTCAAATCCCTTTAGCCTTCTGTTGATCTGTTTTTGATTGACTTTGATTTCATTAAGTTGCTTTTGGAGTACTGTCGCCTGATTCTCTTTGGTTTTCTTCAGCCATCGATTGACTTGTTCTTGTTAATTATCTTCCATTCATCTATCCTTTGAGTTCATTTTATTGCATTTCTTCTTAATTCATTGAGCCATGCTTTGACTTGTAACTATTTTTGCTGCTTTTCTTCCATTGCCTTCAGCCATTCTTGGAGTTCCTGTTGAATTATTTATTCCTTGTCCAGTTTTTTCCTATTCAACCGGGTGTTTGTTGATGGTCGCATTAAATTTGTTTAAAATACTTGCTGAGATTTCATTTTGAGCCTCTCTCTCTTGGGTTTCCTCTACACTTTCATTGTGGGAAAAAAAGAGGTTTATTTTGGCTCATAGGCTCGATGGGGAAGTTCCATGGTGGCAGAGCAAACAATGACATGAAGAGCAGTGGACATCACCCCTGGTTCACATAAGGTGAAGGCTTCCATTGTGGGATGAGTTAGTCTTGGTGGGGTTCCCCTTGCCTGGTGCTGTATGCGATTTGTTTTGCACTGAGGTCTGCCCACCTCTAGATCAGCTGTCTTACCGAGGATGCAGCAATAGCAGCTCTTGTATAGCTCGTGTTAAGTGGTCTGGTCTAGGTTGATTACGACTGGTGTGGGACTGAAGACTGTACACTGAATTAAGGCGGCTGTGCTTGAGCCTAAAGAGGGTCTACTGTGTGCCTGCTACCTCGCAGCAATTCTGTGCAAGATCATGGGAGCCTGGTGTTGCAGTCTGGTTCACATTGCTGGTAGAAATCACCTGACCAAGAGCAGATTCTAGGAAAAAGAGATTTATTTTGGCTTACAGGCTTGAGGGGAAGCTCCATGATGACAGGGGAAAGCGATGGCATGAGCAAAGGGTGGACATCACCCCCTAGCCAACATAAGGTGGGCAATAGCAACAGGAGAGTGTACCAAACACTGGCATGAGGAAACTGACTATAATACCCATAAGCCCTCCCCCAACAATACACCGCCTCCTGGAGGCATTAATTCCCAATTACCATCAGCTGGGAGCCTAGCTTTCAGAGCACCTAAGTTTATGGGGCACACGTGAATCAAACCACCACACCTGGCTTGCCTGTTGACCAAGCTAGGTTCTGATCTTTCAGATCTACTCGCTGTCTGGCTTTCTGGACTGAGAACAGACAGATTCAAGCTTCTCCTGGGCACTGGAGCCAGTTCAGTTGCCTCTGGTTTAGCCCTTTTTCAGATATATTTTTTTTTCTTTTTGCAGGGGCTGGGGGCATGACTTTCAAGCTGGGTGTAAGAAGTAGAATCCAAGTTGGTCAGCTGCTCACCTTTGACCTTCCCCTGCCTTTAAGCCCCCCAGGTATTTGTCCTGGTATGTTGTCTGGCCCTGATGCAACCTCTGGACTCAGTGCAGTCTCACAGTGGCACACAGCCCTGCTTCCCTCTGACCTTCCACTGTTTCCCCCCTCCCCTCCAAAGTAGACACCTGAAATGGCATCAAACCCTGGTGAGCAGCCATGGTGCTTGGCCCAGTCTCCCACTAGTGCCCAGCCCTCAGCATAGAGGTTTTGTATCTGCTGTTTGTTTTGTTTTATTTTGTTTTGTTTCAGGGTAGGGTCTCACTTTAGCCTAGACCAACCTGTAACTCTGTAGTCTCAGGCTGGCCTTGAACTCAGAGCAAACTTCCTACCTCTGCCTCTCAAGTGCTGGGATTAAAGACATGCATCACCACTCCTAGCTGGGGAACAAGTTTTTCCTTTTAATATCTATTTATTTATTATTTATTTATGTATTTGTGTGTGTGTGTGTGTGTGTGTGTGTGTGTGTGTGTGTGTGAGAGAGAGAGAGAGAGAGAGAGAGAGAGAGAGAGAGAGAGAGAGAGAGAGAGGGAGAGGGAGAGAATGGGCACACCAGGACCTCTAGCCCCTGCAAACAAACTCCAGATGCACACGCCACCTTATGCAACTGGCTTACAAGGGTTCTGGGGAATAGAAGCTAGGTCCTTAGGCTTTAAAAGCAAATGCCTTAACCACTAAGCCATCTCTCCAGCCTAGAGAACTAGGCTTTTTTTTTTTTTTTAACTGCTGTCTTAACTCAGGGCATTCTAACAACATATCACAGCCTGGCCGGCCTAAACAGATGACAGTTGTTTCCCACAGCTCTGGAAGCTGGGAAGTGAGATCCAGGTTCTGCAAGGCTGTTGCAGAGAGTGCCCTCCCTGGCTGCGTTCCCACCTGGTAGAGGAGATGTAGTAAGCTCCCTGGTGTAGCTTTTTAATAAGGACGTTAGTCCCATCATGGGAGTCACCTCTGATGACCTGGTCTAAATTTAATTACCTCCCAAAGGCCCTCTCTCCAAATACCATCACCTGTTAATAAGGATTTAAGCATATGAATTTGGGGATACATACACATTCAGCCCATAATATTTATGTAAGTCTGCTATGACAAGGTAACATAAACTGAGCCACTTAAGTACCCACCATTGGTGGGGACTGGACAGATGGCTCAGCGGTTAAAGACACTTGCTGACAAAGCCTGCTAGCCTGGGTTCAATGCCTCAGCTACTCATATAAAGCCAGGTTCAAAAAGAGTGCAGGGCTGGAGAGATGGCTCACTAGTTAAGCCACTTGCTTGCAAAGCCTAATGACCTGGGTTCAATTCCCTAGTACCCACTTAAAGCCAGATGCACAGAGTGGCACATCTAGCTGGAGTTTGTTGTGAAGTTGTGACTAGAAGTCCTGATGTGCCCATTTTCTCTTTCTTTTCTGTCTCTCTCTGCATGCAAATAAATATACTTTTTTAAAAAGAGGTGCAGACATCTGGCATCTGTTTACAGCAGCCAGAGACATTTGTGCCCCCCACATATACATAAGAATATAATTTATTTATTTATTTATTTTCATTTTTTGTTTTTTTCAAGATAGGGCCTCACTCTATCCCATGCTGACCTGGAATTCACTCTGGAGTCCCAGGGTGGCCTTGAATTCACAGTGATCCTCCTATCTCTGCCTCCTGAGCACTGGGATTAAAGCCGTGTGCCACCATGCCCAGCAAGAATATAATTTAAAACATTATTATTATATCCCAGTTATGATGGCTGAAGGTCTGGAATGCATGCGTCAACAGGAGACTTTCCATCATGTGACGCTTCCAGCCTGAGCAGCTTGCCGGCAACCTTTGCCACTTATTAACTTCTACTGCATGACTCCAATCTCTGCCTCTGATATCTCCTGCACTCCTGTGTGCAGCCATACTAGATGGGGAACCAGTGTACTCAACATTGCAATGGCTTTGTTCTCAAATTGATTGATTGTTGGATATGAAATATTACTTAGCATTAAGCATTCCTAGAATGAATATGAGGAAATGATTTTATATTCTTATGAAATTTAATATGTGATGTTATCTAAGTTTTCTCACTTCTTATCTGTTATGGCTAACCTTCATTAACTTGATTGGAATTAGAATCACCTAAGAAGGGTAGAGAGATGGCTAAGCGGTTAAGGCACTTGCCTGCAAAGCTGAGCAATTGGGGTTTGATTCCCCAGTGCCCAAGCAAAGCCAGATGCACAAAGTAGCACTGCATCTGGAGTTCACATGCAATGGCTAGAGGCCCTGGTATGCTCATTCTCCCTCTCCTTCTTTCTCTCTCTCTCTCTCTCTCTCTTTTTTTTTTTTTCCAGGTGTGGTTGTGCATGCCTTTAATTCTAGCACGCTGGAGGCAGAGGTAGGAGGATCACTGTGAGTGCAAGGCCACCCTGAGACTACGTAGTGAGTTCCAGGTCAGCCTGGAATAAAGCGAGACACTACCTCAAAAAATAATAATAATAATAACAAGGTTAGAATCACCTTGGAGATGCACCTCTGGACGTGTGTGTGAGGGCGCAGATGGGGAGGGCATGGCAGTGAGGAGGCTATAACACAGGGATGGATATTGATATGAAACTTTCTCCTTTTTTATTCAGTCCGGGACCCCAGTCCATAGGAGAGTGCTGCCCCATTCAGTGTGGCTCTTCCCCCGTCAAACAGACACCTCTGTGGAAACACCCCACAGGAACTGACTGGTTCATTCGTGACCCCGTAGTGATTACAGATACCTCCACTGAGGAGGGACCTTAAGGGAATGGTAGTGGCAAAGAAGGGACTTAAGGGGATACCTGATGGTAATATGACCTATTTGTAATATGTTCGTACATTAACGTTCCCAATTAAAAAAGGGCATTTAATTTTGCATAAAGCAGCTTTCACGACAGAGCTTTATTTAAAAGTCACTGCTGAATGATTTATGTACCACTTAGGGTATTAAAATGATCTAGAAAGAACTGGCAACTAATCTCTTACAGATTTGGCTCCATAGACATAGTAACTCAGGGACCATTCAGACCGCTTCCTGTCTTTGAGTCTGAATCCAGCTTTAAAGAAAACCGCCAGCTAATGAGGTCTCCAGTGAGATCAAAAGCTACTGGAGATGCTGGAACTATTTTTAAATGTTCACTTAATGTCCAGAGAAAGTCAAAGCTCTAGGTTTTATCAGCTCAAAGGAAAACTGGTGAGGCCCATACCCATGGAAATTTTTAAGACCTAAGTAATAATGTCAGCAAAGAAAGAACACTCAGTTATCTAATGCCAAGGCCCTCCAAAGCCTTGATGACCAGGTTAGCTCTGAGCACATCAGAGACCTAATCTAGCAAACTCCAGCCCTGCACAGCTGCTCTGGGAACTCCTTGAGAACACAGAGTTAGAAGATATCTCCATGGGCCCTAAGATGGGTTAGGGCATGGTGGCTCATGCCTATAATTCTAACACTTGGGAAGGAGGCAAGAAAATCAAGTGTTCAACGTCATCATCTTTGGCCATATAGTGAGTCTGAGATGAGCCTGGGCTACCCGAGACCCTGTTTGAAAAAATAAAATCATCAGTAACAACAACGTCAAAAGTCAATCATCCAGGGCTGGGGAGATGGCTTAGCAGTTAAGGCACTTGTTCAATTCTCCAGGACCCATGTGAACCAAATGCACAAGGTGGTGCACATATCTGGAGTTAATTTGTAGTGGCTAGAGGCTCTGGTGTGCCCATATCTCTCTCTCTCTCTCTCTCTCTCTCTCTCTCTCTCTCTCAAATAAATAAAAGAAAGGTAAAATATATTTTAAAAAATCAATCCAAATGAGCCACACAGGCACTCACCATCACCGCCGCCCCTCTTTGCTCTATTGAAGGTGAGTGAGAAGTGTTTGCTTCCTGGGTGTCCCTGCAGTGTGGCTTCAGTTGGTGAGGGTCCCTTCATGGATGACAAGTCCTGGGAGGAGTTGCAGGAGTGGCCCTCCAGGTGTCCAGGAAGCAAGCCCGGTCCTTGTAGATAGGGCTGCCTGGGTCCTGTGGAGGAGGAGGACACCGTTGCCCCAGCTCAGTGGCAAGTGAGCACTCAGTACAGCTCTAGGGACTCTCAGACAGGACACTGTCCCAAATCTCTCAGCTTAGCTTTAGGATTTATATATTGAGCAGAAGAGAAGCTACAAAGTTACAAAGTGAGCCTCATTTGGAAGACTAAGTTCCCCGCAAGGGTGCTTAGAGGTACTTAAATGCTAGACATTTATCATACTAATAACTGGGGGCTATCTCCACAATGCACGACCCATTTTCATTAACAAGGAGGGTCTAATGGGAGGGGGTAGATCACAGATGAGCCTAAATAATGGTACCAAACTGCCTGTATTCACTGAAATGAAAACTAATAAATTAAATTTAAAAAAAAAGCAAAAAATAAAAGCATTCACTTTGGAAAAAAAAAAAAATCACCGGGGACATATTCTGACATCTTATTTTTGCCTATAAGAATTTCAATTTTTAAAATTTTATCATTAATTTTTTTGGCTAGTATTCAAAATAATGGGTCTCATTGTAACATTGTTATATATATATATATATATATATATATAATTATAATATATTCTTAAAAAAATGCATATCCTTGCCACAAATTGCTTTGAAGAAGATCGCTGTGCTGATTGCATGCTGAGATAATTATTCTGTATCACCACTTAGGGAACAAGATTTTTTGATAAATAAAAAAAAAAAAAAAGGTTTTTTTCTATTTATTTACTTATAAGAGAGAATGGGTGCACCCGGGCCTCCAGCCAATGCAAACTAACTGCAGATGCATGCGCCACCTTGTGCATCTGGCATGTGTGGGTACTGGGGAGCAGAACCTGGGTCCTTAGGCTTAGCAGGCAAGCACCTTAGCTGCTAAGCCATTTCTCCAGCCCCAAAAGCTAATTTTTTGAAGTCTCTCTGAAGATGACAAATTCAAGCATGAGATTGAATTAAAACTCTGTGGGCTTGCATTGTATCCCAGTAACAGTGTCTGTTTAGTGTGGGTAGGGGGCTGGATTTAGCCCTCAGCATCCCCAACACCCAAGGGGAAAAAAAGGCAAACCTCTTATTTAGCCAAGCATATTGAAAATGTTAGTCTTTAAAGGAAAGCAAATAAAGAACACGATGAGGTGTTACCTTATATTCATAAGGACTGCCGCTATAAAAACAAGCAAAAAAAAAATGGGAAGAGGGTTGGCACTGAAGTAGACAAGTTGGGAACCTCGTGTACTATTGGTGGGAGTATAAATTTGTGCCATTGTCATGAGGAATGCTATGGGGATTCCTCAGAAAACTGAAAAGGGCTCGTCAGTCCTGACCCAGCAAGTCCACTTCCATTTATTCAAAAGTACTGGAAGAGGCGTCTCAAAGAAACATTTGTACATCTATGCCCAAGCAGCATGATTCCCAATAGGTAAGCCATGGGATTAACAAAATGTTCACCAATACATGAATAGATAACAAAAGGTATATACATAAAATGGAACATTGTTCATCCTTAAGATGGGAGAAACAACAAAATGAATGGACCTTGAAAACATTATGCTTAAGTCAAATAATCCAGTCACAGCAAGACAGATATTGAATGATTTCAACTATATATGTAGAGTAATAAAATTCAAAGAAACAGAAAGTAGAATGATGGTTACCAGTGGATTGGAGGACTGGGAAATAAGGAGTGACTGTTTGGGCCAGGCGTGGTGGCGCACACCTTCAATCCCAGAACTGGGGAGGCAGAGGTAAGAAGATCGCCATGAGTTCGAGGCCACCTTGAGACTAGATAGTTAATTCCAGGTCAGTCTAGACCAGAGTGAGAACCTACCTTGAAAAACTAAAAACAAAAAACAAAACAAACCACTAAGCAATCTCTCCAGCCCATCAAATGATCATATTAATTCACCGGAGGGAGAAAGGATCAGAGAATTCTTATTTATTTTGGAGAGAGGGTCCTACACTGTAGTTCAAGTTGGCCTGAAACTCACTATGTAGCCAAGGCTGTCCTGGCGTTCATGGCCATCCTCCTACTTTCCCGGGACCAGGCATGAACCTGCACACGCTGCCACTGGCCCCTTTTTATAAGGAGGCTCTCTCATTCATGAAGGCTTGGTTCATGTTACCCAATTCCTTCCAAAGGCTCTGACTCTTAATACTGTCTCCTTGAGAGTTCATATTTCAACATTTGAATTTTTTTTTTAATTTTATTTGAGAGAGACAGACACAGAGAGAAAGACAGATAAAAGGAGAGAGAGAGAGAACGGGCACGCCAGGGCTCCCAGCCTCTGCAAACGAACTCCAGACGCGTGCGCCCCCTTGTGCATCTGGCTAACGTGGGACCTGGGGAACCGAGCCTCGAACTGGGGTCCTTAGGCTTCACAGGCAAGCGCTTAACCGCTAAGCCATCTCTCCAGCCCAACATTTGAATTTTGAAGAGATATCAAGTCAATCCATTGCAATGGGTAGAGTTTAGCAAGATAAAAAATTTCTGGGTTGTAGTGCACGCCTTTAATCCCAGCACTTGGGAGACAGAGGTAAGTGGATCACAGAGAGTTTGAGGTCACTCTGAGACTACATAGTTAATTCCAGGTCAGTCTGGAGAAGAGTGAGACCTTACCTCAAAAAAACCAAAAGAAAAAAAAAAAAAGAAAAAACCCAAGATCAAGATATATCTATATGTGTGTGTGTGTGTAATATATATGTTGAGATATATATATATATATATATATATATATATATATATATATATATATATATATATATATATATAAAACAATAACAACAGTAATAAATCAAATAATGAGATAGTCAATGTTTTGCCATGCATTTTTCAACATAGTAAAAAATATTATTTAAATATTTTCAAAACTTGCAGTGTAATTAAATAATTGAATTTTCAAATGATTCCTTAAATCTTGAAGATGGTATTATGAAAGTATTAAAAGTATACTGGGACCTTTTTTTCTTCTGTCTTTGTCTTTGAGGAAGGGTCTTTAGCCCAGGCTGACCTGGAATTCTGTAGCTCCAGGCTGGCCTTGAACTCACAACAATCCTCCTACCTCAGTCTCCTGTGTTCTGGCATTAAAAGCATGTGCCACCACGCCTGGCTTATCTTCAGACTTTTAATATTCTATGCCTTGGGGTTTTCCCTTCATTGGTGACTGCTGGTGTGCATAATTAGTGAGGTTTATGTTGTCTGAAGTAGGTCTACTTCAACCCCATGTTGCAAATGAAAACAATGTCATTTGGCAATGCTGGATGTCTTAAAAGTTTGTTTCCAAAAATAAATAACTAAATAAAATCTGGGCATGGTGGCCCGTACATTTAATCCCAGCACTTGGGAGGCAGAGATAGGAGGATTGCTGTGAGTTCGAGGCCAGCCTGAGACTACAGAGTGAACTTAAAGGTCAACTTGGGCTAGAGCAAGACCTACCTCAAAAAAGTTTGTTTGATTTGAAATCCATTTTAATTATTACAGAAATTCATATTATTCTTGACAATGAAACAATGGCATGCCATTAGATTCCTAAGGTAGAATTAGAAACACATGGTTTTGCACAGTAAAAATTAAAAAAAAATTTTTTTTCACTAGTTATGAAAAAAATTGACTCCATAGGAGAAAGAAGAGAATGTGGGCATGGCAGCACACCCCGGCGACCTAGCACTCTGGAGACTGAGGCAGTGGGATTGCAAGTTGGAGGGCTGCTTTGGCTATATAGTAGGACTCTGAGTCAGGGCGTTTCAAATGTGCATTTCATGAGAGGCAGAGAAAGTAGGTGGGGAAGGAAGGGGTGGGAGATGCAGAAGGGGGATAGGACAGGACAAGGTGGGAGATAAGAAGGGAGGAAAGGAGAGGGGAAGATGCCAGGACAAGGTATTTACATGTAAGACCCAAGTGTACACTATTGAAAGGGGTTGACAGAAGAATCAGAACTCCTAAAACTATTGTGCGTCTGAGAAAGAACTGTATGAGTTTAACTTGCAAAGCCTTACAAAGAAGAAGGCTGCGGGATACTCTTACTTAGATGACTCAAACTTTTTTTTTTTTTTTTTAAATTTGGCTAAGTGGATTGCAACAGAATCAATGAAGTCATAGTCAGGAATGATCGTAAGGTTGATGAGGAAATTCAAGCTCCTAGGCAAACATCATTTACACTGTAAGTAAACAAATAGAGTTCTCTTAAACAAATACTGCTTTCTGTAGAACAAAATGGTCCTAAGGTCAACAATACTTAAAGCATAGCAGATAAAAGCAAATGTTAGCTCTACATGTAAAAAAATACAAAACATATTTATTTTAATATATTTACTTATTTGCAAGGGATAGACAGAGAGAGGTGGGGGTAAAGAATGGGAACGCCAGGGCTTCCTGCCACTGCAAACAAGCTCCAGAGGCACGTGTATCTTACTTTATGTGGGTACTGGGGAATTGAACCCAGGCTGTCAAGCTTTGCAAGCAAGTGCCTTTAAGTACTAAGCTATCTCTCCAGCCCTCAGTATATGAAATTTTTGTTTGTTTTTCAGGGTAGGGTCTCACGCTAGCTCAGGCTAACCTGGAATCCTCTATGTTGTCTCAGGGTGGCCTCGAGCTCAGGGTGATTCTCCTACCTCTGCCTCCTGAGTGCTGAGATTAAAGGTGTGCGCCACCACACCCGCCCAGCCAGTATATAAAATTTAAATATCAGGAGGTAGTTTCTTTTCTCTCCTGGTAAACAGACTGTTATACCCCACTTTAGGGGAATGTGGAACCAAACCCATTGTAACCATTTATCCTTCCCCCTTCCTGAGCACCTGACTAACCTGGCCTTTATCTGGTCAACTGTTGAAGCCTCCTTTCCTTTTTCCTTTCTAGGTTATCTTTTGAGACCTTTGCCTAGAACGTTTTCACCTTTAACTTATTAAGCAAGGCTGGATTAAAGTACCTGTGTTTTTCATTCCTTTTCTTCATTTGTTGTGAGTGAGCCAAGCTTGTGCTTTTTCTTTTGTGTACTCATGGGGATGAAACCAAGGTCAGTCCTCACATGGGCTTAGGACTCACCTGCTCATTCTGCTCAGCAGCTTGATAATTGTATGGGGGACAATGACCCCAAGGGTGCTGTCATTGATCTCTGGCTCCTGTGGACATGTGACTTTCCACAGCAAAAGGAGCCTTGCAGGTAGCTGTGCTTTGGTGAGGAACTGGAGGTGGAGAGGGCACCTGAGGTTACCTGAGTGGCCTGCTGCAATCACGAGGGATTTAGGACAGGGAGGGCACACCCAGACACCAGGGAAGCAGAGAGATGCAGGAAGGGCCGGGAGCTAGGGCAGCCTCTGAAAGCAGAAGATGCCAAGACTTGGATAACTTCCCTAGAGCCTCTGGTGGAACAGGCATGGCTGTGGTGACCCATTTCACATGTGTGACATCCAGAATCGTAAAATGAGAAACTGGCATGTCGCTCCATTGGGCTGCCTCCTTGGTGGGATCTGCACACTTGCATGGGAAAATTCCTTTTAGGGGGAACAGTGGTCACAGCAGTGGCTGGTTCCCGTGGTTATTTCCTTGAAAGGGAGCAGAGACCTCACTGAATTGTGTCACTTGAGCTCCCTTGTAGCTAGGTTTCTCCTGCATGGAGGACACACAGGTTAGAAAAGGTGATTTGGTGCAGCAGACACATGAACTCATTCATTTTAATGGCGAACAATTTAGAGGAACAGTTCCAAAATGCTAATATCTATACCTAATTAATGGTTTTAAATTTAACTGTGGTTCATCACTGCTACATCTATTTATGTTTCCTATAAATCTGAACAGAGTTAACTCTCTCTAAAACCTTACAGAAAATTCAAAATCCAAATTGATATAAAACGCTTGCCAACCACAGTCCTCCTTCCTAAATTAAATATCGATCTGGGGTGTTTACTCCGACTACCCTGGCACCTCCTTGGTGCAGAGCGCACATTATCTGCGGCGTCGCCTGCGCTTTCACGCACAATTGGGAACGTGGCTCTTCTCACTCGCTGGACTTCTTGTTTGCTTTCTCATCCTTGCCCTCATCTTGTCTGACTTAAGGATGGGTGGCCTTCAGCCGTATGTGTGTGCGGATACCTTAGCGTTTTCTGCTAACATCCCGCTGAAGGATGACCTGAGAGAGATCAGATTTAAAAAATACACAAAAGCACCAAGTTGAATTTACATCACTGGTTATTACGACTCTACAATGTAGTGCCGTCCATTCCCAGAAACGGTTGTTTTCTCCCTTCCTTCCTATCTTCTTTGTTATTATTTATAATTTTTTTTTAAAAAAAAGGTAAGCTGCGAGACTGTTAAAAAGTTAAAGCTATTTGAGACGATAATGATTTATGCATTAGGCAACTCCAAATCAGATCAAGATCTGGAGCTCCAACATGGAGAAGTCACAGACAGGAGAAATAAATCCAAGAAAAATTCAGCCGAGATCCACCCATAAGTGCTGCAGGGCTGCCCCCCCCCCCCCCCCCCCCCCCCCGCGTCTTTGAGCGTGTTAGGCTGGCCCATGGGCTCAGAAGTAGAGGGGTTTCCTTGTCAGGGAGCCAGGGGTGCATCTGTGGGATCTGGACCTTCTAGAGAGCCACAATGGCTGAAAATGGAGGAAATGAAAAAAATGGCTGCTCTGAAGGCCAAAACCCGTCATCAAATTGAGGGCAAATCGTCTAACAACAGACTTCAAAGTAATAGTGGAAGCACTGAGCAAATCTAAGGCAAAAATTATGGAAATCAGTGCAGATAAAACTGAAATCAGATGCTCTTCAAGCAAATCCCTCCCTGAAGTGACTGATGAGTGTTAAAATGATGTTTTAAAAAAGATCTGTTTAGGGCTGGAGAGATGGCTTAGCGGTTAAGCACTTGCCTGTGAAGCCTAAGGACCCGGGTTCGAGTCTCGGTTCCCCAGGTCCCACGTTAGCCAGATGCACAAGGGGGCGCACGCGTCTGGAGTTTGTTTGCAGAGGCTGGAAGCCCTGGCACGCCCATTCTCTCTCTCTCTCCCTCTATCTGTCTTTCTCTCTGTGTCTGTCGCTCTCAAAAAAAAAAATAAATAAATAAAAGATCTGTTTATATTAAAAGCTTTTCTACTGATGCAACCCTTGATGACAAAAGAATGGCTGGAGTTTAAAGAGCAAATGCTAAATATTCAGATGAGAAGAACATTGCACAAAACATTTAAGGAATCATTATCTGCTGTGTTTGATGGCACTCGCTCAGCCAAGAAGCTCGTAGAAACCCGTGGCCAGAAATACAAATACTAATGCTTTTTAAGGACGATTGCTTTAAAAAAACTGAAAAAAGAAAGCAAAATAAAGTGGATGCTAAATGAAGAGCCAAACACAATCAAGAAGGAAGACACAAGTTAGGGAATGTTGAAATGCGATCTCCAGAAGGTAGGCTTGGAGGCTTCCTGAAGTTTTTGAGAGAGTTACATGATTAGACCTATAGAGAAGACTTACACATCCTTTTCACAAATCATGGTGAAATAAAATGGACAGACTTTGTCAGAGGAGCAAAAGAAGGAATAATTCTTTTTAAAGCAAAAGCAAAGGATGCACTGGAGACAGCCAAAATGGCAAATAATGGTAGTCTACAATTAAGGAACAAAAACATGAGTTGGAGCCGGACATAGTGGCTCATGCCTTTAATCCCAGCACTGGGGAGGCAGAGGTAGGAGGATCACCAAGAGTTAAAGGTCACCCTGAGAATCCATAGTAAATTCTAGGTCAGTCTGGGCTAGAGTGAGACCCTACCTTGGAAAACAACAGAAAGCAAACAAAACAACAACAACAAAATGTGAGTTAGAAAGTATTAGAAGGACATGTGGAAAAAGATGCACTGAAAAAAGTTTTAGATGATCAACCGGAATCCCCACGCAAATGGAAGGCAAAAGGATGCAGATTTAAAGGAGAAGGAAAGGGAAATAGAGTTGCCTATCCTGGGTCTGCTAAGAGAAAAATTCACTTTCAGGGCAGGAGAACAAGACTTGATAGTGATTCTGAGCCAAAGAAAAGAGGAAGAGATGACAGAGACAGAGGAGAGCCTGCATCTAGAAAGTGGTTCTAGAGATGGGTAGTGTTGCAGTCTGGTTCAGCATTGCTGGTGGAAATCATCCACCCAAGAGCAGATTCTGAGGAAAAAAGAGATTTATTTTGGCTTACAGGCTTGAGGGGAAGCTCCACAATGGCAGGGAAAAACAATGGCATGAACACAGGTTGGACATCACCCTCTGGCCAACATAAGGTGGGCAATATCAGCAAGAGAGTGTGCCAAACACTGGCAAGGGGAAGCTGGCTATAATACCCATAAGCCCACCCCCAACAATACACTCCCTCTAGGAGGCATTAATTCCCAAATCTCCATCAGCTGGGAACCTAGCATTCAGAATACCTAAGTTTATGGGGGACACCTGAATCAAGCCACCACAGGTAGCTTAGTAAAGAAATGTCTTATTCATCTTAGTTAGATTTTAAGTTTGTTTTTGGGGGCTTTTGAAAAGAAAACCAAATTAGGTCCACTTCAATGTCTACCTGTATAAAATTAAAAAAAGTCTTACTTGTCTTTTTGTTGTTATTCAGCTGAAAAAATTTTCAAATTTATAGTCTGTGTGTTCGGATGATTCAACTATGAAAAGGAAGGTGAGTCCTCTTAATTGCCTTTGTAATATGAGTATGTATTAGTACAAACTTGTAAAATATATACTGTATAAAAATAAAAATTGAAAAAAGTTTAGTTGGTTACAGTTATATAGTTGCCTTTTTTTGGTCCAGCCTGTTGGGAGTCCTTGTTATATAATTATAGTTATGTAATTTTCTAGAACACACACATTTTTGTTGGTTATTTTGGCTTAATTGAACTTAAGCTCAACATTTTATTTATTTATTTTTTGTCTTGTTTTTTCGAGGTTGGGTCTCACTCTGGCTCAGGCTGACCTGGAATTTACTATGTAGCCTCAGGGTGGCCTCGAACACTCAGCGATCCTCCTACCTCTGCCTCCCAAGTACTGGGATTAAAAGTGTGTGCCACCACGCCCAGCAGATATTTATGTATTTATTTGAGAGAGAATGAGGCAGAGAGAGAATGGGCTCACCAGGGCCTCCAGGCACTGCAAACAAACTCCAGGCACATGCACCCCCTTGTACATCTGGTGGGTCCTGGAAATGGAACCGGGATCCTTTGGCTTTGTAGGCCAACACCTGAAATGTTAAGCCATCTCTCCAGCCCTTCAACATTTTTTAAATGCAAGTATTTACTTAGTTGAACTTAAATTTAACCTGTTTTGTCTGCCTAAGCATTCTTTAAGGCTTGGGATCTCTCCTTTTATTTATTTTATTTAATTAATTCATGATTCTTTTAAAATATTAATTTATTGACTTAGAGAGAGGAGAGAGAGAGAGAATGGGCACACCAGGACCTCTTGCTGCTTTAAACAAACTCTAGACACATGGGCCACTTTGTGCATCTGCTTTTATGTGGGTAATGGGGATCAAACCTGAGTCATCAGTCTTGCAAGCAAATATTCTTCAAACACTGAACCATCTCTCTCCCCCTTCTTCTTTTTTTATTTTTTCAGTCTTTGGGAAGGAAACTTGGCAAGACCTTTAGATGCTAGAAAAGTACTCTACTATTAAGCTACATTTTCAGGTTTACAGTCTCCTTTTAAATTTATTTTCAAAGTATTTCTCAAGGAAATGAAAATGAATGTATGTGTCCAAAACAAATGTACTCAAGAAAAAAAGAAAACATGTATCCAAAATAGACCATACTCCTTAGTTGGCTATTATGTTCAATAACTCAGATTAATGACCTAAGATTTTTAAAAACAAAAGCTAGGTGTGGTAGAGCATGCCTTAATTCTAGCACTCAGGAGGCAGAGGTAGGAGGATCACAGTGAGTTCAAGGACAGCCTGAAACTACATAGGGAATTCCAGGCCAGCTTGGGCTAGAGCAAAATAATACCTTGAAACAGCAAAAAACAAACAAACCCAAAACAAATTAGAAATTGTTTTATTTTACAGATGGCAGAGAAGGTTCAGGAGATTAAAGATCCATCAACACAACAAGAAAAGATTGCTGTCTGCCTGCCATAAGATGTGCCACCTCTACCATATCTGCCAGGGCCCATGAGAAATTGCAGAGGAAGCAGCGAGATGAGTATTGCTCCCACTGCTAGCTTGACAACCAGCTCGAGGGAATAGCAACAGACACAGTGATTGATCAAAACATATGGAAGCAGAGACCCAGAGGCTTCAAAGAGCTCAACACTAAACCAGACTGTTAATAGACCCACCAAGTCTCAGGGACCATGGTAGAAGTGGGGGCAGGAAGATTGTAAAAGTCTCAGGGTGGGTAGAAATATCCTGAGGCACAGAGTTCCCTCCACCCCAAGAAGGAATGGACCTTATTTACCTAATAGTTATTGGCCCTCAGGGAAAGTGGGACAGGGGGCAGGGGAGGGGGGCCTATAAGGCTACAACCTTTGTTTAAAAAAAAGGAAATAAATAAATAAAAAAAAAGACTGGAGAGATGGCTTAGCAGTTAAGGCTCTTGCCTGTGAAGCCTAAGGTTCCAGGTTCAGTTCCTCAGGATCCAAGTAAAGCCAGATGCACAAGGTGGCATATGCATCTAGAGTTCATTTGTAGTAGCTAGAGGCTCTGACATACCCATTTTCTCACCCACCAGCTCTATCTGCCTCTCAAATAAATAAATAAAATATTTTAAAACATTAAAAAAATAGAAATGTAAAGCACATTGTCTGTAGTATGCCATATCTCACAGCAAATGGATCATTGGCATTTGGAAACAGTATCCTGCAGTGTTCTGAGGCTAGTTGGAATGTGGCTATGTGGTCCTTGGAGCTGGTCTTTCACTTTGTTCCTACTATTTGGCCCTCTTTGTGTAATTTCCTCCTCATTTTCCTATTGTGAAGATACGTTAGAAGGAAGAATGGTCCCTAGGACGAAATCAAGATGCTCACAGGGGACTCTGATGTGGACAAGCACATCTGGTATGTAAGACAGACACCGCTGGGTGATCCTAGGGGCTCACTCTCATTGCCTTTCCTACCTCTGTGGAGATGTGACCCAGGCTTCCTGCTTAGGCCTGACAGGCATTCCCTCACATGATGAAACTTCCTGTTAAATTGGTAATCTAAAATAATCCCTTTCCTTCATATAAGCTACTTCAGGTCACCAGCAAGAAGGTAACTGCCACACTTACAATTTAAAAGGGTAAGATGATCACTAAAATGAATTTTCTCAATGTAAGATTCAATAAGATACACATAGTAAGGTACTGAGTACAAAAGCTATATGTTAAATGTAAAGACACAAATAGGTTGGAAGTCAATGAAGATGGGGCTGGGCATGTAGCTTAGTTGGTAGACTGCACGGGTAGCATACAGAAAGCCCTAGGTTCGATTCCCAGTAACACATAAACTGAGCATGGTGACACGCCCGTAATCCCAGCACTCAGGAAACTGAGGCAGAAAGATTCAAGGTTCAAGGTCATCCTAGCTACAAGTTTGAGGTCAGCTTTGAACATATGAGACTCAGACTCTTAAAAAAAAAAAATAACAAAGCTGGGCGTGGTGGTGCATGCCTTTATTCCCAGCACTCAGGAGGTCAGGAGGTAGAGGTAGGAGGATCAACGTGAGTTTGAGGCCACCCTGAGACTACAGAGTGAATGCCAGGTGAGCCTGGGCTAGAGTGAAAAAAATATTGAGAAAACACACAAATCACAATTAAAGTTAAAAAAATTGATCAAGCAGATGGATACTTTATTATTATTATTATTATTATTATTATTATTATTATTGAGGTAGGGTTTCATTGTAGCCCAGGCTGACTGGGAATTCACTATGTAGTCCCAGGTAGCCTCAAACTCATAGCGATCCTCCTCCCTCTGCCTCCCAAGTGCTGGGATTAAAGGCATGTGCCACTATGCCCAGCTTGAAATGGATACTTTATAATCATAAAGATTTTAGTAATATTAAAACATCAGTAAAGGTACAAAAATTCTGAACAGTACCATCAACTACTGTTGTGGGGGCTGGTGTTGCACAAGTAAGACCATTGACCCCCAGAAGGTGTGGCAAATTTATATTGGACAAAAAGAAAGAAAAAGAAGAAAGCTGGTGTACCAGGTCTGCATCCCAGAGTTCCTGATCTCATGATCTCAGGATGAAGCTCCCAACTGCTGGGAGTGTCAGCTTTTATTGGAGAAAACCACAAGATGTTCATTTGTAAAAACAGGATGGAAGTTAAAATATAAAGTTAAGTGGAACTGAGGCAAGAAACAGAGAGGTACAGGAAGGTCATGGTACGTTGCACAGAGGGGGTCATCCCACTTCTTAGATAACAGAAAACACCTGCATTTTGCAATAAGACCTGTGATAAGGATGCCTGAAACTTCTTTACCTGTCAGGAAGATCAGCTTGGGTGGTGGCCTGGATGTCTAATCAGGCCTATTGTGTCCCTTTAGTTCCATTTATCACTACCAAGACCTCCCTGATACCCATTGAATGCTCCACCCAGCAATGTAGATTGTTATGCAGTGTTTTCAAGTGTACACAACACATTAATCAAGGTAGACCATTTGCTAGACTATAAAACAAGTGTTGGCAACTTTAAGCCACTGAATTCACACCATGTATGTTTGTCGAAAACAATGAAATTAAACTGGAAAGCAATAAATAAAGTGCTAGAAACCTCAAATATCTGTCAATTAAACAATGTGCATAATGCATGGGTCATTGTTATTGTTTGTGATAGTTAGCAGTCGTTTAGCTTGTACACACTTTGACATTGAAATGGCCCAATCTTCTTCCAGATTCTTGTCTTCCACCCGAAGAATGCAGGGGACAGACAGACAGGGTAGGATGAACAAACATGGAGAGACTTATTTACACAGGAATACAACTTGATCAGAACGGGAGGCAGAGGTAGGAGGATCACTGTGAGTTTGAGGCCACCCTGAGACTACAGAGTGAATTCCAGGTCAGCCTGAGCTAGAATGAGACCCTACTTCAAAAAAAAAAAAAGAAAGCATTGAACTCTCAGGTCATAGTTCCAGTGAGTTACCAACCTAGAGGGTACGAAGGTGGTACTGAGAGTTTTGAATTCTAGACTATGTTGGTGGTAGGGTACCCACTGTGAGGTAGCCGTGGAAAAGGAGGATACAGTTTTAACTGTTGGTGGCATCAGGTTGCCAACTCTTAAAGTTACCTTTTTGTTGCTGAGACAAATATCCCACCAGGAGCAGCTTATAGAAGGAAAGGGTTTTTTTCAGGCTTACAAATTCTAGGGGGAATTTCATTATGGTGGCACAAGCTGGCTCACTTCATACTATGAATGCAGAAGAGAAAAGTGAGCAGGGCTTGAACTTAAAATCCACCTCCAATATAAATTTTGGGGCAATTATTTGGCATTCTTTTGCAGCATCAAAAATACCTGGTGCTCCTTCACACACCCACACAGGAGGGTGCCAATAAATAAATAAATAAATAAATAAATGTATTTTTTTAAGTAAATGTATTTTTAAAACACTGTAACCCTTGGGCTGGAGGAATGGCTTAGCAATTAAGGCATTTGCCTGCAAAGCCAAAGGACCCAGGTTTGATTCCCCAGTACCCATGTTAGCCAGATGCGCACAGTAGCACACGCATCTGGAGTTCATTTGCAGTGGCTAGAGGCCCTGCACCGATTCTCTCTTGCTTCCTCTTTTTCTCTGTCAAATAAATAAATAAAAATTAAAAATTAAAAGAAAAAAACTGTAACACTCAACAATAGCCTCTTGGTTGGGATCTTACTACCACTGAAAGTTCAAAGCCTTGAGCTTTCACTACCAACTTTATACCTCTTTGTTTGGCGTGGTGGTTTTAATGTATATGGAAACTTTTTTTTTAAGTTTTCAGCAGATGGAGTCCTGCTGGAGTAGGGGTGTCACTGGGGGAGCAGATCTTTTTATTAATTGATTAATTAAATTAATTTTTAAAGATATAGTCTCCCGCTAGCCCAGGCTGACCTGGAAATTACTCTGTAGTCCCAGGCTGGCCTCAAACTCACCATGATCCTCCTACTTCTGCCTCCTGAGCACCGGGATTAAAGGTGTGTGCCACTACACCAAGCAAAAATATTTAAAAAAAAATTATAACCTGGAAATAAACCTGTCCCTTCCTCCAGCTGCTTCTGGTCAGGTGTTTTCCTCAGCAACGAAACAGTAACTGCTACAGCTATCTCATCTCCTATTTGCCTGTGCCCAGAAAACACCTCCATCTTTTACTATTCTCTTGTTCTAGTATTCCTCACTATTAACCATAAATGTATTTTGCAATAAGTTTCAAATACTCATTTCCTAGGGCCACTGTATGTCGAAGAGCTGCACGTGTGTGACAAATGTGCTTCTGGGCTTATTGGTGAGTCTCCCAGAAAGAAGAAGGAGAAGAAAAAAAAAAAATACCCTCAATATACTTTCATTTAGTTGTTCAATAAGAAGAATTCAAAAGTTGAGAAAAATCAGCTTTTAGAGGTATTCCCACACACTTAGGAATGAGTTCATATCAGCTACGAGCTATTTCTGTACCTCAGTCTGAGTCATACAGCCACAGGACACTGTCCTTTATCATCTGAAGGGTGTTAGGTCACCTGGTCACGAGGTATACTTTGTCTTTCTCCTTCATTCTCTCTTTCTGAAGTCAATCTTAAATTAGCTTCCAAGGACAGTGAAAATGATCTCTCTCCTGAATCCCTTAGCCTATATCAATGCTAGTGCTCCCTAGGCTCTAACTGCACACTCTTCTTTGGTTTCTGTAGAGACAAGGTGACCAGGATGGGCTGACACCTGAAGTTTGTAAGGTTAGTGGCTCCTTAAACTAAGGACCCATCAGAATAGCCAGGGGAGGTGTTAAAGTTGATGGCCGAGGCCTCTCCTTTTGTGATCTAGCAAGTGTGCAGTGGATCGTGGCAACGTGCATTTCTGGCTCACTCCTGGGTAGTGATGCTGGTCTGAGGACTACACCTAGAAAACCAAAGTTCCCTGATCGAGGGAAAGAGAAGGCTGACAAAGAGTATAGGCTGTACTCAAAGGATTTAATGTGTTACAAGAAGCTGAGTTGACAAGCCAGGATGATGGCTTCGTGGATAAATGTGCTTGTCTGCAAAGCCTACCAGCCTGGGTTCAGGTTCCCAGCACACCACGTAAAGCCAGATGCAAAGCGGTGCATGCCTCTGGGATCCCGATGTGCCTATCAGCTTGCGGGCCAGCTGGTGCGATGCATGTTTGCAGGGTGGCAGTTTGGGTGCAGCTGCAGGAAACCCTGTCTCAAGGAAGGTGGAGCAGATACCTCAAAGTTGGCCTTTGACCTCCACATCTACACACACACACACACACACACACACACACACACACTACAAATTGAAAAAGTTATTTCTAACCCTGTCCCTCTTAAGACCATTTAAGCTGGGCATGGTGGCACATGCCTTTAATCCCAGCACTCAGGAGGCCTAGGTAGGAGGATCACAGTGAGTTCAAGGCCAGTCTGAGACTATGTAGTGAATTACAGGTTAGCCTGGACTACAGAGAGGAGAGAGAGAGAGAGAGAGAGAGAGAGAGAGAGAGAGGTCCTACTTTGAAAAGCCCCCCCACACACCACCATAAAAAGGAGCTAGGTAAGTGGGCCATACCTATAATTCCAGCATTCAAGAAGCTAAGGAAGGAGGCTCTTAAATTTGAGACAAGCCTGCGAGTACACTGTAAGAATATCTCAAAAGAAAATTATCTTAAGATTTCAGATTTTCAGAGGGCGCTTGGGAAAGTGAAAGTTGAAGCTATGAAAGTGCAATGGCTTTTGAGCCTCCACCATACTGTCATTCCAGGAGCAGGTTGCCTCAACATGTCTTTTCAGCAAGGAACGAAAAAGCCGCCAGCCCCGAGGTTCTCAGTGTGCGGTCACTGGGCTAGAAACAGTTACACCCACCAGGAACTTGTTAGAAAGGCACATCCTCGGGACCCACTGCAGAGATCCTGAGTCAGAAACTCTGGGACTGTTGCCAGCAGCCTGTAGTTGACAAACCCTCCGCATGACTTGACACACACTGAAGCTGGAGAGCTAGTGCCCGGGTGAGATTGGAATTTGGGGATTCTTTGAGAGCAGTGGAACCTTTCTCAACGCTTGGTTGGGATTTTAGCCGGGGAGTCAGGGTGCCAATCACAAGCAAAACTTACCACGGAGTCAGCAGCCTCCAGGCTTTTGTCTTGTGAACTCAGAGACTGAAATCCTCAGGCCATAGAGGGCGAGGGGACGGAGGACTTGAGTGCAGAACTTAAGAGGAGAGGAGCAGAGCTCCTGTATAGCAGGAAGAGTGCATGGCAATCTGCACGGTCACTCTGGACTGGGGTCTTTACTGCACGGGGGATTACCTGGTCAGTCCCCTTCCAGGTATCTAGGAGCCTTGCCGGCTTAGTCACATCCATATGCCTGGTTAATAGGAAAGGTAAAACTTTTTTAAGGACAAAAAGAGACAATTCAGACTCCTCTTCTGGTATATCTTCTTTTTTGGGGGCGGGGGTACGGTCTCACTTTAGCCCAAGCTGACCTGGAATTCACTATGTAGTCTTGGGGTGGTATCAAATTCATGCTGATCCTCCTACCTTTGCCTCCAGAGTGCTGGGATTAAAGGCGCACACCACCACACCCATCTTCTTCTGGCCTCCAGTAAGGGGAAGGCTATTGGAGGCCTCCTTTAGGGAAAGGAGTGAGGAGAAACCAGATCCTCCTTAAAGGCTCAAGGACATTTCCTGCTTTTAATCAATTTTCCTTTCCTTTAGGAGTCCTGCTAACCCCAAACTGTCTCATTAGGTAGGAACCCAGTTTCCACTTTCTCCAGGTTGTGGGACATGGACTGTGGACCTCAGTGGGCAAGTGTGTTCAGGACTTGCAAAGATGGTGTCTGGTGTACAGTCAGGTTAGACAATCCACATAGCTGAGTATTTGTGTGTTGTCTGTTAACAAAAAATAAAAGATAGTGTCAAGATTGTTCTATCAACAAACATTGAAACTGTTCTACTGGCTGTTTCAGAGAATGATAATCAGTGATGTTGCATTTCTACTAAGGGCATTAATCCAAATACTAAGTAGCACTCAGGCCATGATCTCAAAGCTGAACTCTTTCAAGGAGGTAGGGTCTTGCCCTAGTCCAGGCTGACCTGGACTTCACTATGTAGTCTCAGGTTGGCCTCAAACTCACAGTGATCTTCCCACCTCTGTCTCCTGATTGTTGGGACTAAAGGCATGTGCCACCATGCCTGGCTTAAATGAAATCTTTAAAAATGCATTTTAATTCATTTATTTGCAAGTAGAGAGGGAGAGAGAATATGAATAGGTGTACCAAGGCATCCTACCATTGCATATTGAACTCATGGTGCTGGATGGTCATGGTGACATAAAACTTCCACTGAGTCAATGGCCCCATGGTTCTTGTCTCATGAATTCAATGAATGAAATCCATGTAGCAAAAAGGGTGCGATTTAGAATGATTTTATTACAGAGCTGAAGAGAAGGCGTAACTCAGGAGTGGTCACTGAGTGGGGATATGGTGGCTCAGACTGAGGTCTCTCTTATGGGAATAAGACTTTACCGGATGTGGGCATAAGCTGGTCAGTCCAGTTCCCATGCCAGGTGTCTAGGCACCTGGCAGTCTTAGAATCTTATACCATGTTTCTGGACTCTTTTTTGGGAAAAAAAGGGAAGGAAAAACTGAATCCCTGCCTTATAGACTCAAGGACATTTTCTGGTTTTAGTCAAGAGAAATAACAAACAGACAAAAAGCCCTGTTTGCTTTTGAGGCCCCGCTAATCATAAACTGCCTAGCCAGTATTTGTTTCTTCTCTGTCTCTCTCTCTCTCTCTTTTCCATTTTTTTTTTTGTTTGTTTGTTTTTGTTTTTCAGGGTAGGGTCTCACTATAGCTCAGGCTGACCTGGAATTCACTATGGAGTCTCAGGGTGGCCTTGAACTCATGGTGATCCTCCTACCTCTGCCTCCTAAATGCTGGGATTAAAGGTGTGCACCACCATGCCTGACCCCTCTTTTTCATTTTTTGAGGTAGGGACTTGCGCTAGCCCAAGCTGACCTGGAATTCACTATGTATGAACTCATGGCAATCTCCCTACCTCTGCCTCCCAAGTACTGGGATTAAAGGCGTGCGTCATCATGCCTGGCTTGTCTCCTCTTCTTCATCAATGTCAAGGCCCTTATTTTATTTTACAATTAGGTGAAGTAAATAGCAAGTATTAAGTGACTTGCTAATTAGCTAAACAACTCATTAAAGGGCCGCTGGCTGGCACCTTCAACCTCAAACAATCAGTTCCAAGGTCACGTGTACCCCAGCACTCACAGGCGGCCATCAGAAGGGAGGAAGAAACACAACCGGCTGAATCCACAGTATGCTGACTGCTGTTTTAAGTCTGTATTGCAGGCTGGAGGGATGGCTTAGCAGTTAAGACATTTGCCTGCAAAGCCAAAGGACCCAGGTTTGATTTCCCAGGACCTATGTCAGCCAGATGCACAAAGGGGCACACATGTCTGGAGTTTGTTTGCAGTGGCTGGAGACCCTGGCACACCCATTCTCTCGCTCTCTCTTTCTCTGTCAACTAAATAAATAAATAGTTTTCCTAAAAAAAAAAAAAGTCTCTATTGCCTTTATAGAATCTATTTAAATTGTGACTGCCTTTCAGAGGAGGAAAGGATGACTCGTTCTCTTTCTCTCTCTTTTACTCTGTTGACCAGGCTGGTCTGGAATCTTGACAATCCTCCTGTCTCATCCTCTTGAGCGCTGACGTTGCCATGCCTGTGGATGGGGGAAGCATGGACTCCAACATTCTCTGTGAAAATAAGGCTCTGGCTTAGGCATCATTCTCGATGTGAAACAGGACAGTCCAACATTGTGGTTCATTGAAACACAATATTCTCAGTGCAGTGTGGTAGTACATAGCTGTATCCCAGCTACTTGGGCTGCTGTGGCAGGAGGATTTCAAGTTTGAGGCCTGACTGGAATACATAGTCATGTCAAGGCCAGCCTGAGCAACCTAAATGTAACTGAGAAGCGATGAGCTTGTAGCTTAGCGGTAGACTAGGGCAAGCGAGACCTCGGGTTCAATCTCTAGCACTGAATAAAAAAAACAGCAATAACAAAAGGTTTTTATGACTGCTGCTCATGTGGCCTTGCTGAAGGAGCTAGTCACAATGATTATAGGTCAATGTGTTCACTTAATCATACACCAGGAAGTAACTAAACCCAGAGAGAAATGCAAGGTCAAAGGAAATTGAATATAAGAAGGCATTAACCAAACAATCCTATGTGCTCATCCGTCTCACACACAGGCTCTATGCTATCAAATTCCAGCATTATAACTATCTTTGACTGGAAAAGGTTTAGGGCTGTAAGAGTTCATGAAGAAAGTAATGTTGGGGTTCTTCATTTGATTACTGATTAAACATGTAGGGCTTTTTTTCCCCTCTAAATAACTGTTGATACATAGAAATTTATGTATTTTTAAAAGCAATGTTTGGGGGCTGTAGAGATGGCTTAGCAGTTAAGGTGCTTGTCTGTGAAGCCTAAGGACCCAGATTTCATTCCACAGTACCCACATAAAGCCAGAAGCACAGATGGTGCATGCATCTGGAGCTCGTTTTCAGTGGCTGGAGGCCCTGGTGTGCCCCCCTCTCTCTGTCTTCCTCTCTCTCTCAAATAAGTAAATAAGTTTTAAAAAAGCAAATTTACAAAATACTTTACATGAAACAATAATAATTAAGTATATCCCATTCATATCAATAACAATTATGTTCTATTTACAATTTGAAGGATAGTAACCGTATTAATATGTTAAAGTGTTATAGAGTATTATTAAATAGTAGGAAGTAAAACTGGCATAGAATGCAATAATGCAATTTTTTTTTTGTTTTGAGGTAGACTTTCACTCGAGTTCAGGCTGACCTGGAATTCACGATGTAGTCTCAGGGTGGCCTCGAGCTCATGGCGATCTTCCTACCTTTGCCTCCTGAGTGCTGGGATTAAAGGCGTGCGCCACCATTCCTGGTTTAGAATGAAAGTTTTTTGAAAAGAATTTTGGGATTGAAGAGGTGGTTCAGTAGATAAAGAACATGCACACAAGTATACACATACCTGCACATATGTGTGCCCACACATGTGAACCCATACACACCCATGCACGCATACCATACTTACACAAAAAAAAGATTGTAAGAGCTATAAAGTGAGTAGGAAAAAAAAATATATATATATATATACATCTCCTCTGGTGGTTTGAATCAGATGCCCTCCATAAACTCATGTATTTTGAATGCTTGGATTGCAGTTTATGACAATTTGGGAGGTGGAGCCTTGCTGGCAGAGGCGTGCTGTTGGGGGAGGACTTAGGGGTGTTACAGCCAGCTCCCTTTGCTAGAATCGGGCTCACTTGTCCAACTGTTGCGGCAGAGGTGAGGTCCGGCCTCTGCGCATGCCCATGCTTTCCCCTGCCATCACGGAGCTTCTCCTTGAGACAAAATAAGTACTTCCTTTCCATCGCCTGCTTGTGGCCAAGTGCTGTGTCCCAGCAATAAGGGAACTCAGCACCATATTTATATGTTTAGTTTTCTTCCAAAAGCTCTCCAATATTTTTCAGAATTAACCTATATTATTTATTTGCAAGGAGAGAAAGAGGGGGAAGAGAGATGATGGAGAGAGAGACAGAGAAAAATGGTTATGTGCCAGGGCCTCTTGCCACCACAGATATACTCCAGATGCATGTGCCACTTTGTACTTTTGACTTTACCTGGGTACTGGGGAACTGAACCTGGGCTGGCAGGCTTTGCAAGCGAGCACCTTTAACTGCTGAGCCATCTCAGCCCTAGGTTTTTAAATTGTAAAGATATATGCTTTGTAGTTTGGTTGGTTTTCTTTGAGGCAGGGTCTCACATGGCCCAAGCTGACCTCAAATTTGATATGTAGCTGAGGACAACATTGAACTCTTGATTCTCCTGCCTCAACCTCTGTAGTGCTGAGATAGTTGCAGGAGGTGCGAGTGGGATAAAGGAACAGGATTGCAAGCATCTACATGCCAGGAAGCAGGATATTTGTGTGGACACAGAAGCAGCCAATTCATATCCAAAGGCTGAGCCCTGAACACAATGGGGCATTGCCTTTTGTACATATTAGTCTTTGCCTGTCATAGAGGGTGATACTTACATTCCAGTTTTTTTTTTTTTTTCTCCAAGGGAGGGTCTCAGTCTAGCTCAGGCTGACCTGGAATTCACTATGTAGTCTCAGGGTGGCCTCTAGCTCTCTGAAATCCTCCTACCTCTGGCTCCCAAGTGCTGGGACTAAATAGGCTTGTACCACCATGCCCGGCCTGATTCTGATTGGGTACTATGAACCTGTTAAGCTGAGTTTACTAAAAAGAAGAAAATCAGGGCTGGAGAGATGGCTTAGTGGTTAAGGCGCTTGCCTGCGAGGCCTAAGGACCCATGTTCGATTCTCCATATCCCATGTAAGCCAGACACACAAAAGTTTTAAAGATACTTAGTTTTTTTTTATTAGACACACACAGAGAGAGAGAGAGAGAGAGAGAAAGAGAGAGAGAGAGAGAGAAAGAGAGAGAGAGAGCAAGAGAGCGAGTGAGAGACAGAGAATGGGCACAATAGGGCTTCTAGCCACTATAAACTAACTCCAGATGCATGCACTGCCCCTTGTACAATTGGCTTTATGTGGGTACTAGGCAATTGAATCTGAGTCTTTTGGCTTTACAGGCAAGTTCCTTAATCACTAAGCCATCTCTCCAGCCACCCCACTTCTTTGATTTCTTTTTTAGATAGGGTCTTGCTTTAGCCCAGGCCGACCTGGAATTCATTATGTAGTCTCAGGGTGGTCTTGAACTCACAGCTATCCTACCTCTGCCTCCCAAATGAGGGCACCACCACGACAGGCTACTGCTTTTTTTAAAAATCTTACTTTTTTATTTTTTGGTTTTACAAGGTAGAGTCTTGCTCTGGCCCAGGCAGACCTGGAATTCACTATATAGTCCCAGGATGACCTCAAACTCAGCAATGCTTCTACCTCTGCCTCCTGACTGTGTGGACTAAAGGCATGTGCCACCACACCCCACTGCTTGATTTTATCAGTTTATTGAACCATCATAGATTCCACTTACCTTTGGTGTTTGTCATTCATTTCAATATGGAAAAGCTGCCAAGCTTATTAAGGTCTTTTTATTTTAGCTTGTGTATCTCTGTGTACATGTATATATGTATGTGTACATACATGTGGATGCATGCATATGTGTGGAGGCCAAGGGTGGATCTTTATGTCCTTTGTCTTGGAACTCTTTTTGAGTTCTAAGAAATGACTTTTGAATTTTGTTTGTAATTAGCAGAGAGCTGTCGCCAGCTTATTTTTGAGATAGGCTCTCTTGCTGAGCCTAGGGCTGATTCGGGAAGACAAGTGAGCCAGCCAGCCCCAGGGATTGGTCTCCAGCCCCCCAGCACCCCCTTGTGGTGCTTTGGATCAAACCTAGGACCTTGGGCACTTTCCCAGAGCGGGATCCCTGACCCTGTTTATATTATTTGAATGTTAACCACAAGTTAATTTTGTGTATCTATGTAGTCTCTCAGAGCTGTGTCTACATTATCCCTGAGTGCTGGGATTCAAAGGACAGTGAGTTTCCCTTGTGCAATTTACATGGTCAGTGTGAACAAAGGAACAGAAGTTAAGCCATACCATTTCCATTATTAGGTTATTAAAGATGGCTGTTTTTCTTTTCTTTTTTTTTTGGGGTCTCTCTTCTCTCATCCATCAAGCTGGGGAAGTCTGCTTATGTCATGAGGATACTCAGGTGCCCTATGTGGACTCTCTGGTTAAGAGGCAGGAGGAAAGAGGGCACACCAAGTGACTAATTTTGGAAGCAGACCCTGAAGCCTTTGGAAGGAGGCAGCCCTGGCTCACTACTAAGTGACTGCAGCTGTCGAGGGTCTGGGCCAGGTTCCTGATCTACAGCAACTGTGACATCACATAGGTTTACTTAAGCCACATGTTGGGATGAGTTATTAAATAGCAGTAGCTCATTAACTTGACAACTTTTATTACTGCACGTTCTACTTTAGAAAATAAACAGAGAAAGTTGTCTTTGGTTTAAGGATTAAGTTGTTATTTGAGCATGTCCTTACATGCCTACGTGCCTGTTTACCTTAAAATCTCTATCTCAAGCTCTGTGTGGGAAAAGGTGGTTAAGCGATATTCCATATTTGTGATAAGAGTTGAGACTAGATTTCCAGATGTTTTAAAAATAGAAGTGCTGAGGCTTTGTTTTTTGTTGTTGTTTTTATTCTTGGTGCTGGGGCTGGAACTGTGCTTTGTGTATGCAAAGCAAGTATTCCACCATGGAGCAACACTGCAAGCCAGCCATGCCAGTTTTAAAAACATGTCTGTCTGCTGGAACAGTAGAAGGGGATGCTTGCTAAGGACGGGAAAGAGGAAGGGCATAAATGTGAAATACTGAAGATGGGGCATCTTGCTTACCAACTCGCCCCATTTCTGAGTGTTGTTCGAGTACCTTAGAAATGGAGACAGTCAAATATGCTCAATGTGGTCTTCGTAGGCTTTACCCATGTTTTCGAGATTTTGTCACAAATTGAACACAATTTATAGTATATTGTCTGCAATATATTCAATTATTTTAGAAATCAGCTGATTAGAGGAGACTTACTTTGATTTGTGGAGCATGCCTGCATGGAAACTGGCAAGAAACACTTAGGAAATTAGTTGACAAAATTTGTTTACAATGATTTTTTTTTTTTTAAACTTTTGAGGGCTGGCCTCAAACTCAATGAATGTGTTGAGATAAAAGGTGTGTGCCACGACACTGGGCCTAATTTAATTTGTAGTGAGTTTTCAACTCAACAAGCATAATGCACACTCTTCACATTTTCAGCCTTCTGATAGCTCAGAAGGCATCTAGATAATGGAGACTTGACCATATTCGGCTCTGGTTTCCTCTCAAGGACCATCCCATAAGATCATCACTTGACAGAATTGTCCCTTGCTTAGTACCATGTGTTGCCATTGCAAACAAACTCCAGATGCATGCGTCACATTGTGTACGTATCTGGCTTTGTGTGGGTACTGGGGAATCAAACCCCGGTCATTAGGCTTAACAAGCAAGCGCTGTAACCACTGAGGTATCTCTCCAGCCCCCACTTTATATTTTTAGAGTTAAATCTGTGAATTTTCCCCGATGGTGAGCTGTATCAATGGAACAGGATCCTTACTAAGGTAATCTAACTCAAGCAGCCCCTGCTCTCTGGCCGTGTAACCCCGCCTCCACCTTTGGGTACGTGTGCTTGACTTGCTAATAACCTTTCTTGCTGCCTTATTTTCTGTATGTCTTTTCCAATTCTTTGAACAAGATGGTAACAACCATACCTGACAAGAGTACTTTCCACAAACAGAAAACTGTAACCACTTAACTCGGGATAGGATCAAAATGAATCGGAAATGCTACTTCTGTGAGAACTCACCATACAGACATGCTCTGGGGAATATAAGCAACGATTTTTGAAAAGCCATTTATTTTAAAAAACTGGTTTTGTCAAATCACATACACGAGCAGAAACACAACTACCAAAGTGGCCCTGTAATACAGACACCAGTGGGGCGATCACCACACAGTACCTGGAAATACGGCTAAAAAAAGGAGTCAGCTGAGTGTTTAACTTCAGGTTCCTACTTGACCCCTTGTTGAATGGCTTTAGTTAGCATACAGTGAGAGGTAGAGTCCCAAGTGTATTAGCTGATGCCTCAGGGCTCCATTTAAAAACAAAACGAAAATGAAAACCATTTCCCCAGTGCACAGGGTGGCCTAGCCTATGTTTATTTCCTTTGTGAAGACAGAAGCCAAGTTTCTCATCCCCAGGGGCTTCAGCTCTGCCGTGTGAGGCGTTGTGCTTCCTGTGACTTAGTTTTCCTCACCGTCCGATTCAGATTCTAGGGAGAAGAAAGAGAAGTCAGTATTTTCGGACAGGTTCCTTTTTGAGGAAATTATGAAGAATTTCTAATCACTATTCCACTTCCACTCTTGTCTTCATCCCAGGACAGTTTTACCATGTATTAGGCAAAAGATGTATGCGAGCAGATAGTAAGCTCCTGCTCTTACTGACTTCAAAGTGACTTCTTTAAAAAAAAAAAAAATACATTTTTGTTTATTTTATTTATCTACTTGAGAGCAACAGAGAGAGAGAGAGAGAGAGAGAGAGAGAGAGAGAGAGAGAGAGAGAGAGAGAGAGAGAGAGAATGGGCACACTAGGGCCTCCAGCCACTGCAAACGAATGGGCCCCCTTGTGCATCTGGCTAATGTGGGTCCTGGGGAGTACAGCCTCGAACCGGGGTTCTTAGGCTTCACAGGTAAGCGCTTAACCACTAAGCCATCTCTCCAGCCCCAAAGACTTCTAAACACATACACATACTTATTTTCAGAGACTATAACCTCTTTTAATCTTTGGATTATTTAAGATTTAAAAAATAAAACCCTGGGCTGGAGAGATGGCTTAGCGGTTAAGCGCTTGCCTGTGAAGCCTAAGGACCCAGGTTCGAGGCTCGGTTCCCCAGGTCCCACGTTAGCCAGATGCACAAGGGGGCACACGCGTCTGGAGTTCGTTTGCAGAGGCTGGAAGCCCTGGCGCGCCCATTCTCTCTCTCTCCCTCTATCTGTTTTTCTCTCTGTGTCTGTTGCTCTCAAATAAAAAAAAAATTATTTTTACTTAGGGGCTACAGATAGTATTTGTGGAATATCCAAAGTTCTTAAATGGAAGCATTAACTACCTTCTTCTGCATTTTGCAGCCACTCCACAAATTTCTTCATCTGGTCAAGAAAGACACTTTTGCCCTTGGCAACGTGGGCTTCTTTGTACCACTTCAATATGGCTTCTTCGCTCAGAACATCAGCTGCGATTTGAAAACAAAAATTGCAATTTCAGGTGCTACATCTTAAGAGAAAGCAAACTCTTTTAATAGTAAAAAGCCGAGGGTGGTGGCCTGGCTCTGTAATCCCAGGACTGTGCAGGTAAGAGACAGGAGGGTCTTAGGTATGAATCCAGGCTGGGTTACACAGAGGCACTGTTTCAAGAAATAAGTCAAAAAGAAATGAAACAAACATAAGAAATCCACCTGAAACTTGCCAGCAGGCACAAGCAGTGCTAGTCTCACGGCTTAGCAAATGCTGCAGGCCCGGCCGGTGACGGCACGACAGGATGCACGCTCAGTCAGGAGCGGGACGACACTGGGCTGCTCTGCTGGCAGCAGCCGGGAGTATTTTGTAATTTTGCAAGTGAATCAGCAGCGCCAACACTTCAGAACACTATTTCCTGCCTAGTTCAACCGTATCTGGAGTAAGGAGCAGTGTCAGCCAAGTGTGGGGTGCACACCTCTAATTCTAGCTCTGAAGAGGTGGAAGCTGGAGAATCGGAAGAGCCATCCCAGGGAGCAAGTGCACTTGAGGGTGGCTTGCCTGGGCTTCCTAAGACCTCGTCTCAAGAATAACAACAAAAAGAGAGAAATGGTGATGAAGAAAGTTACACATTAAACGGCTGTCTTTTAAAGGGTTTGACTGTTTAGAAGACAATGGCAAATGGAAAAAAAAAAAGAAGACAGGATGAAATAATGCCAACAGAAATTTGATATAGAGATTATCTTCTTGGACCTTTTTTGTGGGATCAATACACGTATAGCCCAAACTTCAAACATCCTAAATTACAACAGCACTCTTTTTCCTGTACTACAGTTAGAGAAAAACAAAAACATTAGATGTCCTCTAAGTTTCAAACAAAAAGTCCCAAGTATTACCTAAAACTCTGAACCTTCCAGGGTGTCTTCACTCTCAAGCTATCAATTGAGAATGTTTGAAAAAGGGGAGTATGAAAACAACAGCCTACATACTCTTCCAATGGCCTAATGAGTTATATTTTGGGATTTTTGAAACAGGAAATGAGATAGCAAAGGCATTAAATGACTTGTTATTGCCCACGGCGGGTGTTCAATCCATTATAAACACTGAAGAATTTCATGCCACATTGGTAAGTCAACAGAATGACATATTTACAATTAAAATGAAATGTGACTTGTGGGTATGGCTAAACATCGGCAGCATTTTCATTAACTTTTTCTTTTCTGTTGGGATATTGGCTGATGTGGTGAACTGAGGAGAATGAGCTGACTATAGATAGATGTGGTCAGTCTTAGGAAAGTTTACGTTTGGGGGTAGGGTCAAAATTGAATACACCTTATTTTGTAAAGGAAGTAATTCTGGATTTATTCATTTATAAGAACTGGATAGTATGAAGGTGCAGCCTCAGGCTTACACCATCATTCTTATCCACTAAACCTTGTGTTGCTTCTCATTCCTCCTTTTATTTTACACACAGAATGAAAAATATTTCCACCACTGGCTGTCAAAGCCCCGTTTTTGTATACGGGAGGAGCAGGCAGCTGTGGCCTCAATCAGTGACCTGCTACTGTCCAAGACTGTCTTGTGGAGGTTGTTTTTCCAGAAAGCGAAGTAATTTTTAGAGTTCCCTATATAACTGGGACTATCTTTAACATGCTTGGGATTTAGGCTGGTAATTTCCAAGCTGTTTTGATCATGTATCCCTCACAATAAATCCATTTTTAGCATATATGCTCAAGATATGCACATTTTTGGGTACACATATCTACTCTGGGACTACTATTATTATTGTTATAAAAATAGGCATAGAATGCAAGGCGAATATAGTTAAAGGAAAACTGTTTTTCCCCCATACATGAATGAATTTGAAGATGATACAAAGAACATGCTACACAGCCAACTTAGCCTGCTGCTTAGTGCCATGGAGGCTGGCATCAGACAGTAGAAAGCCCATTCCTGTGTTTTATTGCCCCACAGAGGCCAAAAGAGGCTATGCACTTGCTAAAACGTGTCAGGGACAATGCTTAAGGACACAGTACAGGGACGGATAAAACACATTGTGCACCTAAAATCAGATAATCAGTGCAAAGCTGATTTCTTAGCAATTAAGAACCCAAGCCAGGCATGATGGCCCATGCCTGTAATCCCAGCACTTAGAAGACAGAAGTAGAAGGATCGCTGTGAGTTTGAGATCAGCCTAGATTAGAGTGAGACCCTGCTTCAAAAAAAAAAAAAAAAAAAAAAAAAGTTATTTTAGTAATGTTTGTTTGAAGAGCATGAACATCAAAAAATTCAAGGTGAGGGCTGGAGAAATGGCTTAGTGGTTAAGCACTTTCCTGTGAAGCCTGAGAACCCTGGTTCAAGGCTCGATTCCCCAGGACCCACGTTAGCCAGATGCACAAGGGGGCGCACGCGTCTGGAGTTCATTTGCAGTGGCTGGAAGCCCTGGCGTGCCCATTCTCTCTCTCTCTTCTCCTCTCTGTCACTCTCAAATAAATAAATAAAAATAAACAAAAAAAAAAATTCAAGGTGAAAGTCAATTTTTGTTTAAAAAAATGCTGATGTTTTGGTGGTCCCAGCAACTGAAAATTGACCAGGTTCCCACAAGCTAGGCAAGTGCTCAACAACTGAGCTGTCTTCTGTTGTTTTTGCTTTGAGGTGGCCCGGGCTAACCTTGAACTGAAAGTTCTTCTGACCTCAGCCTAAGATTATAGACCAGAGCTGTCACACTTGGCTTTTTTATCTTTCAGTGTGGTCTTGAATTTATGACCCTCCTGCTTCACTCAGTATCCCAAGGAGCTGGAAACTGCAGGCATGAGCCATCATGTCCAGGTTAAAAATGATAGAAATGTTTGAGGAGAAGAGGGAGGGGCATTTTCTTTCTTCCTAAAGAAAAGTGGTCAGCGGGATTCATCACCGAGTTTTTGCTGACTCACCAGCACTACTTGTTAGGAAGTAATCATCAGTGAAACCAGGTAAGAGGAAGATGTCCACATCCAGTGCTTCCTCAGATTAGCGTCTAGTCATTTCCCCCGAAATAGCCAAGTTCACGTCTAGTGGAATCACGTGCATCCTCTGAGAGCCCCGTCTTGCTTTGCCTTCTCTACTTACACTCATTCCTATATACTTTGTGTACACGTGTGAATGAGTCCACCAGGGCCTCTCGCCGTTGCAAACAGACATCATAAGCCTGCACACCTTTTTGTGTCTGGCTTATGTGGGGGGCCTGGGAACCGAACTTGGCCAGGCAAGGCTTTCCAGCCCTCCTGCCATCTTCCCGGCTCATGTGAGGAGACCTTCTTTTCTCTGTTGCCCACCACTGTGGACACACTCTGTACAACGTTTGCTTTGGCAAATGACTTAGGGACTATTAATTCTTTGTTTTCTTCTAAAACCCAAAATGCAGGAAGTTGGGAAGTATTTTGTTCATCTAATCTCAAGCACATAACTCAGGCTGGCCACACAGTGTGCATTCAATACGTGTGTAATACACAAATACATTAAGTTGAACAAAGCTAAGTATTTCTCAATTTCAGATGTGGGTACTGGTGAAGATCAGAGATACCATGCTGTTACAATGGGTTGTGAATCACTAAGCTTTACAACATGTTAGTCACTTATACAGTTAAGCCTAAAACTATGTCACTTAGAACTTAGAAAATTCAGCTTTTTTTTTTTTTATTATTAACAATGTCACGTAGGGATACAAGTCAAAAATAATTTCTCCTCAGAATACTGGGAGCATTTCCTGAGAAGGGCATTTTTTTTAAAGAACAAGAATTAAAGAAAAAACCCTCCTTTTAGAATAATTTACATGATGGGCAGAATTTAACCTATGAATTTTCTGCAAATGAGAAAATGCATAATAGAGATAATAACAGTACTTGAGAAGGTGATTTTATATATAGACCTACATGCTGAGAATGTAGCATTTATGTCAGGATTAAAGTTAAAGAAGTTATTTTGAAAAGTGAATAATGCTCCTCCCAGAGCTATGGGCTGGAGCGGCCTGGAGCTCCACTAGCGGCTTTGTTCCTCCCTTCACCTCAACAGGGTGACCCTGGGGCTGCCATTCAGCAGTTTCCAAATCTGCTCCTGGAACCCAGCATGTGAAAGAAATGGTTGTGGGCATGATGCACTTTATAGAGATTTTTGCAAGGTGACCTCCCACAGTTGGTTTGTGAACGTTCACTTGTTTTATAAACATCTGATCTTGGCTAAAAAAAAAAAGAAAAGTGAATAATACTATGTTGAAAAGTTAGTAGTGGGTTCACTGTTTTCTCTTCCTTCCCTAGAAATATAAAAACCTCTATTTTATTCATAGTTTTTAGTGTTGAAAAGAATTACTGATAGTATGTATACATACTTTTTGAGACAAGGAACCATCAAGGTTGGTTTTAGAGTTCACTTTGAGAAAGGAGCAATGATTTCTATTACTTTTTTGAAAATTTGCTCTCCATAAAATGTTCTTTTTTTTTCCCTTAAGTTGAGAGAAAGTATGAAAATACATAGGTACACCAAGGCCTCAAGCTACTGCAAATGAACTCCAGATGCATGCACCACCTTGTGCATCTGATTTTACATGGGTGCTGGGGAATAGAACCGAGTTCCTTAGGTTTTGCAGACAAGAGCTTTATCCGCTGGGCCATCTCTCCAGCTCCAATTTAAAATTAGCAAAGAGATGAATACTGCTAGATAAAGAAACAGGTAAGACTAACGATTACAAAATGGATGTGTGCGCATGGAATTAGAATGCAGACTCCCCAGAGTGTGTGTTTCTGCAGCTCTGTAGGTGACTCCTACATACACTGGGGCTGGAAAGGAGAGCCATCAACTCACTTTACGTCAGCTTTGTAGGCACAAGCAGCTCAGAACAGAAGTATTCAAATCCTTCTAGAAACACACAAAGTACATGGCTCCACCATAGAAGTGTTTGTTGGGTAAAATAATGTCAAAGTGCAAAAGTGCTCCCCATAAACTAATGATGAGGCAAATGACACTACACTAACGCTCTTAACAGTGATGTGAAACAACTGTTCTTCAGGAACTCCATGTTCAGGAGAAAATGCAATGACTTTAGTCAAGAAAACAGACCACGTATAAATCGTGTACAAGTTGCCTAGAAAATACTACTATTTAGTTTTAACATCTCAATGAGGTACTTCTGGTCATAAAGAAGTTTCCTGATTTCCTTTCCAAAAATAAGTAAAATAAAACTGATGATGACACCCTTCCACACTGTTCCCAAGCTCACACTGGCCACACAGAGCATCATTTGCGCTTACTTAGAAGCTGGCTACTGGTTCGGGACAGGCCTGGGAGGGGCCGGCGGCTCCTGATGCTCGCTTCCTGGGTTATAACTTCGGGTCACCGTCTCTTCATATTTCACGCTGAAGAATAACAACTCACATAGTTTTATTTCCTCCACTAATAGTTGATACAAGAAGCATCATATGGAAGGGTGTTGGCTTTACTGAGTGAAATGAGAAAGTGCGTACAGTGCTGTGAAAAGCTTCTGCTACCTGCTCCTGCTGCCGTGGGCTGAACCTTCTGGAAACAAAATGCATCTTTCCTTCTGTGAGCTGTTTCCATCACAACACTATGGCCACAGTGACACAAAAGATGTAAGAGAATACAGATGCCATTACCAGTGGCATTTGCTCATTAAAAAAAAAAAAATGATTTAAATACACTAATGAAATGGGATCACCTGCACGGGAGATTCAAGCTATGGTGTTTCAGCAAAGAGTTCTGGTAAGAGATTGTTGATTATTTAGTGAACAACAAGAAAGCAAGGAAACTGTGTATTTGGGAAAACAACAGTTTACTTTTATTCTAGTGGAAAGACTGACTACTCACAAGCAAATGGAGAAGCTATTCCACAGGCCCAGCGTCAGCGTTAACATGGAGCTGCTGGGGCTGCAGTCAACAGAATGGCCGCTGAGTATTGGCAATATCACCCACGAGCCGGCCTCTGCGGGACACTCTGGGTACCATTTAGTGAGCTCCAGCTTTGAGGCACTGTTATTTATTGACCACATCCAAAATGAAATAATTGTGGACAACATCAAATGGGATTAGACAGTTCTAACAATCTCCTGCTGAAAAGTTTATTTTTGTCAAATTCTTTACTGCTTTGTAAAAGACATTACCCAAACACCTATTAGCAACACAAATACATTTAAAGAATCTGGATAGCCAACTAAAACCACTGTACTTAGTAATTAAAAAAAAAAAAAACCTATTAACCAACAATAATACTTCCAGAATCTAAATTAAAAGCAATTCTGAAAATACAAAGGGAAAATATTTACCATGTTTTTTTTTTATACTTTAGTTTTGCTGATATGCTACTTATGTATTTTTTATTTTTTTTGAGATAGTCTCTTAACCCAGGCTGGCCTATGTAAGCAAAGATGACTTCTAATCTTCATGAGTACTGGGATTAACAGGCATTCACTACAACGCTCAGTTTATGCAGTGCTGGGAAGCGAACCCAGGCCCTTGAGCATGCTAGGCAAGCACCATACCAAATGAGCTACATCCCCAGCCCTTGGAATAACCTCTAATAATCATTTCATAATGCTCAACATGTATCTCTTAATTGCTGCTGCTTCTCCTCATACAACTACATAAATCTGCGTCAAACAAAAGTCCTGGGCTGTTTTATTTTAAATATTTTTTTGTATAATGTAGGTATAGAGACTGAGATCAGCTAAAAGATTTAACATTCATTTTTGGTGCCAGTTGCCATGGCAACCCAAACTTTATAAACACAATGAAATGACAGCACATGTGAAAACCTAAAAATAACCACTGCCTTGGAAAATAGGGGAATGGTTGGGCCAAATAACTAAACTGCCAAGTGAAAAAGGCTAATGAGTTCAGTCATTTTCAAGTTAGCTTTACAGAACCTCCAAGGATCTGGACATCATATATACAGCATTTCAACAGCCATTGTTATTAGAGCTAATTGTTACACCTCAGAAACTGACATAATTATCTAATATAATTACATTCTTCCACTATATCCAAGAAATAATAACCTGTCAATCCCTAGTTTTCTGGCAGTTTTCACCAGTAAGCCGTGCCCAGGACCCGGCCAGTGCATGCCTGGTATGCGTAGCTCCCCCCGCCCCACTCTTTCTCATGGTATGGCTGCCTCACTAAACTCCTAGTTTAGTGTCTTTTCTGTTCCCCATCAAGAGCATCCTGTGACCTCCTCTGCCTTTCCCCCCTTCCTGGCTCTCAAAGTCTTCACGGAGCAGTAGCACTGTGTGAGGGCAGAATGGACGGTTACCTTTATAAAAGAGAACCACGATCTTCTGGAAGGCTTTCATGAAGTGGATATTGTCATAGCAGTATTCCTGAACCTTCTGCAGGAGGATCAGCTCTGACTGGCCTTGGGAGCTGAACACAGCGAGCAGGGGAGCATATTGCTGGAACAGAGAAGACGTCAGAGCTGTGCCTGTGGGAAGTGTGCAGCCAACCCTGTTGGCCTCTACCAGCAGTCTGGAGGTGTGCTTAGGACACATTCACATTAGATTACCTTCTTGTCATTATTATGCCCGCCAAAGTGAGTTGCTTTTACAGTGCTTCACTAGATTTTGCTCATTGTATACTCTACAAAGAGACCAATGATGAGACTCTGTCTATATAAGATTAACAATAGTGTCTACTATGTGTAATGGGTGTTCTTAAAAGGAAACCACTCCCCCCTCCCCCCAAAAAAAAAGCTGGGCATGGTAGCACACGCCTTTGATTGCAGTGTTCTGGAGGCAGAGGTAGGAGGATTGTTATGAGTTCAAGGCCACTCTGAGACTACAGAGTGAATTCCAAGTCAGCCTGAGCTAGAGTGAGACCCTACCACGAAGACCCCCCCCAAAAAAAAAGGGAATCACGCCTTCACGCTCTATTCATGTTCTGATGCAATGAGGCGGCTCTGCCCTTAGCTCAGTGAGATTCTCCTTCCACAGACAGCCCAGATCTACAGGCTGCCTAGTGGTTTTCTTTCTGTTGTTCCCTTCATCTCCTGTGTCCTTGGCTTTCTGTTACTGATGTAAAACTATTGCTTTTCCCAGGATATGTTCATTTCAAGATTTCGTTTGTCCAAGGAACCTTTTCTGGTAATGTACCTTACAGTTTCCTCAGTTCTCTGACCTCAGATATGGGAAGTCATCTTCTGTGACCACCCAATTCACATTCTGACCCCAACCTCCCAACTCCAGAGTAAACTCTGAAATCCAGATCTAAAGACATTTGCTTTAATTTGGTTAGTTTTGTCAAAAGAGAATAAGGAGTAAGCCAAGAGTTAGATCATACTTCCCTTTAATGTATACTACTGTACTGATATTTCTTTTTTTTGGTTTTTTGAGTGCTGGGATTAAAGGCATGTGCCACCACGCCTGGCCTGTGTGCATATTTCTGATATCATTTTTATTGAGAACCCACCTGCAATACTACGTATGTCTTTACAGCTGAAATGTTTCAGGAAGTGGCAGATTTGCAAAGGAAAAAAAGAGAAGTATATGTTCTGGGAAACTGCATTTGGGACCAATTTCTAACTATGTTTTTTATTTTGTTTTTGTCTTTTCTTTTTCTCCCCCACAAGGTAGGGTCTCACTCTAGTCCAGGCAGACCTTGTTGTCTCAGGGTGGCCTCAAACTCAGCGATCCTCCTACCTCTGCCTCCCGAGTGCTGGGATTAAAGGCGTGAGCCACCACGCCTAGCTTGTTTTTGTCTTTTTCGAGATAGGATTACATGTAGTTTGGAACTCCTACATAGCCTTGAACTCCTGACCTTCATGTACGGGGATCACAAGTGTCACCAGCACAGTTGCCTTCCTGCGCCACGCTCTGCAGAGGTGCCAGCCTGCCCCTGAGCCCGCTGTTACCTTCAGGTGCTTAAGAGCTTGTTCTGCAACAAGTTCCTCCTTCTTGTTCCATTCAACAGCATTCATTATACAGGTCCACAGAAGCCCGATCACTGCTGTTTCAGGAAGATCATTCCTTTTCATTTCTTCTTTGACATAAAGCACCACCTACATTTCACAGAAGAGGTCAGAAAGAAATAGGCAGTGTCCACCAAAGGGTAGGGGGGATGAGAAACACTGTGCCAAGGACTGCCATTCCTGGCACATATCACATTCTCAAATTACACAGGGAAAGAAGAGCATAATGATATGTTATTTCAGGAGACTTCTTAGTCCAAAAATTCAGACTTACTTTGGGCCCAAGGCTGCCAGCATGGAATAAGAGAGGGGCTCTGTTTCATGGGTTATTATTACTCTTGGAAAAAAAAAAAAGGCGTGATCCTCATTGGTTCAGTTCACACCTGAGCCAGTATGACATTCTTTGGATTTGAAGACGACAAAATTGAATTCTTATCTCTATCTTCCAACATTAAACATCTTAATAAATAATGTCTTGGGCTTTTACATGTCTATTCTCTACAACTTTCTCTGGGTGACTTCCATGTCCAATCTCAGTGAGGAGACAACTTTTAAATAAATAATGAATTTCAATGGCAGTTTTTCTTTCTTTGATACATGTCAAACTGCAATACCTAGCAGGTTACTTTCCTCTTTCAAGTCATATAAATAGACTTTCAACCCCAACAGAATGGACCATAGGTCAGCTTAACTATGTGCTTGGAGCAATATTCATTCATGCCTTCATCTTTTTGAGATATAATCACAAATTAAGGCTAAGGCCTTAAAAGTGATGAAAAGCCATAGTGTGTCAAGTTATGCTACTGTGGATAGTTGTACAGCTCTCTCTACCCTTTTGTTTGAGACAAAAACTACTGCTTTCAATACTATGGTCCTAGATTACAGAATGAGAACAGTGGGTGCAAGTGGCTGGACAACTGCAGTCCCGAGCTCTTGGTGGGGCACTATGAAGAGTGGTAATATCCTTATAGTTAAGAATACCACACTGGCTGGGCGTGGTGGCGCACGCCTTTGAGACAGCCCAGCACTCGGGAAGCAAGAGATAGGAGGATCATGTGAGTCTGAGGCCACCCTGAGATGATATAGTGATATAGTCAGCCTGGACAAGAGTGAGACTCTACCTCGAAAAACCGGCCCCCCACAAAAGAAGAGAGAAACACCAAACTGGTTTTTGCTATTGCCTTGCTTACTATGAACATATGCACAGCTCTGGTTTGAAGAAATTCTGCTTAGTGCACTGCTGACTCTAACACAATGGGACTTAACATTTGTTGCTACAACATCTCCACCTGGTGGATAACTTATCACGCAAGAAGCCCCGCAAAGCTTAGATAGAGCAGGCTGAAAATAAGCTGAGGGGAAAAGAGGCGGGCGAGGTGGCACATGCCTTTAATGCCAGCACTCGGCAGGCAGAGGAAGAAGGATCGCTGAAGTTCAAGGCCATCCTGAGCTACAAGACCCTACTTTGAAAAACCAAAAAAGCAGTTAATTGCTTTATAATATGACACACAGCTATTGTGAATGGACTAAAACAAGTCACTGGTTCAAGTAGTTTTTTCTCACGACAGAGGTCCAAAATTCTTCAAATATAAAGCCTTGGGCTACAGCTCAGTGAACGGCACACTTGTCTAGCAATCATGAGGTCCAAGCACCACAAAAATAAAGACACCCACATACTCACAGGCAGTCATGCACAAGATGCCTGGTATTGACTCTAAACACTATTAAATGCTAAACCAGGTTAGAGAAGCTCCAATAACAAAATCACTGCATGGGGCTATGGTGGTTTGATTCAGGTGTCCCCCATAAACTTCGGTGTTCTGAATGCTAGGTTCCCAGCTGATGGAGATTTGGGAATTAACGCCTCCTGGAGGGAGTCTATTGTTGGGGGTATTATAGTCAGTTTCCCCATGCCAGTGCTTGGCACACTCTCTTGTTGCTATTGTCCACCTTATGTTGACCAGGGGGTGATGTCCGCCCTCTGCTCATGTCATCATTTTCCCCTGCCACCATGGAGCTTCCCCTCAAGCCTGTAAGGCCAAAATAAACCTCTTTTTCCCATAAGCTGCTCTTGGCTGGGTGATTTCTTTTTCTTTTTTTGGTTTTTCGAGGTAGAGTCTCACTCTAGCCCAGGCTGACCTGGAATTCACTATGGAGTCTCAGGGTGGCCTCGAACTCATGGTGATCCTCCTACCTCTGCCTCCCAAGTGCTGGGATTAAAGGTGTGCACCACCATGCCCGGCGGTTGGGTGATTTCTAACAGCAACATGAACCTGACTGCAACAGGGGCATTCTGATAGGCAGTGAAATCTTTAAGTCATTTGTCAGAAGTAACTATCATTTTCTGTAGTACCCTAGAATGCAATTAAATGGAGCATTCTGAATAAGCACTCAGAGCTAATTTAAATGACAGGAACAAAAGCATTAAATATATAGTAATAAACATAACAGCAGTCTCTGTAATGGAGGGAAAACTTATGCTACACACCCATGTAAGCTTTCTTTCTTTTTTCTTTTTTTGGTTTTTAGAGGTATGGTTTCACTCTAGCCCAGGCTGACCTGGAACTCACTATGTAGTCTCAGGGCGGTCTTGAACTCACAGTGATTCCACCTCTGCCTTCCAAGCGCTGGGATTAAAGGTGTGAGCCACCATGCCTGGCTAGCTTTCTTAGTGGCACACACATACACATGTACATATACCAACACATATGTTTTACAGTGGTAGGGATGGAACCCAGGGCCACATCCCAGCTTTCCATCTGTGTCTGTCAAGCCTGCCCATGGTCTCTCACCTCCTTGATTGGGCATTCCTGAGACAGTCGCTCTTGAAGTTCCTTCTGCAGTTCCTTCCTGGTGCCCAGGGACTGCTGCACTCGGAGGAAGTCTGACAGCTCCTTCAGCCCTGCATCAGTGAAGTACTTAGCAAAATGATCCACACTCTGTCTGTTCACTGGAAAGAGTTCCTAAGAGAGAAAAGACAAAAGAAACTGTTATGCTACAAGCTACTCAGGTTAGGACAGAACTGTATTAATATGTACGTATGCACCTCATTCAGTGAGAAGAACAAGGACTGGTGACCAGAAGGAAAAAGTCTAACATGTTTACTGAGCTAAGCGCCTGTTACCGTGAAGCAGCTTTATAGCAGGATGTTGAGCTGCCCCATAAACAAATGAACTTGGCTCATCTGAATAATCAGTTTCATTTTAATAATCAATACCAGGAACAAATTTGTCAAATTAAATGTAATCATGACGAAAATGTAATGGTATTTGAATAATATTTAAACTGAGAAGAGAAAAAAAGTTGATTTACAGTTTCCTTAATGATGAGTTAACAGACAAAGGTGTGTTTTATTTTTTGGTGGGGAGGGCAGGGAGAGAGGATGTACTGGATGGATAGTGTATGAGCGTGCCAGAGCCTCTAGCCACTGAAAATGAACTCTAGATGCCTGTGTCACCTTGTGCATCTGGCTTATGTGTGTACTGGGGAATCAAACCTGGGTCCTCTGGCTTTGCTGACAAGTGCCTTAACTGCTAAACCATCTCTCCAGCCCCAAAGTGTGGTTTAGTAATGTTGAAATGGTGCTAACACTAGGGTGCTTGGTTGGGTGCCACAATATGGCATGGAGAATTTTGTCATTACATATTAAAGATGGTGGTTTTCAATTAAGTTCTGTGAAGACCTGAATTGAACCTATTGCACCAACTCTTCAGTTTATTACATAATTCTGAAGCACTTTTTCTCTTAAAAAAAAAAGAGCAAAACATTGCTGGCTTCATATTTTCATCACTTCATTTCATTTTACCTACGCAGCCTGGCAGAATCTCAGTAACGCTTAGTCATGAGCTAATCTTGTGTGAGTTCAACACCCAACTATGAAATTAAGGCAGTTTTCAAGCCTCTCACATTTTTCAAACTGCTGTCAAGTCTAAAAGGCAGACCCAAAATTTATACTGGCTAGATTCACATATCTAAAGGTGGCATGATGCCAATGTAAGTTTCAGTGGGCAGGGTTGCAATGGGGTTGCCACCATGGAAAAGAACCTACCAAAGGGCTTCAATGCCAGGACTTAATTTCAACATTTTCAGAATTATCATCCTATAATTTCCCCCCAGTCATATATTTCAAATTGTCAGAATAGCTGGCAGGAGCACCTATCAAATAAATGTACGTTCAAGTTAAAGCAAACTTTTCAAAAAGGACAGAAATATATTATTAGTATTTTCACTATCACTTAAGATCTTTCAAATTTAGGAGCTAATTTTATCTTATGGAGTTTCTTCTGTGAATCAAGATGGACTAATACCTTTTCCTAAAAACTGTCTAGTTGAAGTTTTCTTTCCCCCTTTTTTTTTTGTTTTGTTTTGTTTTGTATTTTGTATTTTGAGGGCAGGGTCTCACTTTAGCCCAGGGTGATCTGGAACTCATTCTGTACTTCCAGGCTGGCCTTGAACTCATAGTGACCCTCTACCTCTGTTCACAAGTACTGAGATTACAAGCATGAACCACCACACCCAGCTCAGTAGAATTTTTGTATGTGATAAAATAAACAAAGAAAGTTTAGAAATTTATCCAATTTATACAGCCTGAAATATTTTAAGACAGAGACACTGGAAATCAAGAAAACACCGACTCTATTACTCAGTGCTGACAGTCAGAATTCTTGGCAGGAGTGTGACAGCCGAGTGTGAGGTCAAGTTATTCTGATGTAACTTTCTGGTTCAACGCCTCTGAACCTTCGGAGAAGCGTCGCCTCATCACACACGACTGCCCCGACTACTGAGAATTTGTCTTTGTGACGCGCCCCACACTCTCACCCCTTTAGTATTTCCCTACATCATTCGTGTTCTTCATGGCATCTGTCGCCTCTTGTCCTTTTTTTCCCATTTGAGACAGGTTCTCATGAAGCTTGCCTGGCCTCAAACTCATGGTTGTCTTTCTTTTTTAAAATATGTTTAATTTATTTTAGGTGGTGGTGGGGGAAATGTGTCTCTAGCCCTGCAAACGAACACATGTGCCACCCTGTACATCTGGCTTTTTGTGGGAATTGAACCTGGGTCCTTTGGCTTTGCAGGCCAAGCATCTTAATTGCTAAGCCATCTCTCCAGCCCTTCATGGTGGTCTTTCTTTTCCCTTCCCCGGTGACAAGGAATGGCTTCTCCTGCTGTCTCTGAGTTGTTACGACAGCTTTCTTTTTTCTTTATTAGAGTACCTCATTGATTGTTATTCCTCTGAACAGCTCAAGAAACTTGTTATAAACTTCCTGAAGAAATGAAACTGTCCCCGAGAATGTAACTGATCCCCAGTGACTCATCCTGGTTGAGCCCACAGCTGTTGCATGTACACAAGGACCCTGTCCTCACCCAGCTGGCGATGTGAACACTGGGAAGAAACTACCCTCACCCTCTGCTTCTCACTCCCAGGAATCACACCTGTAGATGACGTGTGTCTTTTGAAAGAGAAATGACTTTTTTACATGGAGTGATCTTAGCAAGGCTATGGCTACTTATGAAGCCACACTTGGAACAAACTCCAGAGGCATGTGGCCCCCTGTGCATGTGGCTAATGTGGGTCCTAGGGAATCAAACCTGGGTCCTTTGGCTTTGCAGACAAATGCCTTAACCACAAAGCCATCCTTCCAGCCCAAGCAGGTTGATTTTTAATGCGCTTAAGGACTACAGTTCAGTCACCGTGTCCCTGTTCTTTGAAGTAAATTAATTTTTAGTGATTGGAAATTTGGTGGAAAATTTAGAATATTTTTTTTTTTGTTTGTTTTTCATGATAGGGTCTCACTCTAGACCATGCTGACCTGGAATTCACTCTGTATTCTCAGGGTGGCCTTGAACTCACAGCAATCCTACCTCTGCCTCCTAAGTGCTGGGATTAAAGGTGTGTACCACTATGCCTGGCTGAAAATTTAGAACTTTTAAGTTTTCACAAAGAAAAGGGCCATTGGAATAACACAAGAGAGGAGGTGCAGGAGGGGCAGAGTATTTCAGTTTTAGACCTGGCCTCTGAATTCCAGAAGAATTTTACGTGCAGATCTCTGTCCCTGCACAGCTGCTGCTCACACTGCAGCAGAAACGAGCGCGAGCAGGTGTGTCGTGAGAACACAGCCACCTTCCTGACTCCGCTGAAAGAGCAAGGTCGAAGAAATAAAGATGCAATTAGTTACCGGGATCATGGAAGCCATGAACTTAACTATAATTAACTGTTTTTTCAGAGGAAGACTCATTATACTCTCATTTTGTTAGCAAATTATTTAGCACTTGTCAGATGACATTACTGAGATTCTAAACAAAATTTATTACAGCTTTTAAATTTACTAGTTTCTTGTGCTGGGGATTATACCAAAGGTTTTGGTATGCTAGAAATGTGTTTGCCATTGAGTTATGCCCTTATCCTTACCCCTCCTAAGAAAGTTTATATGCGGATAAAATGCTATGTCCAATAAACTTCCAAGTTTGAAAGCTTCTATATCTCTATAATGCTTGTGTCAGTTTCTTTTATGTTTATTTATTTGTAAGCAGAGAGAGCCAGGCTCAGAAAGAGAGGAGGCAGGCCAGTGCTTCTAACCACTGCAAACAACCTCCAGATGCATGTGCCACTTTGTACGTCAGAATTTTATGTGGGCACTGGGGAATTTCGTGTTACGCTTTGCAGGCAAGTGCCTTGACCACTGGGCAATCTCTGTAGCTCTCCCTTTCACTATTGTCTATTAGAAGGAAAGAGGGGGGTAAAGGAAAAGGGGGCACTCCAGGCCTCGTGGAAAGAGAGGGGGTAAAGGAAAAGGGGGCACTCCAGGCCTCGTGGAAAGAGGGGGGAAAGGAAAAGGGGCACTCCAGGCCTCGTGGAAAGAGGGGGGAAAGGAAAAGGGGCACTCCAGGCCTCGTGGAAAGAGGGGGTAAAGGAAAGGGGGCACTCCAGGCCTCGTGGAAAGAGAGGGGTAAAGGAAAAGGGGCACTCCAGGCCTCGTGGAAAGAGAGGGGTAAAGGAAAAGGGGCACTCCAGGCCTCGTGGAAAGAGAGGGGTAAAGGAAAAGGGGCACTCCAGGCCTCGTGGAAAGAGGGGGGGAAAGGAAAAGGGGCACTCCAGGCCTCGTGGAAAGAGGGGGGTAAAGGAAAAGGGGCACTCCAGGCCTCGTGGAAAGAGAGGGGTAAAGGAAAAGGGGCACTCCAGGCCTCGTGGAAAGAGGGGGGTAAAGGAAAAGGGGCACTCCAGGCCTCGTGGAAAGAGAGGGGTAAAGGAAAAGGGGCACTCCAGGCCTCGTGGAAAGAGGGGGGTAAAGGAAAAGGGGCACTCCAGGCCTCGTGGAAAGAGAGGGGTAAAGGAAAAGGGGCACTCCAGGCCTCGTGGCACTGCAAGCACCTCTATTTGCTGAGCCATCTCTCTAGTCCCAGTTACTTTTCAGGTCACTGTGACCACCGGGAAGGAGGGTTTATTTTGGCTCAGTACGGAGGAAGACTGTGGTCATGGCCTGTAGGCATGGTGCCAGCAAGAGTTGTGAAAGAGGCATGCCAGTGCTCCACTGGCTGTTTTCCGTTCTCTGCATTCAAACCAGCACCCAAGCCCATGTTGATTCCCGTATTCAGGAAAGATAGTCCTCATTCCCTTAATCCTCTCAGGAAAATTCCTTGTAGGTACATCTAATGTAAGTCCCATTCGTGTCATGTTTTTTCTTTTTTAACCCCATCAACTTTACTTATTACTGCATTTCTTTATAAAAATCCATTAGGGGCTGAAGAGACGCCTTAGCAGTTAAGGCGCTTGCCTGCAAAACCAAAGAACCCAAGTCCGGTTCCCCAGCACCCATGCAAGCCAGGTGAACAAGGTGGGCAGAAGCATGTGGAATTCGTTTGTAGTGGCTGGGAACCCTGGTCCTCTCTCTCAAATAAATAAATAAAAATATTTAGCAGCCTCTAGCATCTCATGGTCAGCAGGCGCGGCTGGGACCCAGAAGAAGGCCGTCACTCATACCCACTCCAACCTCCAACGAGATGTACTTACAAGCAGCCTCTTGTCTAAGTTGGCTTTTCTCAAGGAAGAGGTAACAGAATTGGCATCTTTTTCTGCCATCCAGGCTTTGAAAAGCTTGACAGCAAATGAGGCTGCAATGCCTGTTTACAAACAGAGACAGAATTTCATTCTTTGTACAAGCACAACCACTTGTGACAAGCTGACATCTCTCACAGGCTTTCTGAAACGGGCCCTGTTCATTATGCGCTCGCTACACAAACACACTTGCCAAGGAAGCCTGCGCCTGACCTGACCTGACGGAGCTCATGGTGCTTCACGGTGAAGGTCAAGGGCCCAGACAATGACTGGGCATGCAACAGGCGTTAAGATGGAACAAGTTAATGAATGTGAACTCACAGTTCATGAATCTGTTTAAAATTCTAACCTTTATCATTATTTACTTATTTTTTGAGTCAGGTTTTTGCTATATATTCCCAGGCTGGCTACACAATTTTCCTGTCTCAGCCTCCTAGGTCCTAGAAATATAGGAGCGTACAAGGCTAGTTTAAATTCTGATTCTTTAATAGCACCCAACAAAAAGTCCAATTTGTAAAAATAAGCGAGTCAACAGAAAACAGGCATTTTGAAGTCCAGCACAGTAAATAGAGACACACTGAGTGTCACGTCCATAGACAACAACCAGCTTGCGGCTACGTGATTCCAGTGAGGGAAGATTAAGAGCCCACTAAGCACAGCCAGGGAGGATGAGGACTCATATATGACAAATTACCCATATTCTTGATTTTAAAAAACTGAAAGGTTGTTTCACATTAAATATATTTTCCCCACTGAAGTACTATCTCACTGTAGCCCAGGCTGACCTTTAATTCAGAACAATCTTTCTACCTCTGCCTTCCCAGTGCTGGGATTAGGAATGAGACACCTTGTCTGGCTTCAAGGTACACTTTTCTCAAAGCTCTATAGTAGTTATGTAGATATTTAGATGTCAATCAGGAAACCACTCAATCACATAACCATGTTTGCATGATGCTTATTCCTAAATATAAACCAACTAATGTACCCTTTTATTGGTTTTTCAAGGTAGGGTCTTACCCTAGTCTAGGCTGACCTGGAATTCACTCTGTTTTCTCAGGGTGGCCTCGAACTCATGGTGATCCTCCTACCTCTGCCTCTCGAGTGCACGAGTATACAGTTTTTCTATGAATACTTCAAATTTCTTTTTTTTTTTTTTTTAATTTTTATTAGCATTTTCCATGATTATAAAAAAATATCCCCTGGTAATTCCTTCCCCCCCCCCCCCCACACTTTCCCCTTTGAAATTCCTTTCTCCAAAATACTTCAAATTTCTAAATTGATGTTGCACTCAATGAAGAGTTATGGTATAGTTGTACTATTTAATGGAGACACCCCCTCCCTTTTTTTGGAATTTTTTATATCTAGGGAGATAGAGAGGGAGGGAGGAGAGAGAGAATTGGGGCACCAGGGCCTCCAGTCAGTGCAATTGAACCGCAGAGGCATGTACCATCTTGTGCACATGTGCGACCATCCATGTGTGTGTCTCCTTGTGCATCTGGCTTGCATGGGATCTGGGAGGGAACACGGGTCTTTAGGGCTTGCAGACAAGTGCCCTAACCGCTAAGCCTTTGCTCCAGCTCCATTTAGTGCATTTGAAGGTTTTGCCTGCTATTGGTGGTATAAACAGTCTTATCTCCTTATGTCTTTCCAAAGAGAACTTCCATTTTGGTCAAGCCAAAACAAATGGCTCCACTTCCGGCACCGGCTCCTTATGCATGACTAGATCAGTGACCTCGACAGGCCAGCACCGGCCACATGTCGGCCGATCAGCTGAGGGAAAGATCTACATTTTTCTAAGAGTGATTTTTTTTTTAATGCTATGATAATTTAGTATTACTAATGTGCATGTTTTAAATGCAACCTTCTTTCTGTGTATAAAATATGTTGAAATGTCACCAATTCTCTTCAGGACAAACACAAAGATTCTGATATTAACAATGTACTAATGACTACAGAATCCAAATTATCATAAACCAGACCTGTATTAAGCCAGATACTGTAAAAGAAAAATCTCTGAACAAGACCACCTGACTTGTGACTTAGCATAAGCAAACTGTAGTGCCATCACTATGGACATGAACGGGGCAGGGGCTTTTCGTATGTAGGAGGAAAACGCAAGTTGTCAGAAGAAACAGATGTTCTCATGAGAGCTCTTTAAATTTACTTTTATGGAAAATAACTGTGTTATTGTTATAATTTGAATACCATTATCCTCCTACAGGAAAACAGCCCACTTTTGTTTGATTCTTAAATCACTAGAGTCCTGCTTGTCAAACTTCATGCCGTGAAGTTAACCTCAGTCTTTTTCTGCGGCAGCAATCTCCACTTCTGAAATTATTCAATGAATTACCTTAAAAAATGTGACCATGGGGGGGGAAGGGCTGGAGAGATGGCTTAGGGGTTCAGGCACTTGTTGGCAAAGCCGAAGGACCCAAGTTTGATCCCCCAGTATCCACGCAGAGCCTGATGCACATGGTGGTACAGGTATCTAGAACTCGTTTACAGTGCCCAGGGGCCCTGGGGATGCACCCATTCTCTCTCTCTTAAATATTTTTTAAAAATGTGACCAAAAAGAGCATCTAATAATGGGTGCCCCACCCTCCCCTGTTCTCTTAGATCTCACAAGCCCACTCATTTAGACAAAGTATTGCTATGAGTTTCAGGTTGGACTAGAGCTAACTACAGTGCCCACGTTGATACTGAACTTACTTTTTTTCTAGTTCCCTACAATAAACATGTAGATTGTTTTTACTGCTTGAAGGTGTGCGTGCGTGCAAACACACACAAATGCACGCATGCCCACCCACACCGTAATGTGGAGGACCTGCAGCAGAGGAAGTTGAAAAAAGCTACAGGTATTTTTTTAAAAAACTATCTCTGGAGCCTGGCGTGGTGGCACATGCCTTTAATCCCAGCATTCGGCAGGAGGCAGAGGTAGGAGGACTGTGAGTTTAAGGCCACCCTGGGCTAGAGTGAGACCCTGCCTCGAGAAACCAAGAAAAAAAGAAACCCAAACAAAACAAATCGACTATCTCTGGGATTTCTTTTCCCTGGCAGGTTAGAAGGCCTGAGCATGATAAATTACCTTCTTTGACTAAGCTGTCAGTGAAGAGACTGGTGAGGATGGTGGCTGGAAGGGTACCATTGCCCAACAGGATCCCAGACAGCATGGCCAACTTTGTCTGCTCTGTTTCAGAAAAGGCTTTAAGGAAGAGGAGAAGCTGTGGGTCAAACAAAAGAAATCATGTCTATAAATCAAAGGACCAAAGTGGGCAAAGCATGTGCAGGTGGTGGTAAGGTGGAAGGCCATTCACAGAGCACAGCTATCACACGCAGGAAACACACCAGCTCAGTCACAGAGAGACACCGTTGAAAGCGATGCTAGTGGACACAATACTTTTCCTCTCAGGTCATTCACACATACCCATGGTATGGAAAGGAACATTTTGAGAACAGTGTGTACAGATATATAATTTACATTTGGCAATATGTTTTCTGAAATACATTGACTTTCACATTTCCCACATTGTGTGACCACTTCCTCCTCCCTTTGATGTACACAGCTGTTTTCTTTGGTAAAGAACAGAATTCTTATGGCAAAGAAAACACAGCAGGAAAGACTCCATATGAGGTAGAACTGAGGGAGAAAAGAACTGAGTTCTTAAAATACTTAGACCTGAAATGCATTATTTCTTGGAACATGCAGTTTTGCCATCATCGGCTTTAGTGATGAGACAAAGGTAGAGGAGGCTATAAACAGGATTTGGGAAGAGAGGGGAATCTGGGGAACTGAAGAGGGGGCAGAACTCCAAGGAACAATGCAACAGTCAAGCAATCTACAAAGCCCATTCAGAATTTTAAGAATTTTTATTGGCAATGTCTTTCCTTTTTCTCATTTTCTGCTTCATGCTGTGACTTTATTGTAATATTTTCTCCCCTTCATTTCTCAGGAATGGCACTGTAATTCCCCAGGTATTGCGATGCCTTCTAACTCACCCAGTTTGTAGCATGGGAGTAATATGCTAAAGAGTTACAAATTAGAGTCAGAAACATGCTAACTTTAGTGAAAAGCTGGACTTTTTAAAAACAGCTGATCTGGTTGCTTACTGGAGGGTCCATTACTATGTTAACTGCCTATGTTTGTCATTCTAAAACAACAGAATCTAACTTTGCTCTTCCACAGGTTTTATTTTATTTTATTATTTGAGAGGTGGGGGGGAGTGAGAACGTGCACACACTAGGGCCTCCAGCTGCTGCAAACAACCAGTTTCTGCGTCTGGCTTACATGGGTCCTGGGGAATTGAACCTGGGTCCTTTGGCTTTGCAGGCAAGAGCCTTAATGGCTAAGCCATTTTTCCAGCTTTTCCACAGATTGTACACAGTGGTGCATGCACTGGCTAGAAGTGCTGGGGTGCCCATTCTTACTTTCCCTCTCTCTCTGACTGTAATAAATAAATAATCGTTTAAAAAAAAGTGTACACCGGGCTGGGGAGATGGCTTAGTGGTCATGCGCTTGCCTGTGGAGCCTAAGGACCCTGGTTCAAGGCTCGATTCCCCAGGACCCACATTAGCTAGATGCACAAGGGGGTGCACACGTTTGGAGTTTGTTTGCAGTAGCTGAAGACTCTGGCACGCCCATTCTCTCTCTATCTGCCTCTTTCTCTCTTGTTCTCAAATAAATAAAAATAAAACTTAACAAACAAACAAAAGGACTCAGTAAAACTATTATTACTGATCAAAACACCTTGTCTTAAATACTAATTTTTTTCCTTCCTTTAGCTAATGATATGACCCATCTTGTAAACTGTTTATTGTGAGAGTGTCCATTAAAACCTCAGCATGCACTTTCACACTACCACTGCATCTGTAAACTTTGTATCTCTCTCCACTCTACCACATTAGGCAGGTAGGCATTATATTTGAATTTTTACCTTCTTCATTTCATCTTCAAATGCCTTTTCCAAATACTTGTATCTCCTGATGAGCTTATTGAAGACCTAAATACAAAACAGAACCATTAAATTATATTAACAATTACACATGATAAATAATATTAAATGTAATGTAAGCAAAGCCATAGAAGACCTGCACCAATATAGGTAAATGTGCTATGATATAGGGACTATGGCTGGTTCAAAGGAGTTCCCACAGCCGGGACTGGCTGTGTACAGTGCGGAGAAGCAGCAACAACAAACCCAACTAGTGTAACTCACTCAAGGACAGACACAAGAATGTAATATCGTTAGTCCCAGCACTCAAGAGGCAGAGGTAAGAGGTCAGCCTGGGCTGGGGTGAAACTCTACCTCTAAAAATCAAAAAACACCAACAAAAGTAAGGCTGGGGAAAGAGACTGACTATAGGAAAGGTAGGGGGAGGGCTAATCAAAATCTAAGAGGGTATGAATAATTCATATGGAAACCTACTTTTCCAGACATTGGCCCTCCCAGAAGCCATAGTTGTTACTAGAAAATTTTCAGTGCTAGGGATGGGATACCTTCCAATGAACTGTTGGCTAGGGAGGTAGGTCCCTGATGACCCCAGAACATTACAGGCCACTGCCAAGGTTCTTGGTTTCCCACCAGGAATACACATTAAGTCTTTATTGCTGAAGACTCCACACACTTGGGATGCAAGGTCACTGAGAAATCCTGCTGGAGCTGAGCTTAAACCCTCCTCCATGTAACCAGCTGACAGAAAGATGGAAAAAGCTAAACTGTGTGCAGTTCCATGGGAGAGAGAGAGAGAACTCATCAGTCAAGATGAAACATACTGGATACTTGCAAACCTTAAATTTGGCCACCCAGACCAAACAAGCCAGTTGGTGCAATAGTGGTATGTCTTTTATGGGAGAAACCAACCATTAATTCCCATGGGAGGGAAAACCTACAACGGGGGAAGGGGCATGATGGAGAGTGGTGTTGCAAACGGGAAAATTGGGGGTGGGGGAGAATCACCATGGTTTACTGTCTGTAATTATGGAAGTTGTCAATTAGAAAAAAGTAGTAAAATAAATACTACAAAAAAGGGAAGAAAAGGACAAAGGTAGAGAAGCCAAAACATAAGGTTGATAAAACTATGATTTTTAATCTGTGAGATTCAGAGGTTAAATAATGGCTTATGAAGGGATGAGAGATATGATGCACTGTGGAATGAGCAGAGTTCAAGGCTGATTATTCTCTTAGGTCGACCACAAATATGCATTTGTGGAGATGAATAAAAAAAATAATCCATGGCACTAGCAGTAAAGAATGGCAGGCTCCACCACCCAGAGCTCTGGAGCAGGGCTGACTGGCATTCTCCACTCTTCTGTTAAGTGTGAGATGTTTTTATTGAAACAGGGATATAAAACTTGATTATTTTTATTTATTTAAAATCAGAGAAAGAGAAAAGAAACACATGCTCACACAGAAAATGGGTACACCAAGGTCTCTAGCTACTGCAAATGAAGTCCAGATGCATGCATCACTGTGCACCTGATTTTATGTGGGTACTGTGGAATTGAACACTGGTTGTTAAGCTTTGCAGGCAAGTGCCTTAACCACTGAGCCATCGCTCTAGCCCTTGATTACTTTTGGTAGCATTGGAAATACTGAGTTTCTGTCTCTCCTATCCATGTGATACATTTTTACAACTTTGTGCATTTAACTTAACATGGAGCCAAATTTTCAGTAAGCTTTTATGCAGAAAGATCAGTGGCCCCAGCAAGGAACAAATATGCAGTCAGAAAAAGAAATACATTGTATTACATTCTTACACATTTGATTTCTAGTTTATCCTAACACTTACATATACCTTAAAATGATTCTTAGTAGGAAACAGTTCTCACTATTAAAGAATTATTACCTAAAATCTCCACAGGGAAAGCTCATACAAGGAAGCAAAACCCGTCATTCTACTAAAGCATTGTTTAATAAATATGAAATGCTATCTAAACTAGCATGTGATCAGAAACAATATTATCAATGGCTACGAATGCTAGTAATTTGGCTTAGCATGCCCTACATATTTTAATACCTGAGACATTGTAGCATCTGGTTAATTCCCAAGGCTTCACCATCTCATGCAGAAATAGCTATAATGAGAAAGCTTGTCCTACCTTTACCTGAGAATGGTACTGTGGTATTAGGTATTGGGCTAAGGGTTTTGAACAGCTAGACAAGTGAACTGATTCTGAAGCAGAGCCCATAATCAAATCAGAATCAAAACAGAGCACCCTGTCATAAAACAGAGCCCAGATGTCATAATCATTTAGGCCTAATGATCTAACTTGTGCCAACCCAACAGAGGCAAAGTGATATATCAAATTATCTAGTATCTGTAAGTACGGCGAGCTTGAACCTTCCTTTCCATAAGGATTTGTTTCTTCTCCTGTACAGCTCCGTCTGTATCCTCTCCTAGTGGTATGTTACTCATTTTAGTACTGACTTTACAGTCCTTTGTTTAATCTCCCCAAACATATCTGCTCACCTTTTCTTTCTTCATAGCTTTGTTGAATGAGCCACTTCACACATGCACCAGCCTGGCTAAGGTGAAGACCAGCAATTACAGTGTTACAGTGGTGCCCCATGGTCACCCTGTAGCCCTTATAGGTGCCAAGTAAAAAGGACATTAAAAATTTTTTTTCTTTTTGCTATTTTTTATTTGTTTATTTGAGAGTGACAGACAGAAAAAGAGGCGCAGAGAGAGAGAGAGAGAGAGAGAGAGAGAGAGAGAGAAAATGGGCGTGCCAGGACCTCCAGCCACTGCAAACGAACTCCAGACGTGTGCACCCCCTTGTGCACCTCGCTAACATGGGTCCTGGGTAATCGAGCCTTGAAAGGGGGGTCCTTAGGCTTCACAGGCAAGTGCTTAACTGCTAAGCCATCTCTCCAGCCCAAAAAGGACATTTTTCTGAAGCTTAAATGTCTACTGTCTTATTATAAATGTGACAAGGTGTTTTCTCATATTTAAGAGTTACCCAACAGCACTACATCAACAGTGCCTTTAGAGTTCATTCCCTCAAGCTTGTTCCAAAGCTTTCCTTCTAACACATGCACTTGGTGCCACGCCCCACCTGAGCATAGTTGCGGATGGTTTCATGATCTTCGTTTGCTGAAAACACACAGTGGTTGGTCATCTTGGTCTTGTCACCATCATCTATGCGTGTCCCTCCAGGGGCTGATGAGACAAAAGAAATTCCAGCTAGGACAACACTGAAATGCCATGAGCATTCGTAGAAATACCAATGAAAGCAATGCAAGTAGACGGAAAATGACTCATAAAGTTTCATAGAATGTATGTGTGTAAATACAGACATGTTGCTATGTATTTAGGATTCCAGTGTAATACACACTGCTGAGTCTCTCAGGCCCTGCCCGCAGTGTGGAGCACTGCTGTTCCACCCTTGCGTTCTCTGGGTCCTCTCACTGTTTATCTGGCCCTTTCCACAGTGTATCGTTAGCCACAGATGCGAAAGGGTAACTGCTGCTACCCAGCAAACTGAATCCCACTTCTCCGGGATCAACTGGTGCTCTCCCTCCTTAGGACACGGCTTTCTTTCCAGGCTTAGTAATTCTTTGCTGGACTTCATTCATCCAGCTGTGGGATTGACCAGTACTAACTCATGGATCTTTTATTGGGATTGCTATAGAAAACCTTTCCTCTGTCACTAATCCTGTCACACATACGTGGTTGTACAGTGTGGAATGACTCATGAACATTTGTGTTTATTCACCTCGTAACCACCTTGGTTAGAACAGTGTCATACTCTGCCTTATCTATTTCCTTGTAGAATAAAGGTCCCAGAATAGAGAGTCCTTTTTCACTATAGTTGAACTTTCCATATCATATCTCAGGCCCATCCTGTGAGATTCAACAGCAGCTCATATCAGCACTGGCTGAGCACAGGGGCAGTATCCGAGCACTGTATCTCTGCCTGCTGAGCACACTTCGCTGGGCTGAGGGTGGGCTTGAGCAGGCCAGATTAGAGTACTATCACCGTGTGCTTAACAACTATTTGTGGCATGTAGTCTCCCATCAGCTGGAGGGCTAGGCCCCAAGGGGACAATATTTGAAGCTGAGGAGGGAAATTTTATCTACTAGCCACTTCTACGTCCTTGATTTAATTTGTGATTTTGGACTTTGGTTGAAAGGGTTATACAACAACCTCTGCTAATAAATACAGACAAATGAGTTTTTTTTTGTTTTTCTTTTTTTTAATTTGAGAGAAAGAGCATGCCTACACTAGGACATTCAGTCACTGCAAACAAACTCTAGAGGCCTCCCCCCCCCAGTGTGCCAGTGTGAATGTGCAACACTGTGCATTCATGTCACTGTGTGTCTGGCTTATGTGGGACTTGGAGATTAAACATGAGGTCTTGGCCTTTTCAGGTAAATAAATCTTTTATCCACTAAGCCATCTCTCCAACCTGACAAATGAGAATTCAACTGAGTTGCACTTTTCTTAGCTTACTGCCTACTACTTGGGATATAGACTTTGGCAAACAGATTTGACAGTAAATTACTCTTAGGAAAGTCAGTGTCTTCAGGAATCCATTTTGCCTCAATTAATTTGTGCACTAGATTTAATTAGCCCACTTAATGGGCACAACCACCTGGAACAAAACTGTATTAAGATGATAATCTTCTAAAACTGTTGGACCAACTATTTGCATATGACAAAAATAATTGAACTGCAATACCTAATTTGAAACTGCAGTGTTTTCCTTGAAGAAAATTGTTCTTTCATTCCACAGGAGAGAATACAGCCCTAGTACTGAAAATCTAGTTAAAAGCCTATGGCTGAGAAGGTCATGAGCCCTATGGGTGTTCTCCAATATATTCAGGATTTTATTAAAGTTTGTAATTTAGATCTGCAGCCAATTGCTGGAGGCCGTGTCACTGTGGGTAGATCCTAGGGTCCAGCTCTAAGGTGTGGGGGTGGATCTGGAATTCCAGTTTTAAAATTTTGCAAAATGACCCAGCACCTAGATTTCCTAAAGTGTGCTTGCTTGCTTTTTGGTGGTAGCCTTTTCTCTCTCTGCTTGGACCTGTGAAAGCAGGCCAGCTGCTTCTGCCATTATGGAACTTCCCCTGGATCTGTAAGCTTCAAGAAATATCCCTTCCTCCATAACTGTGCTTGGTCTGGAGGTTCATCCCAGCGACCTGATGCTGACTACTACAGGGCATAACAACTGCTGTTGTCTGGCAAAATGCATACAGTATGCCCAAACTGCCCTCTAATTTTTAGGTTTATGACCATACATTAATGTTTCTCTCATTTTTAGTGAGAAGCTTCTCTTTTCAGATGGTACCAACTCCTGGGATGACTCAAAAGTCACGCTAGTGCTGAAAAGAAGTGACAGCGCAGCATTTATCACTGAGAAATCTCTATCACCCTCTCCAAGGATCACGGTCCATTGCGCAAAAGATGGCGGGAAGAATGGTAAGAGCAAAGGAAGGGGAGGACTGCTTTCAACGCTGGCCTCCAGATACAAAGCGGTCTTGATACTCATGGCCTCACAGTGCCTGACATTATCTGTTCAAGACCTTCATAAACAGGAGGGGAAAAAATGATGACATCAAAATAGTAGAAAGACTAATTGGAAACAAGGGATTCAAAAGAGAGTGGACTTGGGAGGGAGATGATGGGAATGGTGAAATTATCATGGTTTATAGTCTATACTTATGGAAGTTGTCAGTAAATATGTTAGAAAACTGTATTCTTTCATATGACTAAAATATGTTAAACATGAATAATATGGCCATGGACTGCAGTTAGATTTAATGTATTAGAATCAAGTGTTACTTAGCTAGAAGCAGCATAGAGCTGACAGATCAATATGGGAGGGATGCAAATTTTTGAGGGTGTCATGAAAATTCCTACACACTTCATCATTAAACAGTGGGATTACTTGAAAAAAAAAAAAAGTACCTGTCCTGTTAGTAATTGCACCATAGTTCTGGATTTAGGGGCATACAAGGTGGTATAGCCTGGGCTAAGTAAGCTATACTAAACACCCCCCCCCCACGACTAAAGGAAAGCAAGGTAGGAGTATCTGAGATCACTTGCTACTGAAAGTACAACACAGTTAGAACATCAGGATTTCTATTGTCTTCCTGGAAATGGGTGATCTGTACAAACAAAACACCACATGACTGACTGATGCAGTCATGTATGATTGGTCATGCTCAAGTGGCTGGGAAGGTAACTCAGAAGTAAAACCTGCAGGTCCAGTTCAATTCCCAAGCCATGCACACAAGCTGGGTATCTGGCCTTCGTTTGCAGTGGCACATGTGAGGGCGCGCATACTACACACACACACACACACACAAACAAATAAAAATTAAAGCAGGAACGTGTGGGAGATTATTCTTGGGCTGGGCAATGGCTAAGTGGTTAAAGGTACTTGCGTGCAAAGTCTGAAGGCCCAGGTTTGATTCTTTGGCACCTACGGAAAGCCAGATGCAAAAGTGCCTGGCATTCATTTGTGGTGGCAAGAGAGCCGGGTGTGCCCATGCATGCATACACAAATGAATGAAAGAATAGAAGAAACCCGATAATAACAAGACACCTAAACTCATGGCATGGGAACTGGTTTTTCCTGATCTTTTCCCCTAAAGGAATACCCCTTCCCTAGAAACCTGACAGGAAGAGCACCTGGATACCTGTCACAGGAACTAGACTGACCAGCTTTTCCCCCTCCACCCCTGCCCCAGTAAAGCCTGAACTCCAAGGTGGTAATTTTCAGTAGTATTCTAGTTGTTGGGACTCTTCTATATAGGAGTCCTGCCTTTTCTCCTTCTCTTAAGCTCTCTCTCTCTATATATAAAAATCATTCTAATTTATTAATTTGAGTCAGAGAGAAAGAGAGAATGGGTAAGCAAAAGCCTCTAACCACTACAAATGAACTCCAGATGCATGCATCACCATGTGCATCTGGCTTATGTGGGTCCTGGGGAATCAAACCTGGGTCCTTTGGCTTTGTAGGCAAGCACATTAACTGCTAAGCCATCTCTCCAGCCCCTAAAAGAATTCATTGTAAACTTCACCTTCTATGGTCTGTTGATTTCATTCTTCAAATACGTAAGGCAAGAACCAGCAGACCACTCAGTGGAAATTTTGTGTGACTGTGATTATGTCACCCCATCTCCCAAGCTAAAGCCTAATAAAATAGCTGAAAAAAGATCTATTAATGTCAAAGTCACCTCAAATTACCCTATCAGTTTCCTTTCACACATGCAGCTAAAGGTGTATACAAGTTTAGTGGAAAACAGCACCTTAACCACTAAGCCATCTTTCTACCTCCTTTTTAAAAACATGTATTTATTCGAAACACACACACACAGAGCAAGAGAGAGGGAGGACATCACAGTTTTAGAAAGAATATATACTACAGTACAGACAAGCACAGTAGGTGAATGGTTAGATAGAAAAGTGCCCCATCTAAGGGAGAATGGGATCCTTTTAAAGAAGTTAAGAAAATTTACTTGGTCTTACCTAGTGGGCCACTTAAGGTGTGGAGTTGTAGTTCTAGTTATCAAATCTAATCAGTGCAAGCTTACAAGGATTCTATTGGTTGGAAAAGATACACAACACACATGTACGTGTATACTGTAAGAAGATGCTGTGATGTATGGCTTACCAAGCATACTGCCAGCCACCAGGATGTCAAAGAGTGTGTCTGCATAGCGACGATAATCTAATCTTGAGCCTGTTGAATCCAAGAATTTGGCTACAGCTTCAAGGTCATCACCAGCTTCATTAAGCCCCTGGACAAGTGTATCCCTGAAGACTGTGGGTTCGAATTTCTCTTTTTCATCTGAAATGAATAGTTTATTTGCACACTGTTATAAATTATCTCTTTATATCACTCCATGTGCATTCATTCACATATTCTCCTCAAGAGACTGGCCATACATTCCCTTTGTTCATAGCTCTTTACCTGATAGTGTTAATAGTTAGAAATTGAAAAGTAATGGAAGATTTTTCAAAATCAGATTTTCATGGTTGGAAATCCCTTCTGTAAGCAATTACTTAGCAAACTGTATAATTATGTACAATGAGACCACAAAAACATTTTCATAAATACCAAGTAACATTAACGATAGTTCATTTGTAGGCTAGCCCAATTTAATTTAATAAGCATAGCCATAGGAGAAAAAATACAGCAACAAGTGAACCTATTATTTTATCTAACATTGAGAAAGAAAATTGTTATGAACATAGGACAAAATGGAATCAGTCAGGATTGAGAGGGAGCAAACAAAGGATCTCTCTTTCACACAGTAACTGTGCTGAGGATTTTGGAGGGCATTTTTGCTAATGGAAGTTATAGTTCTTGCTTTACTAGAAACCAAAACAAAACACTAAAAATATGTACTTACAAAGTGAGAAGAGTAATATTCTTTTATAAATGTTTGCCTTAACAGTTGATAAATGGATTTTTTTCAAAAAATAATTTTTATATTAATTTGTTTGAGAGAGAGAGGGAAAAAAGCAGACTGGGGGGGGGGGGGAAGCGTGAGAGAGAACGGACACTCCAGGGCCTCCAGCCACTGCAAACGAACTCCAGACACAAGCACTCTCTTGTGCATCTGGCTTACTTGGGTCCTGGGAAATTGAGCTGGGATCCTTTGGTTTTGCAGGAAAACACCTTACCCACAAAGTCATCCCTCCAGCCCTGATAAATGGATTCTTATAGCTAACTCCCTTCAATCAATTACAATGCCACACATATAGACTCATTTATTATATAAACAATATTGTCTTTGTGGATCATTTGCAAAGGTTTCAGAGATTAAAAGGAAGCCTGATGTTGTACAGGTTTTTGGAGATGCCACATGGTGTGGCAGGGAGGGAAGTGTGTGGCTAGAAGGAATATTGGTCTAAACTCCAGACAACTGTCTCATGCAAGGCAGATTTGGAGCCAAGCCAGAGTTGGAGAAGAAAAAGGGGTAAGAAGGGAGAAAAGAATGCTACAAAAACCTAAACATAGTTATGGAAATTACTTTATCAATTTCATGGAATTCACAGAATGAAATGGTGAGCTTCTAAGTAAAGGGTTTCGTCAGCAACCGGCCCATGACTGACAAGGTACCAACATAAGGTGTGTTCATTACCATGGAATTACAGAACATCAGACATAAAGAGCTACCTGAAGTTTCTAGAATAGGCAAAACAAAAACAAACAACGCATACACAGGTCACACCATGCACACAGTACCAAGAAGCAGACTCATGAGCTGTTCAGCATTTCAGGAACAATTGGGCGCAGAAACCAGACTTGTAACAAAGTCTGGAAGAAGACACTTCCTAAATGCGAGGTCTAATGTTTGGCCAGACTAATTACTCAAATCAAAACATCAAAGGCTAAGGAATGTAAAATAGTTCAGGGTTAAGTCATGAGACCCTACCAAGAAAAAAAGACTGAAGACTATATCTGTGTAGCTTAGGGAGACACCACCCTGCCCAGAACAGTATTCTTCATGAACACAATGGTGACATAAAAGAGATGCAAGGATTCCTTTGGCATGCTATCATTGACAGTATTGTATTAAGAGCTTGTGAAGGGCACTACAAAGTCACTGGGAAATAGAGCTCACACCCTTGTCTTGCAAAGGAAGAGCAGGGAAGGAAGCCCTCAGAGGTATGCTGGTGGGCGAAGACATCCGCCCCCTCAACTTACAAAGCAGGAAGCATCTCGCTGCCAACAGAAAAACCAAGAAACAGCTGCAGGAGAATGAGATTCGGTTACAAGAGTGTACAAACCAAGTGCATCAGTGAGATGTGGTCCACAAGGTCTTGGGGCAGCAGACACCCTGGTACTGACACATGTCTCACAGAACCAGACGTTTTGATTTCCACACAATGGCTACTTACAGTTGTCTGGAGAAAGAGTGGGTCACAAGTGGCCAATACCACTTACACCAGCACCAGAGCCAGGGGAATGGTACTCCCGGTACCAGTCAGAGCCAGGATGCAAAGACACATCAAGTAGCTGGAAAAGTACTCGTCATAACAAGAGGGAAAAGTCCTTTTTCTAGCTTAGGGAAAACATTATGTGGCAAACAAGATGAATATGGTGACAGCAGAAAATTATAATTAGGTCTTGTGTGGAGGAGGGACAATGGCTAAGAATTCTAGAGGAACATTACGTAGAGCTGAAGAACAGAATAATCTGCTCTAAACTAGATGGACCCACTGCCAAGGAGAGGAAACATCCCCTTCACTCCAAAGCTAGGCAAAGCAAAACTCTCCTTCCTCCCTAGGAGACAGCTGCTCTCTCCTCTAATCTGGGGACACAGGAAGTAAAAACACCACAGGCAGTCTGTGCAGGGGGCTCTTCCCCCAACCACCGTGATGACACCACCATATGGTTAGGATGTCAACTCAGGCCACATTTTGATGATTTGACAATTACAAATTGATGCATTGGGAAAGTGGGTAAAAAAGGGAAAATCCAGGTGGTGCCAAAAAAAAAAAAAAAAAAAAAAAAAAAATCCATGCTGAAGGAACAGGAAAAACCAAAGGAGAAATTAACATTAAATGCCCAGGGCGTTTTAATGAGTGATAATGCATTAGGTCAAAATGATCTCTGACAGCCTTATAGCTTGGAAATCTTAACAAATTAAGGTAGCATGACAGTCACTGATAAATCTGGAAAAAAAAATTCACCTGCATTACCCCAATCAAGAGGAATAGGATAGGAAGCAGCTTAGTGGTAGAGAACTTGTTTCTCAATATCCAGCACAAAACAACAACAAAAAACAAAGAGAGATGGAAAACTCCTGTACAAGAAAATGAAAATGACAAGGACACAAATGAAAGCTTGATGAAACAAAACATTTCATTCAAAGACATCTTTCCATCTGAGATATCTGTGTTCTATGTAGTCTGCATTTCATTTGAGGACAAGTTAGGATAACTAACAAAGCAAGTCATTGCTACCTATTTCCATTTGGTAGTTTAAACCTTGATGTGGGAATCACAGAATTAGTAGCTCAAATATATGTTGTGTTGGTCAACCAGACAGGGGACAGTGAAGAATTAGCCATGATGGCCCTTGTATAGGAACAGGCCAATTCTTGACAGTCACCTAGCCAGCAAGTTATCTCACTACATAGCTCGTTATCGGAACTAATAACTGATTACATTATCACTTGTCAACTTGTTCATGAAGTGACAAACAACAGACCCTGTATCTCTTCATAGAGGTAACTGAGGTATACCAGATGCACAGAAGAAAATATTTTTAAGTGCAGATACAGTCTATGTACTAGTTACTAACACCAGTCATCATAAAGCTGTTGAGTTCTGTGCTGTTAGGAACCAAACTCAGGGCCTCGTGTATGCCCATACCCTTAGCATGGCAGACCTAACAGGGATTGTAAACCAGTAGCAGAGGTGAAATGATAGGGAGGTAACACTGAATAAATACATGGCTGTTATGGATGCCTGTAATTTTTCCCCTCTGTTTTTTTTTTTAATATTTTGTATATTTATGAAAGTGAGAAAGAAACAGCCAGATAGAGAATGGGCAAGCCAGGGTCTCCAACTCCAGACTCATGCACCACCTTGTGCATATGGCTTATGTAGGTCCTGGGGAATTGAGCCTCACTGCTTTAGCTTTGCAGGCAAGCACCTTAACCACTAAGCCCTCTCTCCAGCCCAACAAAAACCTTTTGGGTATGCCTTGTCCTTTGGGCATCTTTGGGTTTTTCTAGTAAGTTTCATATCAATTTTTTTCTACTTTATTTATTTGAGAGACACAGAGGGAGGGAGGGAGAGAGACAAAGAGAGAGAAGAAATGGCAAGCCAGGGTCTCCATCCACTACAAATGAACTCCAGGTGCATACATGCCTTTGTGCATCTAGCTTATGTGGGTACTGGGAAAATCAAACCTGGGTCCTTACTTAGGCTTCATAGGCAAATGAATAACAACCACTAACTAAGCCATTTCTCCAGCCCATAATTGTTTAATGTTGTATATACATGTAAGTGCACCTATCTATAAGTCAGAGGATAATCTCAGGTGAGGAACACTGTTCACCTTCTTGAGACAGGGAGTCTGCAGGTCACCAGTGAGGCTGGACTCACTGGCCAGTAAGACAGATACATACCTGTCATTTTAACCTGGGTACTGAGGATACAACTCACGTCTGCAAGGCAAATACTTTACTCACTGATCTATCTCCCTAGCCTATTAGTCAAAATATTTATATATATAAAAGGACACAATTGTACAAATCCAATAATATAAAAAACTACATTTTGTAGAATTCGTAACAGAATTGTACAGAAGTACATTCATTCTGTGTGTGTGAGAGACAGAGAGAGAGAGAGAAAGAGAAAAGGGGGGGGGGGAGAAAATGAGAATGAACATGCCAGGACCTCTTGCCCATGCAAATGAGCTTCAGATACATGGGTACATTACTTTGTGCATCTGGGTTTGCATGGGTACTGAGGAATAGAACCCTGGCCAGAAAGCTTTGCAAACCTGCACCTTTAACCCCTGAGCCAGCTCCTCAGCCCCAATACTACACTATTATTATTATTATTTTATTTATTTATTTGAGAATGACAGAGAGAGAGAGGCAGATATAGAAAGAGAGAGAATGGGTGTGCCAGTGCCTCCAGCCACTGCAAACGAACTCCAGACTGATGCACCCCCTTTGTGTATCTGGCTAACGTGGGTCCTGGGGAGTCGAGCCTCGAACCAGGGTCCTTAGGCTTCACAGGCAAGCGCTTAACCACTAAGCCATCTCTCCAGCCCTATTATTATTATTATTGGCTTTTTGAGGTAGGGTCTCACTCTAGCCCAAGATGACCTGGAATTCATTCTGTATTCTCAGAGTGGTCTCAAACTCATGGCAATCCTCCTACCTCTGCCTCCCGAATGCTGGGATCAAAGGCATGTGCCACCATGCCTGCCCCAATACTACATTTTTATGTGAAATAAATTACAAAGCCAGCAATTGATGTAACTGACTACATATATAATCATGTTGAAAAAGAAGCCCTGGTTGTCTTGTCTCTGACTCCTAAGTGGTGGGATTAAGGGCATGTACTACCTTTCCTAGCTGCTAAGTAATAGGAAATATATTTTTACATTAAACTGGCATATGAGTGCTGGGGAGATAGCTTAGTAAGGACCTATGTTAGATTCCTCAGAACCAACATAAGCCAGAGGCACAAGGTGGCACTTGTCTGGAGTTCACCTGCAGTGACTAAGGCCCTTGTGTGCTAATTCTCACTCTCTCATAAAAATAAAATAAATTAATTGGCATACAAGCACCTTAAGCTTTGCTAGGAGGTAGATTTAATACATACTTCCCCTTCGCTCCCCCTGGGTGCTTTTGGAGCACAATGTGGACCTGAACCAGAGGCAACCCTGCTGAGAAACAGAGTGAAATCTAGTTCCACACTGAAGGCTGATGGCAAGCGCCAGGTACTAGCTGGATCACGCCTGCAGTCTGACAACATTGTTGGGCTCCTTGGCTCAGTTAGAATACATGAGCATCACACACTGCACGCTGAGCTGGAGAACCACGTGGGAGCTGAGCATGTGCTGTGATGGTGCTCTCCCCACCTCCTTCCGGGCATGCAGACACCCTCATTGTGTCCCCGGGCACTGTAACAAGGTTTCAGAACTGTATTATTCATTTCTGGTAATGCTTTGGAAATCACACACCTCATTCTTTCTAAAGACTGCTTTAAACAATGAGACAATGGGGCACACTCTTTAGCATGTGGGTCTGTTAGCTGCTTCCAGATCTCACTGGAGAACAGTGGGACACAACTTCTAACCCTGAGATGAGGATTAGGGATTGCTAGAGTGAGACAATACCTTGAAAAATAAAAAACACAAAACAAAAATAGAGAAGGCATAAAACACAGATATTATACAAATCAACTATGGCTTTACTGTCTTTATTATATTTATTTCTCCATTTCTCACTATGCCTGGAAGCTTTCCAGCAGGTAGTACTGCTAAGTTCATCCTGCCTGTTACCTAGTGCCTTTGCAAGGTCTTCCGATCCAAGCTTTGGACGCTAGTGGAGCCTCTACTTTTTCGACATAAGTACTCTCACTGCTCAAGCCTCCAGGGAGGATTTAGACTACAGGTGTTCAGTAATGTCACCGGCAGAAAGTGGGCTGCCAGCGAATCAATTCAGCAACCAAACTCTGCCACAGGGAACGATACCGCAAGAGCGCTATCTTTCCGCAGAACTCTTTCTTTATTTTGAGTCATTCCTCATTCTTTTCAACATCAATTAACAACTCATCTCATGTTTCCCCTTTGAAACAGTTTCCCTACTTTCAGTTCAATTATTGTTATATGAGGACATAATTGTGCAAAACTGAGTAAATATGAAATCATCACATTGAAAATAGTCCTTTTCACAGACAGCACAGATTTGAAAAAGTTTACTGGCCTCATCGAGCTGGGTACACAGCTAGAAGGAAGTTCTGCCACGACTCGCCACTGAATTTAAAGGTTATGGGTAGCAGATTGAATCTGACATCCCTAATTCTGAACAAGCAAAGAACTCTCCTCTCTAATTTATTTTTACCCTTGTATTCATCACCAATACCTTCTCAGAAACAAGCAAAAAAAAAAAAAATCAACCACAAATGTTTATGCTTTTTGTTTTTAAAGCAGCAAAGTGTATCAGTAGCCTTTGTTTTGCAGTAGCAGATCCAAAGGTCAGGCAGGTAACCAAGCTGTCCAGCACTGACCACACTGTAGACACTGGTAGTTCTATGCCCTAGACACAGACCTCCAGATGCCACTCAGAGCTCCACAAACCAGTGAGGCAAAGGGAACGTAGGACATCGTTCAGATCATTCTCTTTCATTCTAATGAACTGAGTATTGTTAAGCATTCGCTCACATACACAACGTAACACAACCTACCCCTTTTCCGAGTTTTGAACCGCTGGCCTGTTAGCACTGGCTTCTGATGCTTATTCATAAAATTTCTGAAAAAGAAAATAAGAGTTTATCGATCTTAAGCAAGCTTCATCTAAGCAAATGTAGACAACAAGGACATGTCCAAATTCAGCCATACACAAATAGTTTTAAAGTACAGGACTAGCAAAATGTTTCAAGTTTTCTAATAACCAGTGTTGGCTAAGAACATAGGTAAGTCACTCACTGACATGGACCTCAGAAGAGATTCAGGAAGACTCCGTGCTATATTTGCAAGGGAGCATATAGTATTTATTGATACTTTCACGCATATACCCTGGTAGGGACTTCTCCTATAGTTATAGCCACACATGAATACAAATAATGTGCATGCGTGAAAAGATTTAGTGTCAGCATTGGAAACAATGCAGCATTAAACGCTCATGAGTCTGGTTCGATAAGCTATAATTTACTTGCTGCACCGTGCCACTTTACAAAAGAAGGAGCCAGATCTAGCTGCCATGTATTGCAGGCACTGGCTTTATTTCTGATTCTGAATGTTGACTTGACATCTTTTTCCACCACTCAGAGTTGCAGCCACACTGCCTTCTACTTACTTCTACAAGAACAAAGTCCAGTTTCTGAGGTTCTGGTCCTGCCTGTCTTTAGGTACATTTCCACCAACTGTTCACACTGCAGCCTCTCTGAATCCATTCAAATTCCTCCTTTGGGACTAATAGAAACGCCACTTTTGCCCCAACTACTTTTCTTTTTTATGCATGGCTTTTAGCATGGCGATTTCATTATCTGTTTGTGGTCTGCTTACCCCAAAGTGTATGACCTCAACGAGGGCAGGGATTTTCCAGGCCTTACACAATTCACCACCACCTTAAAACTAGGCAAAGTGTGATCATTTAACTATGAAATAAGCTGTGCATTGATACGGACTGATTATAGAGTGTGTAGAGAAAAAGCAACTTGCACAGGAGAATGCAAAGTGCAAGTTCAGCTTAGAGAGTAAGTATGTTTACTGTATAGGACAATTTTGGCCTAGAAGACATGAGAAATGGTCAAATTTGCTCCATAAGACCTTTATTCAAGTGAGAATAAGCTTCCTGGTATAAATATAGAAAGTGAAAAAGTACCTAGATTGCTTCAATTTTATGAAGGCCAAATAATAAATTATTCAAACAAATTATAAGTTAGGCTTTGAAACCATTAAGAGTTTGGGTCTCATGAAAGCTGGAAGGAAAGATAAAGGCCAAACAGCCAGGAAGGTTTGCTGTAGACAAACATGCAAGCACCCGATGTCTTTATTGTACATGTAATTAGAAAAAAATTAACATGTGACCACTCTCAAAAAATCTTAGTTTTGAGCCAGGCATGGTGGTGCATGCCTTTAACCCCAGCACTTGGGGCAGAAGTAGGAGGATCACCAAGAGTTCAAGGCCACCCTGAGACTACATAGTGAATTCCAGGTCAGCTTGAGCTCGAAAAACCAAAAAGTTTTGGTCAAGAATACAAACATGGGGAATTCCCTAATTAACTCCATCTTTGTACTTTGTTTCCATTCTTTTCTGTTAATCAAGAATCACCAAACATACTACAGGAAAATTCTCTTTAAAACCTTTCACTTTTATCTAAACTTCAGTCATAAATATAGACGTTTTCTTCAGAGTCCAGTTGAGGGGATCTGCAGACTACACCTTTTATATGTATGCTCTTTTGAGTTATGGGGCACAGTAACTAGTTAACATAAATTTGTTTGCAAAGATTTATAAACACCTTTGAAACTTAAAGCCAACCAATCAACAAACACAGTCCATGTAGTGAAAGGCTAACTGAAGATACTCTCTTCTGCAAGAGTATCTATCTATCCCTTCACTGTTACTATTTGGGGCTGAGGCAGAGCTACTCTAAATTTAGCTCTCCATGCTACATTATAATGTGCTCCCAGGAGGAAGCCTTTATAAGGTATTCACTGGGCCCCCTATAAACGCCTGGCTGAAGAGAAGCCAGGCCTTTAAAAAAAAAAAAAAAGGAGCTAAGCCTGGGGAAATGGTGAAGAAACAGTGACAAAGACGATTCTGTCAGGCCATGCTAAAACCCTACATTTGCTACACTGTATTACAACTGAAAACACATGCTACAAAAAAGAAAAATCAAGAGTTTAACTGAATTGCCAAAGACAAATTTATTTAGGACATACAACATATGCATCACTGTTGGGCCCCCACTGGACAACAAACCAGGGGTGATGGCCCAGACTTGGAATCCCAGCACTTGGAATGCAGACAGGAGGGGATCTTGAGTTCAAGGCCAGACTTGGCTAAAGACAGACTCTGTATCAAAATAAGCAGACAGAATAAACCCTAAACAAAATGTACCTCCACCCCAAACCAGATCAACAACAATAACAACAAGATCTGTGTAAGCCAAACACACACAAAAGCCCCTATCCCACCAAAATGGAACAGCCCTGTGGTTTAAAATAGCACTACACTCAGTGTGTGGCCAAGACTGGTATACTTCCATAATCTAAGGCTGAGGTAAGAAGATCAAGAGTTCAAGGTCAGGGCTGGAGAGAGGGCCCAGTGGTTAAGGTACTTATTTGCCTACAAAACCTAAAAAACTGAGTTTGATGCCCTAGTGCCCGCATAAAGCCAGATGAACAAGGTGCCGCATGTGTTTGGGGCTCATTGACAGTGGCTACAGGCCCTGGTGCACTCCTATTCTCTCTCTTTCTGCTTGCAAATACACACACACACACACACACACACACATATGGTTCCAGGTCAGCCTGGGCTACACACTGAGGCAGTGTTTCAAAAAGGACAGAAGTATGTGTAATAGCAGATGAAATGGTTTTAAGCATTTCATGTGTTATTCAAAAGACATCCCACATGGTAACAAAGAGGATCACAACCCTATTAGATGCTTAATCCAAAATTGGGAGCTGATTATTAATGAAGTAAATGCTTGAGATAAAAGATGCCATTGGAATATAAATCGAAGAGTTTAGTGAAAGCGTTTTAGGTCTGTGAGATATCCTACACCCCACCCAACTCCATTAATGTACCTGTCCTAGTGTCCACTGCATGGATGGGTCTCAAAGCACTAACCCTGCTAGAGAACCAGAAGGGCTTGTGTGGACTAACTCACTCCTTGGACCCTGACTTCTCCGTCCTGCTTGGGGTTGATTCATGTTCTTTCTTTCCTTTTTTTGAGGGATCTGATGGGCCACAAAAGGACTGACTCTTCCAGGGAGTGATTATTTGCACTTAATAATCTGAAGGCCAACTTTTGACATTTTACATAAAAATGATATTGATACAGCATCAACTTTATGAACACATATCCTATCAAAGGGCAGATAAAATATTTTAGATTCTATGGGTTAAATAGTACTATTATAACTGTTCTAATTTAAAAAACAGGAGCAGAATACTATAATTTGTTACTTAAAAATAAATGGACAATATATAAGTGGTTATTGCTGTATCCCACAAAAACTTTATTAGTGAAACAGTTTATGAGCCAGACGGGGTCCTTGGGTCAGATGTGAGCAGTGTACCTGACTAGGCTTGTGGAATGGAGGAACTGCATGCCAGAAGACAGTGTGTGCTAGCATGACTGAGGAACTAAATGTTTAATTGTTTCATTTTCATTGTTAGAATGGGTGTGCCAGGTCCACTTGCCACTATAAATGAACTCCAGACATAGGCGCCACTTTGTGAATATGGCTTCATGTGTGTACTGGCCAAGTGAACCCAGGCCTTTAGGCTTTGCAAGCCAAGTGCCTTTAATAGCTAATCCATCTCTCCAGCCCCCAAAGAATATAAAATTTTTATAACTTTTTATTATTATATTGAGGGGGGGGGAAGATAAGAGTCAGAGAGAGAGAGAGAGAGAGAGAGAGAGAGAGAGAGAGAGAGAGAATGGGCACACCAGGGCCTCCAGCTGTGGTGCACTGACTCCAGAGGCCGTGAGCACCCTTGTGGTGCACACGCAACAATGCGCTCTTGCATTTCTGCTTCTGGCTCCATGGGACCTGGAGATTCAAACGTGAGTTCTTAGGCGTCACAGACAAATGCCTGTGCTCTCTCTCCAGCCCAAACATAAAATTTTAATTAGTACTTTTCAAATTCAGTAGCTCTGAAGATCACCTTGCTCAAATTACATGGCTCTAGGACTGTAGTAAGCAAGAAAAGGCATTTCAATGCAAAGAAACCTCTTTCTTCAGTCAATATTGCCTGGGAAGGAAAGAACTTAAAAGAATCTTAACCTCCAAAGCAGACAGTGCCCTGTACAGACAGAACACCAACATGCAAAACTCAATAAGCCCAAACTGTTCTCATGAAGCACTTTAAGTTTATTTGTAAGATTGAAGAATTACCTTTGATTACATGCCCTAAGTGAGATAATTTACCATAAGAACTAAAAATTGCCCATAATTACAAATGATTCTCAGTACCATTAAAGACAGAACTACACAAAACAGGATAATAGTGTAACCGAGTTCTCTCAAAACAAGAAAAAAAACTGAATTGACTTTACAAGTTAGATTATTAATACACTAATACAGTCAACTAAATACATGCCTATAAATATATGCCTATATCTATGAGATTATACATTTTGTTACACAGTATGTCAATGGACTGAGGTGCAGGAGGTTCTTAGTCTGCTGAAGACACAAGAGAGACCACAGAATCAGATTTATTACAACCACAGAGAGCAAATGTACATTCCACAGATGCAGGAGTGGGCTAACCCAAGAAGCCAGCAGACGCAATAGAGTCTGGATCTGCTAATTTTATAGGCAGTTTCTATATATGTGAAATGGGTGGTGTACTCATAAGGTAGGTGACCCTGGCTCACACCCTTGCCATGGCAGACCAGATTTCCCATGGTCCTACTGAAAAGCCCCCAACATGTGTCTAAAGCGCAATGCTGTGATGAAGCCAGGGTCCTTTTAAGACAGGACTTCCACAGCGTGCATGCATAATGGCTCGGCATCCACCAAGGGGTACAGTGGAAGTAAGGCAACAGAAGCTTCGGGATGTTTAACTAGAAAGAGATTTGGAACTTGGTTACTCCTCACGTCTACCCCTTTGCCTTACCAAGCTTAGTCCATCCTCAAGAAATATCGGCCCTTGCAAACTCCTAAGGGAGACAGGGCTAAGGGGGTACCTAGGTCCTACCTACGGGTACAATGTCTTTGTTTTCCACATTGGACCAAGGCTGGTTAGCTTGATGGAGAGGGGCAGGCTATTAGGATTTTAAGGTCAAAACTTCCCTTGATTCAGTTCCTGCTCCTGCCTTGCTATCCTCACCCTGATGAACCTTCTCCATGAAACTGAAAGCTAAAATAAACCCTTCCCATCTGTAAACTGTTTCTGGTAAGGTACAAACCTAAATAGTCCCTGAGGAAGGGAGTAGAAGAATCAAAAATCGGTCTTTGTGGGAGAGCAGGGTACTGTGCAGGTCCCCTACCACTGAGGGAGGAGGTACACACAGACATCAGTTCCATGTTTAAACACACACACACACACACACACACACACACACACGCACACATACATACATACATATATATATATATACATACACACACACACACACATATATATATATATAGTTCTATATATATATCTACATATATATCTCCTCCTGGTTTCCATAAGCAAATTCCTGTTGTATCCACTCAGATATGGTCCTTGGGAGTATCAATGAGATTTGTAAATACTAAGGAATCCTAAGGGTCCCAAGGGTTAAGTGATGGGTGAGCGTCAATATAACACTCACTTATTTGAAGAACTAAGAATATGGGGAAACTATCATCTGAGGTCTCTGAACAGGAGCTGAATGAGGAGAAAGGGTTGAGAATAACAAGTAAAGCTAATTAAATTATACAGTACTCCAGTTTCTGTGCCTATTCATAAAATCTCCTGAGAAACAGATATAAAAGGAAAGATATGTGCAGGATAGATTTTAGTGACATCATTTTTATTACTGCCCCAACATAAAGAGTGGTTTTATGCATATACTTCAATTCATCAAATTTACCCTCAGGTTCCCAAATATGATTGGTTGAATTATATACAAAAAATGTTATCAAGGACCCCAAGAAAATCCTGGAAGTTGTGAGAAACAGAAGCCAGACATGGCAACAATTCTTGGTGCCCAAACCAATAAGCCTAGTACTTGGTAGAAAGACTGTCACATTGGCTTAATGGGTCTTGGTCTTCCTAGCCTTAATATAATGATGGGGTTGAGTATATGAAAAGCCTTTGCTATTGTTTTAGAGAGACCACCATGGACAGGAGGCCAATGGCCTCTTCCATTTTGTTTCTTTGGAGAAACAGTCCAGCCAACACTTGTGCTGACCTGATAAACTTGTGACTGTGTCTGCAGCAAAGCACAGTACAGACAGCTGGGTAATGCAATGGGTGACATCTCATATTGGACCTGCAGGTCAGGATCAGAATGAAAAGCATGAGCACTCCTAGAAGCAGGCAAAGGACAGGGACAGGGGTAGCAGGGAAGGACAAGCCCGAGTCAGTTTTGGACTTATCTCTTTTGAAGAGGAGCCTGACGTCTTTGAGGGCATTCTACATTTCTTCTGGAGTTGGCTGGGGAGGATAAGGGCTAACTTGAGGCAAGCAGACCCAGTGACTTCAAGGCTTTAATTCGATGGTAGTTGGGATGTACAGAAGAACTGATGGGGCCCTTGCCAAATGGGCTGCAAAACTGAGTGTTGTCTTTATGATTTTATGGTAACCAAGTCTCTTGGGGCTGGAAAGGGCCAGGAGCAAGCAGAGCCCGATTTCTACACTGTTGATGAGCTTGTCCTGGATTTACAACACATTAAAGAGAAGACTGAGTTTCTAGGTCTCTCAAAGACCAGGAATAATTTAGATTTGCGTTGATCAAATCCCCCACAATGCAAGTGCGAGCAATTTAGCCAGCTCTTTATAGTCTCTGACTGGTCTCTCTAAGGAGGCATGTACATGGTGTATATTTCCAAATGTGACCTGTGTGTGTATAGAATGTTTGAGCGCATGAGCACGTTTGCTGCACTGTGTGTATGTAGATCAAGACACCCTTGGGGTGTTTCTCCTCTCCTACCACCTTTTTGAGACGAGGTCTTTTTTTCTTGCCATGGCTGTTAGCGACTTTCTGGATTCTTCTGGTCAACCTCCTATTGCCCTAAGCCTTTATATCCGGCTCTATGTGGGCGCCAAGGACAATGGAACCCAGATCAGCAGGCTTGCTAGCAAGCGCTTTGAACTGGTAGCTGCTGAAGTCTCCCTGGTCCTGCCTGGTTTCGACCATTAGAAATGTGGAAGGTCACCTCACTGAATTGATTAGGGGGGAATTTGGGGTCCAAGAGCCAACATTTTGTAACTGACTGAGAACAGGATCCATAGTTCTATATTTTCTTTCAGGTTTTTTTAAGTAGGGTGAGATTTTTCAAGTGGCCCCAGAGTTATCTCTTTCACTGTTTATTAGCAAATCTCATCATATCTTCTCCCTAGACACCTAATCATAATGCCTATAGTGGTCATGCCATTTTGGCTGTGGAAAATTCCAAGTAGGGAACAGATCAGGAAGTGCCTGCTGCCCTATGGGGATGCCCTGGGTCACAGGATGTTATTCATGAGAATCCTGCACAGCAGCGCTCCATATATGGCACTTCTCATCTGGAGAGCAGCAATGGGAGATGAGGAGAAAAAGATCTTCCCATGTGCAGCTGAAGGTGCCTACCAAATTTCTATATTACTGAGTATAGCTCTCATGGGTTTCAGAGACCCTCTCTGGCCTTTCTCTGTACTCTAACATCAGTCACAGAGAAAGGAATATGGTCCCAAAAGATACGTTATCTTCCTGCAGCAATCTTGTAAGGGGCAGGGTAAGGAGGGGGGGCTTCTGGGAGAGGTGTTAGGGAATCTTCCTGAGGGATCAGATATGTCCTTAAAGTAGAAAAGACTTGGTTGGCATTGAAGTTTAAATTTCTGGACTCAAGTCATATTTCCACACCCCACATAATAGTCTAGAAGGTACTCAGCCCACTGAGGAAAAAAAAATTAACAGAAGACATAAAGGAGACCACAAGAAGCCTGGTTTATTACAGTGAAAGAAAAAGCAAAAACACACTCCAAAAATGCTGAAGCTAGCTAACTCAGGAAGTGGGCAGTCTTGAAAGATCCTGAGTTTGCTAACTTAACAGAGAGACCTTAATGCATGTCTACGGTGGCATATTTATGAGGTGGGCAACGTTTTTCCCCTCTGCAAAGCATGGCAGACTGGATCTACCCTATAGAGTATTTCTTCCCGAGGTCCTCCAAAATATAAATCAGAGAGCGTTTGGAGAATACACCTTCATGTTCAGCTCTGGCACCCACACCCACATATCTGGGGACATGTACACGTGCGCGCAAGCATAACACACACACGAAAATAAATAATTTACAAACACTTTCCAGTGAGATATGTTCACAGTGGAACCAAAATTGTGCTGAGCAACTAACTGCCTTTTAAGGAAAGGTTCAAGGAAAGGTTTATCTAAGCCTGAGGGAATTGTGTTGTTTATAAAGGGAGAAGGAGGGAGTAAGAGAATGAGAGAGTGAGAGAGAGCATGCCAGAGAAAGAGAACTATCAATTAACTGATAAAGCTCCTTTTCGAGAAAATCAAGACAGCATGATAAAGTTAGCATTTCCACATTTCCAATACTATTTGCTATCTTAAATGTATTACTGTACCTAAGTTTGAATGTTGACTTTTCAGTTCATTTTAAGTAATAGCAATATTTCAAAAAAAATCACATGCTAAGTATCCCTGTATAAATTACGGCAATAATCCAATGTCACTTATTTCATCTCAGTGAAGCTAATTTCAAAAATATTTAAGTGCAGGTTAAGTATAGAATGCTTTAGCTTTACCTCTGGACCCACAGTTTGCACTTAAGGAGCCCTGAGGACATTCTGAGTGCCTTATCTGAGCCCGTGCACTTTCCCCTGATGAAATCTCTCTCAGGTTCCCCAACCATCACCATCAAATTGACCATCCTTGCTCAAAGTGGTCCAGAGTCCTCTGTCTTGCTCATATTCTCTCCGAACACTTAGATCTCATCATATAAACACTATCCACACCACAGCTTTTAGAAAACCCATCACACGAATATGGCTCAGGCATTTTAATAGAAAATGGCTCTGAAGCCTCTTGCCTAGGTAATATTCGTCTACACAAGTTCCGACTACTGACAAAAACTGCACACCAGAAACATTTGAAATTGTACATCTATAAAATTTTAAGGAAACAATGGCATGAAATAAGGATATGTCCAGTGAATGCTAGGATTAAAGGTGTGTGCCACCATGCTTACCAAAGTATTAATCAGTGAGCAAAGTAGTTCTCATAGTCTATAATACAAACAGATTTGATCTCTCCAGTGGTAATTTTGTGTCCTATGATATTCGGTGGAAGACTGGAAGACAAAATGTAAGATACAAGGAAACAAGAAAAGAGGAAGCTGAGTACCAGCAGATAAAAGTTTTCCCACTTTAGGATGCTAAAACAATAAGCTGAACAAGAGAGGCACTAAAGGAAAAGGAATTTTAAAATGTATGTTTCAATTTAAAGTGCATTGTTAAAAATGAAGTCTAGGGCTGGAGAGATAATTTAGTGGTTGAGGCATTTGCCTGAAAAGCCTAAGGACTCATGTTTGACCTATCTAGAACATTCTCTCCTAAGATGGTCTTTAGTTTTGAAAAATGTCTACACCTAAAAAAAAAAAAAAAAAAAAAAGGCAAAGACCAAAGAGTGGTTCCAGATTAAAGTAGAAGCAAATGGTCATAATTTCTACAAGAATGACATCTCCACTAAATTCACTGAATTTTGTCGTTACACTGTGGTGCTGCAGGACAAACATCTTCAGAAAAGCACAGCGAAGGAACAGGTAAAGGCACAGTGTGTTCAACCTGTCTCATCATTCAGACATAAAAATGATACACAGACAACAGGAAGGAAAACACAAAAAACCACTGATGGGTCTAGGCAGAGACATGGTTCAGGAAGCTGACAAGGCCGAGGAAGCAGAACACCCTAGGGGTCCTGCCTTTTCTGAGCTTGCACAGAGGGTAAAGTAACCTCCCACATTCCACAAAAGTCTCAGTTATTACGTCAGAAACACCTCAGCTATCTGGTGGAAAAAAAAAAAAAATCAAATTAGCCAGGCATGGAGGCTCATGCCTTTAATCCCAGCACTTGGGAGACAGAGGTAGGTGGATGGCTGTGAGTTCAAGGCCATCCTGAGACCACATAGTGAATTCCAGGTCAGCCTGGGCTATAGCAAGACCTTAACTGGAAGAAACAAAAGCAAACAAAACATCAAATGAACTCATGACATGAATGTTTGTAATGAAGGCATTATTTTGGTATTTTTTTTTTGCATGTCTTTACTGAAGATCTACTTGAGATCATATCTTCCTACTGGCAACCTAGATTACCCTAAACACTTGGCATAAATCAGTGATGAATTCCTTAACCATTCTGAACCGCCTGCATGATTTCTGTCATGAAATATTGTTCTATAGTTCTGTCTTGATTCAGGAGAAATGCAGAAACTGTGAAGTGTAACATTACTAAAGATCACCATTATAAAAAGAATAGCCAAGCCAGGCATGGTGGCACACACCTTTAATCCCAGCACTCGGGAGGCAGAGGTAGGAGGATCGCTGTGAGTTGAGGCCACTCTGAGACTCCACAGTGAATTCCAGGTCAGCCTAAGCTAGAGTGAAACCCTACCTCGAAAAACAGAAGAAAAAAGTTATGTGTGTGCATACGTGCAAAATAAGAGAAGAAATTCTAACTTCCACTATTTCAATACAAATACCTAGAGGGAAAGTTATGATTCTCAGAAAACTTTAAGCTCATTCTAAAGGTTTAATGTTCACTCTAATTGTTGGGAAAAGCAGGTAGTGACTTTGAAGCTAGCTGGTGCTCCTAGTCAAAAATAAAAGTGTGCCTAATCACCTGACTAAGAAGCGCACTCTTGTTCAGAAGGGTGACGACTACAAAGCAATAATCCCGATTCCCACGTATGACATTCCAAGGCAATAACTTACCAAGAGCAATTTCAACTATTCGCTGCCTACTGTGATTAGTGGGAAGTATAGTATCAACACAGTAAGTATGTATTCTCACAAAGTGATGATGCTCAAGGAGACCCATGTCTTCCAGTTCTTCAAAACATTAACATAAGGTCGCCTAGTTCATTAATGACAATGCATTAAATGCTTTGGTTGTTTGATAACTGTGTTGTGTAACATTCAATCCTGGAGAAAGAGGCTCTGACGTTCTGAAATTTACAAGGCTTAAGAAGTAAACTGGAGTTCATTTGTAGAGGCTAGAGGTCCTGGCATGTCCATTTTTCTCTATCTCTAACTCTTTCTCTCTCAAATAAATAAATAAAAAAAATTGTCTTTAAAAAGTGCCATGTGGGCTGGAGAAATGGCTTAGCGGTTAAGTGCTTGCCTGTGAAGCCAAAGGACCCTGGTTTGAGGCTCAAATCTCCAGGACCCACATTAGCCAGATGCACAAGAGGGCACATGCATCTGGAGTTCGTTTGCAGTGGCTGGAAGCCCTGGCGTGCCCATTCTTTCTCTCTCTCTATCTGCCTCTTTCTCTATCTGCCACTCTCAAATAAATAAATAAAAATGAACAAAAAAAGTGCCATGTGTTACTCATTTTATAAGCAAAGAATAACATGGTAGTTTCTATAGCCAATTAACATTAGATTTTGAAAACTAAAGAGATTACCACAGTGAGGGCAAAGCAGCAACAAACATCTCGGTATATATATAGAAGGTAAAAATGAGGTTCGCTTCAACCTTTCCTTCTGATCTCATGTCCTACCTAGCTCAGTCCCATTGAAATGACTGTTTTAACTCTTTAGAATTATCTTATTTAACCTTCTAGGAAAATGTGCATATATTAGTTTCACATTAAACTACATTAAGTAACAGACAAAGGTAACACTGATCAAGGCTTCCTCATCTCCAATGTTCGTTCATCCAGAAAAGTGTTACATCCCTGTTAGATAGCTGAGCAGACGTTGAGCCTTAGTACAGGGAGAGAGACTGTTCCCTATGTTTACTTTCCAGCAAGATGTGTGAAGCTCTGGGGCACGCGTGCACAACAAGGGCTGCCCTAGGAGCTAAGGAGATAAGGTCAGCAAGCAGTAGAATGCTTAGTGCCAGAGAGAAGGTCAAAACTGTAGAAGTGTTCATGCCACCAGGCCATTTGGCAAGTCCTGAAGTGTATCCCTCTCCTCAGAAGGCTTTAAACAAGGCAGGAAAACAGCGTTTTGGGGAAAAGTGATTATCAGTAGGAATGTGTACTTGTGTGTCCACGCAAGTGTGTGGATATGCATACCATGCAGGTTTCATGTGCGTGTCAAAGGGCAACTTTATGCGACTTTCTTCAAGAATGACAACTACCTTTTTATTTATTTGAGGGGGGGGGCACAGAAAGAGAGAAAGAAACTGGTGCGCCAGGGCCTTCAGCTGCTGTAGACAAACTCCAGATGCGTGTGCCATCTGACTTCCATGGACCCTGGGGAATTGAACCCGAAACCTGTGGCTTTGCAGGCAAGTGCCTTAACTGCTAAGCCATTTCTCTAGCCCTCCTTTTGAGACAGGGACCCTCGCTGACCAAGTAGACTGGTCAGTGAGCCCGAGGTCCGTCTGCTTCCCCCGCTCTGGGAGTCCATGTGCGGCCTTTTGTTCCATGGGCTTTAGGGACAAAACTAAGGGGCTCATGCTTGCAAAGCATGTGCTCCACTCAATGAGTCAGGTCTCCAGCCCAGTGTGAAAAAGGTTTCATTTGGTAACAGACCTTCAGGAAGCTCAAAGACAGGAGTGGGCAGAATGCCAAACAATCACTCAATTGTTACTTCTCACAACGAAGAAACTCCTGCCCCATCTTCCCAGAAGAGGACCTGCCTGAGCCTGTCCAGCACAAGCAGTTTTATTTAAAGCTACACACACACACACACACACACACACACACACCGATACCAATTGCACAAATTAATCTGCATGTACTAGACAGACCTTCAAAGTCCACCCGAACAGTGGGCACAGCACTGCAGTGATATGGGACAGCATTCATCAACGCAATTTTGTAGGATTCACTCACACAGTAAATTTAACTAGAAAGGAAAGGAACAAGCAAAAAATCAAATGTCAGCTGCATGTGGTGGCACACGCCTTTAATCCCAGTACTAAGGAGTCAGAGGTAGGAGGAGTTCGAGGCCACCATGAGACTACATAGTGAATATTAGGTCAGCCTGGGCTAGAGTGAAACCCTACCTCGAAAAACAAAACAAACAAGCAAACAAATGGTACCAACAAAATAAAGCGAGTATAATGTTACAAGCTCCCTCAATCTTTCTCTCTCTCTCTCTTTTTTTTTCAGCACTGCTGGCTATGGAACAGAGTCTTATGTATGCTGAACAGAAGCTCTACCACCAAAGCTACAACCCTGAGTTCAAACTCCATAATGAGGGCTGGAGAGATGGCTTAGTGGTTAAGACACTTACTTGTGGAGCCTAAGGACCCAGGTTCAATTCCCCAGTACCCACATAAGCCAGATGCATGAGGTGGTACAAGCATCTGGAGTTCATGTGCAGTAGCTAGAGACCCGGGTGTGCCCATTCTCTCTGTGTGTGTCTCTTTCTATCAGATAAATATTTTAAAAAACTATATAATGAGATTCAGATGCGTAAAGAATCACTCTTTTACCTGTTTGCCAGGTCTGCTACCAGCTGACAGAGAACAGGCAGAAGGGACCACTTGGGACAAGCTCCTGGTGCTCGCTTTCTGCCAGGTGGAGCGCTGTCCCATGCACTGACAAAATACTTGCCAGTCCAATGGCACAAGCAGTGGGACTACATCTCTAATATGTCAGTGCACACCATGCCATGCATTTGAGTTGTAGTGGATTAACTGGGTTGGTTGATGTTCTTATATTCATTATCCTGTTTAACTTACCATTAAGGAATGGAACACTTTGAAAACTATGACTCTAAACTAGGCTCTCAGCTACCCCTTAGAGAAGGCTCAGAGATGTCGAACCATACTGAGGTCATGCATTTCGTTATGGTTCTGGTGAAACAATGGACCAAAGCACCAAGATTCCTGTCCACGTAGAACTGACCTGGATGGAAATGATCTATTCCTGATGTACTCAGCACTTTCCAATGCAAGTGCAACTGCACAGTTGCTATGCTGTCTTAGGACGACATTTATGACTCCTGAAGACAGCTTTCCCAGTATTTGCCTCATAAATTTTTATAGTTTTGAATTACATAGAGTAGAACATAAATATTAATTTAAAGTGTAATTCAGGGGCTGGAGAGATGGCTTAGCAGTTAAGGCATTTGCCTGCAAAGCCAAAGGACCCAGGTTCAATTCCTCAGTACCCACGTAAGCCAGATGCACAAGGGGGGCATGCATCTGGAGTTCATTTGCAGTGGCTACAGGCCCTGGCATACACATTCTCTCTCATCTCCTCTCTCTCTGCTTGTAAACAAATAAACAAACAAATAATTTACAGTGCAATTCAGCACTTGTGCAAATTGAATTAGCGTGTGTTGCCTCAAAAATGACAAATAGGGGGCTGGAGAGACAGCTTAGCGGTTAAGCGCTTGCCTGTGAAGCCTAAGGACCCCGGTCTGAGGCTCGGTTCCCCAGGACCCACGTAAGCCAGATGCACAAGGGGGCGCACACATCTGGAGTTCGTTTGCAGTGGCTGGAGGCCCTGGCATGCCCATTCTCTCTCTCTGTATCACTCTCAAATAAATAAAAATATTTTTAAAAAATGACAAATAGTTTTCTACAGAGTTCAACTAAGGAAAATATCCACTTATCTTTATAGAATGGATGCAACCCAAGTACTTCCTCTTAGTGACACACAAGTATTAGGAAATTTATGGCTCCATGATTTCTGTGATACTACAGGATCCAGTGTTTAAATTGTTTCCTGCAGGAGATCAAGCCAAATCACAGCACAATACCCATCCTCCTAATTTCAAGCAACACCCTTCTCTTCAAGGCAATAGTTTCCTTTACACCATCAACTTGGAGACCTCTTTCCTGCTAATAATACCCACATTCTACTACCTTGCACACCGAGAAAAACATGCCGTCCTCTTTTTCCCCTTAGAAATGATCATAAATCTAGGAAGCTGTCCAGAACAAGTTGAAAAATATTAGTCTTTGTGTGACTATGGAAGATAAGTGTATGATATATCAAAATAGTACACTTTATATTAGCTCTACAGATTGTCTGCAGTGACACATACTAGTAAGAAATGCTTTTCTTGAAGTTTACTTGGAAGGCCTTAAAAACACTGCTATATCCAAAAGAAAAGCCATAATTTTTGATATCACACAAACTGATTATATCCCCTTCTTACAAATATTAATAGTCCCAGCATTAAAAAATTAAAGATAGCTTGAGCATTATTCTGTCTTTATGTTAACATGGGGCATGATTTGCTCCTGTTTCATCACATTATTTTCCTTTGTCATTGATATCAACAAAAAAAAAAATCAAAAAAAATACCCACTGCTGAAAATGAAGAAATAACAGCATCATCTCTTTGGCACTTAACAATGGTTCATTCAGGGATCTACCTCCAGCGTCGGTTTCAAGACGGATAGCTTACAAATATGACTGAGCAGTTCTGGCACTTTACTCCACACTTGCCAAATTTAGAACAGGCCAAATCATTCTATTTGGCGCCTAACTACCCAAAAGGTACTTGAGATGTGTCCTCAACATGCAGATTTCAGAGGTCTAAGATGAAAGTGTTTGTATGTGGCCAGCTAATGTTGATATGCTCTCTAAAACCCCTTCAAACAAAGCCTGGGAACTAATGTTATAATAACATTTGTATTTCTAAAATATAGAAGAAAAAATTGGCTGTGCTGGGGAGTCAACTTAGGGCCTCGCACACTCTGAGCATGTGCTCCCCAACCTCCAACTTCAGAAACACAAGCTATGATAAAGTTTCAAGAATCGGAAAGCAGAAATCCAAATAAGCACTCCATTCAGCAAAGCCTGTGTAAGAACTTCACACACATTTGAGAGAGACCCAAGGGAAAGAGATACAGAGAGAGAATGGGCACACCAGGGCCTCTAGCCACTGCAAAAGAACTCCAGACACATGCGCCCCCTTGTGCATCTGGCTTAAAGGGGTCCTGGGGAATCAAACCGAGGTCCTTTGGCTTTGCAGGCAAATGCCTTAACTGCTAAGCCATGTCTCCAGCCCTGCTTGAATATTCTCATCCTAGCAATCTCATAAAGGTTTTGTACTGTCTTGTGTAGAATGTCTTCTGAGACATGGAAAAAAATCAGTATCTCCACTTCTTTCACAGGTGGTTGATTTTCTCATCTGCAGTCTCCAGACTTGGATGTAAATTACTTTGTGCATTTCCAAAAAAAACATGGAGAAGAACTGCCAGTGAGATATTCATGAACTTGTGAAACATGGTCAGAACCATGCCATTTTCTCTTCAGTTAATTGTGTTGAGAAGTTAAAATGTGATGTGTTTACAGAGACTGATGTGTAACCATGTTAGCGCTTAAATGAATAACTACAGAAGCTAGATTGCAAGTATAAATAACATTTGTATTTGTATGATTTTCTTATATTGTGTAAAGGGAAAGAAATGAGAAAAAAAGAAAAAACAGCAATTTCTTAGGGGCTGTAATGCTTCCATATTTTCCTCTTAAAAACCTCATTCTGGCCCAGCATGGTGGCACATGCCTTTAACCTCAGCACTGGGGAGGCAGAGGTAGGCCACCCTGAGGCTACATAGTGAATTCCAGGTCATCCTGAGCCATAGTGAGACCCTACCTCAAAAACAAACATTCTGGAAAGTGGAGAGAACAGTACAAGGAAGCTGTTACCCAGCTTCACATCTAGTAAGTCAAATACCAAGGAAAATTCCCCTGAAAGATCCAATACTCATAACTCAATATGAACTATAACTCTATAATAAAAAGTATTGTCTTAAAGCACAGAGCAAGAGACCAGGAGCTTGAATGGGGGAATCCAGGAATGCTTTACCAAATTTGTTCTATGCAGCTTATCAACATTTTTTCCCCCTAGAAGATAACATTCCTTAAGGGTGTCAAGAAGCTTAAGACTCCAAACATGTCAGGACTTTCTGCCCTTGGTGATGGTTATGAGTAGTATGTAATGCCGCCTCAGCTCACATTGCCAGGAAGGATTAGTCAAGGAGGGAAACAAATCCACCTAAAATAACTTTGAGATCAAATGAATTCAACTCAGCAAGTACCGAATATCCATTAAGTGCAAGATACATCTTGAGAAAAGTCCATCTGGTTAGCTTACTGTCTAGGAGAAGAGCCCCAAACAAATTGGAAAAAAAAAAAAAAGTAATAAAATATGAAACAAGCGTGCTTGCTAAATAATTTCTTTTCTTATGGATGCAGATCCAGAAGTAATGATGGTAGTTTGAAGGATTCAAGGGGTTGGCTAAGATAGGAGAGAATTAGAAGATGCCAATAATGGTAACAGTAAGGATGTCACACATCAAATGCCATCCTCTGGCAAGAGCTGGGTTTGAGGGTAGTGGTGGTAGGGAGAAAATGGATGAAAAGGAAAAGGGAGGTAATTCCAGGAAGGGAAAAATAGGAACAAAGAGGTGGAACTTACTGGCAGGTGAGGGAAGCAGCAGTACCGTGACCTTAGGGCAGAGCCTGTGTAGGAGGGGCAGGGTAACTGGATGTGCCTGCTAGGACCACAAGCTGGAACCACATTCAATGGCCAGTGGACAGCCAATAACGGGATGATGGGTGGCTCCGTGTTTACTGAAAGTTCCTTGAAATAGCCAGATGAGAGGTGAGAAAGAGGCCAGCTACTTAGGAATCCAAGGCAATGGGCCAGCGGGGATCTAGGACAGTCAAAGATGGAGAGGTGGCAAGATGGATATAAGAATATTTCACACATTTCAGAAATTACTATTTTAAAAAGGTGAAGACAGATCCAGGAGAAAGTATCATACACACTTTATTATACCACAGTGTTAGTTATGTCCTCAGTTTTGAAAAAAAAAAGTAGAAATAGAAAAATATGCTGCATGTCCATAAAATATTTCAAAAAAGATACTTAAAAATGCATTACCTGTGGGAAAAAAAGGGACTAGGGAAGGAAGAAGCAGGGGAGGTTTTGTATTTTTGGCACTTGGGATTTCATGTATGCATTAAAGATCAGATAGTCAGAAGAACACATGATTCCCCCTTAGTGCAAAACATAGGAGAATATTGAAAGAAAAGGTTTTCAAGACAGATCAGCCAATCTGGGTTCTAATTCCAGCTTTGACATTTTCTAACAGTGAGGCTGTGGGCAAATTAACTTCCTTCAGTTTCTGTTCTCTTATTTGCATAAGTAGGGATAATACTGGCTAATTCCTGGGTTATCACAATTATTAAAATAATCCTATGCAAAGCATCTGGGACACAATTAACCAGCATTTATTATCAACAAAATTTCCTGAGTGTGAATATATCATATGTTAGCTCATCAGCTAATCTTACTTCAACATTAAATGTTCACACTGTACAGAACTATTAATGTAACTATTAATGTAACTCAGTTAATGAACCCTCTCCATTAGGGATGTTTCCTAAATGTGAACTGTACATATGGTTTATCTGCATTTTGGGGGTGGATGTTAATGTATCACATATTCAGGGGATTAAATACCAACCACCTATCAATAAAACACCAAGGAAATAACACCATAAGTTGCCTCGAGTGAGGCAAACAGGTGTGACCTTCAAGTAACCATGGCCCAGATTTGGCACAAGAGATGGAAACACTGGCGATGAAATACCCACTTTTGCCTATGCATCTGCTGCTGAGAGGTGAAGTCACACACTGAGGTTACTTCTCAAGCGGTTTCTTAGCTTTGTAGGTTCCTTTTGCATGAAGCCGTATAAACCAACTGTAACCGTGGCCATAACAGCACCGTAAGGGTTACAACACACTGGTCACTCTCAACAGCCCTACTACTTGTTTGAACAACTATATCATTATTAAAGCATCATCAAACAAAAGTTTCTTTGTTTCACAGGGATGAATAATTACAAACCGTTTTTCATGTGAGATGTGTGCTGGGTCAGATTTGCTTCTCTCTCCTGAAGCTGGGGGGGGGGAGGGAGAATGGAAGGTGGGTAGTCGAGGTTGGGGAAAGATTATTTTTTGTGTTAATGGCATAAAATAATGATGAACATCTTCCCTAGATTTAAGAGCGGTTACAGAAAGCTTTAAGCAAAATGAAAGTAGAAGACCAGAGGAAAAATCTTCTCCCTTTACATATGCGCACTGTGGGAAGAAAGAAGTGTTCCTGTAGATGCTTACCAAAAGCCACCTATACAACTAATTCAATTATTTCTTTTTGACAAGATGGGCCTTGACAGAAATCTCAATAGTAGTCTGTTTAGAAACAATAGTGAAACAGTAAAGTGTATTTCCTGAAGAAGCCCTGACTGCATGTTTGAAGGGCTAGCCACATATTTTGGCAACCATTAAAGCCACAGAAAGGTATACCCATGTATTTACCCCCTATCTACCTACGGTGGAAGCTCAGGCTACACATCACCGTCGAATGAAGGCTGGATTAAGAGGTTAATCTAAGGCTATATATAGAGAGCCACAATTTAATCTCCACCCTCTCCTCCCTATTTCCATAAATCTCAAGATCCAAGTTACAAAGTACTGGAAACTCTCCCCACAGGGAAGAAACCCCCTCCGCTCTTACACCACCAAGTGTTTAGTGCAAGTATAAATTAGTCTTAAACATCCTTTAAAAAAAAAAAAAAAAGAGAGAGACCGTGGGGCGACCAGGTTGGCTTTTTTTTTTTTTTTTTCCTTCTCCAGCTTCCACAGAGGCCAGGAGATGACAAGCAGTGGGGAAGAGAGCGAGGCTTGGAAAAAAAAAAAAAAAAACAAAACAACAACTACCTTCTCCGAGTCTCTCACCACGAGCTCACCTCGCTCTCAATGGGGGCTCTCCAAGCCTGGAGCCCCGAGCCCCAAGCGCGGGCCTCCCCGGGGGTGGGGAGAGGTGGGGGGAGCAAGCCGCATCTGGCCGTGCCACGCACCAGACCATGTGCACCCGCCACTTCCACCACCGCGTGGCCGGTCCCCGCCCGCCCGCCCGTCCTCCCGCCCGGCGCGCGCGCGCTCCCAGGGTCGCCTGGGCCGGCCAGATGTGACGAGGCGAGGGTCCATCAACCCCGGGCCACCGAGGACAAGGCACAGGTGGGGGAGGCGGAGGGGCGCGGGGGTGGGTGGGGGTGGGGTGGGCTTCTCCACCGAGAGAGCAGGCGGCCGCCCCTGGAGGCACATGCTTCCTTAAAGCCCCGTGCAGCTCTCCAGCGCGGAGGGAAGCTCCCGGCCGGCAGGCGAGCCCGGCTCACGCCACCCCGTTGCAGGCTTCCTCCCCCCCACCCCACCCCACCCCACCCACGGCCCACCTGAGCCGCCCCTTACCTGTCCGAGGAGGGAGCGACGACGCGCGAGGCTGGAGGCTGCGGCGAGTCCTGCGGCGGCGGCGGCGGCGCTGGTGGCGGCGGCAGACAATGGAGGAGTGAAGGACAGACACATTGACATCGACACACGGAACCAGGCGCAGCTCCGCCTCCCGCCGCGGCTCCGCCCGCGCCCCGCCCCCTCGCCGGACCACTTGACTCCCGGGGATGTGGGAGAGGTACAACGAGCGCGGAGTGGGGGGGGGGGGCGTTGTGTACGTTCCCCCCCCCCCACAACAAAAAGCCACTGATGGGCATGAAAGTGTCTAGTAGAGAATTCTAAATATCACGTGATCTGTCATGCCTGGATTACTGGGGATGAGTGTGGGGAAACTGGGAAGAGGAATTTTAATTTCTCCCCCTCCGCTTTTCTCCTTTTGGTTCCGACAGCGTAAGCTGATCCAATCGGAGTCTCCCGCTCGCAGCTCCTCCTCCCGGGCGGACCAATGAGGCGCGAGGGTGGGCGGAGCCTGCGGCCGGGCCTGCACAGTCCGTGCGTCCTCCCGGCTCGCTCGAGCTCGCTGCAGCTTGCCGGCCCGCTGCTGCCCAAGACCACCACCCCCCCCCCCCCGCCCCCAGGCGGGCTTCGTCGCAGTGACCCACTCCGCATCTCCTCCCCCACCCCAAGTCTCACGTCGCCTCGTGGAGGGTGACGTGCCCCACGCAGACGCACCTTTCCCCTTTGTAAATCCCTTCCCCTTCAAGCTGGCGGAAGCCATGGGCCACATCAAGAAAGGCGAGCTGACCGAGGAGGAGAAGGAGCTGCTGGAAGTTATCGGGAAAGGTATGGGTGGGTGTGGGGATGCGGCCCGGGTCGCTGCCCACCTGGCTGGTGCCCGCGGGATCCCTTGGCTGAGGTTTCTGCGGGGTTGGCAGCTTGGGATGCGCATAAAGGGTTTTTGTATTTTTGTATATACATATATATATATTTTTTTTTTGGCGGGAGGACGGGTGTCGGGCGGAGAGATGGAGAGAGAGAAGGGTCGGTGCTTCCCGAGCGGAGGTTGCAGAGCCTCGTTCTGGGAACCCGCCTTTTGGATACGTCCAGATTCCCGCCTCCCTGCGCATCCCAGGCGCGCCCGGGTGATTTTGACCTCCGTGTGTCTTGGAGACGTGGCCTGGCAGTGGCAGGTCCTTAGGCGAGTGTCTAAAGGGCCCTTTCGACGTCCCCGAGGCCCGAGGAGCTGGACCCCTGGCGGATCCCTGCCCCACCCCCCCCCCCCTGCTGCGGGTCGGGGCGCTCCCTATGGGACCGGGGCCCGGAACTCTCTCTGTCCAGTGCCGCGTGCGTCCTCGGCGTCCAGATGCCCAGCGGCCAGGCGAGGAAATGGGCGACATGCTTGCTGCCCACGGCCACCCCGGGGCCCTGCTGCGCTGCTGCGGGCCTGTGGTCGCGCTGCCTGGCGCTCCGCGGCGCGTGCCCCACTTCCGCTTAGGGGTTGGAGGAAGGGAGCCTCCCGGGCGAGCCCGAAGCCATGTTCCCCGCGCCCCCCCCTCCACCCCCGGTCGGCCCCAAGAGTGCACCGCCCAGAGGAGGGCCCCGCCGAATCCTCATCCCTGCTACCTGGCAGGTGACCGCATGCACCCTTAGCACTGTCACCACGCTGGGATGAGGATGCGGGGGCGGGGGGGGGGGCTTGCGGGCATGAATAATGTGGTTGTTTTAAATTCATGGATGAGGGAGCCACGTCCACCCACGAACAGCAGAGCAGCCAGACATTGTAGCATAGGGCTCTCCAGTTTCCAGCTTTGCAAGTAGCCAAACTCTAATCTAGGACCACCCGAGGCTGAGGCAGATATATTATTCACAACAAGGAAAAGCAAAATGTAAAAAGGTTTAAAAAAAATTAAGTTTAAGCTTACTTAACAGGTGAGCTCATTCAATTCTAAATAAATCATAGCCAGCTTTCTCATGGTAAATGGTCTTTGCTTGACATGGTGGGATTTTGAATTGTTTTTTTGTTTGTATGTCACACTTCTCAGTGACCTATTTTTTTTTTTTCTTCCTGTGCCTAGGTAATTTCTTCCTGCCTGAGATTGAGTTTAGTGCACATGAGTTGTAGCTCTGTGCCGGATAATGTGGGGCAAATAGCCGACAGATCACCTCACGGTCCTCCAGAGATAATAATTCTGATATGAAACAGGCAACAGCAACTCCATGAAAACCAGGGAGCACTTGAGAAATAGGTTTCTCCAAGGGGAGATGAGAGTTCTTGGCTGTAACCTGAGGCATCTAGTTTTTATTCTGAAGATCATATGAAAATTAATATACATTTTGTCTTTGTGAGGATACTTCTAACCTCACCTCGTACATCAAGCTTTTGAGGATATAAATGTTGCTTTTCCTCTCTTTAGTTGGTCTAAGCCAATAAAAGAAGCACAGAAGTAGGTTTAGGTGTGTGATTGATTTTTGTCAAATAAAGGTTTGTGGGACATCATAGCTCCTTCAAGAAAATGAACAGGAGACTGGAAAGAAATTAACTGTAGCCTACACTGAATGTCATTACCAGCCATGCATAATTCAGAGAGCTTGTCATGTATTTTTATATTTAATTGTGATGAGCTAGAAATTATTGCATGTGAGGCAGCGTATGCTGGTGGTTAACATGCAGGTCTGGTTTGGAATCCTACCTCAGTCATTTATTAGTGGTGTGGCCTTGTGCCAGGTTATTTTCCTAAGCTTCAAGTTCTCTATGCAGAAAATGGGCATAACAGTACCTACCTCAAATGTTGTGGAGATGAAGTCAATATAAGAAAATTTTTGGCCAGGTGTGGTGGCGGCGCATGCCTTTAATCCCAGCACTTGGGAGGCAGAGGTAGGAGGACTTCCATGAGTTTGAGGCCACCCTGAGAATACATAGTGAATTCTAGGTCAGCGTGAGCTAGAATGAAACCCAAAGAAAAGAAAAGAAAAGAAAATTCTTAAAAAACTGTGTCACCTGGGACTACAGAGAAATATAATCCCCCATTTATGAACAAAACTTCATACAAATCTATTTCAAAATACATGTTATAGTTAGAAGTCTCTTATTTTAAATGTATTTATAGCTTCATTTCAATGATTATATCAAAATCTCGATATTGTCAAGGCACTCTCATTATTTTATATGGTTATATTTATATATAAACAATATAGCAGTCAATAAGCCAAATCGGGCTACAGAGATGGCTTAGTGGTTAAGGCACTTGCCTGCCAAGCCTAAGGATCCAAGTTCTATCTATTCCCCAGTACCCATGTAAGCCAGATGCATAGAGTGGCACATGCATCTGGAGTTGGTTTTCAGTGCCCAGAGGCCCTGGTACACACATTCTCTCTCTCTCTCTAACATAAATAAGTAAAATATTTTTTAAAATAACCCAAATCATTTCTTCAATCTTTAATTTGGATATAGATACCTTAAGACATCTAACTGTGAATATTCTGCACTGAAGGCTGACAGTGAGTGTCCTCACATTAGGGCAAGCTCTTAGCCTTTTTTAGAGTTCTATGAGAGATTCAGAACCACCTCTTGTCTGCCAAAATACTGCTTTATTAGATAAATTGATCAGTCCCACTTTAATGAAACGGGTTATATGTTCTATTATTTTTTTATATGAGCTAGTTGGAGAAATTAGATAAAAAAATCATTAATATTTCACTAATTTAACTTTATTGAATTACAATGAAGTTTGGCCCCTTGCATCTCCTCAACAGTAAGAATTTGTTATTATATCATTGAACACCTTTCTTTACCAGAATGAAACAGATTATTGTTTGAACTTACCTAGTAGAAAGTAACAATATGAAAAGAAAACTTGTATTATGTTACAGAGCCCCCCAACAGGTCAGAAGTCACTCATAAAGAGCAGAGATAGGGCTGGAGAGATGGCTTAGTGGTTAAGTGCTTGCCTATGAAGCCTAAAGACCCCAGTTTGAGGCTCAAATCCCCAGGACCCATGTTAGCCAGATGCACAAGGGGGTACATGCATCTGGAGTTCGTTTGCAGTGGCTGGAGGCCCTGGCGCGCCATTCTCTCTCTCTCTATTTGCCTCTTTCTCTCTGTCTATTGTTCTCAAATAAATACAAAATAAACAAAAAAAATTAAAAAAAAGGAGCAGAGATAAATTTTTGGTTGTTTTTGAGTTATTTACAGGAAGAGAAGAGAGATAAACCTTTTTTTTTTCCCCTTAGGTAGGATTTTACTCTAGTCTAGGCTGGCCTGGAATTCACTCTGAATTCTTAGGGTGGCCTCAAACTCACAGCGAACCTCCTACCTCTGCCTCCAGAGTGCTGGGATTAAAGGCATGTGCCACCACACCTAGCTTAAACTTGTTATAATTATAGGGGGAGAGGAGACCAAAAAACACAGAGATAAGTTTCTTGTCCACAAGAGACAACCAGGGAATGAAGAACAGTATTTTGTTTGTTTTTTGAGTTATTTACAGTTTTGGGTGGACTGGAACAGAAATTATTTAAAAAAATAAAGTATGTAGTTGTTTGTTTACATCACTTACATTTTTTGTAACTTTGTCTCATTCAAAAAATTCCCACAACAGTATGTTGTGAAACATGGACAGTCAGGATTAACCTTCACATTTTTCTGCTATATTTTATGCCTTCTTTAATTTCTTCTTAATGTCATGAATTTTGGAATACCAAATTAAAAGCAATCACATGTTTCTGCTTGGGATATTATACTAATATATCTTTTTGAAAATCTGTTTTCATTCTATAGAAGCTCAATGTTATTTTCTCATCTGGGTCTCTGTATTTCAAAAGACCACAGCTTGAGTTGTCTGCATGTATGGTGTGTGGGGGGGGGGCATGCACATGCATGCACACACACACACACACACACACACACACACAGATGTGGTATAATAATATGTATTTCCTCTCTGCCCTGGGGTCCTGACCCCAAGCTCTTAAAACCCTTCTCATCTAAGCACTAGAGTTTTTGAGTGTGTGTTTTTGCTCTAATACTTGGTCTTTAGCCCTGGTTCCTGGAGCAGTTCCTAACCCTTTGGAATTTCTTAGGTGACAGGAGTGACTTTTGTTTAATTAGTTGATTCTTAGCAGACTCCTTCCTGAATAGCATCAGAACAGGGGCTGGTCTCCCCACATACTACAGGAAAGGGAGAGAGACAGGAGCTTCAGTTAATAATCCACTATGCCTGTATGGAAACCTCAATAAACATCCCCAAAATACCAGGTTGAGAGAGTTTTCCCAAAGAGGACTCTGGGCCCCTTTCCATGTACTGGGCCTGATTGGTCTCTTCCACTGGGCTGTTCATCTTACCCTCTGTAGTAGTCTAGCTAATCTGTAGGGAAAGGTGAGTATAGCGTTTCCCAGAGTCCTGGTAAGGAAGACGCCCCTTTCGTGTGATGAACTGCTCGGTGTGCGGGTTGGGGCAGTCTGCATGTAGTGTCAGAAGTATTGGAGTCAGGTAGAAGGCCGCCTTTTCTTTTCCTTTACTTTTCCTGACTTGCAGCACACTTTATCTTCTCTGTTTAAACTGTTCTCCGATATGACAGATTAACTTTAGGTTGCTGGCCACGGGGCAAACATTTCTATAGAATCAGTGGCCTGTTCTCCAATGAGATCCAAGTGTTTATGATTGCAATTCCCACCTTGTCCTTAAGTGTGGCAGGATGGACATGCTCACAGGCCCTGTGCTGTCTCCCTTTACTCCATAAGCAGCAGATGGCCAGAGAGAACATATCTTCCACGAGTTCTCAGTGGACAGTGATTCACCTGAGGCATCTTCCTGAAGGATGAAAGCAGAATTTGCACACATTCTCAAAAACTTCCCCTTCTCTTCTCTTGCCCACCCAGCCAGCGATGCCCACTGCCTGCATGTGCAGCACAGGGTCAGAAAAACGAACTCTACAAAAACAGCTACTGTCACACTCCAGAAGCACGTAGATCATTCTCATGACATTTTCCCAGCAGGGCAGTGTTTCCATTCACCCGGGAGGCATTTGTATTTCTCCTGTGTGTGGTATGGAGCAGTTGGAGGACTTGCCTAAAAAGCATAGGGGCGAGGAGCGTGGAAAGGGAGAAGCTCACTGGCCTTCATTCTGCACCCATCTTCTGCTCTTACTCTGCACTTCTAACAGAAGTCATTACGTTACATTCTTGAACCGTGGCTCTAAGGAGAAGGGATAACCTGGTGGAGGGTTGCTCCTCTTCTCCCTTTCCAGGCTGATGTTTACCTCGTCCTTACCCCCTGAGAACACTCAACTGCATTGTTCTCTTCTTCCCAGTCAACCCAGAAATTATTTGGCAGGACATGTGGTTGTCTTGGATTGGTGATGAGAATAGTGACTTGGCCTTCTAAGTAACCTCTTGCTCCTGCCAGAATGTCCCACGGAAGACTAGAAGATCCCCATAATTGTGGCCCAATTGCAGCTCATTTCCAGATTGAGGGAAGACTCGCGGTCAGGTTTAATTTTGATCGCTTTCAGCAGGGCTGATTGAATATTAGTCAGACAGTGCTTTTTGGCACGGCACCAGGCTTTGCACGGAGCTCTCCCCCAAGCACTTCCAAACCACGCACGCTGTTGTAAGAGTGCCGGTGCTCAGAAGACCCAGTGCCGACAGATCTTCTAAATTCTGATGCAGTTTGAATTCCAAGTATTACATGGACTCAGGTGTAAGTTTTAGACGTTGCTTTGGTTTAGATGGCCCTTAAGATTTAAGTATTAAGTCTTGTTTATAGTCTAGTATATTATTGCCAAAAGGGAAATGTGGCCAAATTAATATCATTTACAGTCAGTAAAAGTAAAAATAAGATGGATCTATTTCAGTTTGCATAAATCTCTTTCTCTGTGTGGATACATGAGATAGAATGTGATTGTGTTATTTCTTAGTGTCCAATATGACCAGTGACCCCTTAAAGTTTATTGACTTATTCTTGAGCTTTTTTTCCCTGTTGTAGTAACATATATCCTTTTACTTTTCATCACTTTTGTTTAAAGGTACTGTCCAGGAAGCTGGAACACTATTATCTAGTAAGAATGTTCGTGTCAACTGTTTGGATGAGGTAACATTATTAATACGCTATTTTATTGTTATAAAAATGCTGACAAAATCTTTCAATAAAAGTTGTTGTCTAGATGCTTGTTATGTTATAGTCTCTAAATCAAATGTAATCAAGCATTACAAAAGAAAATTGAGCACCTAAAGCCATGATTAATCTTATGAGTAAGCAAACATGAGAAAATTAAGCCTCCCTTCCTGTTTTTCTTTTTCCCCTCCCTCTTCTTCCTCTCTATATTCTTTTGCTTGATTTTTTTTTTTTTTTTTTTTTTTTGAGATAGGGTCTTATTACTATATAGTGGCCTAGGATAGTCTTGAACTCTTGGTCCTTTTATCTCAACCTCCCAACCTCTAGGATCCAATTCTGGGATTATATATGTTCATAATCACTCCCACCTTCTTATCACATCATTTCTTATAAAATGAGGAAACATGGTCTTATATACTAATGGATTATGTGTTACACTATTTTATGAAGGAAATGTTAGCTGACATTCAGTAAGTTCACAAATGTAGTGTGTTAGACTTGAAAATAAAATATAATCTTATGAAACATACCTTGTTTTTTCAAACTCTAAATAATTATTAACTTAATGAAGAAATAGAAATATTTCAAACTAGAGCTACATTTATTAAAATCTAGAACTTGGGCTGGAGAAATGGCTTAGCAGGTAAGGCACTTGCCTGCGAAGCCTAAGGACCAAGGTTTGATTCCTCAGTACCCCCATAAGCACTGGGTGGTGCATGTGTCTAGAGTTACTTTGTAGTAACTAGAGGCCCTAGTGCACCCATTTTATCTTTTTATTTCTCTCTGTCTTTCTCAAATAAATAAATTTTATGTTTTGTTTTGTTTTGTTTTTCAAGGTAGGGTCTCACTTTAGCTCAGGCTGACTTGGAATTCTCTATGTAGTCTCAGGGTGACCTCGAATTCACGGTGATCCTCTTATCTCTGCCTCCCGAGTGCTGGGATCAAAGGCATGTGCCACCACACCCAGCAATAAAATATATTTTCTAAAATCTAGAACTTATGAAAAGCTGTGTGATGTGGCTAAAGTATATTCAGAAGTTTTGTAGTTTTTTTTTTTTTTTTTTTTTTTTTTTTTTTTTTTAAGAAGGAGACTTTTTATTAGCATTGTTACAGGCAATGCATTACATGAGCTGATCCTCAGTGTACAACCCACCCAAGCTGCAGAGGACAGGCCAGCAGAGTGAATCTCTTATTGTACACAGTGCAGAAACAGGGCCACCCTGAATGCCAACAGAAGATTGGAAATCACTTTACAAAAAGTAAATAAAAATAATGCCTTTTTTATTTAGAAAAGTGCCAGCTCTTGGGCAGCAGAGCATCATGTGGTCACGCCCCAGCTGGGCAGTGGGCAAGACCCCAAGCAGGCAGCCCAACCTGAGTATCCAGAGGCTTCCCACTGTGTACTCATGTGGGAACACCCTGCTCTCCTGTTTCCTTCTCCTAAGTATGTAACCTACTGATCAGCCGCCCTTCATCAGTCCCAAGTGTTCGGGTCAGAGATTCCCTTTTGTAAGGCTTAAATCTGAGTAAAGAATGAAGAAACCAAACACCAAATCTTAAAACGTTGAATGAGTGGAGCTCATGCCAATTCAGAAATGCACTCCTGCCCTCCCCTTAGAGCTCTACTTTGGTAATATTAACATTTAACCAGTTAGCAAAATTAACACCATCATTTTGGTAGTTACTCCTCTGTGCATAGTAAGTGGTGCAAGATGAACTTCACATTTGATAAAGCAGATTTGAAAACAGCTTGCCAGAAAGTGTGCCTCCCCTCCACACCTATCTAAGCTCGGGGACATGAGGACAGGCCCCTGTGTGTCTGTGGTGCGCACGCCCACCAGGCTAAATGGTCTGGTAGCCAGCGTGACTCCTCTTCCTGCCGATGAGGTAGGCGATGAGGACAATGAGGACCAGCCCTGCCAGGGCGCCACCCACAGCAATGGGGATCAGCATGTTGTTTCCATCCTGCACACACTCTTCCACAGACCCAAACCTGTCGCCTTCAACTTTGAAAGCCTGGACCCAAATGCTGAAGACATTGAGGGAGAACTCCTTGGTGACAGGGATGTGCTCCTCAGTGCTGCATTTGTACGAGTTCCCAATGGTGGTCTGCAGGACTCTCAGTGAGCTGTTGACAGCTCTGAACGTGGGATCTCTAGCATCAGGAAGAGTCATATTCAACTGGATTCCTTGTAGGAAGTATACACTAGAACTTGCATTCATCCCAAACTGCAACACCAGGACATTGCCCTTCTGGTTCTGGTTCCTCAGGCTCAGGGTTACCAACTGGGCACTGCAGCTTCCATCAAACAAAGTCTCATTTGGGTTGATGTTGAGCACTCTGGTCACAGTCGTGTTGTCCTTGTGCAAGTAGGAGATGTTCAGCTGCAGTGCCATACTGGCCAGCAGGCAGGTTCCATTGTCACCAGTCATGTTATACCTGAACACTGAGGGATTTGTGGGCACAAGTGGTGGTAAGGGGCTGGGTGGTGCAGTGGTTGGGGAAGGTTCATCCTGCTTGCAGCGAGTCTCTTCCTTGCTGAAGGTGCTATTCGACAAATAGGCCTGGATGGTGGTATCATGGAATGTGATGATCACATCTTGCATTTGGATCTGCATAGCACTGACGCATCGGTACTTTTTGTCTATATCTGCCTCGATGTCACTTACAGACTCCTCCACCTTGATATCCTTGGAACTTGCATTGGGGAAAATTTCTGTGTCTGACAAGTTGTAAGTAAACTTCATAGCCTTGACCTGGTAACGTGTTACATTTCTTGCAAAGGCGAAAGTCAGGGAATATCCTTTTCTAAAACCAATCGTGAGGATGGATTCAGAAGGATTTTCTCCACAAGAGCTGTTGCTAATCAGTACTTCTGCAGAGGATGGCAGAGAAAAGCTTGCATTCGAGCAGCAGCAGGAGCAGCAGAGGCCGCTGGACGTCGCCGAGAGTCGTCATGGTGCGACGCACCCGGGGCCGGAGCGGGCGGCGGTTGCGCGGGCGTCGGGTCCGGCGGAGAGGCGGCGTCCACCGACTCGACAGGAGCGGCAGGCGCGGCGCCGGCACCGACGAGACCCCGCGGCCGGCAGCGCCTGTCACGTGAGCCTCGCCGCCAGAAGTTTTGTAGTTTTTATCTTGGTATTTTTAATTTTTTTAGTGTTATGACCTTTCGACTCATGAAATTATATGAATAAAATATACCAGAAAATTAGAAAAAAAACAAGAAGAAATGGAATAAAACAAGAAATGTAAAAAAGCGGTCAAATGTAAACAAACAAAATGAAAATAAATTTCAAAGGAAAAGGATAAGTGTTTACAGTACAGTCTTCCAGACACAAAGTGGCCTTGACATTCAGTGACCTCACAGTGACGGATGCTACCTACATAAGGCCTGCACAATAGGAAGGAAAAAAGAGTGATGACATCAGAGTGGAAGAGGCTGGAAAGAAGATGGGAGTTAGTGGAGGGGGATTTGGGAGGGAGGAAAGGGACGGTGGTGGGAGCAGGCTGTGATCATGGTATGTTGTCTATATTTATGGCAGTTGTCAATAAAAAGTTTTAAAAGCCGGGTGTGGTGGTGCACGCCTTTCATCCTGGCACTCAGAAGGTAGGAGGATTGTTGTGACTTTGAGGCCACCCTGAGACTACAGAGTGAATTGCAGGTCAGCCTGGGCTAGAGTGAAACCCTACCTTGAAAAACCAAAAAAAAAAAAAAAAGTTAAAAAAGATCATTTTGAAATCATCACAGTTAAAAGCTTTTGTGAGCCAAACATGGTGGCACATACCTTTAATTTCAGCACTTGGGAGGCAGAGGTAGGAGCATCACCGTGAGTTCGAGGCCATCCTGAGACACAGTTAATTTCAGGTCAGCCTGAGCGAGAGCAAGACCCTACCTGGAAAAACAAACAAATGAAAAAAACAATTTTGTGTTTCAAAGGAAACAATTAGGAAGGTGGGAAGATAACCCATGAAATTGGAGAAAAAGTTTTACAAATGATAACTAATTAGGGATTATAGCAAGAACATATAGAACTACTGTAAATTAATAATAAAAGACATGTAGTATGGGGGGGGGAATGAGCAAAAGATTGAAATAAACCTTGCTGTATAGATGATAGATAAGTGATATCAGGTGTGGTGGCATGTGACTGTAATGCCAGCACTGGGGTGGTGGAGTCAGGTGGATCCCTGGGACTCATGGCCCAGTCAGTCTAGCCTAATTGGTGGGCTCCAGGCCAAGGAGAGACCCTGCCTCAGAGGAGGGGGATGATGGTTTTTATTTTATTTTTCTTTTTCAAGGTAGGGTCTCATTCTGGTCCAGGCTGACCTGGAATTAACTATGTAGACTCAGGGTTGCCTTGAACTCACGGAGATCCTCCTACCTCAGCCTCCCGAGTGCTGGGATTAAAGGCGTGTGCCACCACGCCGGCTGGATGATGTTTTTGAAGGTGACACCTGATGTTCTCTGATCTCTACACACACACATGCACATACCTGCACACACACACCACATACACGTGGATTAAAAAAGAAGATGGGCAATGACCAGTAAATACATGGAATAACCTTCAGCTCCACTAGCTATCAGAGAAATGCAACTGAAGCCACAGTGAGATTCGAATAATTTCATGCTCACTTAACATGACTGTCATCTGAAAAGAGATATTTACGGAACCCTTATGACTACTTTCCTAATTTGGGCAGAGATGAGCATTCACCATTTGCTTTCTCTATGATACCAAGTTACTCCATATTTATATGTATAATATATGGCATTTTAAATTTGATTTTATTACTTACCATAAACATGGGGTTACTGTCTGCTAGTAGATTAGATGGGTTTTTTTGAATTACTCACTTCCTTTCCTTGATTTCTACATTGAAGTATTACTAAATGTCAAGCAGAAAAATTTATAGTATTATTACTTCATATCTGCATGGAACATCAAAATGTATTAATACCATTTATTTTTTTCTTGGCTCATTGAAATGCTTCCATAAAAAGTAGCATCACAACCAAGATAACACATAGTAATCATTACACTCATAATTTATAATTTCCCTTTGCCCTTTCCTAAATTTAGATAACACAGAACTGAACTAAGCGTTACGAAAGTAGGGGTGGGACCCAGTTCTCACAATTAAGAGTCTAGATTTATTACCACAATGCCCAGGGACATCAGCACAGCAATGAAAATGATTTGTGGAAAGCTCACGAATGGGGATGACAAGCAGCAGGGCCCGACGACACAGCAGAGGATGCCCTTGAGAAAGCTCTGCCTTTGTAGAAGGAAGTTCTCACTGGTTGGCCCCAAAACACAACTCCCTAAGGTGGGAAGGAAGAAGATACCATTAAAGTGTGAGGGACAGGAATAGTTGGAAACAAAGGGAGGCTGGAAGGTACAGGGGTGCAAATGGCTTAGCACAAGAGGAGCATATGTAATGTAAGAGCCAGATCACGCCAACAAGGAAAGGGTTTGTAAACGGTAGGTGTGTACTTTCAGGACTGTCCATTTTTCAAGCCAGGTAATCTGTAGTTGTAGGATGGGATTGCCTGATGGCTGACTACCTTCCTGTGTGGAAGAACAGAAAAGGTTGACTCCTCTAAGTATGTCTCCAAAAGGAGGAGTGTGTGTGTGTGTGTGTGTGTGTTTTCTTGATTTGATGTTGGACGTGAAATGTCTGATAAAAGTACTGCCACAAGCTCTGTCCTCAGCCCCGAGTCCTGTATATTTGTAAAAGAAGCAGCTGGTTGCTCCTTCACGGCAGCCGTTTTGATGGAGCTGTGGCCTCCCTCTCACCTTGTTCACTGTCCTTTCGCGTAAAGCCTTCGTCACCCCGTAGACCATCACCCCAGGCTCCCAATCCACCCTGCAGAGAGAGGTGTGTGTGTGGTCACACAGTCCATTCTCTGCGTAAAGCACTCCTTTGGAAGCCTGTTTACAGGAGATTCTGATTGTCCCCTCTGTCCCCCATACACTTCTAACATTGGAATTTTCTGTTTCTATAGAAATGTCCAATTAAGTCAGGTTCATCCCAGCCCCCTGGGAGGCAGAGGTAGGAGGATGTCAGAGGGTTTGAGGCTACCCTGAGACTACAAAGTGGACTTCAGGACAGCCTGAGCTACAGTGAGACCCTATCTCGGACAAAAAAAAAAAAATATCCAATTAAGAGAGTCTTAACATTATACACTTTCCTCATTTTTCCATTCTTTCAAAGAAATACTGATTCTATTGGGTTACCTCTGGTTTCACAATCTGAATTACAGGGATATAGTTCTCTTGTTAGTAACCTTTAGTACAGCATGTTGACAGATGATAGTGTTAGTACAGGATAGAAAGACCAGAATTATGAGAACATTGATTGGACAGGAAAGAAGCCCCTTGCCCTGTAATCCAGCTTGTATTCCCTTCTGGCCAAGAGTCAAGAAACTTCAGGAGAGAAAGCCCAGATTCCCTACAGAGATCATCATTTCCTGAGGACCTGTCAAGCAAGGATGTTTAAAACAACAAATGTACTGTGCTTGCTTGACCGGACTGCTGTGACCTTGGGTTTAACCATATTAGCATTCCTCCCTCATACCCAGATCTAAACAATACACCTCATAAACCACCTTAAAATTTCATTTACGAAATAACATTAAGATGGACAAGTCAGCTGGCTCATATATTTGACTTAATTTTTAAACCTTGCTTAATCTTTAAGCCATATTTTAAATAACCTTTTGGGCAGTGTAACTTAGCCACGGTGCTACGTGTGCGCAGTGATGAGGTGCTTCTTAGCCATGGTGCGTGTCTTAACCACAGTGCTACGTGTGCGCGGTGACGATGAAGGGCGCCTTAGCCTCGGTGCTACATGTGCAGAGTGATGATGAAGGGCGCCTTAGCCTCGATGCTGCGTGTGCGCGGTGACGATGAAGGACGCCTTAGCCTCGGTGCTACGTGTGCAGAGTGACGATGAAGGACGCCTTAGCCTCGCTGCTACGTGTGCACGGTGACGGTGAAGGACGCCTTAGCCTCGCTGCTACGTGTGCGCGGTGACGGTGAAGGACGCCTTAGCCTCGCTGCTACGTGTGCGCGGTGACGATGAAGGACGCCTTAGCCTCGGTGCTACGTGTGCGCGGTGACGGTGAAGGACGCCTTAGCCTCGCTGCTACGTGTGCGCGGTGACGATGAAGGACGCCTTAGCCTCGGTGCTGCGTGTGCAGAGTGACGATGAAGGACGCCTTAGCCTCGCTGCTACGTGTGCGCGGTGACGATGAAGGGCGCCTTAGCCTCGGTGCTACGTGTGCGCGGTGACGGTGAAGGGCGCCTCAGCCGCGGTGCTACGTGTGCGTGGTGACGGTGAAGGGCGCCTTAGCCTCGGTGCTACGTGTGCGCGGTGACGGTGAAGGGCGCCTCAGCCGCGGTGCTACGTGTGCGCGGTGACGGTGAAGGGCGCCTTAGCCTCGGTGCTACGTGTGCAGAGTGACGATGAAGGGCGCCTTAGCCTCGGTGCTACGTGTGCGCGGTGACGGTGAAGGGCGCCTTAGCCTCGGTGCTACGTGTGCAGAGTGACGATGAAGGGCGCCTTAGCCTCGGTGCTGCGTGTGCAGAGTGACGATGAAGGGCGCCTTAGCCTCGGTGCTACGTGTGCAGAGTGACGATGAAGGGCGCCTTAGCCTCGGTGCTACATGTGCGCGGTGACGATGAAGGGCGCCTTAGCCTCGGTGCTACGTGTGCAGAGTGACGATGAAGGGCGCCTTAGCCTCGGTGCTACGTGTGCACGGTAACGATGAAGGGCGCCTTAGCCTCGGTGCTACGTGTGCGCGGTGACGATGAAGGACGCCTTAGCCTCGGTGCTACGTGTGCAGAGTGACGATGAAGGGCGCCTTAGCCTCGGTGCTACGTGTGCAGAGTGACGATGAAGGGCGCCTTAGCCTCGGTGCTACGTGTGCGCGGTGACGATGAAGGACGCCTTAGCCTCGGTGCTACGTGTGCAGAGTGACGATGAAGGGCGCCTTAGCCTCGGTGCTACGTGTGCAGAGTGACGATGAAGGGCGCCTTAGCCTCGGTGCTACGTGTGCGCGGTGACGATGAAGGACGCCTTAGCCTCGGTGCTACGTGTGCAGAGTGACGATGAAGGGCGCCTTAGCCTCGGTGCTGCGTGTGCGCGGTGACGGTGAAGGGCGCCTTAGCCTCGGTGCTACGTGTGCGCGGTGACGATGAAGGGCGCCTTAGCCTCGGTGCTGCGTGTGCAGAGTGACGATGAAGGGCGCCTTAGCCTCGGTGCTACGTGTGCAGAGTGACGATGAAGGGCGCCTTAGCCTCGGTGCTACGTGTGCGCGGTGACGGTGAAGGGCGCCTCTCCTGGGAAGTTGGCACCCATGTGGTAGACGTGAGCTGTCTTTCTCCTAGGCGCCTCTCTCAAAGCCTGTGCTTAACTCTAAAGCACATATTACCCCTTATCTTACTTAATAAGCTCACTAATTTTCTTGACTGACTGACTCATCCTGAGATTCTTTTCTGTGATGTCAAGGATCCAGCTTTACCTGAATGGAGGCTGTCCCCAACGGGGAAGGTAACTCCTCGGGGTACTGGCAATCGCTAAGTCTACTCCCCACCGGTGCGGACAGTTTGTACTAACAATAAAAGTCTGGGTTCACCAGTAACAATTCCAATTATGGTAGCATTCTGACAAGTAGACAATTACTTGTTTTAGGACGTTTACCTCCTAAATAAGGCTGGCCACTGGCACTCATAAGGCTACTGAGAAAATTCACTTCCATTCATTTTTCTACCAAATACTATTAGGTACCTAGTTCAAAGAAGGTTGGGCATTTCATTTGATATGGAGGCTAAACAATTTTGGTGTGAATTCTGTCAGCTACTGCTCAGAATTTAGATAATCATATATGTGATCAAATCTTAAAGTGAATAAATGCAAGTGATTTGAGAATCCTTGTTTTTTAAACTAATGCCTCTATGATAATTATTTCCTGTACCTTGTTCTTATTGGCAGTAATTTATGAAAAAAATTCCAGTGAATTTATTTACTTAATACCTGTGAAATAACATATTACGGATAGATAGATATAGAGATATAGATATATAATTTTATACTTTCTTCTTGATAGGCATTCTGTTTGTGGCAAGTTTTGTTGTTGTTGTTGTTTTTGCCATGGTTTGCTTTTTTTTTTTTTTTTTAATTTTAAAACAGGGTCTCACTTAGTTAACCAGGCTGGGCTTGAGCTCACTGTGTAGCCAAGGCAGACCTTGAACTTTCTGTCTTCCTACCTTAGTCTCCTAACATTAGTTCTTCTCTCTCTCTCTCTCTCTCTCTCTCTCTCTCTCTCTCTCTCTCTCTTTTTGAGGTAAAGTCTCATTCCAAGCTGACCTGGAATTCACTCTGTAGTCTCAGGATGCCCTTAAACTCAGGCAGTCCTCCTACCTCTGCCTCCCGAGTGCTGGGTTTAAAGGCATGCACCACTACACCCAGCTAATTTTAGGGTTTTTTTTTTTTTTTTTTTGTGTGTGTGTGTGTGTGTTCATTTGTTTCTCCAGGAGCTCTGTTATGTTTGGTATAGATGAGAACCTTGAGAAATCCAAGTTCTGAAAACATCTTTTGAATCTGTTTGCTAGTCTACAAAAATAGCAAAGGTGTTTCCTTCAGTTGAGGAGAGACACAAGGGAGGAAATTAATATTAAAAAATGTTTGACAGGCTGGGGAGATGGCTAAGCATTTAAAAAGGGCTTGGTGTACAGATGCTGTTGGCCTAGGTTTGATTCCCCAGTACCCACATAAAGCCAAATGCACAAAGTGGCACTTGTATCTGAAGTTCATTTGCAACATACACATATTCATTCTCTCTCTTTCTGTCTCATTTAAATGAGAGATATATAAATAAATAAATTTGAGATTCTGGGTATGCCAATGATATAAATAAATTAAATAAATTCAAAAGAGAGTGAGGGAGAGAGAGAATGGGCATGCCAGTGCCTTTGCCACTATAAATGAACTCCAGATGCATGTACCACATTTTGCATCTGGCTTTACTTGAGTACTGGGGAATTGAACTTGGGGCAGCTTTGCAAACAAGTGCCTTTTAACTGATGAGACTCTCCTCAGCCCTGTGTAAAGATGATTTTATAAATTTGTGTTTATGTGCATAGCTAAGAAGACGTAAATACGCATAACTAACAATAAATCTTTCCTTACTATTAAAGAATGGAATGACTCCTCTAATGCACGCAGCATACAAAGGAAAACTCGAGATGTGCCAGTTACTTCTGCGACATGGAGCTGATGTCAATTGTCACCAGCACGAGCATGGATACACGGCCCTCATGTTTGCTGCACTTTCTGGTGAAATTTTAGCATTTACTCTGTTAGCATTAGTTACCTAGGCAAAATTTTATATGTGTGTGTGCGTATGGGGAATATATTTAAAACTAAATGCAGTTTTTACTGTCATAATTTTCAGGTGAAGTTTTGTGGAAAAGAGTAGTAAGAATTAATTTTTAAAAGGTCTAGTGGCTGAAGCAAATTGTGTAGTTGGTTTGGTGATCTGCTTCATTCGTGGGTTAAAACCAGTTGCTTCTTGGTGTTGATAATATTTTGGTAGACCGAGAAGCTCTGTCCCTTCTTTCACATTAGCTCCTTTGGTGTTCTGTATCTTTGTATTTGGAGGGAATCCAAGCACTCCTTTGTTCTCTGGACCAGACAGCTACTGTTACAGAGCTGGCTTCTTGCTTCACTGCAGTTATCTGCTTAATATACTCATTCAGTTAGAAACTTACTCTTCTTTGTGTTAGTATAATGAAATCATTTGAGAAAGACCATCTTAAATAAGGTTTATCTGTGATTGTTGAAATTCCTTAAGAAAATACATATTATAATTTCTGATTTTGAAGGTAGTAATGCAGAAGCATTTCTAAGCAGTATATAAAACATAAGCTCTAAAAGGGACAGAATTGATTAATGTAATTACATACATTTTAATAGTGCAATATATGAGATACACAATAAATAGTTAAATGACAAAAATGAAGGAAAATACTGATTGCTTATCTTAATTTTATTAAAAGTTCTTTGGGGTTTGGGCTGGAGCTATTAAGCTGTTAAGCACTGTTAAGGCACTTGCCTGCAAAACCAAAGGACCCAGGTTCAATTCCCCAGACCCACATAAGCCAGATGCACAAGGTAGAGCATTTGTCTCGAGTTCGTTTGCAGCAGCTGGAGGCTCTGGCATACCCATTAATTCTTTCTCTTTCTCTCTCAAACAAATAAATAAAATTTAAAAAAAATTTAAATTTCTTGGGGGCTGGAAAGATGGCGCAGCGGTTAATGTTAATGTGTTCCAAAATGTTAATGACCTGGGTACAATTCCTCAGTACCCATGTAAAGCCAAATGCACAAAGCAGTACATGCTCTCTCTGTGCTTACAAATAAATAAATAAATAATATGTTTTTACAAAAAGTTCTTAGAAATCAGCAAGAAAAGGATAAATACTGTAATAGAAAGTCAGAGTAAAAGAAAAACAGCTCTGATCAGCTGTAAAACACTTTGAGCAGTAAACAATTGAAAGCAGAACATAGTCGTTTAAACTTGTATTGACAAAAGTTAGGACAGAAACTGGGCGTGGTGGTGCACACCTTTAATCCCAGTCCTTGGGAGACAGAGGTAGGAGGATCACTGTAAGTTGAGGCCACCCTGAGACTGCATAGTGAATTCCAGGTCAGCCTGAGCTACAGTAAGACCCTACCTTGAAAAACAAGAAAACAAAACAGAAAGAAAAGAAGTTAGGCCAGAAGCAATGCGCAGGAGCTTGCTTGCTTTGTGGTGAGGAGCGGTGCAGCTAGTTAGTTGCAACCTGGAAAGTACAATATACATAACCTCCAATCCACCCACATTTTTCATGCCATGTTCCTAAGAAAATTATGGGTCAGACTTACAAAAATGAGCGGAAAATGCTGCTCACTAAACGTAGCTAATAATAGCAGAATATCTACAATGATTTGAAAGAGTGATGATAAGCTATGAATGTTGACATAAAAAATGTTCAGAAATCTATTAAAAAAAAAAAGAAAATGTTCAGAAATCTAGATCTCCAGTGATTTATACTCCAGAGCCTACAGACGAGAGGTATAGAATGAATCAGTGACTATTAAAGGAGGATTTCTGTTCACTTTTCTCTGATTTTTAATGTTTTCATATCTTTGTTTTGATTTTATACTAAGCATTGTCATTAGGGAAATACACTGATTTATTTTAAAAAGTGATACTAAGTTCCAGTCCATGTTTGCATTGTATAGTTTGCTTTCCAGAAAATTGGGCTGATTGTTAAGTAATTCCATAGCTTTTGACTTATAACTGTGATGTACATTTTAGAAAAAAATGAAAACATCTCAATGATGAAAATGTCGGTAAGAGGAGGGAAGGGTACATGCAGATAAATTTTATTTATTTTTTAAAAATATTTTATATATTGATTTATGAGAGAGAGAGAAAGAAAAGCACCTAGAGAGAAAGAGAGAATGGGTATGCCAGGGCCTTTAGCCACTGCAGACAAACTCCAAACTCCAGACACATACACCTCCTTGTGCATCTGGCTTACGTGGGTCCTGGGATTCGAACCGGGGTCCCTAGGCTTCATAGTTAAATGCCTTAACTGCTAAGCCATCTCACCAGCTCCATGCAGATAAATTCGAAGGAGGCTTTAAATTGTGCATTCTGTAGGGTAAACAAATGCATTTCCCTTCACTGAAGGTAATAAAGACATTACGTGGGTGATGTTGGAAGCTGGGGCAGAGACAGACGTTGTCAACTCTGTAGGAAGGACAGCAGCTCAGATGGCAGCTTTTGTGGGTAAGTTTTTGCTATACTTTCACACTGGATTATTCTCAAAGTTTCCTTTCTGGAAGAAAAGTACCATTTTGCTTCCCAAAGTAGAAATACTGCTTATTTTTTAAAAAAACAAAATGTTCATAGTCCACTCTGTCTAACCTAATGAAATACCTAAGACACTGGAGAAAATGAAGAGCTATTTTGAATTCCCACTTTGTAGGTAGGTAGGAGTGGTAGGGACATTTGCTTGCACTCAGTTGCTTTGAACAGGCATAATTTATTCCTTTAATGGAAGTAGTTGAACCTAATGATTAAGAATCTGAACTGTGAAGTCAGCAGTCCTGAGTTGAAATTCTGGCTGTGCCACTTAATGGCAAGGTACTTAAGGATTTTGCCTTTCAGTTTTCTCATTGTAAAATGGTTACATGGTATTTTAAGGATTAAGAGAGATTGTTGACTTCAAGGTCTTTGTATGTGGAGCTAAACAAGTAGCATTGGTTAGTGTTGTTAATAATAATTAGGACAGTGATGTAATTCTTTCTTAGGAAGAGATATTTGATAATAACTTTCAGTGGCTCCATTGTTTTCATCATCCACAAACATTTATTTTGTGTGCCCAGTCATATTTGGCATGTGAACCCTATTATTTGACCCAGTGACGGGGTGTAGGAGAGGCTGTGTGACTGCTTCATCATAGGTAGTTTTGGACTCATTGAACTGGTAGTTAGGAGTAAAGATAGAAACAACTGATCATTGGCAATGAAGTGAGTTGGTCTTGTGTTAGCCAGTAATTCATTAACAAATCCTGTTTTGTTTTGTTTTGTTTTGTTTTTGGCAAGGGTCTCACTCTAGCCCAGGCTGACCTGGAACTTACTCTGTATTCCAGACTGGCCTCAAACTCAGATTGATCCTCTTACCTCAGCCTCTGAAGTACTGAGATTATAGGTATGAGCCAACATACTTGGTTTATTCAGTAAACTCTTAATGCTCATAACCTACTGAGTAGTAACTGCCATTCATTTAGCAGGTCATTTTATGACTGCTGTAGAAAGAACTTTTCAAGGCTGGACATGGGCATGGTGACGCCATCTTTAATCCCAGCACTTAGGAGGCAGAGGTATGAGCGTTATCATGAGTTCAAACAAGCAAACAAACAAACAAACAAATAAAAAAACCTTTGAGGGTCAGACATAACTGCTGAGTTTTCCCTCATAATATTTATTTTCCATAGTAATAATCCTTTCAGTGGTATATATTCAGGATTTATAAATTAAAAACCAATAAAACTGGTATATTTAATCATCTCACAAAAGAATTTAAATAAATTGCCAAGTAAAATTACATTTATGACAATAAACTATAAATATGTGCTATTCTCACATAAATTACTAAATTACAATGTCAAAATATTCTAAGTACTACTTACACTGAAAAAGGTTTATCTCAAAGAGTCAGTGCCCTCCAGTGTGCCCTGCGGGCTCAGCCTGTTTGTCATGAGTGGTGGTCACTTCCTGGCTCAGGGAAGTGGCTTAATGATCTGTAATACTAATTCCAAATTCATGGGAGCAAAAGCATTCTAATACATTTCGAAAAGAGGCCAAGCTTTTCTCAGCTTTAAGGGGAGGGGAAGTCTTATTTAATACCATCAATAATTATAATAAGATTTTTTACATAGAGCATATTCCAGTTGTGTGTAAATACAACTGAATGTCATTGGGAAGTATGTCTGTCATCGATGTGGGGTTGGAATGTATTGGAAGCAATTTTAGTGATAAAACTATACCACTTACTCCATTTTTCTGTCAAAAGGTCAACATGATTGTGTGGCTATAATCAACAATTTCTTTCCTCGAGAGAGACTGGATTATTACACTAAACCCCAGGGACTGGATAAGGAGCCAAAACTGCCCCCAAAGTTGGCAGGTCCGCTGCATAAAATTATCACCACAACGAATCTTCACCCTGTCAAGGTAGCAGGCGTTTATTGTATTTGCCTTTCCTTTCAGAATTGCTTCAAAGTTTAAATTGCTCTTCATTGCACGGGGTCATAATTATCTTGGCCTGAATTTTGTAGCTGGGGAGTTTGCCATTGGCTCTCTTGTCAGGTTGATTGATCTCAGGAGTGCTCTTGGCTGAAATGGGAGTGGGGAAGGAAGGCACCAGAGCAGGAGAGAGGGCAAAGGGGAGTGCCAGCCCAGCCTAGCTTAGTCTCATCCCTTGGCAACTCTGCAGTGGGCATGGCTCCAGACATGAGGGAGGCAGGCTTCCATGTGCTTAGTCTGTCATTGGTGTGGGCCTGTACCCACAAGGAAAGCATTGCAGATGGGAGGAAGCAGGTGTGAGGACAGGTCTGCGGAGGAGGAGGCCCTTGCTGGGCCCTTTGCCAGGGCTCAGAGTGGCAGCAGCCCTGGTCACAGGGGTGTAGGGGGCGCAGTGAGCACTCACACAGTCCTTGTCCTTTTGGGAAGTGCTCTGAAATATAACCATGCACGTAGCTGACATTGTTGATAATACAGTTCTCCCGACAGTTGAACCAAACGCAGTGTGAAATGTAGACCAGTACATGAATTACTTAATAGGGAAGCTTCAGGAGCCGTAACTATTCTCACAGCCACTTTCTTCACCTCATTTTTTTGTGTTTATGAGTGGAGTATGTGTGGTGTGGTTGTCTGTCTGTATGTGTGCAGATGTGCATGCCATGTTTGTGCATCCGAGGATCTGGGGTGCCCTTTTCTATGGCTCAACCACATATTTCCTTAGACCCTTAACCCAAAGCTGCAATTTTCTGGTAAGTCACAGTGATGCTTTAGTCTTCACTGCCTATGGACTGAGGTTGCAGACATGCATAGCCATGTCCAGCCTTTCAAAAACAAAATATTTATTTGAGAGAGAGAGAGGATGGGTGTGCCAGGGCCTCTAGTCACTGCAGGCAAACTCCAGAGGCACAAGATGGTGTTTGCATCTGGAGTTCATTTGCATCGCTTAGAGGCCCTGGCTCTTACACACATACCCACACACCCACCAATCTGAAGCAGATGAAGAAGGTGGCACACTTGTAGCAGCTGAAGGCCCTGGTGTGCCCATTCTCTCTCTTATCCACCTCTTCCTTTGTCTCTCTTTCTCTCAAGTAAAAATAACGTTAAATTTTTTTAAAATTCTGAAGAAGATGGACTTTAAAAAAGAAAAACACAGGCTGGGAGGTGGCTTAGTGGTTAAGTGCTTGCCTGTGAAGCCTATGGACCCTGGTTCGAGGCTCTATTCCCCAGGACCCACGTTAGCCAGATGCATATGGGGGCGCATGGGTCTGGAGTTCGTTTGCAGTGGCTGGAGGCCCTGGTGCGCCCATTCTCTCTCTCTCTGTGTCTTTCTCTCTCTGTCTGTTGCACTCAAATAAATAAAAATGAACAAAAAAGGAAAAAAAGAAAAACACCCATGGCTCTTTTGTTCCTACATCTCTCTCCTCTCGGTCTCAGTGGAGAGGAGAAGTCTCAGGAACAGCAGCCCCCCTTGCAGTGGGGTGGGGTCAGGCTGGGTGGGGCAAGTTCTCCAGGGAATTGTGGAGACCCTGAACGTCACACTATACCTAACAGTATATACTTTGATATGAAGAGTTTCCCTACGTTCTGGTTCTGGGGTAATCTTTGACATTTGCATGCCACCCACTCTCTTTCTGTTAAATGCCCTAAGAATTATTCTACCATCAGTTATCTGTAAAGATGTACATGTATGTGCGTATGTACATATGTATTAAATTAGATTAAGTACCTATTTATAAGGCAGTAAATTATAAAGGTGTATACTAAAGTAGCCTACGTACTATTTTTTGGAGCAGTAAGTCTCACAAAGAGGCTGTTGTACCTTCCTTCAGAGCAGACCTTGCTTTTTGTAGGATTAGTCAGTTTCCTCACTTAAAATCCTTTGTTTTGTCCATACTTCGGATACAGAAGCTGTTCAGTTGCTTTTGTTGGGTTGGCCCACTTCCATTGCATCACCCCTTTTCAAGCTGTCGTGGTTCTTCAGAGGGAGTATTATAAAACAGTGACAGACAGCTTCTGTCTAACTCAAACACCGTTTGAAAGGAGCAGGAGAATTCTCCGCAGTACCAGCTCCCCTTCCACTGCTCTGAACGCAGTGCGGCTTCGCGCGTGTCTAGGTTACATGGCTGCCATAGCAATCGGGATGTGTTTGTTTTCAAAAGAGACCTGAGAGTTGTCCTGATGCTCAGAAAATAAAGGTCATCCAGGAGAAAAACAAAATTGCTGAAAAACAAACCTGGCAGCAGAGTTGAGCAGGGCAGCTAAAGGGAGCATGAAGCAACTGGGCATTAAGGCGACTTTCCAGCCCAGAACCTTTGACCTACCTTTTCTTTTATCTTACCATTTTATTATTATTATTAACAACATATTTGTATGAATACAGCATGTGTTGGTAGCCTCTTTTCCCTTGTCCCTGCCCCCATTCCATTGGGGACCCTCCTCAGTGGGGTTTTAGCTATTCCACATAGGGTTGTGGTTTATCTGTTGTGGGAGCAGCAGTCAGTTATTTTTCAGGGGGGGGGGGAATGCCTCTGGGCATGATGTCGCCACCTGTGGCACTTGGAATCTTTCTGCCCCCTCTTCTGCAAAATTCCCTGAGTTTTAATGTAAGATTTTTGAGCCTAATGAAAAGTAGAGGGAGGGGATGGGATCTTAAAATTAAGGATTCAAAATGCCACCGTATGGACATATTTGCCAGCAGTTCTTTGAGGGATGGGATTCATGTAGCTTTTATGCTGAGAGGAATATGTTTACTTTCTGTAATGAATAACAAGGGTTTATCGTGTGATATATTCCTGATGCTGCGTGGATGAAAGGGAGGATGCTGGTGGGAGTCTGCCATCGTGTGCGGCCTTGTCAGTGTTTCAGGAAACTCCTAGTAATAGTGAGGGATTTATCACAGTCCCTTGTAAGTCTGTGCGCTGTTTTGTTAAAAAAAAAAAAAAAAAAAAGCCTTGTTAGCTGGGCGTGGTGGCGCACGCCTTTAATCCCAGCACTCAGGAGGCAGAGGTAGGAGAGTTGCCATGAGCTCAAGGCCACCCTGAGACTACATAGTGAATTCCAGGTCAGCCTGAGCTAGAGAATGACTATAACTCGAAAAGCCAAAAACAAAAAAAAAAAGCCTCAGATAAGAAGCAAATAATCTTTGTTCTATTAGAGATTTTTAAATGTTTATTTATTTATTTATTTGAGAGAGCAACAGAAAGAGAGAGAAAGAGGCAGAGAAAAAGAGAGAAAATGGGCACACCAGAGCCTCCAGCCACAGCAAACGAACTCCAGATGCATGTGTGACCTTATGTATCGGGCTTATGTGGGTCCTGGGGAATCGAGCCACAAACCGAGGACCTTAAGCTTCACAGGCAAGTGCTTACCCACTAAGCCATCTCTCCAGCCCCTTTTAGAGATTTTTTTAAAATATATTTTTTAATTTTTTATTTAATTATTTGAGAGCGACAGACACAGAGAGAAAGACAGAGGGAGAGAGAGAGAATGGGCGTGCCAGGGCTTCCAGCCTCTGCAAGCGAACACCAGACGCGTGCGCCCCTTGTGCATCTGGCTAACGTGGGTCCTGGGGAACCGAGCCTCAAACTGGGGTTCTTAGGCTTCACAGGCAAGCACTTAACCGCTAAGCCATCTCTCCAGCCCCCTTTTAGAGATTTTTAAAAAAGAATTTTCACTACTGAGTTTAAAAGCTTAAATATTGATGCTATATCTAAAAATATCAATCAAACAACTTTCAATGATTACAGTAAGCAGAAATATTACTGGGTAATTAGTGAGACTTACCACAAATTGTTTTTACATTTTTGTTAGTTTATTTGCACGTATGTGTCTCTGTGGTCATACCAGGGCCTCTTGCCATTACAAATGAATACCAGACAATTGTGCCATCTTTTGTGTCCAGATTGCCCAAGTGACTTGGGAATTGAACCTAGCTGGCAAGCCTTGATAGCAAGTATCTTTAGCCACTGAGCCATTTTCCTAGCCCCCATGCATTAATGCTCGATATGTTTTGGTAGGAGAATAACATTCACTTGGATTACACTTAGTGTTAGATTTTAAGAAAATATTTGGCAATACATCATTTTAGTAGTAGTGTTAAAATAATTTCTAACAGACATTGAATCTGTATTAGATTCTAGGTAGGAGGCTGGGCACAGCTTTAATTTCACCTCATAAATGATATCTTCATGTTAGAAGAGAAGAATGTAATTCTTGAGCTCTACCTGTCATTCCTTGACAGTTAATTTGCTGTGACGGGCGCTTAGCTGACCTGCTCTGGGCACGCATGTTTACATTACTTGACAGTGCTACTCAGTTACCAGTTATCTTTATGAGTGTCCATTGCAGGCTCACTTCAGGTAATCTACTCTATAACGCAGCCAATAAAGAATACTGCTCATTAGAGGAAATTGAGCTTAGTCTGTGCACACCTAGGGGATGTTGCACTCATCAGGTGATGAAGTGTGGGGCACTAAAGATGGGATATCCTCTCTATAGTTACCCTTTGCAAAGGTATTTATGATTTCCCTTTGGACTTGCTCCTTATTATAGGTGATTGAACTCACCTTAAAGAAGATTTGCACAGAAAAATGTTTGTAGTTAGTTGGAAAGCAAAACCCATCTTGTTTTTAGATTTCTTTCTGTTAAAAAAAATAGAATTTCCCTATAATTACTAAGAATGAGAATTTTACTTTTGCTGTCTATAAAATTACTGTTTAATAAGTTAACTAAATATAGTAATTGCTCTGTGATTTCATCCTGTATGTTAACATTTGTTCAACTATGGCATAGCTATCTTTAGTAAAAGTGCTTCTTGCAGAGAGTAAAACCTTGTTCTGTGAGAGACATATCAACACGCTGGTGTGGGTAGATGGCAGATTACATTGTACCCTTGGGAAGAGATTCCATGGCATCAGGGTCCTTCTTTATTAGCTTTATAACATCAGTCAGATATCAATCAATAGCAATTTGCATTCTAATTTGCAGTAACTATGATTCTGTGAAAAACTTTATTTGAAAATCTTGAATCAACTAAACTGACTTCTGAATTTGCACATGGAAACATCTGAGTTCACTGGAATTTCTTCTAGATTGTGATGCTTGTGAATGAGAACCCTCTGCTGGCAGAAGCAGTAGCCCTGAGTAAGTGCTACAAAGTGATGGACTTGATTTGTGAGAAGTGCATGAAACAAAGAGACATGAATGAAGTATTGGCCATGAAAATGCATTATATCAGCTGTATCTTCCAGAAATGCATTAACTTCTTAAAAGATGGAGAGAATAAGCTGGACACTCTGATCAAAAGGTACTGTTTTTACTAAGTCATGTACAAAATATATTTTTGTTTTGTTTTTTTTAAGTCAGGGTATTTTTCTCACCCTGGCTGTTCTGAAACTTACTCTGTAGCCCAGGCTGGCTTTGAACTGAACTCACTGGCAATCCTCCTACCTCATCCTCTTCAGTGCTGAGATTAAAGGTGTACACCTCCATGCCTTGATTTTTTGTTGTTACTACTCACTTACTCATGAAGACTTCATGGTCCTCAGAGACTAATTAATGCACGTAATATTATATGGCCAGAAAATGGACCAAGTCCAAATGTGAGATTAAGTATATTATGCAGTAGGTTGCTGCTGGGCTCATGACACTCAGTCCATCTCTGTCACCATTCCTGGCTGATCTGTGTCTTTTCCTTGCCCTCTGACCACCAGGTATCAAACTGACCTGTAGCTTTACTGAGAAAAGTGAACTAAGTCACAAGGGTGTGACTCATCGAGACTGTTCCTTTCTCCCTACAAACAACTGGCATGGTAATAAGTAACTAGCTAATCTGATAGCAGGGCTTCGCCTTTTATAGTGGGGGTCACCCTTGCCTATGATCCTCAGATCCTGGAAACATGATAAGGCCTAGCTTACTTCTAAGGTTGAGCAGTTCTAAATTGAGTTCCTCATCATAATTTGAAACTCTTAAATAATAAGAAGCTAAAAGTCACTGCTTTCAGCTAAGAGGGGATTACTTTTAGTGATTCATCTTAAACTGTTTTAAAAAATTGATTTTCAGCTTGTTAAAAGGCAGACCTTCTGATGGCTTCCCAGTGTATCAGGAAAAGGTCATTCGAGAAAGTATCAGGAAATTTCCGTACTGTGAAGCTTCTCTCCTCCAACAGCTAGTGCGAAGCATTGCTCCTGTTGAAATTGTAAGTAAGGCCCGACTGTCACAGGTAGCATGGGTAAGGACAGTTCTGTCTTTACTATAGACTTTCACTGTTAAAAAATAAAAATTAAAATATATATATATATATATGTATTATATATATGAAAATTGAATAGGTTTATCTCCTAAATCTATTTTGATATATCCATTTCTCCTCTTATGATTTCATGATGTAGGAAAGTAGACAGCTATAAGGGAAACTTAGATTTTTAAATAACTTATGAAACTTGTACTGGTGGGTACATTCCCAGTATGTAACATAGACTCACATATGCATACCTATATATGGTTACAAGAATTACAAGTGGAAAGTTTCTTTCTTTCTTTTTTTTTTTTTTAATAAGGTCTTATGTAGCTGACTAGCCTCAAACTTGGGATTGAAGATGACTTTGAACTGCTGATCCTCCTGCCTCAACTTCATGAGTGTTGAGATTGTGGATCTGTACAACCATACCTTGTTTGCTTGGTATTGGAAATTGACCTCGGGGCTTCATGCACGATAGGCAAGCACTGTCTCAACTGAGCTACATTCCCAGCCCCACGGTAGAAGAAAAATTATAGTAGGTGAATTCAGATTGATTAGCTAAGGGGATGGTGTCTAAACAGTGGAGCATGGCTGGTGAGAAACAAAAGGCTGATGATGGTTTCTGAAAATAATCCCTAAGTATGTCCCCACTCCTTGCCTTCCACCTCATTGTCTCTGATTAGAGATGTTCCTTCCTTTATTTTAAAAACGTACGTACCTTACTCCCATCAGAATGACTAAGTGTTGGTGAGGATGTGGGGAACAGGAACCTTCATTCACTGCTGGTGGGAGTGCAAACTTGTACAACCACTATGGAAAGCAATATGGAGACTCCTGAAAAAGATGAAAATAGAGCTACCAACTGACACAGCCATTCCTCTACTGGGCATCTACCCTAAAGCTTCCACTCTTCTCTGAAGAGATATTTGATCAACCATGTTTATAGCCACCCAATTCACAATAGCTAAGAACTGGAATCAACCCGGCTGCCCATCATTTGACGAATGGATAATGATGTGGTTCATATGCATATACAATGGAGTTCTACTCAGCAGTAAGGACAAATGATATAATGAAATTTGTAGGAAAATGGACAGTCTTGGAACAGATCATGCTGAGTGAATTCACACAAGTACAGGAAGACAAATGCTGCGTGTTCTCCCTCTTCTGTGGCTCCTAACCTGGAACAGCTTGAGTTGTAGACAAAACCAACAGGAGCAGATAACAGGGATGGAAGGGTTTGGGGGAAGAGGAATGGGAGAGTTGGGAGAGATACACACTAAACTAAACCCAAAAGGAATTAGTACTGTAAAAACCTTATTCCTGGATAGCAGACTAAAAAATATAACCCTCAGTAGGAGTATGTGGGTATCGTCTGATAAGAAGGTCACTGGAGAGGGAGGGATAAAGGCCAATGCTAAAACATTTGGCTCTGGCCTGCAACTCCCAGTACCAGAAATCAGTTACAACCCACATTGAGCTGTTGATTGGAGAGACCTACAAGGTCCCCAAACCAAGACAGGCTTCTGTTAAAGCACTTGATCACCTGCCTGAGGTAAAAGGTAAGACCCTATTGTTGAAGATGCCACATGCTGCCTGCACAGAGCATCAAGACATCGGGCTTAATTTGGTAGGAAGCCAGTTCCCAGATACTTAGCCCCTACGTGAGCTGCTGGGGGAAATGGCCAACAACATTGTGTGCTCGCAGGGGACACTTACACACGCACACACACACACACACACACACAATGTATACTTCCCAGCTATAGGAAGTCAATTTTGTCAGCTTTATTGTGCTTTTAAATTACAAAGTGTCCATTTGTGAGATTTGTTTAAGTCATATTTTATTTTATATCTTCCTCACTTTGAATAGGTTTCTGTCCTTAGCAATACCTATCCATTTTTTTATATACATTTCAACCAAATCCTTTGTATCAGGTATCTTCTCATTGCTGGGACAAAACACCCAACCAGAAGTAGCTCATAGAAGGAAAGGGTTTATTTCCAGCTTACTGTTTCAAGGGGAAGTTCCATAATGGCAGGAGCAGACAGTTAGATGTCCCATACTCATTAGCAGGAAGGAAGTACCAAGAGCAAGCTAAGTAGAGCAAGTGGGGTTGGGCTGTGAGGCCCCAAGGCCCGCCCCTGGTGATACCCTTTCTAAGCAAGCCTCCACCTCTTACAGCATTCCCATTTAGCATCACCAGCTGGGCATTAGGTAATTACACATTCTATATGTAGACTATCTCATCCTTTACGAGCTTTTATAAAAATAAATATTTGAGAGGAAGAGACAGATAGAGAATGGGCGCATCTAGGCCTCTGACCACTGAAAAAAAGCTACAAACATATGTGCCATCTTGTTCATCTGGCCTTATGGGCTACTGGAGAATCCAACATGTGTCTTTGGCTTTGCAGGTAAGTGCCTTAACCTGTAAGCCATCCCTCCCCCCCCCCCCTTTTAATGCAATTAGCTATTTGGTGTTTTAAGCCTTTTTGTTTGTTTGTTTTGTCTTAGTTTGTTTTCAAGGCAGGGTCTTACTCTAACCCAGGCTGGCCTGGAATTCACTCTGTATCCCAGGCTGCCTTGAACTCACAGCTATCCTCCTAGTTAGTGACTGAGTAACTTAGATGAGAGTTTGCGTGATCACTTTACTCAACCAAAAGTAGCAGAACAGAGCTGGCATAATGGCTCAAGAATGGACTGGGGACCCAAACAGTGTCCTCTCTTTCCACCCAGTGTACCTCAGCCACAAAAGTTTGCATAGCCTTTCTTCTGTTCATTCGATTACAAGGCATTTAACACATGCTGTGGTCTACATTCCCCTCCCAAGCCCAGAGGAAGAATAGGAGGTCTGCTGGTAAAGAGAAACACTCCCTGGGTCATAGCCACTCACAGTTGAACAAGAGTCCGGTGACACAAGTGTTTCTGACACACTTAAACACTATTGCTCCAAACCGTATTTTTCTGTTGGTGAAGAAGTTGGGAGAATTGCTATCAGAAAAGCCATGAACCTGACTACTGTGTAGATTTTCTAGCAATAACCAGTGGTAGCTGGCATTCTACCTCAAGAGAGAAAATAAAAGTAAAAATAGCAATTCCTAGTACTTTCAAAATGTACTTTCAAAATTCTTAAAATGTTGATACAATTTCCTTTTATGTTTATGAAAGGGAATGGAACAGTTTAATGGTAAATATCATATTTAGATTAGACCAGTATCAAGTAGATATTTTTAAATATGTAAAGTAATTGAAATGCTTAAATGGTAGCCAGCCTTTAAGAATATGAAGGTTTTCTTGCTCCCAGTTCTCAGAAAAGAAAATAAAAACTGAGCTCATTGTTCTATATCTGAAGTCACCATAGACTTACTGAATAATACTAACAGAAAAATACTTTTATTCTAGAATAGGGCTGATTTTTTTTTTTCTGTTTATAGACTTACTTGCCATATGCTTTGTATAGAAAAGGTATTCTTCAAAGTCTGTGTAATCAGTAACCTTAGTGACATCTTCCCTTGCATGTGTAGACAACATGTTCATAGGAGACACCGCTGTGTCCTCCTCTGGCGATTCAGTGGACTTTTCTCATCTTTGTGCCTGCTCCAGGGCTCCGATCCCACCGCGTTCTCTGTCCTTACCCAAGCTATCACGGGTCAAGTGGGTTTTGTGGATGTTGACTTTTGTACCACCTGTGGAGAAAAGGGAGCAAGTAAAAGATGTTCTGTTTGCAAAATGGTAAGAATGGAGTTCTTTTTTTTTTCCTCCCTTCCCCCTTCGCCCCATAACCCTAACCCGCCTTGCACACCTTCACTGCTCCCCAGTATCCCTCTTTCTGCTTTCATGTCTCATGCACACTGCTGCCCTCCCTCACTTCATCAACACCTCTTTTTCCCCTGTTGTGGTCTCCTGATTATATTTTTCTTTACAGCTTAATAAAATTTCACTGTCTGTCTATATATAATATATATACATATGTCACATTTTCATAATTCTTTTATCTGATGATAACCATTCTGTCTAGAGTGAGATGGAATCCCAAATTAGTTTTTTTTTAATTAATTTATTTAAAAAAGCAACAGAGAAAGAAGCAAAGAGAGAGAATGGGCACACCAGGGCCTCCAGCCACTGCAAACAAACTCTAGACACCTGCACCACCTTGTGCATCTGGCTTACGTGGGTCTTGGGGAATCGAACCGATGTCCTTTGGCTTTGTAGGAAACACCTTAACCGCTAAGCCATCTCTCCAGCCCTCCAAAGTAGTTTTTAACTTAGATTTCTCTGATGGCTAAGAATGTTAAGGTATTAAACATTTTTTTAAATGCTTATTGGGTATCTGCGTTTCTTCTTTTGAAAACTGTGGCCTATTTGTTGATTGATTGCAAGATTGTTTTCCTTAGTGTTTGGTTTTTGTAGTTCTTTATAATATTGTAGATATTAAGTCCCTGTCTGAAATATAGCTGTCACAGGTTATCTGTTGACTCTGCTCATTGGTTCCTTTGCTGTGTAGAAACTTTAATGTTGTATAATCTCACTTGTTAATTCCTGATGTTATTTCCTGTGCTGTTGGCATCCTATTCTGAAAGATCTTACCTATACCTTTGTCTTGAAGTGTGTTTCCTATGCTTTCGTCTAGCAATTTTAGGTGTGAAATTTCAGTTGAATTTTGTGCAGGGCCACCAATATGGATCTAACTTCATTCTTTTGCAGGTAGATACTCAGTTTTGCCAGCACCATTTGTTAAACTTGTTGCTATCTCTTTTTGTTTGTTTGTTTGTTTGAGGTAGGATCTCACTCTAGCCTGGGCTGACCTGGAACTCAGTCTGTAACTATAAGCTGCCCTTCCACTTCTGCCTACCAAGTGCTGGGATTAAAGACATGTGCCACCATGCCCAGATTTGCAGTGTATATTTTTGATATCTTTGGCACAAGTTAGGTGTCAGTTGCTCTGTGGGTTTATCTCTTGGTCCTTTATGTTCTTATGTTGGCCTGCATGTCTGTTTTTGTGCCAGTACCATGCTGTCTTTGTCACTGGCACTCCGTAATATAATTGAGGACAGATATTATGATGACATTACCAGCGTGGCCTTTTCTGCTTATGATTGCCTTGGTAATTTCTTATGTTTCCATATGAAGGTTTGGATTGTGTTTTCTAGTTCTGTGAAGAACGTCATTAAAATTTAGATGAAGATGGCATTGAATCTGTAAATTTAAGATTATTTCTAAGACATGTTACATCTATTGAGTTGTGTGTGTTGAGCCAGCCTCACACTTGGTCATGATGGATGATCTTATTATTAGTGTGTTCTTGAATCCAGTTTGCAAATATCTTTTTGTATTTTATTTTTCATTATTAAGAACATATTTTGTATGGATGTATCATGTGCTGGTACCATCTTTTCCTTCCTCCCTGCTTGCATTCCACAGGGGGTCCCTCCTCAGTGAGATTCTCCAACAGAGTAAAGTCAGCATAAGTTGTTAAATTGGATAAGTATTATTAATATAGGGAGAGTTTGATGACTGTAGCCCCTCTTTAGCAAAGGCTAGTGGGAGTTAGACACTGGAGAGCATAATTTTTTTCTCTATAGGATTTAGACCTGCTTCCAGTTTCATATAGGGGTTCCTTTCCAGTGAGCAAATCAGAAAGCCATTGATTACCCACCAATGAGTTGTGAGTTGTTTTTCTCTTGCTGCTTTTAGCATTCTGTTTTCATAGTTAAGAGTTTTAACTATGATGTGCCTTGGAGAGTTTCTTCTTTGGACTTGTCTGTTTGATGTTCCGTGAGCTTCTTGTATCTGCATGGGCCTCTCTTTTGCAAGATTAGGAAATTTTTCTTCAATAATTTTGTTGAATATATTCTCTATGCCTCTGTCTTAGAAATTTTCCCCTTCTGGTACACCCATGATCCAGGTGTGTGGTAGTTTCAATAGATGGCCCCCAATATATTCAGTTCTTTATTGTTTGTAGTTTGCTTCTGCAGCCACCTGGCTGGAGGCAGTGTCACTGGGTGGATTTTAAGGTGTGGTGGTGGGTTTCACATTTCAATCTAAAGATAAAGTGTGCTGTGTGGCTTTTGGCTTGTGCTTCTCTCTCTGCTTGGTCCTGTGAAAGCAGGCCAGCTTCTTCTGCCATTTATGGAACTTCCCCTGGATCTGTAAGTTTCAATAAATATCCCTTCCTCCATAACTGTGCCTGGTCTGGAAGTTCATCTCAGTGAACCTGAAGCTGACTAATACAGGGTGTTTGGTAATTTTAGGGTATCCTAAATTTCCCTTGAATTCTTTTCATGTGAGTTTTTGAAGTTAGCAAACGTTTTATGACTCCTGATCAATTTCTTCTGTCTTGTCTTCCAGGTCAGAGGCTCTGTCTTCCACATAAATGACTGTTTTAGTGAAAAGGTCTATTTGATTTTTGTTTTCTGTTGTGTTATTTTTGCATCGCATCCATCTCTTTTTTAAAGTAAGGATTTCAGTTTGAGGTCTGATTTTTTTGATGCTTCCTGGAGTTCATTCTTGCATTTGATCAAGTTTTCATTAAGATTAATCAGGTGGTCACTGAGATTCTCTATTTGTTGACTCACTTCAATTCTTTTATCTCCCTTTTGAGACTTCTTTAGTTTTCTTCAATTAAGTTAAGTCTAGTGACAACAGCTGAATGTTCCAAGAGACGATTCTGCTCAGTTTCATTTATGCAATTGTTGGTTTTGATCCTTTGCTTCCAGTTCAGTAATTTTTTTAAAAAAAATTATTTTTATTTACTTATTTATTTGACAGAGAAAGAGGGAGGGAAAGAGAGAGAGAGAATGGGCATGCCAGGGCCTCTAGCCAGTATAAACAAACTCCAGATGTGTGTGACCCCTTGTGCATCTGGCTAATGTGGGTGCTGGGGAATCCAACCTGAGTCCTTTGGCTTTGCAGGCAAGTGCCTTAACCGCTAAGCCATCCCTCTAGCCCTCAGTAATTCTTTTGATCAAGGTCACACAGATTGTTGTGTTTTCATTTTGGGATTCAATTTCTATTGTTTTCTCTATGATTTCATTGGATGCTTCCATTGTGGGACTAGACATCCTTGGAGATCTCAGTTTTCTGACTTTAATTTTTTTTTTTTTTTTTTTTTTGCATTGTGGTCTACTCATCCCAGGGAAAAGTCTTTTTCTTTTTCTAAATTTTTTTTTGTTTATTTTTATTTATTTATTTGAAAGTGATAGGGAGAGAGAGAGCGAAAAAGAGGCAGGTAGAGAGAGAGAGAGAAAGAGTGAGTGAGAGAGAGAGAATGGGCACGCCAGGGCCTCCAGTCACTGTAAACGAACTCCAGTTGTGTGCACTCCCTTGTATATCTGGCTAACATGGGTCCTGGGGAATCAAGCCTCAAACTGGGGTCCTTAGGCTTCACAGGCAAGTGCTTAACAGCTAAGCCATCTCTCCAGTCTCTCTTTTTCTTTTTTCAATGGATGTTCCAGAGCCTCTAGCCACTGCAAATGAACTCCATACACATGCACCACCATGTGCATCTGACTTACATGAATCAAACCTGGGTCCTTAGGCTTCACAGTCAAGTACCTTAACCTCTAAGCCATCTTTTCAGCCCAGAAAAGTCTTAGTTTACTGAGGAGGAAGCAGGAAATTGTCCTTGTAGGATTTTCAGTGAGTGTTCTGTTTTAAATGTGAATGGGATTGGAGCAAGATGGGGCTGTAACCACAGATGTGCAGGTCATGGAGACTGCAAAGGGACCCCGGGAACTGGGGGCCGTGGCCTACTCAGTCCACATGCAGGTACTCTTCAGCATAAGAGAACCAAGCGTTAGGGAACCAGGGGCTGGGAAGCTGGGGAGCTAGGGTCAAGAGGCCAGCTCCCACAGTGGCCCAAGCGCCCTGTGGCTCAGGGTAACAGGGATTTGTGGACCCAGAGGCCTGTCAATCAGGAAGGCAGAGCAAAAGGCCTGCTTCCACAGGACACATGCAAGGACCAGTGGCCCCAAGCCAGCAGCAGAGGTACCAGGGCCAGGGAACTGAGAAGTGAGGAATGAACCGGGACCTCTGGCCACCTTTCCACTTGCACACCCCAGAGCAGGGGATCCGAGAGGTAGGGCTGGCAATTATCCAAGAATGGAGTTATTTCAAATTTATTGATACATGGGTAAGGTTTTATCCAAGCTGACTGTTTAATATTGAGTAACAATTGACACTCGTTTTCTCTTCAAAGAACTTACTTGTTTGAGAGAGAGAGAGAGAGAGAATGAGAATGGGCACAGCAGGACCTCTTGCCCGTGCAGATGAACTCTGGATGCTTGCACCTCTTTGCATCCTGATCCTGCTTTATGTGGGCATGAGGGAATTGAACCCAGGACATCAGGCTGTGCAAGCAGTCATGCTGAGCCATGTCTCCAGCCCTGGCATTGCTTTTCTAATAAATCTAATGCATAAAAATATTGCATTTAATCTTAAAAAGTAGTTGGAAAGGAAAGTGTCTGTTTGCCTTAGTTTCCATTTTTGCCACCCCACAGAAAAATGTTGTGACTGGATGAATATGGGAAAATAGAAAGTTTAACAGGCGAGAGGATAGAGGCTGCTACCAATGGACAACCTCCATTAGGACAATTCATAAGTACACAATCTCAACTCTTTATAATGATTTTTCTATCTTTTCATCAACTCTTCATTTTAAACTAAACTTCTGTTAACACACTATCATACTGAGGGGTCTACACTTAAACTTCTCTAGAATTATTTTGTAAAGCTCATATCTAATCAGTGTATTCTGCTTACATCCCGGCATTACACGCTGTGTCTCTGAGCATTCACTTAGTCCCACGGGGTGATACTGATCTGTGGATTTCAAGGCAGGCGCCTTCTCCGTCACCTGCTGCTTCTCTACCTTTTCCTCCCTTCATCACTCCCTAGATGTATTTCCTGCTGTGTGAAGTAAGGCTCGCCTTGTGAGAATGGCACTGTGTTGTTTAACTATTGCTACCTAAGAAATCCCTCTCGAAGCAGTGCTGAAATGCACAGTCATTCATTCTTTCTCAGTGGGGGCCAGGCTGGCTTCAGCTTGGGCCTCTGTGCACGCTTTCAGGACCAGGGAAGAGACACAAGCAGACAACTAGAAACACACAAGGGCTGTGCTTTTTTGTTGTTGTTTGTTAGTTGGTTTTTCGCCTAGTAAAACATCTCACTATGTTGCCCAGGCTGGCATTGAACTTGTGATCCTCTTGCCTCTACCTCCCAAGTGCTGGGATTATGTGAGTCCCTGTGCCTGGCCATAGCATGTTCTTACCTTACCATTGATCTGAGTCTTGTAAACCGCTTGTTATACATTGTTGCTTTAAAATGTAAATTAGCAGGGCTGGGGAAATGGTTTAGGGGTTAAGGCATTTGCCTGTGAAGCCCAAGGACCCAGGTTTGATTTCCCAGGACCCAGGTAAGCCAGATGCACAAGGGGGCGCATGCGTCTGGAGTTCGTTTGCAGTGGCCGGAGGCCCTGACTTTCCCATTCTCTCTTTCTCTCCGCTACTTCCTTTGTCTCTCTCTCAAGTAAAGAAATAAAAAAAATAAATAAAACATTAATAAAATAAAATAAAATGTAAGCTAGTAACTACAAATCCATTATCAGCACACTGCATCACACAATCAGATAGCATGAGTGGAATCTCAGCATTTTTACAGAATTGCTCTTGATTTGATGTCATTGTTGTGAAACCACCCAATCATAACTCTTACAATGAGAACAAACTTGTGATTGCTTTCAGGTAATCTATTGTGATCAGACCTGCCAAAAAACACACTGGTTCACACATAAGAAAATCTGTAAGGATCTAAAGGCTTTGTATGAGAAGCAGCAGTTGGAGGCCACCAGAGAAGAGAGCCATGAGGAGAACAGTATGTATAAAATCCCCAAGCTTCTGCTTCTGCTTCTGAGGTGGAGTGGAGAATTGGTGACAGTGACATCAGTACCTAGGACCCAAATTGTCTCTGGGGCCCAAGGAAGTTCAAGAGTGACCATCATGACTCAAATGTGTCCCTTTGGGATGCTGAAAACAGACACAAGGGTCTGAGGAATATGGCTTATTCCACAGTCTGCACTAATTCAATCCCAGAGTGATGTGGAACTCTTTATGGAAAATCTCTTAGGGAGGACTTTAAGGCCTTTGAATAAGGAAATAATCCAATGTCCCCTAATGTTTGCATTTCTTAATTAAGTTTTGACACTATGGATGAAATTACAGAGTATGTTTATAAATTACAGATCATTGTAGATTGAAAATATTGATTAAATTTCTACAAGTCTTAGAACAGTGAGTTCTGTAGTATGCTTTTTCTCTCTTCCTTCCTGAGATTTGGTGACTTACTGTTGGTTGAAACAGTGACATCCTTCAGCAGTGATTCTCAGGGTGGTATGACCATAGACTGATTCTTATGGTGGAGAGGAGACTTGCCCCCAGCCCTGCACTCTGAGAATATAGCCCCCTTGTGGGGAACATTGTCTAGGTGGCTGATCCTTGCCATTTTCACCTTGGCCCATGCAGGGAGAATGGTCTTTTTACTACTTGGTGAAGAAACACTTGTGGCGTGGCAGACACCAAATGTCCATTTTTAAAAACTATCAATAGGGGACTAGTTAGGCTTCCTGGCTGCCTTGCCTTCTCTGTACCTTATTATTATTATTTTGTTTTTAATCTTGTATTGAGGACACAGTGGCATCTGATTATGTCCTAATAAACTATCATGAGAAAACTCACACACCATTCTAAACGCTGTAGACAGCTCTGAATGCACAGATGTAGGGAAGCCTTACTACCAACATATTTCATAGATCACCGATAACCAAAATCAGGCAGTTACCTACTCAAGAATGTCAAATTAATGAAAAGGAAAGCTGTATTCGGGTGTAGATTTTTGTCAGCCCCAAACAGGTACAATGTAGACATTGGCATTGGAGCCAAAGTCTTTGGATCAGAGCAGACTCTGCTGCTGTGTAACTGACTGGAGCCCAGAGCAAGGACCCAAATCCCTTCCTTAGTTTCACCCCTGGTGAAACAGTTACAGTAATTGTAATAGGGATAATAATCTAGGCTGTGTAGTCATGAGAAGTAGATGTGCCGGGCATGGTGGCGCACACCTTTAATCCCAGCATTCGGGAGGCAGAGGTAGGAGGATTGCCGTGAGTTTGAGGCCAGCCTAAGACTCCATAGTGAATTCCAGGTCAGCCTGGGCTAGAGTGAAACCCTATCTCGAAAAACCAAATTAAAAAAAAAAAAAAAAAAGAAGTAGATGTGAAGCCTTACCAGATTATGAGGCACAATGTAAGAACAAAACACCTATTTTTTTTTCTTTTTATTAGATGGCAAACTTGACGTCAACTCTAATTGTGTCAGCGAAGATCAAGCAGAAGCCGAAACTGCCATCCCCCAAGAGAATTCCAATCCAGGGGACTCCGCGGAGGGAGAGAAAGAGACTCTCAGAAGTGAGGCAGGGCAGACAGACAGACCGGACCCTCCTGCAGGTCCACAGAGCTCTGAGGAGTAAAGACTGCAGGCAAGGTGGTTACTACCCTGGCAGGTGGCTGGAAAAACCACGTGAATGTACCCCATTACTGTGACCCCTGCATGGTGGCCTGATGGGATCACACATCTATAAACAGGAGCTTTCAAGCAAAGCTCTGCCCACCATGTCCTGACTTTCTGTTGCTCTCTGTTCTGTCATTGAACAGGTATTCCTATAGAAAATGTTTTCTTTCAAAATACAGGAAAACATTTCCAAAACCAGGCATGGTAGTGCACACCTTTAATCCCAGCACTTGGGAGGCAGAGGTAGGAGGACCAGCTAGGATGACAGACTGAGTTCTAGGTCAGCCTGGGCTAGAGTGAGACCCTACCTCAAAAAAACCAAACCAAACCAAACAAAAAAACTGGTAGAAAAAAATATTTTCATTTCCTTCATAAAGGAAAATCAATTCTGTGAAAGAACAAATCCAGGCTCTAGGGAAGAAAGAGACAAGCAGGACAGACTAAAAGAGACATGGTGTTCCATAAGGAAAAACCTAGAGCCACAGGGGTGGAGTGAATCATAAATTATATGTGAATCAAATGCATATAAATAGTGTTTACAACACTGAATTTATATTTATGGCACTGTAATAGATTGAAAAAACGGTATATATGGAAAAAAAATCTTTGTCATAGTTCATAGCTGTGTAGAAATTATTCTGAACAGTCTGAACCTTGTTACTTCCCGCAGCAATATTCTCTCTACAGTAATTGTACCTTCGGAAAAGTCACGTCCTCAGAAAGAACACAGCCAGTGTGTCCCAGCACGTGTGCTCAAAAGGCCCTGCTTGCAACGTGTGATTCAATGCTGGCTAGCCATGCTGCATACACTCTTCCTATAGAGTTAACTCACATGCCATACTGCACCCGAAAGGCTGACTTGCCTTCTTGTAAGCTTTTCATAGGCCTCTTCCTGTCCAGAAACTGTGATTTACAGCTGTCATTTCAAGAATGTCCTAGCCTGTGTTTTTAGCATATGTGGTATTTAAACAGAGCTAGAGTACAACGTCAAGATCGTGCTGTTTCAAGTGTCGTCTGTTGGCTTTGAAATAAATTGTGCCTACTAACAATGGAAACTCTTCAGCTCTCTTTATTTATCATATCAGGAGGTGGCAAGTATTAAAGACTATGACAGATCATAGAAAACTTAACAAGTCTTTGGGAACAAAATGATAATTGTCTTAATGTGTGTAATTGCAGGTCAGAATAACCAGAATGCTCACCTCTGTTTTTTTTTTTTTTTTCTTTTCTTTTTTCTCACTCTAGTAGGCTGACCTGGAACTTACTTTGTAATCTTAGGGTGGCCTTGAACTCATGGCAATCCTCCTACCTAAAGGCGTGAACCACCCCACCCAGCTTATATTTGTTATTTATTTATTTATTTGAGATAGAGTGAGAGAGCACGATGTGTGCACCAGGCCCTCTAGCCACTGAAAACCCCAGACTCCTGTGCCACCATGTGCATCTGGCTCGTGTGGGATCTGTGGATGCAAACCTGAGTCCTTAGGCTTCACAGGTAAATGCCTTAACCACTAAGCCATCTTTCCAGCCCTGCTTACCTCTCTTTGATGATCAAATTCTTATATCCTGTTGATTCTCCTCTTCCTTTTAATTGGTCACTTTTCTTTCAGTAAACACACACACACACACACACACACACACAGTTTTCTTACCATATGCTACATTGTTCCAGGATGACGTCATGTCAATAATCTCTAGATTAACCATTAAAATAGTAAAAGAATGTACAGCCCATTGTATTTTATTTTTAATTCCACAATCACTAAAAGAATGTCATGTAAAATTCACAAGTTCTACTTACTCTTCCCAGTAAAGCACAAATAGAATCTTGTCTCACTTGCACGAAGAAAAACACCTTCCTTGCAGTGCATTCTTCCGTACTGTTACTCTCCTCCGCAAGCTTGCCAGGCACTCTATGAAGGACCTCGGAATATGGGCCTCCCTAAGGGACTGGACGTCATTATGAAATAGCCACTGGACTAAGAGGTAATCACTATATCAAAATAAATGAACCAGCAAAGAGTAAGAGAGCATGTTGATTTCTTCTGCCACCTAATCCTTTTTTGTTTGTTTGTTTTTGTTTTTTGAGGTAGGGTCTCACTTTGGCTCAGGCTAACCTGGAATTCACTACATAGTCTCAGGCTGGCCTCCAACTCATGGCAATCCCCCTACCGCTGTCTCCCAGTGCTGGGATTAAAGGCGTGCGCCCCCACACTTGGCTTTGTCACCTAATCTTGAATGCCACACAAATCATTTTGGCCTTGCTATGAGCACCAGCACGTAAGTGGTCAAGTCATTGCTTTCCTGGCCCATTTTTCGGGAGCCACACCGGAACTTTTAGACCAGGTGGGTACAGGATCACAAGTGCCCACAGGTGAGGAGTCTGTAAATTTGGGGTGTGATTCATTATCGCTTAGAAGGTGTCACATCAGTCCCACTTCTCCAGTGGGCCTGTATTCTCCGAGGTTAGATCAGACTTGTGTAAGATCCTTGGAGATTGGTAAATGAATTTGAATTACCATTTATAATTTTGTCCCTCAACATGACAAATTTTGACTTCCGGTTAAGATGGCAGCGTAGGTACCACGCCAAAGCAGCCTGGGGGGAAAAAAGACCAAAAAGACTCAGCAAAATACACTTTTACTAAAAAGTGAGGTGCATAGGAAATTGAAGCGGCAGCGGAGAAGTAAGAGAGATCCAGAGCATCCAGAGCCCACACAGGCCGGCAAAAGCAGCCCCAGCAGCTCGGCCAACCGTGGCAGCAGCGCAGTAGAAAGCCGCCAGACTCGGCTCGAGCCTCAGGAAAAGCCAGGTGTGGGCGCTTCCCTCACACCGCGCTCTCCGCAACTTGGGAAACGTGAGGGGAGAGCGGCAGCGAGCAGCGGAGGAGAAGACCGCGAGGTAGAAGATCACGTGGAACAGCGAGAGAACCAGAGCAGCTGCGGCTCCCTCCCCTCCCCCACCGCCTGAGCCCAGCAGCATCCCGGGACCCGGCCACGCCAACTTGAGCCGACAATGGGACTCAAGCAGGAGCAGAGTTCGGCAGCAACATCAGCAGCTCCGGAACCGGTACCAGTGGCCCCAGCAGCAGCAGACCCAGGAGTGGCAGCAGCGGCACACCCCGCAGCAGCAGACCCAGGAGCGGCAACAACAGCAGACCCAGCATTGGCAGCCTGAGCAGCAGCAGTGGCTCCAGAAGTGGCAGCTACAGCAGCAGCAGCAGCAGCAGCAGCAGCAGAGGCAACTTTTGCAGCAGCAGTTCCAGCAGTGGGGGTGCTGATCTGCAGGGCCACAGTTGCCAGGCTTGGCTTGCCCCACAGGAAAAGCCAGTGCCCAGCTCCAGAAATCAGAACAGCAGCCCAATGACCCAGGCAGCAACTTGACTGAGACCAAAATCATCCAAGGTAACTGGGTTTGCACCAGGGAAGGGTCTCACTTGGTCACAAGCTGACTGGGATCCCTCAACAGACCAGAAATCTTAACCTCTATGTTGATAGAGGATCTGGTTGTTATAATAACATGACAAATTTTACTAAAAGCTTATCTCATTTCTTCCCTAACAGTGGGCTTATACCTAGGCCAATCCAAGGTCATTAGCTCATACCCAGAACTGGCATATGCCCCAGTGTTCACTGGGTAGATGGGTTGCATATTTATGTGGAGAAATACTATGCACTGGTGGAAATGATGAAATTATCAACACTGGAACCAAAATAGATGTGTCTTACAATGGCAAGGGAAAGAAGCCACACAAGGGTTGGAGAGATGGCTTAGCTGTTAAGTGCTTGCCTATGAAGCCAAACGACCCCAGTTCAAGGCTCTTTCTCAGGACCCACGTTAGTCAGATGCACAATGGGGCGCATGCGTCTGGAGTTCTTTTGCAGTGGCTGGAAGCCCTGGTGCGCCCATTCTCTCTCTCACTATTTGCTTCTTTCTCTCTGTCTGTCACTTTCAAATAAATACATAAAAATTAAAAAAAAATAAAATAAAAGAAGGAAGAAGCCATACAGTAGAGATTCATCTTTGATGACTCCACTTATGCGACTTTCACGATCACTTGGATAATAAATACACTGTACAGAAGTCACCGTAGTCGTTGATTCAGAAACTTTGGCAGTGACTGGTAAACAAGAAGAAGGGTACTTAAAAGTGCTGGTTATAGTCTATTTCTTGCAAGAATGGCATCTACACAGCCTTACTTTTTTAAAAAAGTGTTCCACATTTATAATTTGCAAACATTTCTATATGTGTAATGAATGAATATTAAACTTTATAATAAAAGTCCTACAGGCTAGCCATTATTTATCTCTCTCTTTTTTTTTTTTTTTTTTTTTTGGTTTTTAATATTATTTTTGTTTATTTGTGAGGAGAGAGAGAGGGAGAGAGACTATGGGCACACCAGGGCTTCTTGCCACTTCAAACAAACTCCAGATGCATGTGCCACTTTGTGCATCTGGCATTATGTGGGTCCTGGGGAATTGAATCTGTACTGGCAGGCTTTGCAAGCAGGTGCCTTTAGCTGCTAAGCTAGCTCCTTAACCCAGTGATTGTTTCTCATGACTGATATTTTTTGTTAGTTTTTGTTTCTGATTTTCAAGGTAGGGTTTCACTCTAGTCCAGGCTGACCTGAAATTCACTATGTAGTCTCAGGGTAGCCTTGAACTCACGGTGACCCACCTACATCTGCCTCCCAAATGCCGGGATTAAATACGAGCGCCACCACCCCCGGCTACATTACTGATAGTTCTTAAAATATTTTTAAATTATTCGCAAGTAGAGAGGTAAAGAGGAGACAGACAGAATTAATGGGTACTCTAGTGCCTTCAGCCACTGCAAGTGAACTCCAGATGCATGCACTACTTTGTGCATCTGGCTTTATGTACGTACTGGGGAGTCAAAACTCCAGCTGGTAGACTTTGCAGGCAGCACCTTAACCTCTGAGCCACCTCTCCAGCCCTCCATTGCTGACATTTCTGTTTACATTGGAAAGCATCAAGTTATACGATATGTATAATATGGTGAGTCGCAGGGAAGTTTAATACACAACTGAACACTGTTACAAGTTTTAGGAGCACCAAGGTTATCTCAGTGTCGTCGTGAGCATCTGACCAGGCTCTGTGCCTTCCTCCTCACCATACTTTTCCTCTCGTGTTGGAACCGTGTCCCAGTTCATAGTGGTAATGGCCATCACCGATCTCTTCATGGACCTCACAAACACAGCATCTTCAGGGTCATCAAACACAGTCCTGCATGGGGAGACGAAACTAAGTCAGGAAAAGTCAATTTGACCAACATAATCGTGCCTGCCTGGGGTTGTGTGTGTCCATGTATGTTGTATGTTATTGGGGATGGGACTCAGGGCCTCACGGGTACTAGAGAAGTACTGGATCATCCTTAGTCCTGAACTTTTTATTTTTTTTATTTTTTGACGCAGGGTCTTACTCTAGCCCAGGCTGACCTGGAACACACTCTGTAGTCCCAGTCTGGGCTCAAACTCATAGCAATCCTCCTACCTCTGCTCCTGAGCGCTGGGATCAAAGGCCTGCATCACCACACCTGGCCTGGATTTTTTTTTTTTTTTTTTATTTAGGAGGATAAATTACATTTTTCCCCTGTATTCTTTGTATAATAGCATTAAGATTGTGAGATTTACCACAAACGAACTTTAGACCTAATGGAATGATTTTTCTTGTGTATATATTTATATCTGTGTGTATGTTTGTGCTTGATATGTACATGTATGAGTGTGTGCCTGCCATGGCACACGTGTGGGAGTCAGAGAAGAGCCTTGCGGTGTTGATCCTCTCCTTCTGCCTTGTTTGAGACTGGGACTCGCTGGCCAAGAAGCTTCAGGATACTTCTGACTCTGCCTCCAATTGCCCTGGTCGCATTGGAATGACAGACCCACGAGCCACTTTGTGTCTGGCTTTACATGGATGCTGGGGATCTGCAGGCCTGCACACAGCAGGCATGCAGAGGAAATGCCTTTAGCCACTGAGCAATCTTCCTAGCCCATCTGGTTTACTTCTAAATGAGAGTGTCTGGATGTATTTGGGGATGTGGTATTACAGCTTAGATCTCACACACTCATTCATTTGGGGTTGAAAACTGTTAAATGAGATGATTAAGACACTTTAAGGCATCATGCATATGAAGTATATTTTATTATGAAGTTATTATTTCCATTATGCTATATTTTAGAAATGTGCATGAGAATATTTTTAAACATTGAATTCAAAGGTTTGTAAGTGGAAAAGTAATGACTTTTAAATTCATCAGTATTCATGAATTTAAAATGTTCTCTGCAGAATTAACGAAGTGTTTGCTTTTGAAAATGTAAATTCTAGTGAATGTAAAATGTTAATCTATATGAAAATTGCCTTTGCTGAACCTATTTAGAAGAAAATCAAGTAAAGTCCCTCATTTGGAATAGTTAATAGTTCTTAACAAGTTTTAATATCTTATGCATCCAATCGCCTTTTCATTTATTTCAAGTTATAATAATTACATTAGAAACTTAAATATGTCAACCATGGAAACAGCTGGAACACACTTGTTTTGGACTAACATCCATTTTTCCCATCTACTGAAGAGCTAATCATTTCTAGTTCATTAAAATCTATTTTAGGAAATAGGGATGATTCAGAGAGACAAAATAATTATGCAACAATCTGGCAATACAAACAAAGATATAAAAAACACTTACTTGTCTACATTATCCGCAAACACAAAATCTAAAAATAAAATTGTAAATTAGTATTTCTCAAATGTTTATTCAGCATTTAAAAATAATGGGATAGTGTGGCAAATAGAACCTTGGCTTTCTCATTTCAAGGTACCTTTCAAAAATGTCTTGTCACCTAACCCCAAACTGCAGTTTTTTCTTAGGGTAGGTTTTTGCCTTAGGTTTTTGGGGCAGAGTCTCTATTATAAGTCGCAAAACCCTAACAACAGGATGCTTCTTCAGATTGGCTGCCAACGAGAAAAACCCACGTGGGGAGTTTTCTAAGTAAGATAGTGATGTTCATGGGACCTTCTGATGCGCCTGTAAGTGAACAGTAGGAGAGATTTAGGACCAGCTCACCCATTTGGATTCTTGGCATTAACTTCAAAGGAAGAATAAATGAGTCCCAGATCATAAGAATCTCGCTTCCTGGGGGCTTTAGTGCTACTGAACCAGTGCTCAAAGCCAGGGCCTCTGGTAGAGTGGCCCAGCCTGACTCCGTTTTATCCTCTCCAGAAGGCCCGGTGCCAGGCCAGAGCAGAACTTAACAGCACCTGTTAAGTTTGTAAAGCCCACAGCCAGAGCACTTGCCAGTCCCAGCCACAGGGCTCAGGCCCTGGCTGCTTTTGAGAGCTCATGGCATCACAAGCGGCTGCCCCAAGTTTCCTGGGACTTCCAGAATTTTCTGTGCTCGCCCAACACCCCCTGTCACTCCAGTATTGTTGAGATACAGCCGGAAAACAAAGGTTACAGATATGGAAGATGTACAAAAAGATACTTTTGGCATATATATATGTACACATTTTGCAATAATCACTGTAAGCTAATTCATAGTCACTTCACACAGCTTCCATTTTCTTTTTTGGGTACATGTGTGGTGAGAAGAACTGGTAAGAGATACCCTTTTAGCAGGTTGTTAACTGTGGCTACATTGCATTAGATCTCCAGAATTTAGTCATCTTGCATAATAGATACTTTGACCCACATCTTTCATCTTCTCTTTCCAGTCCCCAGTAATCACCATTTGGTTTCAGTGAGTTTGATTTTGGATTTCATATGCAAGTGTGCTTCTGCATTCGTTTTCTTTCTGTGTTATTTCCTTTAACACAATGTCTTCCATATCCACATGAATGTAATGGCAGAATTTTTGCTGTTTTCTTCTACATTTTTACTTCCAACTCACACACGCATTTCTCTTACAATGAGTATAAATCATAAAGGAAACAGGGGGCAAAAGTGAAATCTCCCTTTGATCTGTCCAAATCCTTTTACCAAAATATGATCATTAGGCCTTGGGCACATTGCTCAGTGGTAGAGTGTTTAGTGTGCATGAAGCCCTGTGTTCAATCCTCAGCACCAAAAAAAAAAAAAAAAAAAAAAGCATGGAGAGTTTTATATGTCTAGACTGTGTGTACACAAGCTGGAACTGAGCTGGACACTCCCTTTCTACTGGCTAGCTATCACAGTGCTTGGAAAGTGTCATGCAAACTGCTGGGGAGTGTGGTGGTTTGAATACATGTCCCTCATTGACTCCGGTGTTAAACTTCAACCTGTAACTTGGATCTCCAGCTGCCTGGCTGGGGAGGTGTCACTGAAGTTGGACGGTGGAGTCTCGCCCTATGGTGACACTAAACTAAGGTCAGATCCAAATTCCAGCCCAGAGGTATGGAGAGCAGTCTGAGCTCCAGGGTCCTGCTTGCTACTGGTCTGTGCCGGTTGCTTTTTTTTTTTTTTTTTTTTTTTTTTTTTTGTCGGCTGTTTGGTTGTTTCTCTCTGATTGGATGTATGGAAGCAGCTCCTTCATCCATTGATGGAACCTCCCCCCAGATCTGTGAGCTTGAAATAAACCCTTTACTCCCGTAAACTGTGTCTGCTTTAGATGTTGATCCCAGCAACATGCAGCTGTCTACAACAGGGAGAAAAGTCATTAACAGTCTTAAATAGCAGTAGACCCTGAAAGCGTCACAAGTGTGGGCAGCCAGGCAAGATATGTCCACTGGCGCAATAGTGGTATGACTGTTATGGGGGTTACCAATTGTTCTCTGATTGGTCTTAAGTCCCATACCATGAAAAGGAGCTCATGGCTGGTACTAAAAACCTAGTCAAAAACCTATGGCTTGGAAGGTCATAGGCCCTAGTGGGAAAGCTGCTGTCATTGTTCAACTAAATGTATATATTGTGTCCATCAAGTTGTCCTCTAAGTATTTATGATTATGCCAATAGACCAGTGCTGCTCTCACTTTTGGTCGGAGGAGCTTCTGTTAACAGATGACAGTGACTAGGAGGTAGTCTCAGAAATTATCAAAGTGCTGAGAAGTGACTGCTAAGTGCTCAGCACTAAATGAGATAGCTCCATCACATTCTCCAAGACTCGGAACATTGCTGAAGATGTGGTGGGAAGAACATAAGCGGCAAGAGGGTGTGGAGGAGTGCTTTGAAATGCTGTCTTCCAGACGAGGGCGGCTGTTGCATTTATGACCTCACAGCAGCTGTCATTACCTGTACAATAGCAAGACCATCAACATGTCATCCTTGATGATGGAAAATGGCAAAAAAATGACATTGAAATAAAAAAAAAAACCCAGATTAACTGGAAAGCAGAAGGGATTTAGTAGAAGGGAGGTGGTAGGAGAAGAAATCAAGAACACTAAGGCGATTGGTGTGATCAAAATGTATTGTGAACATGTATAAAAATTGTTAGTAAAAAGTTTTTAAAAATTTTAAAACGTGGGGCTGGAAAGATGGCTCAGTGGATAAGGTGTTTGCCTATAAAGCCTAATGACAGGTTCAATTCCCTAGTACACACCTAAAGCTAGATGCACAAACTGGTACATGAATTTGGAGATTGCAGTGGCTGGAGGCCCTGGTGCACCCATTTTTCCTCTCTCTCTCTCTCTCTCTACCTCTTTCTGTCAAATAAAATCACACACACACACACACACACACACAGAGAGAGAGAGAGAGAGAGAGAGAGAGAGAGAAAGAATCAAACAAGGCCACAGCAGCATATTCAGTAGTTTCCCAGTGCAAGGAGACATGTCTACAAGGTCACTCCTTCCGACATGAGGAGGCAAGGGCCCCTATGTGGACGTTAGTGAGCAGAGAAGAATCGTGATGATCATTGGACAAATGTACGCATGTACAGACACCTGTTTTGATATCCATTGTACTTTTCCTGTTACAATTTTTTTTTTTCATAATAGCCAGTCACGGTGGCACAGCACTTGGGAAACAGATAGTAGAATCACTATGAGTTTGAAGCCAGCCTAGGGCTGCAGAGTGAGTTCCAGGTTAGCCTAGGCTAATGTGGAAACCCTACCTCCAAAAAGAAACCAAAAAAAATTTTTTGGGGGGGGGGTGTTGGAGAGATTGCTTAGTGGTTAAAATGCTTGCCTATGAAGCCTAAGGACCCAGATTTGGTGTCCCAGTACCCAGGTAAGCCTCTGGAGTTAGTTTGCAGTGTCTAGAGACCCTGGTGTACCCATTTTCTCTCCTTCCTTTCTCTCTCAAATAAATAAATAAGCTTGTTTTTATTTTATTTTATTTTATTTTTTCTAGGCATGGTGGCATATGCCTTTAATCCCAGCACTTGGGAGGAAGAGGTAGGAGGATCACCGTGAGCTAAAAGCCACCCTGAGACTACATGGTGAATTCCAGGTCAGCCTGGACTAGAGTGAGACCCTACCTTGAAAAACAAAAATAAAACCAAAACAATAAAAACTTTTTTTTCACAATAAAAAGTTGAGAAAGAAGTCAAGGTTTTAGTTGTATTATTTTTTCTTTTTCTGTTTTTAAAGGATAATTTATTTTTAATATGTTATTTATTTACTTGTAAGCAAAGATGAAAGAGAGAAAGGGAGGAAGAGAATGGGTGCACCAGGGCCTCTAGTTGCTAAGAGCAAAATCCAGATGCAAGTACCACTTTGTGCACTTGGCTTTACATGAGAACTGGGGAATCAAACCTGGATCATCAGGCTTTGCAGGCAAGCACCTTAACAACTGAGCCATCTCTCCAACCCTTTTTTTTTTTTCTTTTCCTCTTGTTCAGTATTAAGTGATAATTGAATTGGTTTTAAATACATATATATAGTTTTTTTGAGGTACTAGGTAATCAAACTACAGTCATTAGGCTTTGTAGGCAAGTACCTTAATGGAAGAGCCATCTCTCCAGCCCCTCTTTTAATATTTTGTTAATCTTATAACAATTTTTTTTATTGACAACTTCCACAATTGTAAACAATATCCCATGGTAATTCCTTCCCCCGACTTTCCCCTTTGAAACTCCATTCTCCATCATATCCCCTCCCCCTCACAATCAGTCTCTCTTTTATTTTGATGTCATGATTTTTTCCTTCTATTATGAGGGTCTTGTGTAGGTAGTGTCAGGCACTATGAAGTCATGGATATCCAGGCCATTTTGTGTCTGGAGGAGCATGTTGTAAGGAGTCCTACCCTTCCTTTGGCTCTTACATTCTTTCTACCACCTCTTCCGCAATGGACCCTGAGCCATAGAAGCTGTGATTGAGATGTTTCAGTGCTGAGCACTCTTCTGTCACTTATCAGCACCACGATGCCTTCTGAATCATCCCTAGGTCACTGCCATCTGAAAAGATAAGGTCCTCTAACCCAAAGTGAGAGAAGCATTAATATAGGGGTATGAACATTTAAAGAAGTGCTTACTGGGCAGTTTGGTGAGCATAGTATATGCATTTAGCCAGACAGCAGCAGACATTACACCCCTAGGGCTCATGACTGCCCCTGCTGTAGGTTTTTAGTGTCAGGGGTGTATTCCCTCCCATGGAGTGGGCCTCCAGTAAAAGTAGAGGGCAGCTGGTTTCTGCCATAACAGATGTGCCACTATTGCAACTGTTGGCTGATATGACCTGGTTGCAGTGTCCACTGTTGGGTATCTTCACTGGTGATTTCTCTCTCTCCCATTGAACTGCATGCAGCGTGGCTTTTTCCAGCTTTCTGTCAGCTGGTCTACATGGATATTTTCAACTCACCTCCAGCAGGATTTCTCAGTGATCTTGCAGCCCAAGTATGTGGAGTCTTCAGTAATAGGGTCTTACCATCTATTCCTGGTGGGAAACTAAGAGCCTCGGCAATTGCATGTAATGTTTTGGGGGCATCAGGGACCTCTTTGGCCAAGAACTCACTGGAAGGGATCGCATCCCTGGCACTAAAAATTTTCTAGTAACAATATATGACTCCTGTGTGTTCTACTGTCCAAAAAAAGTAGGTTTCCATATGACTTATTTATATCCTCTTCGATTTTGATTAGCCCTTCCTCCACCTTTTCTTTCCACCCTGAATGCACCTGATCTTGTCTTTTAATATTTTTATTCAATTATTTGAGAGAAAGAGAGAGAGAAGCCAAGAGCAAGAGAGATAGAAAGGGAGTGAGAGAAAGAGAATGGGCACCCCAGGGCCTCCTGACACTCACTGCCAGTGAACTCTGGATGCATGTGTCATGTTGTACATCTGGTCTTACATGGGTTCTGGGGAATTGAACCATTTTATCTTGGCTCATCTTTATAAAATGAGGTAATGTAACATAGTGAAAAATTCTCAGCTATTATCACTTCAAAGATTACCTTCTGAATTTTGCTGTCTTGTTTTTCCTTCAAGAATGAGTACTGACATTGGATCCTTCCTTTCTAATCTCTTTCTCTCTCAGCATGGCTCACACCTGTACTTTTCTTTTCCTGAGTTATGTTCTGGGTATATTCTTCAAAACTATTTTTTCCCAGTTAACATTTCCCTCTTCCGTTTGGTTCTCTGAAAATGTATATGTCATTTGGTAAAGTGCCATGAGGAAAAGGATTAGACTTTTGCATATTTCCTTTCTTCCATCTTTCCTAGGTTAGAGAGGCAATGGCTGATCACATCGCAGCCACTTTATAACCACAGGGCACATGAACAAAAGCCAAACAAAAGATAAATGTATTCTTGAACTTCATGCTAGCCTTATATTACCTTACATCAATTTTCTTTAATACACGAGAAGAGGGAACCCTTATTTATTTATATTTCTATTACATATAATAAATTATATTCCAACTAATGAAACATAATTGAAAATACTGTTATATTTACAAAATTTCTTTTATTAACATGTGATAAAAATTGTAAGTGCTAATTTGTAAAGAGTAAACTTGCAAGTGATCATTTGTTTCTTAATATCTTTTCTATGTAATCAAAACCTTCTACTTTAATTGAGAAAATTATCTGGTATCAGTGGTAATAATAATTACTTTTGCTTATTTACTGATCCTTTCATACTATGCTAGATACTGGAGAAAGAGCTCCAATGTATTACCTCACTATATCATATTACTTCACTTTACAAAGATGCGCCAAGATAAAATTACATTATTCACTGTAATTAAGTGTCAACTTAAAAAAAACCATAATATTAAAGTAACTAGAAGCTATTTCACTATATAGGTACTTAAGTTGTAATTGTTACAATACAAATTTTCTAAAAGCTTAAGGAGTTTGACTTTTATGGGTTTTTTGTTTGGTTGTTTTTCTTCACAATACCTGAAGGAAACTGTTGGACTTGTTTCTGCTTTAATGGCAATTTAGGGTTCCATTGCACATCTACTTTGCCTCCAAATGCTATTGACTGAATAATATGAGCTTTTTTATGATTGAAGATGCTAATCATTGATCTTCTTTCTTTTTCTGTAACTTCTGAAAAATACAAAACATAATGTTAGTAAATGACATTCAAATAGATAATGCAACGTGATTCAGAGTAGAACTGAATATGTTTTTTTTTTTTTTTCCCCCTTGGTTTTTCAAGGTAGGGTCTCACTCTTGCTCAGGCTGACCTGGAATTCACTATATAGTCTCGGGTAGCCTTGAACTCATGACAATCCTCCTATCTCTGCCTCCAGAGTGCTGGAATTAAAGGCATGTGCCACCACACCCAGCAAACTGAATACTTTTAAAGTTGTATTTAACTGAGCTATGTTAAGTGACCATCTTGTCAAAACAGATTTTTAAAGGGATTTCACAGTTATTCGCATGATCTTCTGAGCACCCAACAGATACTCTCATGTCATAAGGTGTGGTTCAATCCTACAGCCTAATGGGGGTGTCTGGTATCACAGGTTGGGGTACCCTGCATCTCCTTGCAGCTATCAGAGAGGTGACATGACCATGAGGTTTTGATATGTCCTCACGGGAAGACGTTACTCCATAATGCTCATGAAGAATACCCATGGAATTAGCAGTGTAGAGGAGTAGATGAAACTGTGCGGGGGGGTAACACTGATCTCAGAAATGTGACACATAATACACCGGGCTTGATGTTTATGTGGCTTATACAAAGCAAGCATGCTAGTTTACATACGATTCATGACTATACATTTAGAAAGTTATTGTTGGTTATGTCATCCTTAAAAATATAAACTTACTGGGGGTGGTGACACATGCCTTTAGTCCCAACACTCGGGAATCTGAAAATCACTGTGAATTTGAGGCAAGCCTGAGACTGCATAGTGAATTTCACCTGGGTTAGATCAAGACCCTACCTTGAAAAACTAACATATATATTTATAGAAATTGACCTTAGGAATTTAGGTCTTATGGGATTAAGTCCAATTCCTTCCTTTTATTTTTTTGTTTACTTTTTTAAAAAAATTAGTTTTTCAAGGTAGGGTCAAGCCCTAGTCCAGGCTGACTAGGAATTCACTATGTAGTCTCAGGGTGTCCTCGAACACTCAGTGATCTTCCTGCCCCTGCCTCCCAAATGCTGGGATTAAAGACATGTGCCACCACACCCAGCCCCCTCATTTTTGATGTAGGAAGTTAAGGTGCTAGAAAGCAAACTAATTGGTATCCAGTGTGCTGATGTAAGAAGAGGGATCTAAAGGAGAGGAACTTTCTGAGCTTGGCCAGTTGAGCTTCCAGTACCATAGTAGAGACACAGTCTCCCAAACTGGGACAAAATTCAGAGCACAGAGGTAGAAATGAGTAATGAGAAAGCTTCATTTACATACAGTTTTTCAACAGGATTCTTTCCCTTCCTTTCTCCCTTCCTTCCTTTCTTCCCTCCCTCCCTCCTTCCTTCCCCCTGCTCCTCTCTCTCTTTCTCTCTCTTTTTCCTTCTTTTGTGTTTGAGGCAGAGTCTCACTGTAGTCCAGACTAACTTGGATCTCACTCTGTAACCCAACTTGCTTCTAATTTATGGCCATATTCCTGCCTCAGCCTCTCCAGTGCTGGGAGCAAAAACATGAAAAACATGAGCCACCATACCTGGCTTTACAGTATTTTTTTTTTTTTTTTTTTTTTTTTTTGAGGTAGACTCTCACTCTAACCCAGGCTGACCTGGAATTCACTATGTAGTCTCAGGGTGGCCTTGAACTTATGGCAATCCTCCTACCTCTGCCTCCTGAGTGCTGCAATTAAAGGTGTGCGCCACCATGCCTCGCTTACAGTATTCTTTTAAAAGAGGAATTTTCAGATACTGTGCTCTTCTAAGACAGTTTTTCAAGTGTTTGTCTACAAGAAGGAGGAAGGAGGAGTCCTTACTATTTCGGTCAAGCAGCTCCACTCCTGGAAGGTGGTAGATTGTATATAAACGGTACAGTTTATATTGGCACAAAGGGTTTTGGTATAGACCTGCAGTGGAAGAATCCAAAGTACATGTCATATTTCAAAATTCCTTTCCTCCATCACTTGACAAGATGTGAAAAGTTGTAAAATTTGTAAACTATGTAAGGATTCATTTTCCACCATACAATTACCTATGCCTCCTATCAAGCCTCCAACCTCATTACTGACTACCCTTACTGATCTGGGGCAGCATTTAATTTTCTTATCTGATGAATTCATTCATTCATTCATTCAATAAATATTTACTGAATACTACTCACTACTAGAAACGGCTAGTTATTGGGGGCATATGATTCAAATCTGCCACAAATTTAAAAGTCCATGAATAAATTCTTCAAGGAAGAACTAGGAGACAACTCTATAGGAGACTTGAGGCTGTTTTGTTTTTGGCCTTTTTATTGGTAATTTTTGTTTCTACATATTTATTTATTTATTTATTTGAGAGAGAGCAAGCGAGAGAGAGAGAATGGGTGCACCAGGGCCTCTGCCACTGCAAACGAACTCCAGATGCATGCGTCCCCTTGCACGTCTGGCTAACGTGGGTCCTGGGGAATCAAACCAGTGTCCTTTGGCTTTACAGGCAAATGCCTTAATGGCTAAGCCATCTCTCCAGCTCTGTTTTTCCTTTTAAAATATTTTATCTCTTTATTTATTTGAAAGAGAGAGAGAGAGAATGGGTGTGCCAGGGTATCTAGCCACTGCAAATGTACTCCAGACACAAGTGCCACCTTGTGCATCTGGCTTACATGGGTACTGGGGAATCAAACCTGGGTCCTTAGGCTTTGCAGGCAAGGGCCTGAACTGCTAAGCCATCTCTGCAGCGCTGTTTTTTTTTTTTTTTTTTTTTTTTTTTTAAGGCAGGGCCTTACTCTAGTCCATACTGACCTTGAACTCACTCTGTAGTTCTAGGCTGGCCTCAAACTCATGGTGATCCTCCTAACTCTCTTGAGTGCTGGGATTAAGGGAGAAATTGAGAGAGAGGGCGGGGGAGAGAATAGGTGGTGTCAGGGACTCTAGCCACTGGAGATGAATTCCAGATGCATGTGCCACGTTGTGCATCTGGCTTTATGTGGGTCCTAGTGAATCAGACCCGGACTGTTAGGCTTTGCTGTTTAGTCATCCCTCCAGCCCCTTACTGATATTTTTTATACATTATATATAGTATATTTTGATCATAATCCCCAATCTCCTCCCATTACTTTCTTTTGTCTACTTCTCCTATGCCCCCTTCTTCCCACTGATACTGTTTCTTTCCAACTAGACCCTCTACTGTTTTGATAGCTTTTTAAAAAAAATTTTGCTTTCATCCATTATCCATGATGACATATTGATGGGCTCAGTATTGTTCAAATAATGGCAGCTGCTGGGAGGTCATGAATGCAATGGCTACTTTGTGTCCAGAAGACAGCATTCCAAAGCTTCCCTCCTCATCCTCTGGCTCATACTTTCCAAATTTCATATTTTTAAAAAAACTTTTTTTTATTGACAATTTCTATAATTACAGACAATAAGCCATGATAATTCCCTCCTCTCTCCCACTATCCCCTTCACAAATCCATGCTCCATTATATGCCCTCCCTCTCTCAACTAGTCTCTCTTTTATTTTGATGTCATAATCTTTTCCTCCTATTATGAGGGTCTTGTGAAGGTAGTGCTAGGCACTGCAAAGTCATGGATATTGAGGCCAGTATCTGTCTAAAATTCTTCTCCTTCTACTATGTCCTAAATTGTTATGTTTGATCTTTTCATACTTTCCTAAAAGTCTTGAAATTCCCATTCATACTTTCCTATTAGCTTGTTTCTCTCTAGACTGTATTAGATCTGCCACTTGGTCTTCTAGTTTAGATATTCTATTTTCTCCTTCATCCATTCTATTAGTGAGACTTTCTACAGAGTTTTTTTATTTGACTTACTGTGTTTTTTTTTAATTTATTTATTTGAGAGGGAGAAACAAGCGTATATATACCTCTCTCTCTCTCTCTCTCTCTCTCTCTCTCTCTCTCTCTATCTATCTATCTATATGAGAATGGATGCACCAGGGCCCTCAGCCACTGCAAACCAACTCCAGATGCATCTGCCACCTTGTTCATCTGGCTTATGTGGATCCTGGGGAATCGAACCTGGGTCCTTTGGCTTGACAGGCAAATGCTTTAATAACTAAGCCATCTCTCCAGTCCCAGTTCTAGTATTTCTGATTGCTTTTTCTTCAGTATTTCTATTTCCTTACTCATGTCTTGTATTGACATCCTTATTTCATTAAGTTGGTTTCTTTTGTTCTCCTTTAGGAATTTGTTTTTGTCTTTGATTTCTTTGAACATAGTTATAATCATTCTTTTGAAATCTTTGTCAGGCATTTCATCTAAATCAGTCTCATTGGAGGTTATTTCTGATGGATTTATAACTTGTGGAATTATATTGCCTTGAATTTTTATGTTTCTTGACTTCTAATGTAGAGATTTTTGCATCTTGCATTAATTTGATGTTTGGGGTTTCTAACTATCTGGCGTATTCTTAGATGTGTAAATCTGATGTTATATTTCTTCAGGGTAGGAGCTTAAGGTGCCAGGTGTGGCTCTTATGTGACTTGCAGAGTAATAGTAGAAGTGACCCTAGGTGTTGGATTTGTCTGCTATTATTCTAGAATTCTAGAATCTGCAAGTATTATAGTGGGGTATGTGTAGCAAAATACAGGCAAATTCTAAGATTCCACTGAACATCATACACATTCAATTAAAACCAGCAAGGAGTATTGATGTAATTATGTGTTGCCTCACACCCTTAATTCTGTCAACTGGAAGCCTGAGATTTCTGGTCTGCAAAGGGTTCCCAGTCAGTCTGGGGCTGAGTGGGACCCTGCCCCCACAAATGACAGAAGGAAAAGCCAAAGGCACTATAAATTGGGAAGCAACAAAGGGCAACCCCAAAATACAGCATATTTAAGAGTGGCAAAGCTGGCCGTCAAGCAAATCTAGCACATAACCTGGCCTTACATGGAAGGTGTGATGAGCATTTCCAACACAGACCTATACCAGGCTTTGGGGCGGCTACTGACCTGGTATAAGAAGGTCCAGTTACCTGTTGGGATGGCTTTGGACTCAGCTATGCTGTGTGTCCGCTTGGGTCCCTCTTGACTGCACTGTGGGCTCGGCTAGGCTGGCTGGGTCAGTGAGTTCAGGTGCCTCACTCTGGTCACCTGTGCTGGGTGCTCTGTAGCTGACCTCCCTTCCCAGATCTCCAGTGGTTGTGGGTGTTGGCGGTTGGGGGACGGGAGGCTGTGGAGAGTGCCTGAAGTTGGACCAGAGCTGCGCAGCTGGCCCCTGAGACCCTCTTCCTCACAAGCTGCTCAGTGGGTCCCTGCTGGCTTCTCCTTCGGGTTTCTGGACTCTGTGAGGAGGCTGGTGTGAGTGCAAAGTCCCTTGGCCTGGCTTCTGTGGCTCAGGCTGAGCCTGGTGGCCACAGACGGGCACTGCAGGGGGATCTAGTCCTGCCTGCTTCTGAGGCTGCTAGAAGCTCGGGGTCTCTTCTGCTTCTCTGATGCAGTTGGCAATTCCTTGCACACCATCAATTTTCAATGGAAGAGTGTATTTTGCTGTTTTTCTACTTATCCACCCCCCCCAAGCTGCTTTGGTATGTCTAACTACACTGCCATCTTACCCGGAAGTCCCTTCAAATTTCTTATTGTCAAGTCTTATTGACTTCTGTTCCCCCTCCACTGAATCGCTTCTTTTAAATTAGTCGTCCCTCTTCTGTTTTGATATCTTTTTTTTTTTTCCCTCGTACTGTGCGGGTATTACATAGGTAGTGACAGACACTGTGAGGTCATAAATGCAATGGCTACTTTGTCTCTGGAAGACAGTGTTCCAAAGCACTCCCTCCTCCTTTCCATCTTCTGGCTCTTACATTCCTTAGGTGACCTCCTCAGCAATGTCCCGTGAGCCTTGGTGTATGATAGAGATGCCTCATTTGGTGCTGAGCACGTAACTGTCATTTTGTAGCTTTGTTTTGAATCTCCCCAGTCGTTATCACCATCTGCAAAGTACTACTGTAAGTGGGCAGAAACCTAAGTATTTAGAGGGACCTTTCATGGACACAATACATCCTACTAGCCAAGCAACGGCAGTAGCTCCCCTTGTAGAGTCCACGGCCTTCCAAGCCATAAGCTTTTGACTAAGTTTCAGTACTAGGCAGGAATTCCTTCCTGTGGAGCAGCCCTAATATTTGAAATATTTTTTTTCGGGGGGAGGGGCACCATGCTTCCAGTTACAAAAGTCAGGAGGAGGCCTGGCTGGGGGTGGGTGGAGCTGAAGTTTACTGTTCCATTAGATTCGCTCCCTGCACTTCACACCAGACGGATGGGAAGATGTAAATGCCCACAGCATCTGCGGACCTCAGTCGGAGGCAGAGGCACAGTTGTGGATGCTGCATCTTGTCTCTCTGTGACAAGACATAAGAGGCCCTGAGATCCTAGTGTGTAGAGCTTAGGATGTGTAATGAAGCTGACTTTCCAAGACCTGGCCAGACAAGGAGGCGCGCGAGCTCCTCGAGCTTTTAATGTCACAGTCCCTCAGGAATCAGCACCTGGACATTTAAAAAAAAAAAATCCCAACCACAAGTTTCGAGGGTTTTATCTTCAACCAAAATATTTTGCTTGTTTATCCTTAAATCATGTTAAACAGGGTTACTTCAGTACATTGTGAAACAAGGTTTATATGATTTCTAGTTTGGCATTTGAGCTATTCGGATTCTGCTCTCAAAGCCCTTTCTAGAAACTACTTCTGAGTGGTAGAGAGCGCAGAGCACCGCTAGATGGCAGTAGCATCAAGAGCTCAGGCGTGGCTCAACAAAACGCACCTCAATGTGCATCAGATTTAAAGGCGCTGCTGCAGACAATCCGCAAGATGCGGAGAATTTTCATAAGGCATGGTAATATCAAGCACTGGACACCCAGAAAGAACCTGATTAATATTTATAAAGTAAAGTTTGCAGCATAACAAAGATTGGGAGGGGCATGCTTACAACAAGTTAAAAATATGAAAAAAAAAATCAATAATGTGGATGTTCTCTCTCTGCAGGTCATAAAACACTGTGATACTTGTTGTATATACGAAGATTTTCTGACTAATCAAATCTTTATATTAAAGGGAGCCAAAGGCATCGAGGGCTGACACGTGGAGCATAATGAACAAAGGTTAGGAGAGTGAGGAAAGGAGACATTAACTGTAGGGCCAGAGACAGCACAGAGATTTAAGATGAAGAAAGTGTCTGTTTTGAGAGAATTGAGAAGGGAAAAAATAAAAACAGAAAGCTACCCAGATTTAATTGACAAAAATGGTTTGAATTTTACTCTTAAAAGAGAAGGAATTTTATGTGAAAATAAATAATTATAACTATGGGATAGGGAATTGAACGGATGTGTATTAACTCAGTACAACAGTCAGATTTAAAAAGATCCTCAGGGACCATAAGGGAGGCAGAGAAAGTAGAAGACACTCTACGGATACAAAAGCAAAGCACAATAGGTTTTAATGAAAATTTAGGAGGAAAAAAAGTCACAGACGTTTTATGTCGAGGACTGCTTTGTGGTTACTGTCTTGGGGAATCACAGCTGTCACCCCATTCTCCTGACTTACTTATCACAGCTGGGGGTCAGAGCTGCCTTCACGCACGTGATGTGCACGTGACGTGAATAGAAAATGTACCATCGTGGTTTAGTGATGTTCATTCTTGGGGTTCCCTTCACACAGTCTTCCCCCTGGCAGAACGTTGCTACTTCATGTCTTTCCTTGGCCTTTTCTCCTAATCCCTACTTAAGTAACTGTGTAAATTTAAAGCTCTAGCTACAGTTAAAGCATCACACCTGGGTTTGCAGTACAATCCTTCTTAACAAGGCACCTAGCTATTAAAAACCCATGTGATTGCTGGGGTGTTCATCTTTAAGCAGAATCTGCATGAGAGAAGGCCAGAAAAATCCAGCTTTTAGCCCAGCCTCTGCTGACATGACTTGGAAAAAACAAATGAACTAAATATTTTGGAAGACATTTCATCTATCCTACTTAACTTTTTCCCCTTAGCTCTTACATTTTTGAAAGAAGAAAACTGATTTTAGACTCTTTTTTTCCCACCTGTCTATGCTATTAATTAACATTTTGTATTTATGAGTTTTGGATGGATGCTACTAAAATTACCATATATTAAGTTTCTGAGATATGAAATCAGTTTCCTGTGTCTGTTCTGAAAGCTTTCGATGATGTATGGGTGCATTCCTGGAGAAACTATGAAGCAAAACTGCTTACACTTTTGCTTTCAATAGGTTAATACTATTTAATCCGCCTTCCCTTCAGGCTACTTATAGAGCACACCTCAGTGGCGCCAGCACTGTCTTGCTTATCTTCATGTGGGAGTCAGAGTCTAAGCAATTTACATTTACCCAACAATATATCAAAATATCTCTGCCACCTCACTGCCGGAGCTCGGGTGGGTGAGTCATATATGTAAAGCCACTTCTTCATGAAACAGAAGAGGGGAAATATCTAAATAACTGGCCTCCATTTTTAGAAAAACCTTTAAAGAAGAATTTAAAAATCAGCATGCATGAAAGCACCTGTAATTAATAAAGAAACAACTTGCTCATTTTATTAAGTGGGGCAAATGATAATAGGGAAGTTTAAACTCATACAGAATAGCTCATGTAAGGAAGATGAGCTTGTCAATCAAGGATCCCAGTTCCTAGATTTTTGAGGTCATAGGTCAGCATCTCTCTCCAATAGTTACACTATCTTATTTTAATTAAACATCATGGGCTGGGGGCTGGAGAGATGGCTTAGCCGTTAAGGTGTTTGCTTGCGAAGTCAAAGGATCCCAGTTCTATTCTCCAGGACTCACTTAAGCCAGATGCTCAAGGTGGCGCATGCATCTGGAGTTCGTTTGCAGTGGCTGCCTGGCATTCTCATTCTCTCTCTCTTACTCTCTGCCTCTTTCTCTCTCAAATAAATAAATAAATAAATATTTTTTTAAATCATGGGTTGGCCAAGTGTGGTGGCACACACCTTTAATCCTAGCACTCGGGAGGCAGAGGTATGTGGATTGCTGTGAGTTCAAGGCCACCTTGAGACTACATAGTGAATTCCAGGTCACCTTGGGCTAGACAGACCCTATCTAGAAAAAACAAAACAAAACAAACAAACAAAAAAATCATGGGCTGGAGAAATGATTTAGGAGTTAAGGCACTTGCCTATGAAGCCTAAGGACCCAGGTTCTATTCCCCAGTACCCAGGTAAGCCAGATGCACAAAGCAGTGTATGTGTCTGGAGTTCATTTGCAGTGTGACTGGAGGCCCTGGTGTGTGCCCATTCGTCTCTCTCTCTCTCTCTTTCTTTCCTCTCTCAAATAAATAAATAAAATAAAACAATTTTTTAAAAATCAGCGGGCCACCACACAACGCATGTTTTACTGAGTAAGGACCCACACCCTGGTTTTAAAAGGCGAGGGGCAGCACAGCAGGAGATGAAGGGCTGGGATTGGGGACATTCTCACCATCAGCAGCCCTGGAAGAGCTGATGGGCTCTTTGGGTCTGGTCCAGTATCTTGTTTGGAAGAGGTGGTTGTACCACCAAGGACACTGCAGATAAAGAAGGTCAGAAGCAGCTCTTCCCACCTGTAACCCCAGCACCTTCACCCCTGCATTTTTGTCATAAGCAGAGGATGGGCACCCGGGACAAGAGCAGAGAATGTGCAATGGTAGGGTCTGTGGAAACATGGAGCCCCTGACCCCTTTGGTTTTTCAGGGTAGGGTCTTGTTCTAGCCCAGGCTGATCTAGAATTCATTACGGAGTCTCAGGGTGCCCTTGAAATTATAGCGATCCTCCTACCCCTGCCTCCCAAGTGCTGGGATTAAGGGCGTGCGCCACCGTAGCTGGCTGGCTGGAGCCCCCCCTTGCAAGAGGGAAGGCTCGCTTGCCAATGATAGCCCTGGAAGTTCGGCTTTGAAGCAGGTATTACCTGTAAGGAAATGTGAGAGTCCAAGTGGATTTAGTGAAGTGGAGGCCACTTGAGTGAAATCAGAATGACATTTAAGAGCAGGAGACCCCAGTACGAGCTGGTGTTTTCTCCCTGGAGTGATCATAAAGGGGGGCAGTGAGACTACAGGGCCACTTAAGTCGTGATCCACGAAGTGGGGGTGAGGCATGGATTCTGACTCCCGAGCTTGCTGGAGGGGAAAGGAAGGGAGAAGGGGAACTGCAGAGGGAGGGTGTGGAATGACAGACCTCCTGGAGAGAAGCGATGGGGCCCCTGCCTGGCCCGGAAGCCGGGAATCCCTGTCTCAGGACCTCACACTCAGCGCTGGCTCTAGGCCGCCCACAAGCTCCCGGCCCTGTGTCTCCTGGGCAAGCACTTGGCAGTTGTTCTCATAAATGCCAGCGGAGGGGGCAGCGCTGACAGGGTTGGAGCTTTTCCCTCCGGGCTGTTTTCTCACCCTTGGAAGAACTTGTGATTGAAGTGGAATAATACTGCATTAGAGTTTTACATGGTTTTCTTACTTGAAAAGACAAAATTTGCTTTTGAAAATATGCAGTTTTCTCAAATTAATGAGCTGACTCTACTCTCAGATTGCGAAGGAGGCAGAGAAACAGCGTGAGGACATGACATTGCCACACAGATGATGCTGGGGGTCCAGTTAAGGCAAATGGTTTTGTCCATAGACTATCTGGAACCAAAATGGGGCAAGAGATCTAAGGATGAATATTTGCTACCAAGTATTTTCAGAAAGTGCTTTGCTTGCTTGCTTGTTTGTTTGTTTTTGAGGTCTCACTCTAGCCCAGGCTGACCTCCAACTCACAGCAATCCTCTGCCTCCCATGGGCTTGGATTAAAGATGTCTTCCACGACACCCAGCTAGGAAATTCATTCTTATATTTGAATTTGGCCGTAGTATTATCTTCATTAAAAAGAAAATGAGGAAGTTGGGCATGGTGGCGCACACCTTTAATCCCAGCACTGGGGAGGCAGAGGTAGGAGGATTGCCGTGAGTTCGAGGCCACCCTGAGACTACATAGTTAATTCCAGGTCAGTCTGGGCCAGAAAGAGACCCTACCTCGAAAAACAAAACAAACAAACAACAACAACAACAACAAAGAAATGAAAAAGAAAATGAGGGATGGAGAGATGGCTCAGCTGTTAAGGCATTTGCTTACAAAGTCTAATGACCCTGGTTGGATTCCACAGTACTCAGGTAAAGCCAGATGCACAAAGTGGCACATACATCTGGAGTTCTTTGCAATGGCTAGATGCCCTGGCGCACCCTTACTCTCTTCTCTGTCTCTTTTCTTATTGCAAATAAATAAAAATATTAATAAAACGACCCATGACAAGATTCCCCATTGAAAAAGCTTCAGTTAAAGCCTAAATGACACCACTATGATTTTAAGTGGAGATCATTTTAATTGGCCTTCAAAGAATAAGGGTGTTTCCTTCCCAGACCCCAGGCCTGAGACACTTCTGTTCTCAAGCACACCCAGTTCTGGATCAAGCAATAGGCAACTGCAGAGAGAAAGGGAGTGAATGGGCATACCAGGGCCTTACATGGGTCTTGGGGAATCTAACCTGGGTCCTTTGGCTTTACAGGCCAGTGCCTTAACTGTTAGGCCATTTCTCCAGTCCTGTTTATTTTTTAAACTTATTCCTTTTTTAAAAAACTTTTTTCTGAAAACTTTCATAACTATAAACAATAACACATGGTAATTCCCCTTACTTCTTAACACATTTCTTGTCAATACTGAAGCCAGTCACTTACTAGGTGGGGTTCAAAACTGGAGTCAACTAAAAGCATACCACTTACCCAGGAGCCAGAAAGACCAGACCCACTATGCATTCACCCTGCATGCTATATAAACTTCCTCTTTCAAGCCCAGACTTGAGTACAGCATCTGGAGCAATTCCATCCCAGACCCACAGTTTATGGAGGCTTCCTCCCTCTCCCACATGTGTGTTGGCTAATGGAGCAGTCTTGGCCCCCATCCTGTGTCTCCCCATGGAGCTGCCATTGGTACATTCCCAGCAAGGTGAAGGGTTTGTTTCTAGATGGAATTAGGTATATGAGTGCTGCTTTCTGAAGCCAAAGCAGCTTCGCTATGGAGGTGGCAATAAACATGAAGAGACTCAAAACTCATCAAGGCAGAAAGTAAGAGCTACTACACACTCTGCAAAGCCCAGGGAGCATTGCAGAAGAGGGAATGGAATGAATGTAAGAGTCATAAGGTGGGAAGGAGTACTTTGGGGCACAGTCCTCCTAACGTGAACTGAATGGTTCATTCATGACCCCACAGAGGTGGCAGATACGCCAACAAGACAGCACTGTTCTGAGCCCATCAACATTTTCACATGGAGGATGGACGAGGAATGACAGGAATGAGACAGCAAAACAGAAGAAGGATTATCTGGAAAGAAGAGGGTCCTCAGTGGATTGAGGGTTGGGGAGGGGGGGGCCATAGGAGAATAACAGGATGGCAACCACCAAATTACAGCAGTATGCTCATAAAGTGTGTGTGTGTGTGTGTGCTGGGACAATGGCTCATTCAGTAATGAAGATGGGTTTGGATCACCAGCTAGCACACTTGTAAAAGCTGTGTATGGTGGCACACTTAGAAGTCCAGCGCCAGGGACGAAGAGACTGGCAGATTCATGGGGCAAGATGGCTAGTCATCTAGCTGAAATGGTGAGCTCTGGGTTTAGTGAGAGACTCTGTCTTAATAAATAAAATGGAGAGAGAGGGATTGAGGAACATTTGAGGTCAACCTCTGTTCACCAGACACATGTGCACACACATTTCTGAGTAATCACTGACAGACACGTGCTCCCCTACCTGAACATATATACATACGTGCATACACCACGCAAATATGCACATATTGTAAGTGTTTGTAACATACATACATGTAACATGCATTTTTAGCATACTTCCTTAGTTGCACATCTTACCACCATGATTTAAAAACTGTTCATATCGGGGCTGGAGAGATGGCTTAGTGGTTAAGCGCTTGCCTGTGAAGCCTAAGGACCCCAGTTCGAAGCTCGGTTCCCCAGGTCCCACGTTAGCCAGATGCACAAGGGGGCGCACGGAGTTCGTTTGCAGTGGCTGGAGGCCCTGGCGCGCTCATTCTCTCTCTCTCCCTCTATCTGTCTTTCTCTCTGTGTCTGTCGCTCTCAAATAAAAATAAAAATAAAAAAAATAAAAATTTTAAAAACTGTTCATATCGGAAAGAAACCTCTTTCTCTTTGCTTATCAGCCTCTCAAAATAGTTACCTCTAATGTTACTCTCTCTGCAGATGGGCTTCTTTGGGATATCTCATAAAACAGAAACTATATCATATGCCTTAAAATTTAACTTAGAGGCTAGAGATATGACTCAGTGCTTAGGTGCTTGCCTGAAAAGCCTAAGGGCCTGGGTTCAATCCCCAGTGCTCACATAAAGCACGAGGTAGCCCATGTGTCTGGAATTCATTTGCAATGGTTAGAGGCCCTGGCGCACCCATTCTTTCCCTCTATATATGCCCCACTCTATCTTTCTCTAATCAAAAACTTTAAAAAAAAATAGGAGATAACATGAAGAACAGATTTAGACATACAAATCTTCTGTTCTTTTTCTTTTTCTTTTTTTGAGATAGGGTCTCACTCTAGCCCAGGCTGACCTGGAATTCACTTTGTAGCCTCAGGGTGGCCTCGAACACAGGGAGATCCTCCTACCTGTGCCTCCAAGTGTCGGGACAAAACTTGTGTGCTACCACGCCCAGTTGTTTATTTTTCTTTGACATGTCAAATCATTTCACACATAATTATTTTTTTATCTGTTACTTTCAAAATCCTGTCTTAAAAAGAAATTATATCATATTTTATGAATATCTATGTATTTTAGTTATAAATATAACTTCTCTAATTTTACACCTAAAAGTGGAAACATCTTATGGCTATTTCACTGCATGTGCATATAACAGAGCAGTGGTACTGAGGGTCTGATGGCTGCTTTACTGCATGGACGTATAAGAGGTCAGTGTACTGAGGGTCTCATGGCTGCTTTACTGCATGGGCGTATAAGAGATCAGTGTACTGAGGGTCTCATGGCTGCTTTACTGCATGGGCGTATAAGAGATCAGTGTACAGAGGGTCTCATGGCTGCTTTACTGCATGGGCGTATAAGAGGTCAGTGTACTGAGGGTCTCATGGCTGCTTTACTGCATGGACGTATAAGAGATCAGTGTACTGAGGGTCTCATGGCTGCTTTACTGCATGGGCGTATAAGAGGTCAGTGTACTGAGGGTCTCATGGCTGCTTTACTGCATGGGCGTATAAGAGATCAGTGTACAGAGGGTCTCATGGCTGCTTTACTGCATGGGCGTATAAGAGATCAGTGTACTGAGGGTCTCATGGCTGCTTTACTGCATGGGCGTATAAGAGATCAGTGTACTGAGGGTCTCATGGCTGCTTTACTGCATGGATGTATAAGAGATCAGTGTACTGAGGGCCTCGTGGCTGCTTTACTGCATGGATGTATAAGAGAGCAGTGTACTGAGGGTCTCATGGCTGCTTTACTGCCATGGGCGTATAAGAGAGCAGCGGTACCGAGGGTCTCATTGCTACTTTATGAGTGTGTAAGGAAGCGGTGGTACTGAGGGTCTTGCTGCTACTTTATGAGTGTGTAAGGAAGCGGTGGTACTGAGGGTCTCAGGGCTGCTTTATGAGTGTGTAAGGAAGTGGTGGTACTTAGGGTCTTCAGGTTCAGCAGTCCCTTTAGCTCCTTCATGGTGGCATCAATGTTGGTTAGCTCATTTTGGTGCAGCAGGAGAATGTGCAGCGAAGGCAAATAATGCAGGCCTACAATAAACATATTTGCATGATCGTCAACATTTTTAGAAGAGTTTTACTTATTTCTCTAATTGGCAAGTACTAATAACCATCTTTCCACACTGATTATATTTGATAAGGAGGCAGAAGAAAGTACTAAAGGTGATAGCAGAGGGAATGTCTATTAATGATGTCATAAATTCTGATTAAGTATACAACAGCAATAATTATCATATGGAAATATAAAGTATTTTAGAACTATATTTTATTTATTTATTTGAGAGATAGAAAGAGGCAGAGAGAGAGAGAAAGAGAATATAGACATGCCAGGGCCTATAGCCACTGCAAACAAACTCCAGACACATGCACCCCCTGTTATCTGGCTAATGTGGGTCCTGGAGAATCAAACCAGGATCCCTTAGCTTTGCAGGCAAGCACTTTAGCCACTAAGCCATTTATCCAGCCCTAAAGTATATTTTTAACCACTGGTTTGGGTTCATTTGCTTTTCTTAGTAATGATTTTGCTTGCTTGACTTTGAAGTTTGAATTACATTTTTCTTTTTATTTGGTTTTGTGGTGTGTATGTGTCCACCTACCAATGTGACTTAGATTTAAAATGCCAAGAGAACTTTATATTTATTTAGATTTACAAAATAGAAAATTTCACACCCAATTTAGTGCTTTCTTCCAAAATGCTCAGCTTTGTATTCATTCATTCATTCATTCATGTGTGTGTGTGTCCCCACAAGTGAAGAGCAGAGTAAAACTTTGAGGCATTTTTGTTCCACCTTTGAGATAGAGTCTCGCTGCCATAAACAACTGGCCAGACTGCAAACGGACGTCAGGCTAGAGCATGCAAGCTTTGTCTTCCTCCAGCTATCCTTCCCACTGCTTATTAGGGTCAAAGATGCAGGTGTCACTTTGCATTCAACCTCACAGGAGTGCTGCAAATTGAACCCAGGCAGGCAGGCAGGCTTTGCAAGCATGTGCCTTTAACTGCTGAGCTATCTCCCTAGGTCTTCATCCAAGCATTTTTGTGTAAAATGGGAAAGTACATATTCATATTCATTTTTGTTGTTTCTGAGTTTTCCCATAGATTTCAACATAAAAGTGGGATGAATTTGTGTGATAGTGGTGACATTATAGCTTAATTGGGATTATTTTCTATCTCGATATAAGATATTGTGCTGTGTATTACAATGTATGCTATCTTGATTCAATGACATATGAAATTAAAGAAATATTTTGTCCTGTGATTCATGTTTCATGATCATGATACATCATGACTTTTATAACTGGCTTGAATTGTGAGCTTAAAATTGTTGCATATTAAATTAACTTAACTCAGAGTACAAAATTAACTCAGTAAAAAATGGAATTTAGATGGTAAAAATTACAGCCAATAAAACATGTATGGCTACTTATATATTTTATATTTATTCATGTTTCTGAATATTGTTAAGATTAGTTTTCATAGAATCTAGTTTATGTCCAAGTGTGAAGTAAAATAGTAAAATTTATGTGAGAAGACATTTTTTAAAAATTTTGAAAATATCAAACATTGAATTAGAAAAATTTAACATTACATTTCTTAAAACAAAATGTGCATGAATATTTAAAAACATATTGCATCACATGGTTTCAATAGAAATGATAAAAGACATTTTTATCACTAGCAATTACCATGACTGAAAGTAGTCATTTAATTGAAAATGTATGTAATCAACAAAGAAAATTTAAGACATACCTTCTATCTCAAATATTGCATTGTTGTTCAAATATAGTTCTGTCAAACAATAGTTTCTAGTCAAAAATTCTATACCATTTAGCTGAAAATGAAAAAAAAGTAAGGTGTTTACAATTATAAGACAATATTTATAACTATTGTTATTTTCTGACATTTTAGGTTGGGTTTCAAGTCATGTGTCCGCTATGTAATTAAAAACTTGTTTTGCCAGTTTAGAAATAAACTTTTCTGAGCCAGGCGTGGTGGTGCACACTATTAATCTCAGCACTCGGGAGGCAGAAGTAGTAAAATCGCCCTGAGTTTGAGGCCACCCTGAGACTACATAGTGAATTCCAGGTCAGCCTGAGCTAGAGTGAGACCCTACCTTGCAAAACAAAAAACAATAAATAAATAAATAAACTTTTTGGACCACATTTGGGCCAAGCTCCCTTGCTTGGCTTTCAGAGCCTCTGTTATCTGGCCTGGTCCTTTCACTCTGCAAACATTTCACTTAGTTGCGCTCTGTATTACCTCGCTTGGTCTGACTGCAAGTACACATCCGTCCATCAGGTATGAGGAGCTAAGGGCTTTCTCCTCTGCTAATGCCGGAGTCATAATTTGTAGTTCAGGGTATACTATAAGAAGATCTTATAAAATACTTATTCATCAAGTATTAAGAACTCTCTAAATACTGAACATTTGCTCATGAGTGTAAATTTGGTTTTCTAGTGCTAGGTAAATAGAACTGCCTTACCATTTGATGAACAGATTTAGATAAATATATGCCACCTCACTTGGTAGTGAAGGTTTACTGAAAATAAATGCTCTTCTCAATTTTAGGAAAGCCATTTTAGATTTTATCCAAAGTTAGAAAGAACAGTTTTTGATAATTGTTTAAATTAATTTATTTTCAAGGAAAGAGTGAATGAGAGGAGGAGGTAGTGAGGGAAAGAGATAATGAGAATGGGTACCCCAGGGCTAATATAAACAAACTCCAGATGCATGTGTCAATTTGTGCATCTGGCTTTTACATTGGTCCTGGGGAATAAAACCTGGGCCATGAGGCATGGTGAGCAATCACCTTTAACCACCGAGTCATCTCTCCAGCCCCCATTTTTGGCAAACTTTGTTGAATTTCTTCTAGTATTGTCAACGTAACCTATGCTACAAAGGGTACATGAGGTTCCTCTCATCACTCCACAGGCTCATCTCTGGTCAGCACTCACTCAGCAGAACCTCCAGTAATTTCATCATGGCTTTCATTAAGGCCTGAGAAGACCCATGGTTTCCCAAGGTAGGAGAAACCATGCCCCAAATTGAGATAAAAGTCCCAGTTGACTGCTTGTTCCTTTCTACTTTTCTTCATGGCTACCTGGCAGGAACCCACTGCTTTTCCCTTTGCCATTCCCTCCTTGGATAATAACTATGCTTGACATCAATGTAGGAAAAGAATATCAGTGGAAATTGTGGTGTTTTCTTCTTCCTTTTTTTCAGTTACCTGCCAACCACACATTTATAGGATATTACGAATTAGTGAGGATTAACTTTCCTTGCATTACTAACACAAGAAGAACATTAATGAACTTGACAGCTTAATCTTGATTATACATTCATAGTTTCTCAAGAGCATTAATATGTATGGATCATGATTACTGCAATATTAAAATGTAACTGTATGTTGAAGTGAGGGGATGAATGAGGTAAGTAGAATGGAAAGTAAACTAGAATGGAAAATGTAAAACCACATCATCAAGAGCAGAAGTTGTTAAACGATGTGGTAAAGGGAAATGTTATGACTCAATATGATTTTAGAAAGAAAATGCCAAGGTGAATATAATGTCAAATGAATAAGTATATTGGCAGGAGATGGATGATGAAGGTGATACTCTAATTCAGAAATATGTAGAAGCCCAAATTGAAAAAAAAAAAAAAGACAATGGAGGAAGAAGGAATTGCAGGAAAGTAGGGCAGTTGCAAGATGCAATTCCTATAATTTAATTGATATGAAAATTTAGCAAGTTGTGAAAGTCAAGAACATGAGTTAGAAGATATGCTAAATATCCTGATACTCAAGTCATTATTCAAATAGAATGTTAGAAATCTATATGATTCATTATAAAGAAGACTCTTATGGTAGTAAGACTTACATTTAGTGTGACATTTCATGCATCACATTCAAAGCTAGGCATTTAACAAACAACTACTGTCTGTTACTTAACCTCCATTATTGTTTTATATAGCAATGAGCTCTTACATGTAATGTGAAACACTTATAAGAAACCACTGGGTTACTACTAAGGGAAAGTGTATGCCAGCATGAGTCTACAATGAACAAGTCTACAATAAGTGTATAAGGCATTCTTTTTTTTTTTTTTTAAGGGACAATCTTGCTAATTTACTAAAATCATATTGATATAAAGCCCTTTGTACATTTCCTTCTCCAGCACAAATATAGTATGTACTGCTCAGAAGTGGTTTCATCATTCCATTTCCAAAAGACAGTATTTCAATAAGTGTTAACAAAGGGGAATCTACAAAATGGGTTATTTACTACATCTACTTTTAACATACTTTGTTAAGGCATTCTTTTTAAAAAATATTTTTATTTATTTGTAGGGAGGGAGAGGGAAAGGAAAAGAATAGGCACACCAGGGCTTCTTGCCACAGGAAATAAACTCCAGATGTCCATTGTATATGTGGGTATTGGGGAATTGAGCCCCAGATGTTAAGCTTTGCAATCAAGTGCCTTTAACTGCAGAGCCATCTTTCCAGCCCTGGGTACTTTTTAGAACAGAGTTGTTCAACATCTACCACTACTGATATTCTGGATCAAATCATTCATTTCTTCTTGGCTTTGAGGCCTGGGCACTCATAGCATGTGTAGTGGCACCCCTCACCTCTTCCCCAGTGGAACCAATGGCACATACTATGTTGTGATGATCCCAGTTGTCTCTAGAACTGAGGAGATGACTCAGAGGTTGAAAGTACTTGCTTGCAAAGCCTTCTGGCCCTGGTTCAGTTTCCCAGTACCCGTGTAAAAGCCAGATGTGTCAAGTAGTACCTGCATCTGGAGTTCATTTGTAGCACCAAGGGGTTCTGGTGTGCCCAGTCTCTGTCTCTTGACAATAAATGAATAAAAAATTTAAGGAAAATTCTAGACCATGTCAAATATCCTATGGGGGGGGGATCAAACATGCTTGCACTTGAGGGCCGATGATTCAGATGCAAAACAGGACATTAAGCAAGATAATTCTGTGGACATTAGTAAGATTCCTAGAAAAGTACACACATGAGGAACCAGAAAAGCAAACCATATTCAAATACCAGTTAATACAAGACAGCAGAAGTAAAACTGGAAGAACTTCAAGACAAGAAAAATAGCAAAAATAAATACACACCTTTCAAAAATAACTCTTAATAGCAATTGCCTCAATGCTCCAACCAAAAGACACAGGCATGTAGACTGGGTTACAAAGCAGGATCCTTTAATTTGTTGCCTTCAAGAAACTTACTTTTCCACAAAAGATAGACACTTCTTAGGGTGAAAGGTTGGAAAACAGTGTTTCAAGCAAATGGACCTAGAAAGCAAGCAGATGTCACTCTCCTAATATCTGACAGGGGAGAGTTCAGACCAACATTAGTTAGGAAATATAAGGAAGGTCACTAGATGTTGATTAAAGGGACACTCCAACAGGAGGACGTTTTAATCCTAAACATATATGCACCTAACATGGGGCCTTCCAACTTCATCAAACAAATGTTGTTAGAACTAAGGTCACAGGTAACACCAAACACAGTTGTAGTGGGTGACTTCAACATGCCACCCTCAGCAATTGACAGGTTATCCCAGCAAAAAATAAAGAGATGCATCTGAATTAAATGAGGTCATAGAACCAGTGGTCCTAACAGATATCTACAGAACATTTCATCCAAATGCTGCAGAATACACATTCTTTTCAGCAGCCCATGGAACATTCTCTAAAATAGACCATATATTAGGACACAAAGCAAAACAAATACAGGAAAATTGAAATAATTCCTTGCATTCTATCTGATCACAATGGGATTAAACTATAAATAAATAGCAAGAAAAAGCTATAGACCATACACAAAATCATGGAAACTAAACGATGAATGGGTCAATGAAGAAATCAAGAAGGAAATAAAAAAATTCATAGAATCAAATCACAGTGAGAAGACAACATATCAAAACCCTTGGGACACAATGAAGACAGTCCTAAGAGGGAAATTTTATAGCTTTAGGTGACTCTATTAAGCAATTAGAAAGATTGCGAGTAAACAATTTAATGCTTCACCTTAAGGCCTTGGAGAAGGAAGAAAAAGGCAAACCAAAAATTAGTAAAAGGGAAGAAATAGTAAAGATTAGGGCAGACATTAATGAAATAGAAGCAAGCAAATAAACAAACAAACAAAAACAATATAAAGAATCAATCAAACAGAGTTGGTTCTTTGAAAGGATAACCAACATTGATAAATCCTTAGCAAATCTGACCAGAAGAAAGAGATAGGAGAGACACAAATTAATAAAACTAGAGAAGAAAAAGGTACCATTACAACATATACAGAGAAATTAAAAAAAATAACAGGGACATACTATAAGAACATGTACTCCATTAAGTTTGAACAACTGAAAGAAATGGATGATTTCCTTGATTTATACGACCTACCATTAAGTCAAGATGAGATAAACCATTTAAATAGACCTATAACAAGTATGGAGATCCAAGCATTTATCAGTATCTCCCCACTAGAAAACGTCCAGGCCCAGATGGATTCACTGGTGACTTTTACCAGGCCTTCATGGAAGAACTAATACCAATGCTTCTCAAACTTTTTCATAAAATGGAAAAGGAAGGAATCCTACCAAACTCCTTCTACAAAGCCAGCATCATCCTGATACCAAAACCAGTCAAAGATAGAACAACAAAAAAAAAAAAAACAGAAAGTTAATATGTCAGAGCCACACGTTGGGTCATGATACGCAGAGACATTTCTCCTCCCCATAACTGTGGGCTAACTCCACAATGCATGACCCATATACCTCAACAAGGAGGGACCAGGGGGAGGAGGTAAGACATACACGAGCTGAACAATGGTACCAACTTGACTGTGTTCACTGAATATAAAATTAATTAATAGAAAAATTAATTAAAAAATTAAAAAGAAATGATATTCCAGCCTTTTGCCTGGGATATGGAATTGATTAAAATAGCATCCAATACCCAGTGAGGTTGAGTTGTAGCTCAGTGGGACTGTTGCCTATAATCCATAGGGCTCTGGCTTTGATTCCTAGTAGCACAGTTAAGTATATATATATGTATGTGTGTGTGTGTGTGTGTGTGTGTGTGTGTGTCAAAGAAAGAGAAAATTATAAGCCAATCTCCCTCATGGACAAAGATGCAAAAATTCTCAACAAAATATTGGCAAACAGAATACAAGAATATATCAGAAAGGTTATTCACCCTGGCCAAGTAGGCTTTATCCCAGAGATGCAGGGATGGTTCAAATGATAATGGGAATACAACATACCAAAACCCTTGGGAAATGGATGATTTCCTTGAGACATGTTCCTTCTATTCCCAGTTTCTGTAGGACTTTTATCATGAAGGGATGTTGGATTTTGTCAAATGCTTTCTCGGCATCTAATGAGATGATGATGTGAATTTTGTCCTTCAGTCTATTTACATAGTGTATTACATTTATATATTTGCATATGTTGAGCCATCCTTGCATCTCTGGGATAAAGCCTACTTGGCCATGTCAGGGCTTTCAGCCACTACAAACTCCAGATACATATGCCACCTTGAGCATCCAGCTAATGTGGGTCCTGGGCCTTGCAGGCAAGTGCTTAACCTCTAAGCAATCTCTCCAGTCTGAGTTACTTTTATTTTTTTAATAGGATCTAAAGGTGAGCTATTCTCTTGCTCTTTAACTTTATATTTACAACTTCCATACACATACATACTACACCATGATCATAATCCCTACCACCCTCCCCTGTTGCCCCTTCCCTATTCCCCCTGAACTGAGTCTCTTCTTTATGATGAGTCTTTCCTTGTCCTGTTTCATATCATCATTCTTCTCCTCCTATTATGTGCGTCTTATGTAGGTTGTGTCACGCACCCCATGTATGTGAGACCATGAATGCCATGGTACATTGGATCTTGAAGACAATAATGCAAAACATTTATCTTTCACACATGTCAGAATGGCTTTTCACCAGAACAGATAAAATATAAATGTTAGGAAAGGTGGTGGTTTCCAATGCAAACTGTCCCCCAAATCCTTATGTGTTTGTGATTAAGCCTCACATTCTGTCCCTAGCTCATGGAGCCCTGCTGGAGGAAGGTTGCTAGTCCAGCCCCACTGCATCCTCACAGCCAGCTCACTCTCCCTACTTCCCCCCTGCTTAGGTGACAAGATGTGACATGCAGGTGTCAGCTCTGCTACACTTTCCCCACCATGATGACGTTCTCTTTGTACGTGAAATGTGGAAACAATACCTTTCCTTTCATGTGCTGTTTCTGTTCAGGTGTTACACATCACTCCTCTTTCCCTCCTTCCTGCCCCGGCAACAAGAGGGTAATGGATGCAGTAAGGATGTGAAGAAAACAAAAAATGGCACTCCTACACTATTCGTGGAAAGTGAGTTAGTAAATTAATAGAAAATGATATGAAGTTTCCTCCATTAAGCTGAATATCGAGAGTTAGTTAGTTATTACTCATAATCCTCTAACTTAAAAATATGTCCAATACCTGAATCTTTAAGAGAATAATCACTGAGGAGACTCAAGATGCATCAAAGTGCTGAGAATAGATAGTGGAGTGTGCAGCACTGAGATATCTCTATCACACCCTCCAAGGCTCAAGGAACCATTGCAGAAGAGGTGGTGAAAAGAATGTAGAAGGCAAAGAAAGGGGATAAGTGTTTTGAAATAGTGTCTTCCAGACGCAATAGCAGGCCATGCAACTTAAAAAAGAAAAAGAAAAAGAAAAGAAACTCCTACCAGAAACCCTTACCTAGGAATTATTGGAGAAATGAAAAGCATGATGCATACGAGATAGGAACAGGCAAAGATAAGCCCAGCATGGCAGTGAGGTGCCTGGAGCTGTACACAGACATGCAGAACAGGCACAGAGAAACTTCTTGAGGATAGTGGAAGTAAGGGAACACATTTAGGAGAATTGTTCTGACAGAGTTCTGAGTCAGGCACAAAAGAATTTTAAAAGTATACGAGTTTGCTAGAATATAAAATGGCTGGCTTAGCTGTAGTAAAATAGTTTCTTCACACTTCCAGAGCTAGATGTCTAAGGTCAAGGTATTGGCAGGAGGGCTATCTTAATTCTGAGGCCTGTCGACTTGGATGGTAGGGGCCATTCTCTTCTTGTGTCCTCACATGATCTTTTCTCTGTATTGTAAATAGGACTAGTGCTTCTTTGTGTATGCTGATCTCTATTATAAAGACACCAACCACATTAGATTAAGGACCACCCTAACTTCCCCATTTAACATAATTACTTCTTTAAATGCCCTATCTCCAAATACAGTTATATTCTGAGGAACCAGGGATCAGGACTCCAGCCTGTGAATACTAGCAGACACAATTTAGCCCATTACAACAATCAAGCATAAAAAAAAAATCAAACAAATATGAACTCCGGGGAATTAGAGTAAGTAGAATAAAGGAAGAATAGAATATAATACATGATTTAGCTTTGCAAAGCATACAATGTAGCGAGCGAATGTTGATTTGACACATATTGCAGTACAACCACATCAAGAGATTGGGAAATAGAAAGTATGTATGTGTGTGGTAGAAGTGGAGACAAGAAAGAGAAAAGATCTAAACCCTCATCGTCCATAGTGGGGACAAAATAGCTATTGTCTAAAAGTGAAAAATCAAGAAATAGCAATACCAGCATGTGACCAGCTGAAAGGCTATTAAGTACCAAATGCTGCTGAGAACTGAAAGGCACTATATCTGAGAAATGACAATGGGGCAACACTCAGGACTTGTTACTAAATTTTAGAACTAGCTAATTCTTTTAATTATTATGCTATATATAGTCTGTTAAATTCACAACATTCTTTTAAAGAAAAGTCCTAATGTGGAATATTACTATTTATTCTGTGACTGCTCGTGTGCAAGGGTTTTTTTTTTTTTTTCTCATTGTTTTGATTAGTGTTTCATGTGCACCATCTCATTTCTGTCATGACAAACTTTGATGTGGTCAAGAAGAATTCATATGCCATAGCTCACCAGAAGAAGCATAGCTCTGGGGAGAATATGTGATTGTCTAAACACTATCCACTGGTCAGAAACAGAACCATAGCTGTCCCTGGGCCCTCAGCACAGCATCCACGTATCAAATACCTACTCTGTTTCTCCTTCAGTTGCTTTAAATTTTCATCTAATCATTAGCTAATAGAATCCGAGAGACACTACAATTTCTGGATGCCCGGAATCTAAACCTCTTCCCTATAATTCTGGAATTTCCCTGTCAATAAAAGCCTACTAGGAATGAGAACTTACTTCCCACTGGACAAGGTAGTTGTTTTCCCAGACTTTCAACAGGTCGGGCATGGATGGGGCTGAGACTAATGCAATACAAGGGACCCACACAGGAACTATGAGGCAGGAAATAGAGAGGCAAATATGGGAAGGGGTCAATTCTGGGGTAAGCAGGCCAGAAGATGGCCTTTGTTTGTCACAGCGGCGGAAATAAGGACAGTGCTGACAGTAAGTGAGTCCTGGGGCTGCCGCGTGGACACCAACGGTGCAAGCTGGGGCTTCTGCTGTTGGTTGGCGAGTTGACAGTGTTTGTGGAAATGGGTTTGGTGACATGGTTCTGACCACAGCTCTCTTTAATCCTGACTGTCTACTGAACTTGACTCGTAAAGTCCATGCCATCTTTTCAATCCATAGCTTTTCTACTTCAGTCAGCAGGAGAATGCTTGTTAAGTGCTTTCTGTTACATGAACTGGTATTTAGGTGGAGAAAATTTCTTAGTCATGATGTCTGCTAAACAGAAACTAACATTTAACTAAATAAAGAAAAATGAAGTTCTGCAGAAAACATGACCAACTTACCCTCATCAAATTTACAATTGATGATCGAGGACATGTCATTTATGATTCACCGACAAATTGGGATTATTGCATTTATGAGAAAATTCTAGAGTTTAAATTTACTTATTCTTTCATTCAACAAACATTGTTGGGCTGCCACTACTACAAGCTAGACTGCAAAGTTCTATGGGTATAGTAGTAAAGAAACACACACACACACGTCCCTGCCTTTGTTGTAGAGAAAGATTAAATAAACAATGCATTACCATAAGTAGGTTGCACTTTATGTACTACGTGGCTAAGTAAACTTAGCCTGGAGATGGAGTGGCACAGGAAGGGATGCTGTGTTTCACTGAGCACAGACTCAGCTGGCCTCCAAGAGGGGCGTTGTAGTCAGGTTTGCATTGCTGGTAGAAATCACCCAACTAAGGGCAGCTTGTGGGAAAAAGAAGTTAATTTGGCTTACAGGCTCAAGGGGAAGCTCCACAGGGCAGGGGAAAATGATGACATGAACACAGGGTAGACATTACCCCCTGGCCTACATAAGGTAGACAATAGCAACAGGAGAGCGTGCCAAACACTGGCAAGGGGAAACTGGCTATCACACCCATAAGGCCACCCCCAACAATACACTGCCTCCAGGAGGCATTAATTTCCAAATCTCCATCAGCTGGGAATCTAGCATTCAGAACACCTAAGCTTATGGGGAACACCTGAATCAAACCACCACAAAGGGGTACTTAAAAAGACTTGACCGGTGGGATGTCAGTAAGGCTAATGTTTGGGACAAACTAGGACTGGCCTGAGAGTTAGGATGGTGTCTGGGGTGGCTGGATCAGAGTAGGTGACAAAGACCAAATGACAGCCAAGGCTGTCTTTGTGCAGGACCTTATAGGCGACCATAAGAAATTGGCTGCAAGCAACAAGGAGCCAGCTGTTTGTTAAGTAGGTGTAATTTGTTTTCACTTGAGATTTTGTGGATCTTTTTTTTTTTGCCATAATGATTGATTCTTTTTATAATTTTGTTTTATTTTTATTTGTTTATTAGAGGGAGGCAGGTTGAAAGAAAATAGATGTTCCAGGTCCTCTAGCCACTGCAAATGGACTCCAGATGCATGAGCCACCATGTGCATCTGGTTTACATGGGTACTGGGGAATGGAATCTGGGTCCTTAGGGTTCACAGGCAAATGCCTTAACCACTAAGCCATCTCCAGCCCCTGCTCTATTCTTACTGCTTCTTGGTGATGGAAGCCATATCCTCCCATAGGGAGCATTTTGACCATATCTGGAAATGTTTGTGGTTATTCTTTGAGGGAATCTCCTAGAACCTGATGGTTAGAGTAGCATCCATGGCCTCTGCTCATCAGGTCCTAGGAGATTCCCTCAAAGAATGACAACAAAAACTACCTTTAGTCACTCATAGGTAGACAGACATCTAAGCTTGTTCCATTACATAGTTATGATGGACAGAACAGCAATGAACCTGGGATAATGGCCTAGAGTCCTTTGGGTATGTACTCAAGAGACGTTCAGCTGGGCAATGTGGTAGATCTATCTATGTTCAGGGTTTGGAGGAATTTCCATACTGATTTCTGTAGTGGCTGTACAAGTTTACATGCTTACCAGCAGTGAACAAGGGTTCCTCTTTCCCCACATCCTCCCCAGCATTACTTGTCACTGATTTTCTTAACAATGGTCATTCACACTGGGGTTGATAGTATTTTGGCAGTTTTAAATTTACATTTAGTTTGATAGAGTCCTAGTAATATATGATGACTTATATAGGAGGGAAAAACTCAAGAAAAAAAAATGAATATACTTTCAAGACCTAAGTTCATTGTTATGATACTCCTACCTAACAAATTAGGACAGTACATTCATTTTTATTTCAGTCTAAAATATATATTTCATAAAAATTCCATACTAGATCATGAAATATAGGCCACTATGGCATGTTATTATCTCCCCTTTCCAATGTCTCCCATGTCCCCTCACTCTAGGTGACCTGCCAATGTGGGGCCCTCACTAATCACAGTCACTCCTCATTTCCTGTTCTAGAGTGGAAGCCGTAACATTCACACTTAGTAGCCTAATGCAAATACAGAATCAGCAGTATCTTGAAAAAAACTTAAGTTCCAAGTAATTTTTAAGCCCAACTGAAACTAACCCACAAGAGTGCTAATCTCACTTATCAGAAGTCCAAATAGTCTAAGATCCCCTGTCTACCATCTCCATGATTCATCTCTGTCGTTCTCTAAATTGCACATCATAGATTTTGTGGAAAAGTTCTTGTCTGCACATCTAGGCAAGAAAACATGAACCTTTCTTCTTATGTTCTCTTTTAGGAATAAAGAAACTTCTCCCCATGGCCTCCTACAGCTGTGCCCTCATGTCTCTATCATTATTGGTTATATCCCGTACTCTGGCTAACCCAGATCTTACCAGAGGATGGGTTATTCAGATGGGCTTAAGAAGTTTAAAATTCACTCCTGGAACTGGATGGGTCCACATACTTGAGAGAAATGGTGCAAGAGTATTTATCAAAACTCAAAAACCCAGGTTTGGGACAGACAGCCAGTAAAATCTTCATAAACCTCAGCAAATATCGTAGCTTGCAGAAGTGAACAAATAAAGATTTCCTCACTGGATTTGGTGGCTATGGCTTATTCTATTTTAAATGAAAGGTAGTCTAAGATATTCCCTAATGTAAGGATGATGCTGGTCAGAAATTCAGATCATTGTTGATAAAATGCCACAATTCTAAATATTTTGATCATATGTCAGTTACAATTTTTCATCACAAATCTCTGGACTATTTTATATAGTGGCATAGTATCTTCTTGGTGATTAACCTAGGATAATAAAGATTGTTTCAAAAACTAAATCAAAATATTACATAAAAATTTTGATAAAGTTCTGCTTGTTAGCATTTAGGGTATGAATTTATGTGTTTTCAACAATTAAAATCACATAATTATCATTATATAATTATGAAGTTATTACATGTATATAGTATATTTTTATCATATCAATCCCCTATTGACTTCTCATTTCCTTCCTACTCCTGCTAAACCATTTTTTCTCCAGCTATTCTCCTTCCTACTCTCATTTTTTTTTTTTTTACTATGATCCACTAAGTATAATTAGGGCTGTTCGTATGAGTTGTAGAAATTACATTCTTGTTGGGACAAAACACCTAACCAGTAGGAGCTTATGGAAAGAAAGGAAAGGGTTTAGTTTGGCTTCCAGTTTCCAGGGGGAAGTTTCATCATGGAAGAGAAAGCACGTCAAGAGCAGACAGCTGGCATCATATCTTCTTGACAACAGGGAGGAAGGAACAACTGAGGGTGGAAAGCAGTGCTGGACTATGACACCCTCAGGCCTGTCCCAGGTACACGCCTTCTCCAGCAAAGCTCTACCTTCTAGAGGCTCAATAAACTTCCCAAACAGTGCCACCAGTTGGGGATTACGTATGAGGCTTAACACAGGCTATAGGGGGCATTTTATAATCAAACCACCATGGGGGGGGTATTTAATTTAGGATAGGTAACTTATCTAGTGACTATATCACTAAATAATGTGATTACTGTGGTATGAATACATTAGCTCATTCACTTATCCCATGGGCACTTAAAATGTGTCAGGCATGACAGTGTTTCAGTGTTATGTGGATGCTTAAATATACTCCTTAAAGAACAAAGAAAGTGATGATGATTTCAGAAACAATATGGTTTGCTGCATGTAAGGATCAAGTAGGAGAAGCAGATTCAGTTTCTCCTTGCATACCCTCATCACCCTTCCCTCTTCAAAAACCAAAGAACAAAATGTTGATAGGACATGCCATCTCTTCCTCTCTGTGTGACATGTCTGTAGGTTGGCTGTGTGGTTAGAGGTCAGACAAGATCCACTCACAGAAAACCAAAAACATTTTTCAAATTCCTTAATTATACCTCTCCCTTTAGACGTAATGCCAACATCTGCATACGCTCTTTCTTCCTAAACGGAACACCACAAAGAGGCCACACTACAAACAGGGATTAGTCACTTCTGCCACGCTTGACAATTTCCATCTTTTTCTAATCAGAGGTCGCATGCTATGCTCCAGGATCGTTCCTGGCAGAGCGTGTAGGAGAGTTTTGAACTTTTATGCCCTCAAGTGGTACACTCACTCACTTTCCATTTCAGCCGTTAGCTGCCTGGGCCTTGATGGTATTAGTACTTGTTCGCCTAGAAATAACTTCAAGTTTAACTTATGCTTAGGTGGGAACCCCACCACAATAAAGTCTGTCAATGTTTGCAAAAAAAAAAAAAAAAACCCCAAAACAAAAACTTATGCTTGTAGTTAATACCAGAAGCACTTTCATTTCCCACCCAGTTAAAACAAACGACCAAAAAGGTGATGAAATATTGAAATGCTTTCATAAATATAGCTGTTTAAAGATTCGATGTGTGAATATGGAGGTCGACATAAAGGCAAATAACTGCTAGGGAAAAAAATGACTCTTGTGCTGGCCGGCATGTGCAAATCTAAATGCAAAATGCTGAGATTTAGTCACTAATGTATAGTGAACAAAATACAGGGTGCTGGAAAGCCACATTTGAAAGTTGGAAACAATCTTCTGACGCATTAACTCTAATGACTATCTGGTTTTGAATTTCAGTTGAGCTGTGCTCTGTTGTGTGGATGGAGCTGAAAGCCCCACACTTAGGCCATTATTGTGGGAGGACACTTCCTTCTAAACCATGGTCTTTTTTATGTTCTGAGACAGGGTCTTACTCTAGTTCAGGCTGACCTGGAACTCACTCTGTCACCTAGGCTGGCCTTGAACTCATGATCCCCCAAGCAAGCTTCCTAGTTGCTGGAATTAAAGCTATGCATCACCACACTGGGCTTAACCCTGGTCTTTAGTAGGAGATTTCAGGGCCATACTGACCTAGAGGCCTAGACTCTGTAGCTCAGAATGTGGTGGCCAATGTGTCCTGAGCAAGCTAACTTGGTCACCCTTGTTCTGACAAAAGGGCAGATGTAGTTGCTGGGGAGATGATTTTGGTGCACAAGCATGAGGGCCCTAGTTCAGATCCCCAGCACCCCCATTAATACTGAGTGAACATGGAGGCTTGCCTGTAACTGGGGAGGCAGGGATGGGCAGGCTGACTGGTGATACCAGCCAAATCGGAGAGCTCCAAGTTCAATGGAGAGATCCTGCTCAGTAAGTCAGACAAAGAGCGATTGAGGAGGACCTCCAACTATCAACTTGTGTCCTCCACATGTTTGCACATACATATGTGTGCGTATAAACTTGAGGTCCACACACATGTGAACAGATACATACACATACACTCAAAAAAGTAAACAAACAAAGGACAAAGAACTAATATTAGTCCCGGGGACTGAATATGGGATCACAGTAAGAAGTCTGGTCTGGTCAAAGTTCTTAATGTCAGACCTGGCATTTTAAAGCTACTGGAGAGAAATAAAGGAAACACTTCAAGATATAGCATGGACACCAAGCTAATTCACAAAAGGATAATCTCGGCACGAGCTAAGCCTGAGGACATGGAAGGCTGTGCACCTTGGGTAAAAAATCTTGAAGGCAGGAGCTCACACTTCTCCAAAGATTTCTTAATGAAATGCTCATGAACCAAACAACTCATGAATGTGATCCGTACTGATGGAGCTCAAGTCAATCAACGTGTGATTTTCCATGTGTTGGTAGTAACAAACATTCTTGAAATCGGCTCTAGCTCCCTATAGTTTTCTATGGATGAATCTTACATAAGAGCTGGGAGTACGGTTAAGGCAGTGTTCTCTCTCTCTAAGGAACCCCCTGACCCTCCTTTAAATCGTATTTTCTGTGTTGTGTGTTCAGTTTGCATTAACCCAAACACTGCTGGATGGTGTGTACAATATAGTATAGACCTAGTTAATAACTTTCTGAATAGGACTATAGTAGCTTCAGAAATAATAGCATGAATTTACAGCTGGGATTGCATGAATCTAAAAGAGCTTCTGAGACTGGAGAGATGGCTTAGCAGTTAATGTGTTTGCCAGCAAAGCCAAAGAACCCAGGTTTGATTCCCCAGTACCCATGTAAGTCACAGTCACAAGGTGACTCATGCATCTGGAGTTTGTTTGCAATGGACAGAGGCCCTGGTGTGCCCTCCCTCTCTCTCTCTCTCTCTCTCTCTCTCCCTCTCTCTCTCTCTCTCTCTGACTCTTTTTTCTATCTGACTATCTTAAATAAATAAAATTTGAACAAGACTGTAATGAGGATTGAAAATAATGTATTTGTATATACAAATATCACAATGAAATCAATTATTTTGTACAGTTAATGCATGCTAGTGAATATTTAAAAATGCAACAGTAAGAAAAGAACACTTCACAAGGGAATTGCAAATTGTTGTACTGCCCAGGTCTGGAGATCATCGGTTGCAATTAGAATTGGGGTAAAGTTGCTGTGAGGTCAGGAATGGCTAGTGGGAAGGAGTTGGTATTGGAAAAGTGTTTAGCTTTCTGTTGCTGCAAAGAGATTAAAAAAAAAAAAAAAGGTTCAGAGTTTCAGTTTTCAGTTTGTTGTTGGCCTAGTTATTCTTGAGTTTATAAGGAGGCAGAACATGTCGGAGAGGCTTGTGGCAGAGAGGGCTGCAAACAGAAGAGGGCAGGCTTTCAACACATCCTCAGTGATGGCATTATTCTCCACTAGGCTACCCTTCCTAAAGTTCCCATCAGCTTTCATTAGCACCACCCATTAGCACCACCAGCTGGCAGTCACGATGTTAACACCAATTCTGAGGGAGGCTGCAGAGAGACAAGAGACCCAGCAGGAAGCTTCTGAACCATCCACAAAGAGAAGAGACAGTTTGGAACACCTAGGTGTGCTAGAGGGTACAAAACAAAGAGCCTTGTTTCTCCCTTGCCTTTTCCTTACTTCCAAAACACTGCAGTCCAGACCAAAGCTAGAGAAGGCTCGAGGAGAGCTGAGGTGTGTGTGTGGGTTGGGGGGAAGTACCAACCATACCTGATTATGTCTTCCCAGTTAACAAAGAAGGCAGATGACCAGCTGTGGTCAGGTCTAGCTGGGATATGATGTGTGTGTGTGTGTGTGTGTGTGTGTGTGTGTGTATGTGTGTGTGTTTCTCATTTGTAAAGGAAGTGACAGTGGATAAGCGCATTTTCACTTATGAATTAGAACAGTGGCAATTACCAAATGCACTGTAATATTTTATTATTACCTAGGAATGGAGTCATGTGACTGTCCAACTTTTATCCCAGGAGCCTGGGGTAGAAATGATTTCCACTGAGAAGTTTTCACAGCACTTGGAAGCAGTAGTAAAGTGGTATTCAACATATATATATATATATATATATATATATATATATATATATATATATATATATATATATATATGTTGAATAAAGACAACACATAAGCTTCTATCAGACTACCACTTTACTACTATATATATATTAGGTATATATATATATATATATATATATATATATATTAGGTATATATATATATACATATACATATACATATACATACATATATATATATATATATATATATATATGATCTATCTCTCTCTATATATATCTGATATATAGATGCCAGATATATGTTATACATAGGCTTCTTACCTAAGTTTAAAGTTTAACATCAAAAGTAATATTTTTAAATATTAGTGCTATTAAAACACAGAACTAAGATATTTAAGTAATTTAAAATATAATATTACCTTGTTATGATGAAGCCATAAGTATTTTAACCTTTTAAACCTAGAAAGATCAATGACCTCTGTCAGTTCCCTGGAAAGAAAAAGAAGTGTGAACATTCGCAACAGTTAATTTTCTTGTAGCTGAGACTAGTCACAGTTCACAGTATAAGTATGCCATGGCAATAACCTTAAACCCTTCTCTCTGTTCTTTAAAAATTACTGGCACATGTATCTAATAATTTCAGAAATTCCATCATTTAACTTCATTCATTTGGATTAAGATTTTGTCAGCTTATTAAATCTAATGCATGTTTAAAAGAGCATTTTGTCACCTTAGCTGAAGTTTACCTCTCATAGTTGCCAAATTTATTTCAATTTAATTTCAAAGCCCACTTTACTTGGGAATAGGACAGAGAGAAACGGAAAGTGAAGAACAACACTAGACTTTCCACTCAGTGTGCAAAACAGAGCTGCCTCCTGCTTCAGCGTCACAGGTCTTACTTGAGGTCTCAACTGGGGTCTCTCTTTGGGATTGGTCCTGACCTTGACCATACAGGATTTAGGAAACAAAGATCGTAGGGCACCAAGCAACAAGAGATTGAGTAGCAGGATTCATTAATAGCAGGGTAAATGAATTGCCTATCCTTGAACTCTGTGAGACTCCAGTGATCCAGGTAGCCTTGGTCTTTACGGCTAATGCACTCACATAACACAGAGGGGCATGTGGCGTGGCAGAATGGACCGTCCACACAGGGTGTGGTGGTTTGAATAGATGGCCCCCAATATATTTAGTTTTTTTTGTTTGTTGTTTGCATCTGCAGCCACCTGGCTGGAGGCAATGTCACTGGGTGGATCTTAAGGTGTGGTGGTGGGTTTAAGATTTCAATCTAAAGATCTGCAAAGTGTGCCTAGCTGGAGTTCCTGAAGTGTGCTGTGCTGTGTGGCTTTAGGCTTGTGCTTCTCTCTCTGTGTGTGTTTGGTCCTGTGAAGGCAGGCCAGCTGCTTCTGCTATTTATGGAACTTCCCCTGGATCTGTAAGCATCAATAAATATCCCTTCCTCCATAACTGTGCCTGGTCTGGAAGTTCATCTCAGCGAACATGAAGCTGTCTGCTACACAGGACAGCACTTCTGAGGAGAGGTGGCTGTTTGACTGAGTGGCCTGGAGTTTTCAGATCTCCTTTAGTTCTCAGAGGAGAAACTGTGGCTCCCAAGCATGTGCACATACATGCATTTTTTTTCCTATCAAACACTTAAATGGAGCACATACTGTGTACAAGTCACTTATTAAGCACTTTGAAGAATACTAATGTTAATCGTTATTATATATTAGTTCATTTATGGTGACAGCTCTCATCATTCTTTTTCCCCTTTTGTTTTTTCAAAGTAGGGTCCCACTCTAGTGCAGGTTGATCTGGAACTCATGCTGTAGTTACAGTTGCTTTTAGTCTTGGAACTGTGAGGGACTAAAATTTTCCTATCTTGGGGCTAGAGAGATGACTCAATAGTTAAGGCACTTGCCTGCAGAGCCTAATGACCTGGATTTGATTCCCTAGTACCAATGTAAAGCCAGATGCACACAATGGTGCATGTGTCTGGAGTTCACTTACAGTGGCTAGAGACCCTGGCATGCCCATTCTCTCTCTCTTTCTCTGTCTCTATCTGCTTCTTTCTCTCTGTGTTAACTAACTAAATAAAATGTTTTTAAATTTTCCTATCTGTTTTGCATATGTATCTAGTGGTGTGTGTGTGCGCGTGTGCGTGCAGACCAGTGCACCCCGTGTGTGCATGCAGAGGCCGGAGGAATCTGTTTCCTTAAGATGCAGCCTCTCGGTCCACCCTGAATGAACCCTAGTGATTCTCTGGGTTTCTGCTCCCCACAGCACTGAGGTTACAGGTGTGCGTGTCCAGGCCCAGCTGTTTTTATGGGTGCTGCAGAATCCAACTCAAGGCGAATCAGCCACTCATGCCTGGGAATCAAGTTTCTTACCTGCTGAGCCATCTCCACAGTCCCAAGTTTCCTAATTTTGATGAAAAAGGATCTTGTTCTGTAGCCTAGACTAAGAGTTCATGAGCTAGCTCACCCTTGCTGCTCTGCCATGGGGACTGTCATCTTAGTCAAACATACTTCAGGCTAAGGGGACATTAGATCTCTTCACTCCAAAATAGTTCAGTCTTTATAACCTCCAAACCAAGATATTCTACAAAGTTCTAAAGTAATTATCATACCTAAGGAGAGTAAGTTTATTTCAATAATGTTATGTAATAAGGCATTTATATTAAAAGTATCCCATTGGCCCTTTATTTCTCTCTCTTTTCTTTTTTCTTTTTCTTTTTCAGATTTTTTTTTTTTTTTTTTTTGAGGTAGGGTCTTGCACCCAGGCTAACCTGGAATTCAGTATGTAGTCTCAGGTTGACCTCAAATTTACAGTGATCCTCCTACCTCTGCCTCTGGAGTACTGGGATTAAAGGCATGTGCCACAGTGCCTGGCCCTCTCTTTTTGAGTTAAGATTTCACATAGCTAAAGCTGGCCTCAGACTATGTAGCTGTGCCTGGTCTTGAACTACTGAATTCCTGCTTCCATCTCCCAAGTGCTGGGATTACAGAGGTACAGCACCATGCCAGGTTTATGTAGTGCTGGGGATAAAATTTAGGGCCTTCTGTCTGCTGGACAAGAGCTCTACCACTGACCTGTACCCACAGGTCTACATTTCTTTTCTGGCTTGTTTAAATCTTGAATCTCACCAACATATATGCATTGCATTCAGTTGACATAACCCTAATGTTTTATCTTTTAAAATTTGGATTAGCTACTTTATTCCTTTTTGTTCCATTAACATTTCCATTACGAAGAGTCCAAGATAATTATCTTACAGAATGCCTTTCATTAGTTTGTCTCCATTTCCTAATGATTAAATTCAAGATAGATTACTTCTCAATTATTCAATTATTGCATTACATCAGAAGGTAAACGATGTCAGTTTGTGCCAAGTTCTGCTATTTGGTTAAGGTGGTACCTGGTAGGTCTTGATTGTAAAAGTGAAAATTTTTTTTTTTTTTAAAAAGCATTTATAGAGATGGAGAGATAGCTCACAAGTTAAGGCACTTGCCTGCAATGCTTACCAACCAGAGTTCAATTTCCCAGTACCCGCATAAAGCCAGATGCACAAAATGGTGCATTCATCTTGAGTTTGTTTGCAATATCTGGGGGACTTGGCATGCCCATTCTCTTTCTCTCTCTCTCATTGAAAAAAAAAAAAAACTAAAAAGAATTAAAATTATATTTATTTGCAGGGGGTGTGAGGAGAGAGAGTGAACAGGTACAACTCCATAGGCACATTCCACTTTGTGCATCTGTTTTTATGTGGGTACTGGGGAACCAAACATGGGCCTTTAGACTTTTCAAGCAAGCACCTTAAATGGCTAAGCCAGCTCTCCAAGTCCCAAAGCGCAAATTTGATAAGTGAAAAGTAATTCAGGGTCCAACATGGATTTTACATCGATGCTTTGCTCCCAACCATTACTTATGTGATGGCTTTACCATCAACTGATGATTCCTGCTAGAATCAATGGATTTTAGACTATAAAATGTGTCTAATGTCCTCAATCTTGAATGAATTACTGTAAAGAGTACTTGCTCTGCTCTCTTTTTTCTTGTATTCATTTTGTCCTCCATTCTCTCTGGATTTACAGTTTTCCCCTAATTCTTATTACACACAATAATAAAATTAAAGTGAATTATATATATATATATATATATATATATATATATATATATATAAAGCCATATGTGTATATATATATATATATATATATATACATATATATATATATACACATATGGCTTTTAACAAATAATGTAAAAGTAGTTTATCAAAGAGATTTGGAGTTGGAGAGATTGCTTAGTGGTTAAGACTCTTGCCTGCAAAACCTAAGGACCCAGGTTCGATTTCTCAGTACCCATGTAAGCCAGATGCACATGGTGGTACATGCCTCTGAAGTTCATAGGCTAGAGTGGCTAGAAGCCCTGGCACACCCATTCTCTCTCTCTCTCTTTCTCTAATAAATAAACAAAAATTAAAAAAAATTAAAAATATTTACTTATTTGAGAGAGAGGCAGACAAAGATAGAGAGGAGAGAGAGAGAGAGAGAGAGAGAGAGAGAGAATGGGTGTGCCAGGGCCTCTAGACACTGCAAACAAACTTCAGACTCATGTACCACCTTGTGTATCTGCCTTACAAGGGTACTGGGACATCAAACCTGGGTCCTTAGGCTTCACAGGCAAGTGTCTTAACTGCCAAGCCATCTCTCCAGCCCAAAATAAAACATTTTTAAAAAGTTTTTTAAAAGGAGATTTTATAAAGAGAGTATTTTCAAATAAATGTTTCAAGAAATTAAAAATAATAAAAGAGTTCTCAACTGACTCAAATTGAAGACTTATTTTGAGGGGGGGGGTTCGAGGTAGGGTCTCACTCTAACCCAGGATGACCTGGAATTCACTACGGAGTCTCAGGGTGGCCTTGAACTCATGGCGATCCTCCTACCTCTGCCTCCCGAGTGCTGGGATTAAAGGCGTGCGCCACCGTGCCCTGCAAATTGAAGACTTTTCACACATACACTTTATATATTAGAGTTTCTGAGCATCTCCCTGACAAAACATTTGAAGCTTGTATGGGCAACTTTCAATAGGAAATCCACACACATTCCCTATCACTGTAGATCTGCAATCTTTCTGGAAGGAGTCCTTGGACCACAGTGCACTCTCACTGGGCAATAGCAATAGCAATAGCAATAGCAATAGCAATAGCAATAGCAATAGCAATAGCAATAGCAGTAGCAGTAGCAGGTTACCTTCAACTCTTCCCAAGACAAATAATAAGAATGCTCACTGCATGGGAGCACCAAGAGATCTCAAGCCTAGCTTAGGATTGCCTATGAAATCCAATACATCAATACATCATTTACTGAGTCAAGTTATCTTTACTATTTTATTTATAGTATTTATGGAAGGAATAGAGGAATGAGAGGAAGGGAGGGAGGGAGGAAGAAGAAAAGAGAGAGAGCCTTATAATTCTAGAAGCTGGGAAGGTCAAGGTCAAGGAGCCCACATCTGTACTTCTGGCTATGCCATCACATAATGGAAGGTGTGCGTGCATGTGTGTGTGTGTGAGAGAGAGACAGAGAGAACCACAAGTTCCTCTTTCATAAGGTGCTCACTCTTGAAGTGGTGAATACATTATGGAGATGATCACAATAGCCCATTGTTGCAGTCCGGTTCACATTGCTGGTAGAAATCACCCAACTAAGAGTAGCTTCTGGGAAATAGAGGTTTATTTTGGCTTACAGGCTAGAGGGGAAGCTTCACGATGACAGGGGAAAACGATGGCATGAGCAGAGGGTGGACATCACCCCCTGGCCAACATAAGGTGGACCACAGCAACAGAAGGGTGTGCCAAACACTGGCATGGGGAAACTGGCTATAAAGCCCTTAAGCCCGCCCCCAACAATACACTCCCTCCAGGAGGCATTAATTCCCAAATATCCATCAGCTGGGAACCTAGCATTCAGAACACCTAAGTTTATGGGGGACACCTGAATCAAACCACCACACCCATGACTAAAAGCAGAGCCCTTATCAATTCTGAATGGTCATGCTTCTCACCATGATTTCATTAAGGATTAAGTTTCCATTGCATAAATCTTGGGTGCATACATTTAAACCAGGGTCATTGCTATCAGAAAGCAAACTGGCTACAGAGAATGTCACTTGTTGGACAGGGAGTCCAATCCTTCTGATCACTTCCTCTTCCTCATATGCCTAGATTCTATGTCAGAGACTGAAATTGCTACAATACTCCTTTCATATGAGGGAGGGGTTTTTCCCATTTGTTAGCAGAATTAATACAGAGGTTATAGTGTACTAGAAATTATTATAATAAGAGAATAACGGGTCATTATTCCAAGTGACAATAATAGTATTGACTGTTACAATGATATTGAGTGTTGACTATGTACAAGAGTCCCTTCTAGCTTCTACTGACTCATTTGATGGTCGCAACAATGCTGTGAATAAGATCATATCATTAGTCAAGGGATTAGGATAGAGCTAGATAATGTAAAAGATATTGTCATGGTTGAGATACCTTCCAAAGAGTTGTAAATCAGGGAATTTAGAGGTCCCTAAAACAGCACATACTTAAAATGGTATGGGTTATTGCTATTGCTTTTGTTGGCACCTAAAACTAGACGATAAGTCTCTTTGGATGCAGGACATGAAGACAGCAAGCTGGAAGTGAGGTGGAAGCTTCATTCCTGCTTTCTGTGCACAAGGTTCTATGCAAGATGCTGGGGGAGAAAAGACATCAACACATCGACCCAGCTGTGGACCTTGTCTGCTCCACAACCCATGTGCCAGGCAAGATATGCCTGCTGGTAGAATAGTGGCATGAAGGTCATGCGCATAACCAGCCACTTCCTGGTTGGATTTGAGGGCTGCTACACAGCAAGAGATTCATGTCTGGTGCTATAAACCTGCCCCAGAGCCTGTGACGGGGAATATAGGCCCCAGGTGGTCCTATTTCTGTGGTCATGCTAAAGGCAAGCATGTCGAACTGTCTTCTCACTATCTCTATTTGTTCCCATCTATGAGAACCATTTGCGGCCTCAAAGAAGTTTCTTTCTGCAATGGGCACAGGTCAGTGCAGAGATGCATAACTGGCAAAACTTGCAGAGAATAAGTGACTATTGTGTGTTCGACCCTAAACAGGACATTCAAACTACCCCTCCAAGGCATAGGGAGCCTCATGGATGAGGGTTAGGAAAGAAAGTAAGAGCAGTGGGGTTGGGAGGAAGGCAATGTAAAGCTTTCTTTTGGGTACAACATGGTTGTTGCACTCATGAACTTACAGCACCTGTGGTTTCCTGCACAAGACTGAGCCTGTCAGTCTTTCCTCATGGATGTCCCCCATGCATGGGGTTATCAGCCCCCACTCCCCCTAGCATAGCTAATGGCAGCTAGCAGTTGTTGGGGAAGGGTGGAGTCACGGTGTTCAGTAGTGGAGCCACTGAAGTTGCCCATTCATCAGTAAATAACCTCCCACACAGGACTAAGCAGCTACTCTGAGGTAAGTCATGGGTTAAAAAAAAAAAAAAGCCATGAAAGTAAGATGGGGATTAGTGAGGAAGAAGAGTTTTAGTGACAGAAGGAAGAGAAAAAGGGAGAGCAATTTGGGGGAATAAGATCAAAATATATTATGTACAAGTATGAAAGTGTCAGAAATAAAAAAAGACATTTAGGGCCTGGAGAGGTGGCTTAGCAGTTAAGTAAAGCCTAAGGACCCCAGTTCGAGGTTCCGTTTCCCAGGGCCCACGTTAGCCAGGTGCACAAGAGGGTGCACACATCTGGAGTTCGTTTGCAGTGGCTGGTGGCCCTGGCATGCCCATTGTCTCTCTCTGTCTGTTGCTCTCAAATAAATAAATAAAAATAAACAAAAATTTTAAAAAGACTTTTAGTTATATTTGAATTTCAGAGGAAAAAAATCTAATGTTCCAAATAATATCATGGAAAGAATGACAATAAAAAATACATTCACTGTTTCTTTAAGATATAGATATTGCTGAATGTTCTGTGTTTATTTGCTAAATGTGGCCATCCTGGCAAGGAGATTACATAACATCCTATGATCACCCAGCCAGAGGAGGCAGAGGTGGTATTCCAAGTCAGCCAGGCTCAGTCCTTTTTTCAAAAACAAAACAAAACAAAACATAATTTTATTTATATATTTGCAAGGATAGAGAAAGAGGGAAAAAGAGAGAAGTGGCATGCCAGGGCCTTTTTTTTGTTTTTTGTCGTTGCAAACAAACTTCAGACACATGCACCACTTTGTGCATCTGGCTTTACGTGGGTACTGGGGAATGGAACCCAGGCCAGCAGACTTTACAAACAAAATAACTGCTGAGCCATGTCTCCAATCCCGTAATCTTTGTTTTTATCCATTTCAATCTCTTGCTTCTCAGCAGAAGCAGTGAACCACACAAGTGGTGATGTAATTAGATTTTGGTTTCCTACCTAGTCTTGAGGTCAGGGAAATGGAAAAGAACATTGGAGTCTATAAAAGATTATAACATGATAACTCTTATTTCGCCCTCAAGGTGCACTTACTTTTTAGAAAGGAACAGCTCAAAGACGTCAGCATCCCTCTTGCAGCCACATATCTTTAGCTGATCTTCAACTGCCTGATAACATATAATTAATCTGTCAAACCACATTCCAATGAGCAAAAATACTGAGACATTTGCAGTCAATAACAATATGTCGGCAAGAAGATCAAAAGAAAGGTGAATACGGAGACAATCAGTCTAAATTGATAAATTCCAACACTACAATTATGTATTATTTACCCATCTTTGTGGTTGAATTTCATTATTCTTAATCACAGGCAGAGATGTGTAAATAATTTTTAACCAGAGAAGAAAAAATATATGTGTACATATACACCAAAGCTAGGTTGTTGGTTCATTACAAGACAGAGTACCTTGGTCTTTTAATAATTATTTCTTCATGTTTCTTTATGTATAAAGAGTTAATATTTGGCATTTATAGAAGACACCTAGCGTCAGATTAGGGGTGGGGGTAGCAGGATAGAATGAATGTTTTCATAACAGTTTTTCTGTCGTTTACTACATCATATTTGAAACTAGTAAATTCTCAACAAGTCTCAAACAACTGAATAAATGTCATTTTTTCCCAGTAAAACAGTGTATTTCCCATTTATTCTCATAGGTTTTGTTTATAAAATACAAGTCTAGCATTATCTATTGAAGTGTGTTGCTTTTCTTTGGTAATTACCAAGAAGCATTTTTAGGTGATCTGACTTAAAACGATATGGGAAACTCAAGCCTGTCTATAATTTGCCACGAAAGGGCAGAGCTAACAAGACAACAACCAGAACGAAAGGTCTAACTGCTGTGTTTCTGGAGTCCACAAACATTGTAATTATCAGAATCAAAACATAGGCCAAATTTCTGTGGGGATTTGTTGTGGGTGGTAAGACTGTAATGTCAGAAAATGACTTATAAGGTTTTTGAGAACGAACTCACTCTTCAGTAGTGGACAGCAGAAGACTGGAATTTAGTGGGCTGAACAAATATATACAGTAGAGAGAAAGGTAAATACACTAGTAATGGGGGGCTGTTGCCAAGTTGCAGTTTCAAGCTTCTTTGATTTCTTGTCAGGCAGCTGACGCTAGGGGCTTGGAGAATTTACAGCCCCCCCCACCTCCTGCTTCCATCTTCCCATCAGTGTACTTTATTACCTTGCTATCTAAGCTAATTGTTGGGAACGCTCATTTAGCCAGGTTTAGGTAATCTCATTTTGGGTACTTCAATGTAAATGCTCAGCCTCTACCAGGCACAGCTGATCACAGCTTTGCAGAGCATTTGGGTGGTTGGGATGATTCAAAGTCGAATTAAATTTTTTTATATGCTAAAATTACATTTATAGTTTTAGCTTCATACACTCATTCCTCAGAAACACACAGGAAAGCATGCACAGAAAGATGCATATAGATCATTGTTCATTTCAGCATGCCTTACCTGTGGGGATATGAAATTTCTTGCTAATGAAAGGAACATAGGTTACATGCTAAAATTAATGTATATATTACAGATTAAGATGGGATCTCACAACAGATTAGCTATGCAGTAGTTAAACAATATAGAGAGATGGTATGCTTGTTAATTTCATGTGTTAACTGGACCAGAATAAGAGATGCCCTGATAGCTGATCAGACATTATTTCTGGGTCTGTTGGTAAATGTGTTTCCAGAAGAGACTGACATTTGAGCTATCAGACTGAACAAAGAAGTTGATCCTCAAGTGGGTGGACGCCACCCAATCCAGTGAGAGCAGTAAACAGAAAAGCAGAGACAGGACCAGTGCAGTTCTCTACTGGAGCTGGAACGGCTATCTTTAACTTCCTTCAGACAGCAGCACTCCTTCCCAGCCATCAGGCCGTGTGCGTAGACTGGAACTCCAGCGCTGGCTTTCTTGGGTCTCCAGTGTGCAGACAACAGGTTTTGAAACATCCAGTCCTTCACAACCTGGTGAGCAGTCCCTCATAATAAATCACTTTCTCAATACTTGTCTATCTCATTGTTCTGCTTTTCTTGAAAACCATAATACAGATGGATAGCTAGACATATAATGATTAAAAATATAAATGCAAAAGTGATTATTAGTATAACTAGTGTAAGATTTATTTTAAAATAACACTTATAGGGCTGGAGACATTGCTCAGTGGTTAAGGCACTTGCCTGGAAAGCCTAACGATCTGGGTTTGATTCCCCAGTACTGACAGAAAGCCAGATGCACATAGTGGCTTATGCATCTGGAGTCCATTTGCTGTGCCTGGAGGCCCTGGTATGCCCATTCTTTGTGTCCCTCTTCTCTCTTTCTGCTTGAAAATAAATAAATAATTAATTTTTTTTGTTTATTTTTATTTATTTATTTGCGAGCGACAGACAGAGAGAAAAAGAGAGAGAGAGAGAGAGGGAGGGAGGGAGGGAGAGAATGGGCAGGCCAGGGCCTCCAGCCACTGCAAACGAACTCCAGCTGCATGTGGCCCCTTGTGCATCTGGCTAACGTGGGTCCTGGGGAATCAAGCCTAGAACCCATGTCCTTAGGCTTCACAGGCAAGTGCTTAACTGCTAAGCCATCTCTCCAGCCCAATAAAAATATTTTTAAAAAATAGCATTTATGTAGTATAAAATGTATACACTTAACATTGAGTGTACCAAAGTTAAGGAATTTTGAAATATTTGAATATTTTCTACTAAACATATATTAAAAAATTTTGGTAATCAGAAATCAATGCCCATTTTCAAAATGTTAGCAACAAAATAAATTTGTGAAGACTTTAAAAATGTTAGAGATGAAAGGGGCAATCAAAAGCATCAGCATAAGATGTCCACCACTGGGCTGGAGAGATGGCTTAGCGGTTGAGCGCTTGCCTGTGAAGCCCAAGGACCCCGGTTCGAGGCTCGGTTCCCCACATCCCACGTTAGCCAGATGCACAAGGAGGCGCACGCGTCTGGAGTTCGTTTGCAGAGGCTGGAAGCCCTGGTGCACCCATTCTCTCTCTCTCCCTCTATCTGTCTTTCTCTCTGTGTCTGTCGCTCTCAAATAAATAAATAAAAAATTTTTTAAAAAAAGAAAAAAGATGTCTACCATTGGCATAACTACTTTTTTTTTTTTTTTTTTTTTTACCATGGTGGACTTTTTTATTCAACCCAAAATTTGGACCACCCGGTAGAACATAAGATCATCAGAGTGTCGGGAAAACAGAAGCATGCTGTGAAGTACCAGGTTTCCGTGAATCATGACGGGACAGTCCCAGCCTCCAGTCCGTCTGTCCGTCCATCCAGAGCCTCATTGATGATACGTCACTTCCTCTAAAGAACACAAGCCTGCTTTCCCTGGCAAGTTTTGTACTGTGGTAAAATGCACATAATTATACCATGTGCCATTTCTTCATTTTTCGCCTTACAGTTCTGTGGTATCTACACAAACCCCAATCGCATTGCCACGGCACCGGCACCACCATTTCCAGGACTTGTCACCTAACGATGAAACTCTGCTCTTGAAACTCTCCTCAATCACCGCTCCCTCCATTTCTTGGAAAGTTCCATTCTATTGCCTCCTTCTGTGAGTTTGGCTTCTCTAGATATGCCATGTAAGAATTTTCCTTGTGTGCATGGCTTATTTCACTCAGCATGGTGACTTCAAGATTTATGTGGTAGCATGTGTTAGGAATGCTTTCTTTCTTTCTTTTTTTTTTTTAAAAAAGCTAAACAATAGTCTACTGCATCTATATATTTACCCACCCATCAGTCAGTGGTCGGTTGGATTGAATCACTTTTTGCCTGATGCCAATATCATTACTATAAAAGTGGCTGTATAGACATTGGTATATGTCCAGACCTTCACTTCAGTGACGATATGGAAGTGGAACTGCTGGATTCTACAGCAACCCTGCTTAATTTTTTGAGGAAATTGCATACTGTTTTCTCTGGAGGCTATATACAACATTCTTTAAGATGAACACGTTTAAAATAATAGGTCCAATACGTTCTCCCAGTCGAATTATTGAACCATAAACTACTGAGTGATTAGTTCAAGCTGTGTAATTTAGTCTGTGACTGGCTGGCAAAGATAGCAACGAATTAGGCAAGATGCCTGATATCTATGAGCAAATCTTTGGGTAGGAGAGAGTAAGGGACAATAATGCTATAAAAGAAGGTGGCCAATGTTCAGGGCTGTAAGAAAAGGGAAACGTGTTCTGGCAAAGACAGTGGAAGAAGAAATTCCTGTTTGTCCTGGCGCTATGAGAATTCAGGGCAGGGCTAACAGGCAGAGCCTTAAAGAGAGAGGAGAAAAGCAAGAGGAGATTGGTGGAAGAGAGGAGTAAGGACACAGAAGATAAACAGCGTGAGGCACGTGGTACTCTACTTAGGCTGCATGGAAAGGCATGTGGAAGGCAATTGTGAGAGAAATCAGTTCAAAAAGATGCTTTGGGGCTGTAGTGATGGCTTAGCAGTTAAGGTGCTTGCCTGAAAAGCCTAAGGACCCAGGTTTGATTCTCCAGTACCCATGTAAGACACATGCACAAGGTGGCACATGTGTCTGGAGTTTGTTTGCAGTGGCCAGAGGTTCTGGTATGCCCATTCTCTTCCTCTTCCTCTCTCTCTCTCTTTCTCTCTCTACCTCTTTCTCTCTCAACTAAATAATTTTTTTTTTAAAGAAAGGTGTTTTGGAGTCATGTTATGCACTAACTTTGAAATTTAGGTTTGGAAATATGCTTTTAATCAGTGCCCAAATAAAATTTTTACAAGCTTTGGGAACTATCACTGAAAACCACACATTTAATATAAACTGTAACTTAAAATTAATGTAATATTATATGATCTACACACATATATACATACAAATAATAATTAACCACATGGTAAAATCCATGTAGGAAAGTTCACTGAAGACCTTGTGTTTCTCATGACAGCCACATCAATGCTTTAAAACTAATTCTTCATGTGAAGTCCTTTCAAAAGTATGTCTCCTCCTTCTCTTGTGGGGGCCTTGCCTTGGTGTCATTGTAAAAGGATGGTTTTAATTAACTATTAAGTAATTTGGCTTTGGACTCCACTGGAGGATAACAGGAGTATATGACAGTCTTTAAACTGGAGAATGGCTTCAGAGATGCTTCTAGGCACAAGGTGTACGCCAGAACTGCAAACAGGAAACAAGGCACCCTCTGCCAAACCAAGGAGAGCTAGCTAAGGAAACTGCCTCAGGGTGATGGGAAATGGGAATGAGCAGTGGATAAACAGGACATGGACTGGGTAGAGAGAAGTGAGAGAAACTGGTGGCCTGGAGAGATGGCTTAGTGGTAAAGGTGCTTGCCTACAAAGACAACAGATCTAGGTTTGATTCCCCAGGACCTACCTAAGACAGATGCACAAGGTGGTGCATGCTTCTGGAGTTCGTTTGCAGTGGCTGTCAGCCCTAGCATGCCCATTTCTCTGTCTGTCGGTCTGTCTGTCTATCTGCTTCTTTCTCTGTGTCTCAAATAAATAAAAATAAATTAAAAATAAATAAATAAATGATAGAAACTGATCAGCAGCTGGAGGCAGAGGAAAGAGTCACAGGGGATGAGGACGACAATGCGTTTATGTGATGAGAAAGGTGACCAGAAAGGAAGGTGAAATTACTTGAGACAAGCTGAGATTTTTTTGGTCCTGGTGGAACACAGAGGTGAAGGCGTCCACCAGAAAACTGCCAAGGAGAATGAATATGGATCTCACCCGAGAGTTCGGGATGGGTCTGCAGACCTGGAGAACTCTGTCAGCCCGAAGGAGGGAGGGGACCCATGCAAGGTCACGGTGAGCTTGTTGCTCAGTTGTCTGCTGCCTTGCCAGAGGGAGGGGACAGAGAATTGAGTGAGAGCCCTTATTTCTGCTGAAGGAGACCTCCTTACCTTGCGACTGCTCTTTAGGTACGTTTCCAGCGATCTATGCTTGCTGGAGAGGTCGGTGTGCCGCAAGGGCTTCGGGTTCCTGGCCATCAGGGAAATGAGGGTGGCCAAAGGCTCCGCAAATCCACTTAGCTTAGCCAGCTCATTGTTCCGTGACAGCGTTCCGTTATTCCCGTCGACTAAAAGCCAATCCGGACGAGCGAGGATTTGATGCCAAACCCTGACATTTGTGACGTTTGCGTGCCTGAGCCTATAACATTGTCTGCGTCTGCACAGGGTGACCCTGGGCTGTGGGATGCCAGAAGGATTCGACTGTGGCAGCTGGACCAGGGACCCCCACCCACTCCCCTCCCCCCCGCCCCGTGGAGGGCCGAACACCAGGCACCCAGCTAGCAGTCCACGGAGGAGGCGTAGGAGCAGCAGAAAGTTCAGGTTTCTAGAAAGTAGGTCTGTCTTTGAAGCTTGTAGAATGTAGCCGTGAAGCAGTTTCCTGCCAGGTCACCCGTGCAGCTTGAGCCAAATGGCAACAATTAATTAATTAATAAAAATAAAATAAAAATTTTAAACGAAAGTTCCTGTCTTTATATAAAATTTGATGGTTTGTTCATTGTGTTTTTTTTCAAGAATTTTTATTAAAAATTTATCATGAGGGCTGGAGAGATGGCTTAGCGGTTAAGCGCTTGCCTGTGAAGCCTAAGGACCCCGGTTCAAGGCTCGGTTCCCCAGGTCCCACGTTAGCGAGATGCACAAGGGGGCGCACGCGTCTGGAGTTCGTTTGCAGTGGCTGGAAGCCCTGGCGCGCCCATTCTCTCTCTCTCCCTCCATCTGTCTTTCTCTCTATGTCTGTCACTCTCAAATAAATAAATAAATAATGAACAAAAAAAAATTAAAAAAATTTTTTTTATCATGAATGGTCTGGAGAGGTGGCTTAGCGGTTAAGGCACTTGCCTGCGAAGCCCAAGCAACCAGGGTTGATTTCTCTGAACCCAGGCAAGCCACATGCACATGGTGGGTCATGTGTGTGGAATTTGTTTGCAGTAGCTGAAGAGCCTGGCATTCTTACTCTCCCCCCAGTCTCTAACAAATAAATAAAAAAATTATATATATATCATTATATCTTAATTTATATATATCTAATTAAGATATTTATTTTAATGCTGAGGTTTTGGTGCCCCTTGCAATTTGTATTGAAGCCAATGGCTCTCTTGCCTCATTGTAGAGCCAGAGCCAGGGTGAATATGGGCTGGCAGTCCTGAGTCTCTCCAAGATTCCAATGCATAGAAATGCATAGAAAAATGGAACTTCGTAACTGATTCTTTTTTTTTTTTTTTGGTCAAGGGCAAATACACAATCTTTCATCCACAGAAAACATGGATTGAAAGGCTGGAGAGATGGCTCAGCAGTTAAGTACACTTCCTGTCCAACACAAGGGCCTGAGGGGGCCTGAGGTTGCCTGAGTTCAAATCTTCAGAACCCACATAAAACAGCTGGGCAGGACCATGCAGGTTTGTAGCCCCAGTCCTGCAGGGGAACTGAGACCTGAGTATTTTTAAAACCCTACGAAGCCCAGAATTTAAAAAGACAGAGGGTTAGAGAGATGGCTCAGCAGTTAAAGTACTTTACTGAAAAGCCAAAGAGCCCAGGTTTGATTCCCTAGGACCCACGTAAGCCAGATGCACAAGGTGGATGGCACATGTGTTTGGAGTTTGTTTGCAGTGGCTAGAGTCTCTGGCATGCCCATTCTCTCTCTCCTCCTTCTTCTCTTTCTTTCTCTCTCTCTCTCAAATAAATAAGTTACTAAAAAAATTAAAAAAGGAAGAATGCTTTTTAAAAAAGACATAAAAACAGAGATAGAGAGACAGAAACAGAGACAGAGGTTCTGGCTCAAAGCAAGAACAGTTGGAAGAGTGATTGAACTGTTTACTCAATGTTCCACTTTGGCCTCAGCAGGCAAGTGTATGGGGTTCTACCAGGCCAGGCATACACGGCACACACCACATTATTCACATGGACACACACAAGCAAAACTGAAAAAAAAAAAAAAGGAAACATCAATTGAACAATTATTTGGCAAGTTTAACATTGAAATTAATTATCAGTTTTATATTTGTATATAATTTTGATTACAATTCTTTCCCATTACTTCTCTTGTCCCCTCTCCCCCACCCCCACTCAACTTCTTCTTTCCACCTAGACCCTCTTCTGTTTTGACATCTTAACCCCCTCCTCCACTATCCATGACTGAATGATGTTGGGTCCCATACTCTACAATATTCTGCAGGTCTCGTGCTGGTAAGCACAGTCCCTGTGCGTTCATGAATGCCATGGCTACGTCACGTCTGGAAGACAGCTTTCCACAGCACTTCTCCCATCCTCTGGCGCTTACATTCTTTCTGCTCCCTCTCTACCATTTCCCTGACTCTTGAATGATGTGACCCTGAATCCACAGCACAAACTATCCTGTAACCTCATTAATGAATTGGGTTCCCTCTCTCTTTTTTTTAAAAAAACTATTTATTGACAACTTCCATAAATATAGACAATATACCATGATAATAATCCCTTCTTATCACCTTTCCCTTTCCTTTCCCAACCCCTTCTCCACTAAATCCCTTCTTTCCAACCAGTCTCTATCCCACCTTGATACCATGATATTTTCCCTCATATTATGCAGATCTTGGGTCTGTAGTGTCAGCCACTGTGAGGCCATGAATATCAAGATCACTTTGTGTGTAGATGATAGCTTGTAAGCAGTCCTCCCCTTCTTTTGGCTCTTACATTATTTCTGACTCCTTTTTCTGCAATGGACCCTGAGCTTTGAAGGGTGTGATAGAGCTGTCTCACTGCTGAATGCCTCCACTGTCACTTCTTCTCAACAGTATGGTGAGTTTGCATTACCCCAGCGGTCAACACCACCTGAAAAGAGAAGGTTCTCTAACAAAAAGTAAGAAGCATATACATGGGCATAAGCACTAGTGTTTAGGGGGAAATTTGGGGGCAAATATATGTATTTAGCCAGATAACAGTAGTTATTACTTCCCTAGGAGTTATGACCTTTGGCAAGGTTTTCAGTACCAGGCATGTATTCCCTCCGGTGGATTGGGCCTTCAGTCACATCATACAGCAGTTGGTTTCCCACATAACAGAATGCCATTATTGCACCACTTAGCCTGGCTGGACAGCCATTAGGTTTACAGGGCCTGTTGTTTAACACCTTTGGTGACTTTTCTGTCTCTTAAAAGACGACATGCAGCGTAGCTCTTTCTAGCATTCTGACGACAAGTCAACAGGGAGAAGGTTTCCAGCTCAGCTCCAGCTTGATTTCTCAGTGACCTGTAGCCCAAGCATGTGGTGTCTTCAGCAATACGGTTTTACCATCTAGTTCTAGTGGACAACCAAGATCCTTATCAATGTTGGCCCTCTCTCTTGAGTCACTTTGGAGGCAGGATTCTGTTTGTGACATCTCCTCTTATATCAAGGCTTAACATACTGCAGTCAGTTCATGATTGAACTGAATTTGAGCCTGAAATTGAGGAATCAGATATAGTTTCTTTTTTTAATTTATTTATTTATTTGAGAGCGACAGAGAGAGAAAGAGGCAGAGAGAGAATGGGCGCGCCAGGGCTTCCAGCCTCTGCAAACGAACTCCAGACACGTGCGCCCCCTTGTGCATCTGGCTAACGTGGGACCTGGGGAACCGAGCCTCGAACCGGGGTCCTTAGGCTTCACAGGCAAGCGCTTAACTGCTAAGCCATCTCTCCAGCCCTAGTTTCTTTTTTTTAAATGGGTTAGGCTACTTGTATTTTAAAAATAGTATTGGAATAATGCATCAAAAATCATGGTACAGAAATAAAGAACACAATAGTTGAGGAACTCTACAAAGATTTGGAGTTGGGTTGAAGGTAGGTAATCTTTCACGTTGTCATGGAAGGAATGATAATCTGAGAACTTTGTAGTTTCTTCTGTTATTTTCCCCAAAATAAAAGTGAACAACAATGGCCTATTGTGAAATGTATGAAATAATTGGTTGGCCTCTTGTCTTACATTTGTTTTTGAGGCAAGGTATGACTCTAACCCATGTTGACCTGGAACTCACTCTGTAGTCTGAGGCTGGCTTCAAACTCACGGTGATCCCTCTATTTCTGCCTCCTGTGTGCTAGGATTAGAGGTGTGCATCACCATGCCTTGCTTTTGTTTTCCACTTTTTTTATGAGAGAGAGAATTGGCATGCTAGGGCCTCCAGCCCTGCAATTGAGTTCCAGACATGTGCACCACGTTGTGCGCATGTACGACCTTGTGTGCTTGCATCATCTTGTGCGTCTGGCTTATGTGGGACTTGGAGAGTCGAATATGAGTACTTACGCTTCACAAGCAAGCACCTTAACCTCTAAGCCATCCCTCCAGCCCTTGTTTTCCACTAAAAATTATTTTTATTTATTTATAAGGGGGAGATCATGCCTCTAATCACTGCAAAGGAATTCAAGCTGCATGTGTTACTTTGTGAATTCAGCTTTATGTGGTACTGAGGAATTGATTCCCAGTCATTAGTCTTTGTAGGTAAATGCTTTAACCACTTAGCCATCTCTCCAGCCTTGTCTTCTAGTTTTATGTCAATATATATTATAGTATTTCAGATGCTACTTATTAATATGATACATGGAAAAATGGAGATGTATACCACTTGTTCAATCTTGTACATTGAACAAATTTAATGTTTTAGAACTTTGTCCAAAATAGATTTACCAACATCTTACAAAAGTAAATTATTAACCAGGTAATTTCTATATTACCTTTTATTTATTTATATTTTTAAAAATCTTTTTTGTTTATTTTTATTTATTTGAGAGAGATAGAGAGAGAGAGAGGGAGGGAGAGAGAGAGAGAGAGAGAGAGAGAGAGAGAGAGAGAGAGAGAGAGAATAGGTGTGCCAGGGCTTCTAGCCACTGCAAATGAACTCCAGATGCATGCACCCCCTTGTGCATCTGGCTAATGTGGGTCCTGGGGAGTCGAGCCTTGAACCAAGGTCCTTAGGCTTCACAAGCAAGCACTTAACCACTAAGCCATCTCTCCAGCCCTCCATATTACATTTTAAAAGAAGCTCATCCTTTATTCTTTTTTTCTCAATTTTTATTAACATTTTCCATTATAAAAAATATCCCATGGTAATACCCTCCCCCCCAATTTTCCCTTTTGAACATCCTTTATTCTTAAATCTTTTTACCTTTTACTGAATAAGATGATAATAAACCTTATAGCAGCAACTTATTTATTGTCATTTCTCTTTGAGAAAATTCAATGACCATGGAAACTAAAATCATGCAAATTTAACTATGGAATATCAGAGATGGAGGACAATGAAGGCATGTTTTAGATAAAACTCATTTTCAGACATCCTCATATTGGTGGAATAGGTTTTTTTTTTTTTTTTTTCCTTTTTCACCAAGAAGTCTCCTTAGCAGAATAAACAGAGAGCTTTTATCTCTATGGGATGGGAATATGGCCTAAGGAACCCAGCTTGAAATCTTAAAAATTCATGTAAAATGTGTATTCGTCTTTATAATCAATCTTGTTTTAATATAAAAATAAAGTGGCTCCCCAAACTCTCCTCAACTCTTTGAGTAATATTTACACTGAAGCAAGACACCCTGTGTTTATCCCGTGGCTTCACCTCCCTGGCACGCTGCCATTGCCTGCAGGGTTGTGCATACCCTAGTTTGAAAGCACTCTCATGTCATGTATGTGGGTTTGGATAAGAAGAAAGAGCCCTGTGCACCAAGTCAGGGCATGTGGGGTTTAGCCTCAGCTCTGGCGTTAACTAGTTGTTGGCCAATTTCAAGTCATTTAATGTCACTGGTCTCAATTTTATTCAACAGTAAAATGAAGAAGTTCGAAGTCCAGTTAAATGTTTTATTGTTTAATCACACTATCTTATACAGATTGTATGTATTAAGTAAGAGAATTTTGAGGAGATATTAACCTTGAAAAAACATTGCATGTTTCAAAAATATCTTTGCAGTAAAAAGTGTGTGAGGAAAAAACTATGCATGTGAAGACTATTATTAAACCTATATGACTTTAAAATTGTTTAATTTTGTTTTGAATAATGTTAAGACCAGTTTAGATGCTATTTTTTTTTATTAGTTTTGTACTCAGTGAATAAAGTCAAATTGGTACCATTATTAGCCTCCTTCCTGTCCTCCCCCCTCCACAGAGACCCTCCCTGTTGGGGTATATGCATTGTGCATTGCGGAATAAGATATCAGTTATGGGTAGGAGGAAATGTCTTTGTGTATCATGACCCAATATGTGGCTCTGGCATTCTTTCCACCCCCTCTTCTGCAAAGTTCCCTGAGCCATGTTGGGTTCATTTTAGGTCTGCTTCAGTGATGAGGTTTGGGAGCCTCTGAGTCTCTGGATCTCTGGTTTGGTAGTGGTTGATTGTTCTCTGTGTCTATCTCCTTCACCCTTGTGCTGATACTAGGTTCACAAGGAAAACAGCCCTCTTACTTGTTTCCCCAATTATTCTTAGTTTCAGCTGGGGCCCTTTTGAGGTATGATGGGGTGGTTCTCTCCTTAGGATCTGTGTGTATCTGAAAAACAGAAGAAGATTCTCTGACAGAAAATAAAGTTAGCACAAGATAAATGGGATAACCATTATTTTTTTAGAGAGAATTTAATAGGTGTAGGCCCTTTTCTAGCCCATGATAGGTGGAAGCTTGTTAATGGAAAGCAGGCTCATTTTTGGATATGGTTCTAACTTGTTTCCCAGCTCCAGCTATGGGTTCTGTTCCATTGAGCAGATCAGTTAGCCAAACCAAGAGCACTTGGTTTCCTACCCTGGCTGTGTGCCACTATTGCACTAGTGTGTGCATCACGTCAAGTTGTTTGCTGCTAAGTAGGTTAGACCAGGAGTTGCTTGGACAGATATTGGTCATTTTCCCCCAGTTGCTCATGTAGCACCTTCTATCACTAGATGCTCTGACTGTCTGGGGACTGACTCTCTTCCAGCTTCCAGCCATGTCACTCCATGTTACATGCCAACAGCATATGGTGTCTTCAGCAGTTGAGTCTTACCACTGACCTTTGGTGGGTCATCAAGTACTCTGACAGAAATCTGACTTCTTTTGGGATACTTTGCAGGTCTCTCTGATCAAGAGCTCATTGTGGATGATAGCCACCTGCTGGTACTGGGATTTACAGGTCAGCACCCAAGAAGAGAGGAAAGAAATAGATAAGTATTATAAAAGAGATACAGAAATGAAAGAGAAGAGAATGAGAGAGAGAGAGAGAGAGAGAGAGAGAGAGAGAGGGAGAGAGAGAGAGAGAGAGAGAGAGGGAGAGAGGGAGAGAGGGAGAGAGGGAGAGAGGGAGAGAAACAGAAACAGGAGAAGATTAAGGTCAGTCTTCATTGTACACTCTCCAGGGCCTTGTGACTCAGGCATTCCCTCTAAGGGCCTGGTGAAGGTTCAAGCATTTGGTCTGTCTTTTAGGATGTAGAATTTTATGGTAACATTGCCATTTGGGTCCACATTTGTGTCCCCCACCCCCTTCCTTACCCTCCCCTCCCTTCCCACTCACCCTATTGTCCAGTCCTTGAGATGCTTGCTAGATATGTTGGTATCTTGGGTAGATTCAGGTTAGGAGCTGTAGATGAGTGAGACTATGTGGCGATTATCTTTCTGTGATTGGGTGAGTTCACTGAGAATGATCTGTTCCAGGTTTGACCATTTTTCTTCAAATTTCATTGTGTTGTTTTCCCTTGCTGCTGTGTAGAATTCTATCATGTAGATATACCACATCTTAGTTATTAATTCATCTAATGATGGACATCTGAGTTGATTCCAGCTCTTAGCTATTACAAATTGAGCAGCTATAAACATGATTGAGCACATCTCTCTAAGTTGAGGTGTGGAGCTTTTAGGGTACATGCCCAGTAAGGGAATAACTGGGTCTGTTGGTAACTTTATAGTCAGCTTTTTTAAGAGTCCCCATAAGCAATATGCAATATTGATGTTAATTTTTAAAGCAAGTTAAAAATATTTATTAGGTGGCTGGATAGATGGCTTAGAGGTTAAGGTGCTTGCCTACAAAGCCTAAGGACCCATGTTTGACTCTCCAGATCCTTTGGACTAGAGAGATGGCCTAGCAGTTAAGGCAATTCTCCAAAATCTCACATAAGCCAGATGCACAAGGTGATGCAAGCACAAGGTGGTGTATACATCTGGAGTTCAATTGTGGTGGCTAGAGTCCCTGTCATGCCAATTCTCTCTCTCTTACTTGTTTGTTTTCTCTCTCTCATAAAAATATATTTAAAAGTTTATTAGGTAAAAGTGATCATTACCATCAATTTCAGCTGTTCAGAGTAAGAGTAGAAGGAACAACACAAGAGCTTCAATTAATGTGTATTTCATATCTATGTATAAAGAGATGTACCTGATACCTGCTTTTGATATCACCCGATTATGACTGTATCTCTTTATACTATCAACAGATTACCATATCAGCTGCTTATAATGTCACTTGATTATGAGAGCACCTGATTAGGATGTTACTTGGTATCATTTATATGGTGATCAAGTGCAGCAGCTCTACAGTTTGCATTTCTGAGGCGTCAGTGTGTGGTGGGCTGACAGTGAGACACAAGTCTCTCTCCAACTCCGTCACAAACTTTACCATGAGGGTTCTGGAAGACCAGTGCCTACATGTAGTGCTCATTAACTTCTCTCAGCCAAGTACCCGTTCCCACTTCAACTAAGAGCCAATGCAAGCGAAGGAAGATTTGATGCCAAACCTTGGCTTTTGTGACACAGGCGTGCCTGACCCTGTACCATCCTTTGTGCCTGGCCATGTGATGCTGCGCTGGGTGACAGAATGGCTCCTGACAGACGACCTCCGATGTAGTCTTGGGAATTTTGGCTACTTCAGGACTATTGGCCTCCCAGGGTGAAAGGCTTGATGATTTGTTTTCTCTGAAATAGTCAATTGACTGTGGACTTCCTTGTCCAGACACTCATTCACAATGGTAGCTATTTACTGGCAGCCAGGGAGGAAAGGAAGATGGCTCTCCACTGGCTTAGCATCTCTGTGCATGTAAGGACCAGGAAGTGCTAGCTTTTAGCATGGCCAAGGCCAACCCCAGTGACCAAAAGCCCTGAATTTAGTATTGACTTAGAAAAAAAAAAACATTATTTACCAGAATGTATACTATTACCAAGACAATACAACAACAAAGGGACAGAATAAAGCTCAATCTTATAAAATTTAAGACATTAGTTATCTACATATTGTTTTGATTTTTCAGCATGTATAGGTTTTTCTAAAATTATTTCTACTTGACACATCTGAGGATACTGGGATTTTCTTTTCTACATTTTCATCCTTTTTTAAAATTATTTTTTCTGTTTTTTTTTTTTTTTTTTTTTTTTTTTTCCATTTTAGCAAGCGAGCAAGAGAGAGAATTTGTGTGCCAGGGCCTTACCCACTGAAATTGAACTCCAGATGCTTGCACCACCTAGTGGGTATGTGCCATCTTGTGCTTGCCTCAGCTTTGTGCATCTGGCTTACTTGGGATCTGGAGAGTCAAACATGGGTCCTTAGGCTTTGCAGGCAAGCGCCTTAACCAGTAAGCCATCTCTCCAGCCCCGTGTTCATCATTTTAAAGGTTAAGTTTCAGAAAGAATTTTCGTTATTAGTCTGGAGTAGTTTTAGACATGATTTCTGTTCATCGTGGCATCCAGAAGTCTTGGCCCAAGATTCTTCGTGGCTCTCATCAACTTCTAAGGCAGCAGAAAAAGTCTTAAAAGGGAGCTCCAGGAAGCCCAAGTCCCATGTATCACCAGACTTGGAGGGTTCAAAATGTTCTTTTCACTGCACGAGAGATCTATTTTAGATAATTTGGCACCCTTCATTTTTTTTTCATTCATTTAGTGAGGCAAGTAGGACAATTATTTGAGTCCCTACCCTAAACCACAAACTGCATAAGAGTCTGTGAGTATGAATAAGAGACTCTCCAAAGAATGCAGTTAGAAAGCAAATAGCCTAAGAACACACAGCCTTAAATGGACTTAATTGTGTTTGTGCTGCTTCCTATTGACTAGCTGTCAACTGCATCATTGAAGATGTTACTATTGTTTGCTTAGAGCCTAAAGTGTTTCAATTGCCTTCATACCGAAACCCAGTGTTAGTGACCACATCAACTGGGTGCTCGTTGTGGCCTTTGCTCAGCCCTCAGGTTCTGGCCAATAATGCTTTCATGTCCACTTCGCCACACAGAGTGCATCCAAGAGTAAAGTTCAACAATCATTTAATTAGAAGCACTGCAAGATGGAAAGTAGATCCAAAGAAGTGATTCCCATAAAAATTGCAATGGCACAGGGAGATTTATTTTTTTGCAAGTTTAGGATTTCTATAGTTGTAGGATATAATTTTTGGTTTATGAACTCATCGTTGGTTATTCCACAGAAACACCGCACAATAAGGGTAAGTTTGCCAAGCAGCTGGGCAGTTTTCCATCAGTTTGGACAGGAAGGATAGGCTGACAGCTCATTTAAACTCTGTCCACTTGCACTTCAACTTCTGATACGGGTGATTCAGTAAGACGTAAAAATCAAGTGAAGACCATCAAAACCTCATTACTTATGCAACGGATTGCTGCTGGCGGCTTTGACAGGCACATGCTATAAAAATGAATGGAAAGATAAGAGAAGGAGACTGATCGAAAGACAATAAGCAAAGCCAGGTGTGATGCCACATACTCTGAATCCTGGCACACACCTTCAATCCCAGCACTTGGGAAACAGAGGTAGGTGGATCACTGTGAGTTCTTGGCCAACCTGATACTACATAGTGCATTCCGCGTTAGCCTGGGCTAGAGTGAGTCCCTACCTCCCAAAACAAACAAACAAACAACCCCCACTCTCCCCCCCAAAAAAACAAGAAAGAAAGAAAGAAAGAAAGAAAGAAAGAAAGAAAGAAAGAAAGAAAGAAAGAAAGATAAAAGGGGACAAGAAAATAGTAAAAGTAAAAGACATAAAGGGGGTAGAAAAAAGAAGGAAAATATAGAACAGAGATGAAGGAAGGGAGAGGAAAAACAAAGAGAATAGAAAGAAGAAACCAAGTGAGAGAGAGAGAGGAAGTAAAGGAGCAGAGGGAACACACACACACAGCTATGATTAAGGCTTATTTTAATATCTTTTTGTTCATTTTTTAGTTATTGATTTGAGAGCAACAGACACAGAGAAAAAGACAGATCAAGAGACAGAGAGAATGGGTGCACCAAGGCCTCTAGCTACTGCAAACCAACTCCAGATACGTGCACCCCCTTGTGTGTCTGGCTAATGTGGGTCTTGAGGAATTGAGCCTTGAACTGGGGTCCTTAGGCTTCACAGGCAAGCGCTTAACCACTAAGCCATCTCTTTAGCCCTAGGGCTTATTTTAAAAATAACTTATATGTGTGCATGAATGATATGTGTGTGTATGTGTATGTGTGCAGGTTCATATGCCATGATTCTTGCCTTCCATCTTGATTGAGATAGGGTCTCTTTGTTCTTTGCCATCCCATGATCTTTTGATTCAATCCTCAAACTGCATTCACCAGGCTAGCTGGCCCATGAACTTTCAATTGTCCTGCACCCCTGAACTTCAATTAACACTTGCATGGCAAGTATTTCACCCACTGGGGCAATTCCCTAGCCCCTTAGTTTGTTTTTTGATCAAGACAAAGTTGTGTGGGCTGAAGAGATGGCTTAGTGGTTAGGCACTTGCCTGAGAAGCCTAAGGACCCAGGTTCAATTCCCCAGTACCCACATAAGCCAGTTGGGCAAGGTGACACATGCATGTGGAGTTTGTTTGCAGTGGCTAGAGGCTCTGGCATGCCTATTCTCTCTCTCTTTCTTTTTCTGTCTCTCTCTCAAATAAATAAATAAAATAAAATATTTTTTTTTTAAGAGGAAGTTGTGTTTGACAGGGGGAATCACTTCTCTGTCTTATGAACCTGACAATCAAAGCTCCACACTCCTGACATGAAGCTTAAAGGTGAGCATGTCATCTCAGCCAGCTGAGAGCAATAGCATCCCCATATAGTGTTATCAAATGGGAATTAAGGGCTGCAGAGATGGCTCAGTGGTTAAAGGCACTTGCTTGCGAAGCATGATGGCCTGGGTTCAATTCCGCAGTGTCCATGGAAGGCCAGATGCATGGAGTGGCACGTGCATCTGGAGTTTGTTTGCAGTGGTGGGAGGGCTTTGAGGACCTATTCTCTCTTACTTTCTCTCTTTCTGTTTGCAAACAAATAAACAAATGATACAAAAACATGGAATTAAGGGAAAGGAGCACTCCTTTCCTTGTGTTGAAATTGTGTGGCATCAACAGTAAAATTACTAGCTGGAGAGATGGCTTAACAGTTAAGGCGCTTGCCTGTGAAGTGGAAGGACTCATGTTCAACTCTCCAGATCCCATGTAAGCCAGACGTACAGTGATACAAGCACAGAATGTCGCACATGTGCACAAGGGAGCCCATGTGTCTGGAGTTCGAATGCAGTGGCTGGAGGTCCTAGTGGGCAAATTTTCTCTCTCTCTCACATACACACATTAAAAAAGGACCAGTCTGTTGGGCTTGCCTCGAAATAAATAAATTAATTAAAGTAAAACACCAAACAAAACTAAAATTAGGGCTGGAGAGATAGTTCAGCCACTAAGGTGCTTGCCTGAGAAGTCTAACAACGTGGATTCAGTTCCTCAGTACTCACATAAAGCCAGGTTCACAAAGTGGGGCACATATGTGGTGCACCCTTTCTCTCCATCTGTTTCTCTTTTTCTGTATCTCTCTCTGTTTGCAAATGAGTAAGTAAAAATACTTTTGAAAACTAAAATTGTAAGTGCTAACTTGATATTGGACGTGGAGAAGGCCTCCAGTGACCAGACTGCAAGTCCCCTCCTCCTGCTGATCACTTCCCCAAGCCAATCAACCCTCCTGATCCAACACACCAAATACAGTTCTGTTTCTCTCCAAATAGCAGGTTTTAGTCTCTGTCAGGGTGATGAATAACTCACACAGTCCAAACATATGCTCCTGCAGAACCAACGGGTCAGCTCCCTTTTGGTACTGGAAAGCTGCAGCCCTCAGTCCCCCGTGGGTCCCTCTGTTTGCTCACTTGGTTTTGTGGTTGCAGGCCCTGGGCTTTTGCGAACTGTTAACAGTGTCCTCACCTCTGAACTGCAAAGTAAAATGACTAACGGAAGGGACTGATGTCACTCATCCAGTGTCACGTGTCATATATTCATTCACTTGGCTGGTGTGGGATCCCCTTCCTCGCTAATGGGGTGGAAAGAGGCCATCAGAACAGACTGTGGATGTGAATTTGGTGCTGCCTGACGATGCTCCTAGATGGGAAGGCGCTGATTTGACACTGACCCACACAGACGGACTGGGAACTCTAGACAGGGGGACTAGCCGGTTTAGAATTCCTGGCTCTCATCACTCCTGAGCATCAGCTTTCCCTACATATATATTTTTTCTTAAGTCCCCTCTTGTGCTGTCACTAGTTGGATCAGGGCTTCTTTCAACACTATAAAGAGTTTAGTCGATGCAAGTAACAAGGGAAGGAAGCAGAGAGCAGAGAAAGCAAACTGGAAAGTCGGAAGTAAGACAGTTCACAACTACCTTGGTGTTACTTAGGTTGGTTTTATTGAATTGAAGTCAGTAAGTAAGTGGGGACATATATTTCTTCTGGAATTTGAATGCCTAGTTTTAATTATGTTCTCTGTCTTTTAGTCATTGAGTTAAAAGAGCTCTTCAGATGTTCTGAATATTGGACCTTTATGTATGAGTTACAAATATTCCTTCTCATTCTATAGGCTATCTTTACCTGATAATTTTGATAAGACTCTTTCTACATTTTCTCTAATTAATGCTAAGTAGTAGAATTTCTCCTATAGGTGTTATTGACTATTCTTTTTCTTTTTGACCTTATCTGTATATTGAGAGATTTTGATTAAAGAGTCAATGGATGATAACAGGGTCTGCATGACCTCCCTGCCCCCATGCCACAGATTTTGGTTTAAAGGTGGGAATCTATACTTGACCTTATAACCTAGCCAGAGGTACTGGTCAACTTTTCAAATTAGACAAGTAAGAATCCTTTCTGGGCTGGAGAGATGCCTTAGTGGTTGAGGCGCTTGCCTGTGAAGCCTAAGGACCCGTGTTTGGCTCTCCAGATCCCATGTAAGTCAGTCACAAGCTGATGCAAGTATGCAAGGTTGCCCATGTGCACTAGATGGCACATGTTGCTGGAGTTCAACTACGGTGTCTAGAGGTCCTGGCATGTCAATTCTCTCTTTCTCTCTTTCTTACACGCACACACACACAAACACACACACACACACACACACACACACACACACACACACACACACCAGTCTATTGGGCTTGCCTCCAAAAAAAAAACCCTTTCTTAAAATTTTTTCATGAAGTTACTAGTATATGAGCCTAGATACTCTTTCTTCATAGCGAAGCACTAGCAGAGGAAAGCAAACTAATACCCCCAGTAGGAGAGAGAGCCTGGTGGTTAGGGCCCTTGGTTCTAGCTAGTTCTACACCTTCTTTAACTGTTATGTAGTTATGCAAACTATATACTTCCCTTTTTAAAATCAATATTTATTTATTTGAGAGACACAGAGAGAGAGGGAGAGCGAAAGAGAGAGAGAGAGAGAGAGAGAGAGAGAGAGAGAGAGGGAGAGGGAGAGAGAGAGAGAGAATGGGCACACTAGGGCTTCTAGCCACTGCAAATGAACTCCAGACACACGTGCCACCTTGTGCATTGGGCTTACGTGAGTTCTGGGGAATTGAGATTGGGTCCTTAGGCTTTGCAGGCAAGTTGCCTTAATCATTAAGCCATCTCTCAAGCCCCATGTATTTCCATTTTGGTTTAAGATGATGTGCTTTAGATTTCTTGTACATTATATCAAAAGGATGCCCAATTCATGTGATGTAATCTCACTGTCTTGTGGGAATGTCTCATCCTGTGATAGCATTGTCATATTTATATGCCACTTCCTTGGAATATATCCTGCCTATGCTGATCCTGACTTTTGGTGGACTACCATATAAAATACCTTGCATCTGCTATTATCTCTCACCAGATTAAGAACTCATAGGAAAATAAAATGATTCCTGTTGTAATTGTTCCTTGCGCTTCCTCTTTTCAAGAAAATTACATTAAAATTATTGGCCCACTGCCAGCAGCTCAAAGTGCAGCTGCATTTTGTATATTCATTAAATATCATAACCCTGTTTGCAGCTTCTAACAGTCACTAGAATGGAGGCTATAAAAAGTGTATTTACTGAAAGGAATGTGTTGTGCAGTTTAGTGCAGGCTAGATGTAGGTGGTCAGGAAAACTGTTTTACTGCATTCCTGTTTTCACAGAGTAACTTCTGTCACTAACATGTGAATGCCATTCAAGCAAAGGAAGTCAGCTAAGAGCTTTATATGGCATTATTTGATATAATCCTTTCTGTAGTTTCCAAGTCAGATGGTATAATTAGCTAATCCACCTACCTATTGTGATATTAGGTGGTGAAAAATGTCATGCATCCTACCCTTGGTATAATTAATACATTCCTTTTCAATTTCCTTTTGTTGACTTTAGTTATATTTTGTATTACAGCTTTAGTAACTAGGATGTCTTTTGGGTGAAGAAAATCCCTTATTTCCGATCTTTGTCATTTATAGGGGGATGACTCAATGCACGGCCTGTGCTCTTCCGTGGCTGTTTGTCTTGGTGTGGCCCATGCTAAACCCAATTTCCACCAACATTGTGCTGTTCTCTGACATAAGCTCCTGGCATTATTCTGTTTTCTGTAGAAGTTCAGAAATTGTCTGTTATATAATCCCTTGACAAGAAAATCTAATGAGGTCATATTGAATTGATGCATTTGACAGCTTCTTTGCCTAGAAGTTCTAGCTCTCATAAGTCCAATTTTTCTTGTCCTTCAGATATTTTTCTTCTGCTTCATTTTTGTCATTTAATATTCTTATTTGAACTATTTTTATTGACTTTATCCTATGAATCATGCCTAAATTATTTAGCTATGGCAAATAACAAGTTCATGTTTTGTATTAACTACAAAGACTTAAGAAGCTTTGTCTAATGGGTGAAATGACTCTGGAGCTCTGGAGTTCCACATGTGAAGAACCAAGGGGAAGTTTTATTTATTTATTTATTTATCTATTAATTAACTTATTTATTTGAGAAAGAGTAAGAAGCAGAGAGAAAGAGAGAGAGAGTGACAATAGGTGCACCAGGGCCTCCAGCCACTGCAAATGAACTCCAGATGCATGCATCCCTTTGTGCATCTGGCTTACATGGGTCCTGGAGAGTTGAACCAGGATCCACTAGCTTTGCAGGCAAGTGCCTTAAGCCATCTCTCCAGCCTCAACCAAGAGGAAGTTTTAACACCTGCCTCTGGCTTTCTCTCACTTAAGGGTGACCTTCTAAGTTCATCCATGAGCGATCCTCATTGCTGCTTCCAGCAATGAAGAGTGTATGGTATGTAAGTCTCCCTAGTTCCCCATGCTCAGAACCACTAGCAGACAGCAGCGGTGATAAGGAATAAAGGCATTATCAGATACAGATAAGATTGTTTTCCCTTATAGTATCAGGATACCAAGGTATATTTGTTTAATCAATAAAGAAATGATTTGCCTCTATAAGCAAGAAGTCCAAAGGCTAGCTGGAAATCCTACAATATCCAAAGTGGGTTTTTTTTTTTTCCACCTTGAGTCTGGGCCACTTTGGAGAAGACTGACTTGAAAATAATTTTGTATAGGTGGGCTCTTTGTTTTTCTTTTAAAGTTACTATTTTGCTATCATAAAATAGCTAAAGCCAGGCATGGTGGCATGCCTTTAATCCTACCACTCCATTCAGGAAGCAGAGGTAGGAGGATTTCTGTGAGTTCAAGGCCAGCTTGGGACTATACAGTGAATTTCAGGGCAGCCTGGGCTACAATGACACCTTACTATAAAAACAGAAGAAGAATACAAAGCTATAATGATTCCAAATTTCCTATACTGATTGCCATGACCAAACTCACTGGGCTGCCCTCAGGCTGGCCCCCTTTCATCACGACATACGCTCTTACTGCTGTGTCTGTTCTCTGATCTCAAATTCTTGTCTCAGTTATGGACGTTTCCTAAACATTGGGAACTAATTTCTCTGTTGCTCCTGCAAGAACTCCTGCAAAGCCTGCAGCTGCTGCAACATCTCTTTCGGATTCTTTGTAACGACTTATGCAGTGATGCTTTGTTTAGGATCCCAAGAAATGAGTCATCCAACTTTCATGTTTACAGAAAGCTCCCACCCACTTGTCTAAGAAGGCTGGCCAGGTAGCTGAATGCTACCGGAGTCTGAAAGCTGCACATTCCAGTTGAGAGTTTCATTATTTCCGCTCCTTCATGTTCTTGCTCTGGATCCAATAGTACAGCTCCTTGTTCTGTCTCTAGCTAAAAGCAGACCCTACCAAGAATCTGTCTGGGCATGAGGTCCTTGACGCCTCATTGTCTGTTGCCTGTCAGTGGGAAAATGGCATGACAATGGAGCTTAGGGGTAACTCTCACAATTCATTCTGTCTATATACTTCACGTCCTTTGATGCCTCAAGATTTCTGGCTTCTCTGATTTGGCCTGCTATTTCAGTATTTATTATTTTGTTGTGTACGTGTAGTGTGATGAGTGCGTGTGCACATGTTTCGTGCACATGTGTGTGTAGGTCATGAGAACATCAGTTGTCCCCCTTCCATCACTCAACTGCGTGGTCAAAGTCCCTCGCTGATTCCAGAGCTTGCCAGGTTGGGGAGTCCCAGCAACTTTCTGGTCTTTACTACCCACAGGCCTGACGGAGGCTATAGATGTGCATGGTCATACACAGATGTGTATGTGGCTGCTGGGAAATTGAACTCAGATAGCCTTGTGCTTGCACAGCAAGTGCTCTTCCTGGCTGAGCCATCTCTCTAGCCCCTGGCCTTGTCCCTCAGTGAATGAAGATGCTCGCTTTATGTTCAGGAGTAGGTTGATGGGAAAGAGTACAGAATACCTAAGAACCACCGGAGATGGGAAGTGCTTGAAAAAGCATTTTCACTGTTGTAGGCTTATGCTTTTTTTTTTTTTTTCTTTTAAGCCTTTCTAGATTAGTTACTTCTCTCAAGCAAATTAAGGAAGGAAGAGTTTATTGTGGCTCATGGTTCAGGAGATAGAGTCCACTATGATAGGAAGCTCAAAGCTGTGTGGATCAGGAAGTAGAAAGAAGGAAATTCTGGTGCTTAGCTGGATTTCTCCTGGTTCCCTTTTAATTCAGCCTAGAGCCCCAGACCCTGAACATGGTGCTGCCTATGTCAGGACAGGTACATCAGCTACTCCCTAGTTTCTGGGGCAAAATACCCAACCAGAAGCAAACTTAGGGTGGGGAAGAATTTATTTTGGCTCACAGTTCTAGAGAGGAGAGTCCATCACGGTGGGGAAAACATGGCAGGAGCAAGGAACCAACATCACCTTGTCATATCAGCAGGGACAAAGGTGTGTGTGTGTGTGTGTGTGTGTGTGTGTGTGTGTGTGTGTGTGTGTGTGTGAAGGAAAGAGAGAGAGAGAGGGAGACAGAGAGAACCATAAGCATGGTTGGGTTATAAAACCTCAAGTCCTGCCCCACCCCATACTAGCGGTATACTTCCTACAGCAAGGCTCAACATCCTGGAGGCTGCACCTTAGTAATACCCTAGGTGTTTGTCAAACCTACCAAATTTACAAAGTTAAACACAATTGTGTTCCAGTTACTTCATGCTGGACCAAACACTTTTATAAGTGACTTATCCTTAAAATAAGGTTACCTTACTATTTAACATAAAATTCCTTGCTAGGGTGACATTTTGTTCTTACTGTACAGTTGTGCGAACCCCCAACATGTACCCAATGTAATCTCATTCTAGTTCTCAGCACTTTCCTGTATATTAACTTAACCAAGTATAATATAGAATTTAAGTCTCATCAAGGCTATACTTTGAAGGAGTACTTCTGTAATTTGTTAAAGAAAATGAAACTGCCTACTCTATTCTATATTTCCATGTCCTTTTCTTTCTTTAAAAAATATTAATTTGTGGGGCTGGAGAGACGGCTTAGTGGTTAAGCACTTGCCTGTGAAGCCTAAGGACCCCGGTTTGAGGCTCAGTTCCCCAGGTCCCACATTTGCCAGATGCACAAGGGGGCGCACGCATCTGGAGTTCGTTAGCAGAGGCTGGAAGCCCTGGTGCGCCCATTCTCTCTCTCTCCCTCTATCTGTCTTTCTCTCTCTGTCTGTCTCTCTCAAACAAATAAAAATAAAAATTTTTTTAAAAAGTAAAAAAAAAATATTAATTTGCAAGCAGGGAAAGAAATAGAAGAGACATGAGAGAATAGGCATGCCAGGGCCTCCAGCTGCTGCAAGCAAACACCAGACATGCACACCTTGTGCATCTGGCTTTACGTGCATACTGGGAATCAAACCCAGGTAGTTAGGCTTTGCAGGCAAGAGCCTTAACTGTTGAGCCATCTTACCAACCCCTCCAGAGGGGTACCTTTCTTACAGCATGACGCTTGATGCCATTTCTACCCATATTTTCATCTTTTAACAAGAATTTCAGGAGGGTGTTACCATGGGATATTTTTTATAATCATGGAAAATGTTAATAAAAACTGTGAAAAGATAAAAAAACGAAAAAAAAGAATTTCAAATAGACATAAATGTACAGGGAATAATTTCATTTTAATCTTTGATCTGTCGATCTATTTTTAAATTAATTTATTTATTTGAGAGAGAGAAGCAGACAGAGACAGAGAATGGCCACTTCAGGGCCTCCAGTCACTGTGAACAAACTCTAGATGCATGTGCCACCCGGTGCATCTGGCTTATATGGGTTTTAGGGAATTGAACCTGGGGTCTTAGGTTTTGCAGGCAAGTGCCTCAACCACTAAGTCATCTCTCCAGCCCTCTATCTATATTTTTTTGCTGGAGTACATTAAAGCAAATCCCAAATATGATGTCATATCACCCATAAAGTACTATGGTATGTAACTGTAAAAGATAAAGATGTTTTAAAAATTCAACCATAATCATGATTCTATCTAATAATGCTAAATGAACCTAATTCTTGTACATCTGGCTTATGTAGGTCCTGGAGAATCGAACCAGGACCTTTGGCTTAACTACTAAACCATCTCTCCAGCCTCCCAATACACCTAATTCTTACTTATTATTCAAGTCTCTTACACTTTCACAAAAAAATCCTCTTACAATTGTTTTTATCATTCAAGAACTAAAGAAAGTCCGTAAGTAGGATTTAGTTACTGTGTTTAAGTTTCTTTTAATCTACTTCCACTTGGAACTCTTCTTATTCTTTTTTCAAATATTTATTTATTTGATAGAGAGACAGAAAGAGGCAGACAGACAGAAAGAGAGTGGGCATGTCAGGGCCTCCAGCCACTGCAGATGAACCACCTTGTGCATCTGGCTTACATGGGTCCTGGGGAATCGAACCTGGGTCCTTAGGCTTTGCAGGCAAACGCCTTAACCACTAAGCCATCCCTCCAGCCCCTCTTCTTATTTTTAGTATCCTTTAATTGTTAATCAGATTCTTTAATCTTTTCAAGCACTCTGTCTTCTAAATTTGGTTGTTGCCTCCTGGTGGTACTGTTTATGCTGGATTTCTTTCATCACCTGTATTGTGCTGTGCACTGGGACCAGGTCTACTCAGAGACTTGGTTGAAATTCCAGGGTGATTTTTTTGTTTTGTTTTGTTTTTTGTTTTTCGAGGTACGGTCTCACTCTAGCTCAGGCTGACCTGGAATTCACTATGTAGTCTCAGTGTGACCTTGAACTCATGGCGATCTTTCTACCTCTGCCTCCCAAGTGCTGGGATTAAAGGCATGAACCACCATACCCAGCTCAGGGTGACTTTTTTTTTTTAAAGGGAAGAACACTTTACACATGGCATTCCATAGTCCATGATCTTTTCTGTCCCACTTTTCCTGACACTAGGACTGACCAGTGGCTTAAGGAGACATCAGCCTGATAACCCATGATAATTTTTCTTATCATTTTTTGTAAACATTTTTGTTAGCTTTTGATGTTTGTCTACTTCCTTTATTTAGCTAAGGGTTGCAAAGAAGAGAGAGTGACCGACTATTCCTTCATTTTCTGTATGGTTACAGATAGCAGTTCCTCTGTGAACAACTTTCTGTTGTCTATGAATTAGTTAACCAGATAAGAAGTTTAAAAGAGAGGTAGGAAGGCTTTTTCTCCCCTGTTTTGGTTCATCTGGGAATGGTAAATTGGTACTATAAATCTCCAAGATGGCTAGTGAGCTTTTGCTAAAGTTTACTATGAATTTATGGATTCTTATGCATTTGGTGTGTTGTAATCATTATAGCCACTATTATTTTTAATCTTTTAATTACACTTAAAAACAGAATATGAAACTTGTTCAAATTTCCATGTGTGGTGGGAAAGCACAGACAGCTTCAGTGATTCGCAAGGCAGCATGTGGGTTAGACTGAGAGAAAGGAGATCGAGTTTCGTGTTTATCAACATGGGCTGCTGTGGTAAATGCTCAATGGAAAATTATGGTAGAAGGCAATGTCCACATGGGTATTCACTGTAAAACCCTTTCATAATAAAATATTGGGTAAAGTAGTGGTGTAAAGACTTGGTTTTAAAAGTTGAAGTGTTCTGAGTGAAGATATTGAAAGTTACAGTACTATACAGGGGAAGTGGGATTTAAGGAATTTCTAGATTTTTATATACACAAGGTGATGTGTATTATAACTTTCCATTAGGCCCATAAAATTTTTAACAGTGGCATACTCAGACATCTACAATTTCTGTTGACCTCTGATGTATGGCACTTCTCTCAAAATTAAATCAAGACAATTTGACTATGTAGGGATAAAACAATCTTGATTTGTTTGAGAAACACATTTGGAAAAGTTATGATGAACTTTAATGGGAAACACACTTGTATAGAGGCCTGGGCATAAGATTGAAATTGATCATCACATTGTTTGTTTAGAAAAGAAAACATAACATTCAAAGAATATGTTGGAAGCATTGGATTTCTTCACATGAGAACACACACATCGAAGACGATGAGGCTCAGATCAAGCATAAATTACAGATGAATATTTTTTCTTTTCCTTCAGAGTGTTGGGCTTTAAAAATATACATATATTATTTCATATACTGAAAGTTAATTACAACATTTTGCATTGGGAATACTTGTTGGAAAAGAAAACTACAAAATAATAGAAACTTTAAAAACTGGCTAATGACCAGACTTTGAAAATAATTCTATAAATGAACAATGAGATGACAGACAATTTACAGTAGGCCAAATATGTAGATTTTAGGGGGCGGCCTATCATGGCTCAGTGTGTGTGGTCTCCTCTGTTTCCCAAAACAGGGGCTCACTGAGCTTTAAGATAGAGTCACCATGTACCCTGAACCTAAGGGGCCCAGGGGGCCAAGGATGAGAGTGTAGATGGGTAACTTGTTAACTAGTCATGGGAAGGGTGTCAGAAAACATACAGGAAACTTTGTGAGGTTACATAAACCAATTCACTTACCCCCAAGAAAAACCACACCTAAATTCTTCCAGACAGATTAGAATCTTTCCTATTTCTGAAAGACCTCCTGAGGAGGAGTTTTCATTTCCTTGTTTTAGTATTTAACAAGCTTCACTCTGGAAGGCATGATACTCTTGCCTGTATTATGTCCTTTGTGATTCCGCCAGGAGCTGTATTTGTTCTTATCCATCAGGAAAGGGTGGCTGAGAGAGTTTGCTTCAAGCGCTGGCTCGCTCCTTTCACCCCTGTCCTCTGTGCCCTGTGCTCATGATCCTGTCTTCTTTAAGGGAGGACTTGGAAGTATCTTTAGAGATGAGGGAGATAACATGCAACTTGTAGAATTTAAGACTGTAAAATTCTTATATGTAAAATTAATATAAATTAATTTAAAAAAGACTACAAGCTGTTCTAAAGGCATTTGACTGTGTATGCTCAGAAAACATCCTGATTAGGGCAACTTTGGCATGGCTCTGGGCTGCATTCTGACCGAAGGGCTTCTTTGCCTCTTGACTTTCTATCTTTCGTCAAAGGGTAGGGCATGGGGGAGAAGCTGTGATTGCTTGTGAGCACAGGTAGAAGGCATGGGCTTAATTTCATCTTGATGAAAGATGGCTCTTTATTCTGTTCTCTAGTTCTGAAAGTGTTCATTATAACAGTTCTTCAGGACGCATAGATATGCAGTAGCTACAAGCTGGCTTTCAAAGATCCTTGTCTTCCTGCATTTCATCCCCTATTATGCTATACCCGTGTGACCAGTAGGGTAGAATATTAAGCAATGGTGCGTGCCGGTTGATTCCACAAAGAAGTCATCACAACTTTGTCGTTTAAAGTCACTTGCGCCAGGGGAGGTCAGTCACCATGCTGTGAGAGCACTTTGATAGCTCCTGGCAAGGGATTTAAGGCCTTCAACCAAAAGCTGGCACCAACTTGCCAGTCAATGAGCGAATCAACTTGGGATTCTGCAGACCCCATGAAACCTTCACATGGCTGCAGGAGCAGTGGTACCCACTTCACATGCCCGTAGGGTGGGCCCTTGAATTCATGTACTCAAGACACTTCAAGTTCAGTCAGCCCCTTCATCAGCTGCTGAATAAAAGAATTTTGGCCTACTATGTGACTATTGTTTTTTTTAGCCACTAAAACTTGGAGGTGTATTGTTAGGCAGCATTAGATGACAAATAGGCTTGATAGCTTTAGAATAAGCAATGGAACCACATCTATGGGCACCTATATCACAGTGTGAGTAGAATGCTCAGTTCTAATGAGCCATTCTTTTCAGGTTTCTTGGCAATGGGAAAAGGGATGTTGGGTCTTTCCTCAGGGAAGCAGATACAGCCATAACATAGGAAGCAGTTGATTTGACATGATCATATATTTTAGCCATATAGCTCAGGAACATGGATTTAAATTGCTCTAAATATAATGTTCCAATGTAGTAAAAGATTCCTAATTTCTGTAATAGTTACCAAACCAAAAAAAAAAAAAAAAATCATAGGTCGATGCACTTTTCAAATACTTTGGTGGGATAAAGGTGGGTGGGTGACAGAGCACAGGAATCTCTTGCGGTAAGGTTCAGGTGCTCTCTGATGACACTCTTAGCAGGCAGGTTGGAAAAAGGTAGTAGTCTGTTAAGTGAATCCATCCCAAAAGACTTCATGTGGTACTCAGAAGGATGTTAGGTCAGACACAGCAGTGGTCAGTGATGGCTATTAAGGGGCAAAAGACAGCACAAGATAATTTGGCTCTGGATGTGCATCATTTCAAATCTCCATAATTTAAAATTCTATTCAGTCAGTCAGTCTTACAGATATCTTTCCAGCAGGTGTGGTCTTAAAAAAAAAAAAAAAAAAAGGCTGGAGGGATGGCTTAGCAGTTGAGACATTTGCTTGCAAACCCAAAGGACTCAGGTTCAATTTCCCAGAACCCACATTAGCCAGATGCACAAGGGGGCTCACCCATCTGGAGTTCATTTGCAGTGGCTGGAGGCCCTGGTGCACCCATTCTCTCTCCCTCTCTTTCTCTGTGAAAGAAAGAAAGAAAGAAAAACAGACTTTAATTCATTTGGTGATTTGAAAAGATGCTGCAAAAATCCCCTCCAAATTATCTTTGCAAACCTTAAATTTCATGAGTAAGAGCTTCAAGCCTTTTCAAAATTAGCTTCTAAATGTGATATTCTTTCCTTTAATGAGGCCATGTCTAGTAGAAGCAGCTTTGTGCCCCCCCTGGGAAAAGCTACTGGGCAGTAAGTAACCAGCCACGAGATTTACCTTCGTACAACTAGATCTGTAGTGAGCCTAGGCTATGTCTCTGTCATTCACCTCAGCGACACAGAGGATGTTCTTCCACAGCTGCTCATGACCAAAGGCCAAGTGCCAGCTGTGGTCATATGAGCTGCAGAGCACCCCAGGCGCCCTTATGAACCCTCAGATTAACAAAGTCTCAAGATGTAGCGTGTAATATGGTTGATGACTATAGTTAATGATATTGTGTTGGTTTTCTTGAAAATCAATGGGCAGATTTGATGTGATAGATGTGTTACTTAGTTTGATTCATATATATATATATATATATATATATATATATATATACACACATATATACATATGTATGTATGATTGTAGTCAGGTTTGCATTGCTGGAAGAAATAACCTGACCAAGAGCAGCTTGTGGGAAAAAAATGTTTATTTTGGCTTATAGATTCGAGGGGAAGCTCCATAATGTATGGCAGGGGAAAACGACGGCGTGAGCAAAGGGTGGACATCACCTTCTCGCTGTTGGTGGATAACAGCAATAGGAAAGTATGCCAAACACTGGGAAGGGGAAACTGGCTATAATACCCGTAAGCCTGCCCCCAACAATGCACTCCCTCCAGGAGGCGTTAATTCCCAAATCTCCATCAGCTGGGAACCTAGCATTCAGAACACCTAAGTTTATGGGGGACACCTGAATCAAACCACCAAATATATAAAATAATTTGATATATATATGTATATATATATATATATACATATATATATATGCACATATGTACATATATAAATAATAATTTGATTATATATCATGAATATATACAATATGTAATTTTCAATAAAATACTTTAAAATAAAGCAACAGGCTGTAATATGAGATGCTTCCATGTTTTCCTTTCCTTAAGCATGCCTTATGCTGACCCTCTAAAGTTTCCTTCCTGTTTCTCTGAAGACCCTCTCCCATGCCGGTATGCTGTACACAGCCCCACAATGCTGGGAGGAACATCCAAACCAGGCAGAATCTAGGGGAGGAAGAAGTTTATTTAGTGGTTACAGATTCAGCAGCAGTTCCTCAGTGCGGAAGAAGCTTTTTCCACACATCCAAGCGCAGAGAAAAAACAAACAAACACAAAACAGCCAGCAAAACCCAAAAAGCAGCAAGCAGGACCCGCAGACCTCAAACTTCTCTGCACACCTTTGGACTAGAATTCAGATCTGCCCCTGCCCCCACACCTTTGGGCTGGACCCCAGGATCTACCCCCCCCCCCACTCCCTCCAGCCTGCTGGAGTCTGTTCGGATATACATTGAAACTACCATAGGGGGTGTGCGGACCTGTGTCACCGAGCCTCCTCACTTTCTGAGTGGTCACTCAAGAGACACAACTTTTTTTCCTTCCTGTGACCCACTTCCCTTCTCCCAGCAGCTGCTGAGATTCACAGCTTGCTTACCCTGCTGTTTTTCCTCTCAAGCTCTAACCTGCACACGCGAAAAGATGCTTCTTTTGTTCATCTCTCATTTCTCTGTGGTCAGCCATGTCTCATGTCTTCTGAAAACAGCCGAAGTACTCCAGAGGAGCCTGAAGAAGGAGGTCGGTGCTGACAGAGCTTGCTCGCCATCCCAGAGAGCTGTTTAAAGCACCCACTGATCCCTGGGCAGAAAGTTTGGAAACAAAACTCCATCACTATTACCAAAACCCAGGTGTCCACAGCCAGACAGATGGCTTATTGGCTAAGGCACTTGCCTTTGAAGCCTATGGACCCGGGTTCAATACCCAAGTACCCACGTAAGCCAGATGCACAAGGTGGTGCATGCATCTGGAGTTCATTTGCAGTGGCTGGAGGCCCTGCTGTGCCCATACTTTCTCTCTCTCACTCCCTCTGTCAAATAAATAAATGAATAAATAAATAAAATGTTTAAAAAAAGAAAAACTCAAGAAGAAGCAGCGAAAGTCCCAGGCACTTCTGAGGAGAAGGAATGAAAGATCAACTACCTCTCTCTAAACCCGTTAATAGTAAGACTTTAGAGATTTGGAAAGGAGGGCGGCAGGCAGTTGCAAGTCCTCCCAAGAGACAACTCCACCTGAGAAAAGGAAAGAGCACTGGAGAGAAAGGCAGCAGGAGTGTCTCCAAGGGAATGAGGGAGCTAGCCAGTCCCCAGAGGATGTCAGGAGGGTGCTGCTGGCAAGAAAGCACAACTCCAGGATTTCCCAAAGCCATGCCCAGAAGACTGGGATGGGCACTCCCTGGGAGAGTACATTACTCCCTGTTGACACTTCCCAACCCATGTCTTGTACCTCAGTGAATACAAGTTCACAGCATGGAGAGATAGCTCAGTGGTTAAAGTGCTTAATGCCCAAACACGAGGAACTGAATTTGATCCCCAGAACCCACATTTAAACAAAAATGCCATGAGTGGGCTGGAGAGATGGCTTAGAGGGTAAGGAACTTGCCTGCAAAGCCAAAGGACCCAGGTTCAATTCCCCATGACCCACGTAAGCCAGATGCACAAGGGGGTACATGTGTCTGGAGTTCGTTTACAGTGGCTAGAGGCTCTGGTGCACCCATTCCCTCTCTCTTTCTCTCTTTCTGCCTATTTCGCTCTCTCTCTCTCAAATAAATAAATAAAAATAAAAATAAAATATTGCCATAAGTTGTAGGTAGCATGTGCCTGTAATCCCTGCACTGGGAAGATGAAATCAGGAAGGATTCTTTTTTTATTTTATTTTATTTTTTAAATTTAATTTATTAGTTTTATTTTCAGCAAATACAGGCAGTTTGGTACCATTGTTTAGGCTCATCCATGATCTACCCCCTCCCAATGGACCCTCCTTGTTGATGTAAATGGGTCGTGCATTGTGCAGTTAGCCCACAGTTATTGGTATGATAAATGTCTCTGCATATCATGACCCAACATGTGACTCTGACATTCTTTCCGCCCCCTCTTCCGCAAAATTTCCCTGAGCCATGTTGGGTTCATTTTTGGTCTGCTTCAGTGCTGAGGTGTTGGGGGCCTCTGGGGCTCTGGCTCTCTGATTTGGTAGGAGTTGATTTTTCTCTGTGTTGGTCTCCTTCCCCTTTGTGCTGGTATCCGATTCATCAGGAAAACAGCACCCTTGCTTGTTTCTCCAATTATCCTTAGTTTCAGGTGGGCCCCTTTTGAGGTATGTTGGGGCAGCTCTCTTCTTAGGATCTGCATCTATCTGAAAAAGAGAAGCAGATTCTCCAACGGAGAGTAAGTTAGCACCCAGAAAATTGAGATAACCCTTTTTTGATAGAGTTTAATAGGTGTAGGCCCTCTTGTACCCCATGATTGATGGTAGCTTGATATTGGAGAGTGGGCTTATGTTTGGGTATGGTTCTGACTTGTTTCCCAGCTCCAGCTATGGGTCTTGTACCACTGAGGGGATCAGTTAGCCAAAGCAAGAGCAGTTGGTTCCCCACCATGGCTGTGTGCCACTATTGCACTTGTGTGGGCATCACATCAGGTTATTTGTTGCTAATTAGGTTAGACCATGAGTTGCTTGGACAGATATTGGTCATTTCCCCCAGTCGCGCATGTAGCACCTTCTGGCACTAGATGCGCTGACTCTCTGGGGACTGACTCTCTCCTGGCTTCCAGGAAGGTTTCTTAAACTGACTTGGTGAGCTCCAGGCCAAGGCAATAACACAGAACCCAAGAATGTCCTCTGGCTTCTCTATGTGCATGTGCACATACATGTACCTGAAAACTCTCTCTCTCTCTCTCACACACACACACACATGCACACACTCCCTGGACTTCCAGCATGTTTCTGCTTCTCCTCCCCTTAACTCTTTTTATTTTGATTGTGGCAGTGGTCGTCAGTCCTGGGCAAGGTTTCAACCTCATGCCCATAGCATGCTACCTCAAGCGTGTGCCACGAAGGAGGTTGCTAGATCTACAAAACAAAGAAAAAGTTCAGGATGCCCTGTTAAATTTGAATTTTATATGAATAATATTTATTTATTTATTTTCACATGTGTGGGTATGGGCATGCCAGGGCCTCTTGCCTCTATAAATGAACACCAGATGCTTGTGCCACTTTTTTTGTGTGTGTGTGTATGGCTTATCCTGGGGACTTGGGACTCCAACCCGGCCTGCAGGATTTGCAAGTAAGTGCCATAACTACTGAGTCATCTTCCCAGCCCAATAATGGATACTTTTAAGGCATATCTGATGTGTACCTGTAATTTAAAAAGTATTCTCTCTCTCTCTCTCTGTCTTCAATAAATAAATAGAAATTTAAAAATAAAAAACAAATAAAGGGCTCAAGAGATAGCTGAGTGATTAAGAAGCTTTCCTGTGAAGCCTAAGGATCCAGGTTTGATCCTTCAGGTCCCGTGTAAGCCAGATGCACAAGGTGGTGCATGCATCTGGAGTTTGTTCGCAGTGGCTAGATAGAGGCCCTGGCACACCCATTCTCTTTCTCTCTGTCTTTTGGTCTCTAATAAATAAACAAATTAAACAAAGAGTTTTTTAGTCTTAATATTTTTTTCTTAAATCTTGATTTCACTGGGGGTGTTTGTGTTTGTCTGGCATTTCTAGCCAGGAGGGTCTCCCGGTTCTGTCTCCAAGCTTTCTCTGAAGTCACAGGAGCATCCTTAGACCAAGCATATAGAGTACAGCAGCCAAGGGAGTCACAGGTAACCCCACAGATGGAGGATGGAAAACAGCTAGCACTTGTCCTTTGAAAGGAGGGTGTGGGCATGCTGTGTCTCATAGGGCCTGGCAGCCTTGACCCTGTCGGTACAGCAGCCGTCTCAGCTGAGCACGGCCGGGCCGCCTTCTTCCCGGCACATTCTCCCACTCCTCCATGCCCGCCCCCTGTAATCGCACCTGAGTAAAGTTTCCTCCACATCTTGGGGTCTACATTTGGGATAACCCAAATGAAGACAAGGTACTTATGTCAGCATCCTTTTCCCTCCAAATAACTTGGCATCTCAAAGTCTGAAAAGTGAGTTTACAATAATAAATGAAAAATGAGGGGTTACCTAAGTGCATGACAGTATAATTTTGATACTAAATAAAACTTTTAAAAATTAACTTACTTTAAAAAAATTTTTTTTTGTTTATTATTCATTTTTTTGAGAGTGACAGACAGAGAAAGAGGGAGAGAGAGAGAATGGGTGCGCCAGGGCTTCCAGCCACTGCAAACAAACTCCAGACGCGTACGCCCCCCTGTGTATCTGGCTAACGTGGGTCCTGGGAAATCGAGCCTCGAACCGGGGTCCTTAGGCTTCACAGGCAAGTGCTTAACTGCTAAGCCATCTCTCCAGTCCTTAATTTACTTTTTAGAAACAGGTATTTTCATGGATTGATTACAAGACCTTTGCTCATATTAACTTATGGGAAAAAGTATTCTAAAAACAGTAGCCTAGCAGTATGTATGAACTGAGCTACCGAAGCTAACCAAGTCTATTTGAATATATGTGCACATATATATGATATTCAAAGCAAAGATAGTTTTTAAGGAAGTAATAACACATTGTTTATACTAAGAATATTTGCTTTGGAAGTTTGTGCTTTTAGTTCTCAAGTGCTTCTGGTCATCAGCATAAGTACTGTGATAACATTTGAGAGCTGCGTTCACTGTTGGCAGCGTTTCGCATTTCATAGACCATGGATTTCCAGCCCCTGATCCTGTGGCGCGATGTGCATGCAACAATCCATCCTCTCCTTTGGGCCGTTTGGCAGAGACAGCTAATGACTTGTTCTGTCATGAACCGAATTCATAGATATTCATGAGGCACAGAGAAGCTCTTCATTGTTCCAGATTGTTTTGTTGTTTTAAAATAAATCATAAAGGTACCATCCCACTCCCAGCTGGCAAAGAAATATTTGTCCTCACCTTTATGGTTTCACAGTGTTTTAACTTGTATGGTTTAGCTCACATCGTTTGTTTTTTCTTCTTCAAAACTAAGTTGCCTAAAATATTTTTTTTTGAAGTACCATGTGTCCATGACCTTATATTAGAAAATTTTTAACATCTAGAAATTGAGATGGCACATGTCTCTAAGACACAATAAGGTAATTTCCCCTCCCCCCCCCCCCAGAAGACTCTAACATTTCACTTTGAGAGTCATGACACGGTGACAAACTTAATATGGGAAGGAACTGCCCAAGTTAGTTCCCAAATTCCATGGATCTTAGCCTTTATGACTCCTTTTTATTTACAAAGACCTCAGGAATCAGCTGTAGTAAAATTTTTAATCTTTCCAGGATATCTGTGTGAACATCAAGAAAAGCGTCTGCCTCGTACCCATTTGCGCTTGCACATGTACACACACACACACACACACACACACACACACACACACACACACACACCACCGTGTAAGTAAATCTTGCCAAGAAAGCCATTTTAGCCCTGGTAAAAGAAGAAACAAACTGAATATTTGCACTTGAATCCATCTCTCTTCCGTACTTTATCTTCTGTACTCATACAGGCTGATAAAATCTTGTCAAATCCAGAAACCCAAGAATTCAGGAAAATAAAACCCAGAGATGACAAAATCCAGAGACAAAAAAACCATTGAATATTCTTGATTGCCACCAACGTGGTTCTCAGAAAAGATGGCTTATTGGATCTTCCCTAAGAATTATGTTCTCAGCAATAACACTTGATTCAAACATTTACTGTCTCGCAGTCTAACAATGGCTATTTGTTTAGATGGCACTCTGCCTATTTAGAATTTAGTGAAATCCTTGCCATAGGGATCAACAATGTTTAAAAGGACAAACATTAATAGAAATGTGGCTCCACTCAGGGCTGGAGTCAGATTACTTGGGTTTGAATCTTGGCCCTGGATATATTAGCTGGTGAACTCAGTGATTTATTTGATTTTTAACCCTAAGTTTTCTTGCAGTATTTACTTTACTGTGTGAAATCATGTTACAATGAAGAGCAAGAATCTTGTGAGTTTTAACTATTACTTTTTATTATTTTTAATCACTTAGTGTGCTCAGCTGCAGCAAATAGAACTAGATTAAACAGAAAGGATTTTTTTTTTTAATGAGAGAGTGGGAGCATGTGTGAGAGAGATTGAGAATTGGCATGCCAGGGCCTCCAGCCACTGCAATTGAACTCCAGATATGTATGCCTGTGAAACCTTACACATGTGTTACTTGTGTGTCTGGCTTACGTAGGATCTGGGAAGTTGGACATGGGCCCCTTAAGCTTTGCAGGTAAGTGCCTTAACCACTAAGCCATCTGTCCAGCCCAAAAAGAAAATTGTTTTTATTTTTTTGAAGTAGGGTCTCACTCTAGCCCAGAGTGACCTGGAATCACTATGTAGTCTCAGAGTGGCCTTGAACTCATGGTGATCCTTCTACCTCTGCTCCCCAAGTGCTGGGATTAAAGGCGTGCACCACCAAGGGCAGCGAGGAAATTATTTTTATAGGAGACAGGATGGCCCATAGATTACGAGTGTGGGAAGGACAGACAATCTGGCTTGGCAGTGATAGAAAAGAGGCAATGCCAAATAACTTTGTAAAGGGTGTTGAAGACACAGTGAGGTTCACGCATGAGCTGGAGTCGTTGTGAAGCTCAGTGCAAAATGAAAAGAGGTGGCCAATTGTTCTAACAGCAGAAACATTTTCCATTCTAACTAAAATATAAAACCCTTCACTTTCTTTTTTAAATTTCCATCTCTCTCACAACTTGCCATAAGGTTTTTGAATGTGCTATATGTGCCAAGTAAAGAAAAAACTAAAACTTAAAAAAAAAACTGAAAAATTTTAAATATGAATTTCACTCATCTTTATGTCATTTTTGAATGCAAATATAAGAAGATTTAATTGTACAGAACTATCGAAAAATGTCATGATTGATACATTATAGCTTGATTGTACAAATATACCAACGCTCTCTACCTCTCCTATTAGGGTAGAAAACCTAAAAGGAAGAGGCTTGGGTGGTCCTGTCCTTCCCTCTCTTTCTATGTCACTGTTTCTGGCGTGATTGGTTACTAAGGGGAAGTCACAGGAGAAGGAAAGGATAGAGGATTCCATGTGTATTACCATTTCTTGGAAGGGCATGGTGTTCTTTCCATGTGATGGAAGCAAGATCTGTTTGAGACAGAAAGTGTGGCTTTTGGGGGCTGCCAATGACCCTTTGAGTCTGTTTGCTCCATAGTGGGCATTAACACAGTGGCTTTGTACTTGCCTTGAGCCTTGCTGAATGCCTACCCATCAGAGGTCTATAGAGATGCAATGCTTGTGGGCCGGGAACGGATACGTGCAGGCAGGCACTCAGGGAAAGAGGCCAACAAGCCTGCTGTGCACATGTTTACAAGCACTCTAATCTGGCTGGGGTGTGCCTTGGAAGATTCCGTTTTCCACCCGGAACAGTATATCCTTCACTGTCTGCGAATACACTTTGCCAAGAAGGTCAGTGTCAATGCAAAAACATTGCATGTATTTACTCTATTAAAAGAGAAGCACGGGGCTGAAGAGATGGCTTACTGGTTAAGGGGCTTGCCTGTGAAGCCTAAGGACACGGGTTCAATTCCCATATAAGCCAGATGCACAAGGTGGCACATGCATCTGGATTTTATTTGCAGTGGATAGAGGCCCCGGTGTACCCATTTTTTTTTTCTTTCTCTCAAAATAAATATATAAATAAAATTTAAAAAAAGAGAAGTGCATACAGATGGAGGGCTGCATAAACCTAAGTAGAAATGTGGATAGAAATTCATCATTGTCCTGTTAGGCATGAAGGGCCTTGGGGCAAAAGTCATCTAACATGGTATGTTGCATAATCATGATCCGGAGCTGAAAAATGTCTATAGGCCAAGCTCACTGGGATGTAAGCCATATGTAATCATATGGAGTCAGGTGGACAGAGAGCTTGACATTGTTGCTCAGCTCCAGAGAACCTTTCCTTTTCCTCAAATTGCCACCAATGAAATGTTTTCCTTTAGGGCTGGAGAGATGGCTTAGCAGTTAAGTGCTTGCCTGTGAAGCCTAAGGACCCCGGTTTGAGGCTCGGTTCCCCAGGACCCATGTTAGTCAGATGCACAAGGGGGTACACATGTCTGGAGTTCATTTGCAGTGGCTGGAGGCCCCGGTGTGCCTATTCTCTCTCTCTCTCTGCCTCTTTCTTTCTCTGTCACTCTCAAATAAATAAATAAAAAGTGAACAAAAAAAATTGAAAAAAAAGTTTTCCTTTAAATAAATGAGACTGAATGTGTAAATTTTCTATGAGAAGCAGTGCATGATGTATGTTAGACAAGTTTTAAAATTTTTATTTTAACCTCATATTATTCTTCACAATAAAATTTATTCCTTATCTTTAAAGACAGTTTGATTTATAGCATGTAGCATCTTTCATTTTACCTTACACATTACTCAAATCACATATGTGAAAAAATTCCTGGCTATTGGTAAATTGGTAGCATATTAATTTACCTTTCTGCTTAATTATTATAAAAGAAAAGGTCTTGTACTCTGAATCACAGAAGAAAAAAAAAGAAAGTTAGACAGAAATACATAATAAATATTGGAAATCACATTGGTAACGTAGCTTCCACTACTCCCCAAATACTTATCAATTTAGATAACTTGGATGAAATATGTGATGTAGATAAATGAAACCCGACAACCAGTCTTGATATCTTGATTCTTATTTAGTTTTCAGAATGCATATAGATAACATTTCCCAATAAATATTTGTTTAGAAATGTATCAAATTAAGTTATTATATTCATTCTAATAACATTGTTGGCCTGGGTTATAAGGGCTAATAATTCACTTAAACAAAGAAACTTTCCCAAAATTTGATTTCCCAATTTGGATAGCTAGCATTGTCATTTAACTTTCAAGGCATTTTATAAAAGGATTAGGCCAAGTATTTTAGGGTTTTTTTAAAAATGTTTTTATTGATAACTTTTCTATTTACAGATAATTAACCATAATAATTCCCTCCCTTCCCCACCTTTCCCTTCACAACTCCACTCTCCATCGTACCTCCTCCCCCTCTCCATCACTCTCGCTTTTATATTGAAGTCATCATTGTTTTCTCCTATTATGAGGGTCGTGTGAAGGTATTGCTAGGCACTGGGAGGTTGTGGATATTGAGGCCAGTTTCTGTCTGGACAGTTGCATTTTAAGGAGTGGTAGCCTTCCTTTGGCTCTTACATTCTTTCTACCACATTTTCTGCAATGGACCCTGATCCTTGGAGGGTGTGATAGAGATGTTTTAGTGCTGGACATTTCTTCATCACTTCTTCTCAGCACTATGTTGCCTTTTGGGTCCTCCTAATAGTCCCCACCATCTGAAAAGAGAAGCTTCTCTAAACAAAAGTTAGAGTAGCATTAATATATGAACATGAACATTGTGGTGCTTACAGAATATATGCATGTATCCAGACAAGAGCAGGCTTTATATCTCTAAGGCTCATGATCTCCCCTGCCATAGGCTTTTGATTAGGTTTCAGTACCAGGCATGTATTCCCTCCCACAGAGTGGGCCTCCAGTCCAATTAGAAAACAGTTGATTTCCCCCAGACCAGACATGCCACTATTGCTCCTGTTTGGTCATTTGGCCTGTTTGGCCAAACTTGAGGCTTCCAGTGCCCACTATTTTCATTGCTGATGACTTCTGTCTCCCATAGAGCTGCATGCAGTGCAGCTTTTTCCAGCTTTCAGCTGGCTGGTCTACAGGGAGAAGGTTTTCAGCTCAGTACCAGCTTGAATTCTCAGTGACCTTGATGCCCAGGCATGTAAAGTCTTCTGCAATAGGGAATTACCATCTGTTACTCATGGGAAACCAAGGGTCTTGGCAACAGCCTGTAATGTTTTGGAGGCCAATAACTCACTGGAAGGTATTCTGTCCCTGGCACTGAAAATTTTCTAGTAGCAATCTATAGCTTCTTGATGTGCCATTATCCAAAAAGGTAGGCTTTCCTATGTCTTATTCAGGATATCTTGAATTTTGATTGACCCTCCTCCCCACCCTTCTCTTACTCAATTTCTTCCCCTAGCCTCACTTAGGCCAGTCCACTCCCTGTAATCTATTTTTGTACTTATATCTATATAATACCACCCCCTTAAGTCCTTCCTTTTCCTCCTTCCCTTATAGCCCTTTCTTAGCTTACTGTCCTCTGCTACTGATTTTTGGTTCCAGCTCACACACAAGTCTAAAAATTTGTAGCTAGGATCTACATATGAGAGAGAACATGTGATGTTTGGCTTTATGGGCCTGGGTTACCTCACTTTGTATAATCCTTTCCAGATTCATCCATTTTGTTGCAAATTTCATAATTTCATTTTTCTTTACCACTGAATAGAACTCCATTGTATAAATATATCACATCTTTATTATCCATTCATCTATTGAGAGACATCTAGGCTGGTTCCATGTCCTAGCTATTGTGAATAAAGCAGCAATAACCATGGTTGAGCAAGTATCTCTAAGCTAGGGAGAAGAGTCTTAGGATTATATGCCTACGAGTGCTATAGCTGGAAAATAGGGTAAATCAATTTTTAGATGTCTCAAGAACCTCTGCACTGATTTCCACAATGGTTCTACCAGACTACATTCCCACCAACAGTGTAGAAGTGTTCCCCTTTTTCATTGCCAACATTTATTGTCATTTTTTTTCTTGATGATAGCTATTCTGACAGGAGTGAGATGGAATCTCAAAGTAGTTTTAATTTGCATTTCACTGATGGCTAAGGATGTAGAACAATTTTTTTTTAGATTTTTATATGCCATCTGTATTTCTTCCTTTGAGAACTGTCTATTTAGTTGCGTAGCGCCCCCCTTTCTTTGGTTTTTCAAGGTAGGGTCTCACTGTAGCCCAGGTTGACCTGGAATTCACTGTGGAGTCTCAGAGTGGCCTCAAGCTCAAGGCAATCCTCCTACCTCTGCCTCCCGAGAGCTGGAATTAAAGGCATGTGCCACCATGCCCAGCTTCCATAGTCCATTTTTTAATTGGCTTGTTTGATTTCTTATTATTTTGTTTTTGAGTTGTTTATACATTCTGGATATTAATCCTCTGTCAGATGTATAGCTGGCAAAGAATTTTTTTTACATTCTTGTCTTTTTGCTCTATTCACAGTGTCCTTTGCTGTACAAAAAGCTTTGTAATTTCATGAGATCCTAGTGATTAGTGGTTTTATTTCCTGAGGAACTGGGATTATATTCAGGAAGTCATTGCCTATGTCAATATGTTTAAGGGTTTTCCCTACCTTTTCCTCTAGCAGTTTCAGAGTTTCAGGTTTGATATTATGATCCCTGATCCATTTGGACTTGATTCTTGTGTATCTAGAAAGATGAGGATCTATTTTCATCCTTCTGCATATAGATATCCAATTTTCCAAGCACCACTTCTTGATATATGCTTGTATTCTGTTTGCCAATATTTTGTTGGGAATGTTTGCATCTATGTTCATGAGGGAGATTGGTCTATAATTTTCTTTTTTTGTTCTTTGTCTGGTTTTGGTATAAGGGTGATGCTGGCTTCATAAAAAGAGTTTGCTAGAATTCCTTCATTTTCTATATTATAGAAAATTTTGAGAAGCATTGGTGTTAGTTCTTCTATGAAGGTCTGGTCAAGTTCACCAGTGAATCCATCTGGACCTGGAATTTTTAAGTTGAGAGATTTTTTTAAATATTATTATTACTGTTATTTATTTATTTGAGAGGGACAGGCAGAGAAAGAAAGAGGCAGATAGAGAGAGAGAATGGTCGTGCCAAGGCCTCTAACCACTGCAAGCAAACTCCAGACATGTGTGCCCCCTTGTGCATCTGGCTAACATGGGTCCTGGGGAATCAAGCCTCTAACCAGAGTCCTCAGGCTCACAAGCAAGCACTTAACCACTAAGCCATCTCTCCAGTCTATTGTGAGTTTTTTTTTTATAACTTCTTATATCTCTGTTCTTGTTATAGGTCAAGTTAAATAGTTTATCTCATCTTGATTTAATTTTGGTAGGTCATATGAATCAAGGAAATCTATTTCTTCCCATCTACTGATTTTTGGTTTGCTTTGTTCTTCTTTTTCCAAAGCCTTAAGGTGAAGCATTAAGTTGGTTACTTGTGAACTGTCTAATTTCTTAATACAGGTGCTTAGAGCTATAAATTTCCCTCTTAGGACTGCCTTCATTGTGTCCCAGAGGTTTTGTTATGTTGTATTCTCATCATCACTTGATTCTATGAATTTAATGATTTCCTTTTTGATTTCTTCAGTGACCCCTTCATCATTCAATAGTGTACTGTTTAGTCTCCATGAATTTCTGTGTGTTCTGTAGTTTTTCTTGTTGCTGATTTGTAGTTTAATCTCGTTGTAGTCAGATGGAGTACAAGAGATCATTTCAATTTTCCTACATTTGTTAAGATTTTCTTTGTGTCCTAATATATGGTCTCTTTTGGAGCATGTTCCTTGTGCCACTGAGAAAAATGTAAAGTCCACAGCATTTGGATGGAATATTCTGTAGATATCTGCTAGGTCCATTTGTTCCATGATATCATTTAATCCAGATGTCCAGATGACCTGTCAATTGATTAGAGGGTATTGAAGTCACCCACTGCAATTGTGTTTGGTGTTATCTGTGACCTTAAGTCTAATCATATTTTTTAAGTATGTTTTATTTATTAATTTATTTGAGAGAGAGAAAGGGGGGAGAGGTAGAGAGGGAGAGAGGGAGAGAGAGAGAGAGAGAGAGAGAGAGTGAGGGAGGGAGGGAGCATACAAGGGCATCTAGCCGCTGTAAACAAACTCCAGATGCATGTGCCCCCTTGGCATCTGGCTTACGTGGGTCCTGAAGAATTAAATGATGATCCTTTGGCTTTTCAGGCAAATGCCTTAACCACTAAGCCATCCCTCCAGCCCATCTAATAGTGTTTGCTTGATGAAATTTGGAGCCACCATGTTAGGTGTATATATGTTTAGGATTGTAATGTCCTCTTGTCGGAGTGTTCCTTTAGTCAGTATAAAATGACCTTTTTATCCTTCCTCACTAATGTTGCTTTGAAGTCTATCCTGTCAGATATTAGGATAGCAACCCTGCCTGCTTCCTAGGCCCATTTGCTTGAAATACAGTTTTCCATTCTTTCACCTTAAGACAGTGTTGCAGTCAGGTTCGCATTGCTGATAGAAATCACCCAACCAAGAGCAGCTTGTGGGGAAAAAAAGGTTTATTTTGGTTTACAGACTCAAGGAGAAGCTCCATGATGGCAGGGGAAAACGATGGCATGGGCAGAGGGTGGACATCACCCCCCTAGCTAACATCAGGTAGACAATAGCAAGAGGGGAGTGTGCCAAACACTGGCAAGGGGAAGCTGGCTATATCACTCATAAGCCTGCCCCCAACAATACACTACCTCCTGGAGGTGTTAATACCCAAATCTCCATCAGCTGGGAACCTAGCATTCAGAACACCTAAGTTTATGGGGGACCCCTGAATCACACCAACACAGACAGTATCCATCTTTTATTGACAGATGAGTTTCCTGGAGCCAATTTCATCTAAAACAGTCTCATTGAGGGTCATTTATGATGGATTTATAATTTTTGGTTGGATTGTATTGTCTTGATTCTTTGTGTTTCTTGTATTACAATGTAGCAATTTTTGCATTGTGAGTTGGCTTGATACTTTCATTTTCTAATTATCTGCAGTGCTCTTAGACTTGGAAGTCCAACTTTATGGACCTTTAGAGTTGGAGTTTAAGGTGCCAAGTGTAGCTCTTGTACTCCAGTCCAATCACAGAAGTCATCCTAGCTGTTAAGTTTGCCTGGCATTCAAGTATTCTAGTGAGCTGGGTGGAGCGACTTAGGAGCAAAATTCTAAAATTCAACTGAGCAATCTACACATTCAATAAAAAGCAGAACAGAGCATGCAAGTGTGGGGATTGAAACAAACAGATAACCTTACACAGCCCAAATCCTTAAGGGTTATACACCTTTAATGCTGTCAGCTGGGAGTTTGAGATTTCTGTTCTGAAATAGGTTCTAGGTCAGCCTGGATCTGAATCAGACCCTGCTCCCAATAATGACAGAAGAAAAAGACAAAGGCCCTATGACTCTGAAAGCATCAAAGGCACCAATACTCAACCCTTAAATATAGCTTAATTGAGAATAGTAAAAGCATCCAAGAATATGTAACCCATAACCTGCCCTGACGTGGAAAGAGAGATTAGCACTTCCAGTGCAGGCCTATGTACCTGCTTTTTGTCGGGGGGTGGGGGGGTCAGGGGGGGAGTGCTTCCAATCAAACCGCTGAGTGCCCACCTCCATCTCTGCTGGATGCCCTGCCTGGGGAGTGGGGGCTGCATGTTTTCTCTTGGGTTCAAGATTCTGACAGCTGGGGGATGGGAGAGTGCAGGAAGCCTAGAGTTGTACTGGAACTTCTCCGGATGTCCGGCCTGTATCCCTTTCAGCAGCTCTTCAGGTAGCCCCTGCTACCTTCCCCTTCAGGATTCTTCACTTTGAGAGGAGGCTGATGGCGTTGGCAAATCCCCTCGCTTGGTCTCTGCTCCTGCAGCTATGGGCCAGGCGGGCATGCGGATCTGTGCAGACTGGGGCCCAAGCGCCTCTGCAGGGTTCTGGCTGGATTCCTCCTTTCTGATTGATCTTGGTCTCGACTGTATCTCCGCTGTGGCTGATAAAGACCAATGCATGGACTAGGGTGTCAGAGTGTGTAAAAAGAGCAAGCAAGCTGAACATCAACACTCATCTCTGTCTGTGTCCTGACTGTAGACACAATGTGACCAGGTGCCTAAGGCTTCAGCCATCAGGCCTTCTCCATCATGTAGGACTGTACCCTCAAACTGTGAGCCAGAACAAACACCTTTTCCCCTTAGTTGCATTTATTTATTTATTTATTTATTTATTTATTTATTTATTTATTTATTTTTGGTTTTTCGAGGTAGGGTCTCACTCTAGCCCAGGCTGACCTGGAATTCACTATGGAGTCTCAGGGTGCCCTGGAACTCACAGCAATCCTCCTACCTCTGCCTCCCAAGTGCTGGGATTAAAGGTGTGCGCCACCACGCCTGGCTCCCCTTAGTTGCTTTTTGTCAAGTACTTTGCCATGGCAATGAGAAGAGTAATGAATCCACTTCCTATGTAAAGTGCATCTGACTGAGCCTCAAGTAACAGAGTCCAAGTCAAAGGTTTTATGTGTGGGTAGTTTATTTAGGAATGTGCTCCCAGCCAAACAGAAGTGAGTCATAGAAGGTAGGAAATAAACTAGCAGAAAATGTTAATAAAAAGGCACATTATTTTGTTGACAACCCTGGTGAGACAGGGTTTTTTTCCTTCCTCCCTCCCTCCCTCCCTCTTTCTTTCTTTCTTTCTTTCTTTCTTTCTTTCTTCTTTTCCCAATCCTGAAGTATGCTCTGGGAATACTAAATGTGTCCACTTGAAATGTGGAGGATGCGTCACTGCTTCCAGATGAATTGTCAAGGAGACAAAATCCAAAGAGTGGTGATTCCTGCTGGGTGTTTGGTTACATGACACCTGAGAGCACATGTGGATTCCTTGAATTATTCTACTATGTGTCAGCATAATCCCAGAACAGAAAACACGAGGTTTGGTCTACGAGCTTGTACAAAAGCTCAGGATGTGAAGCAAAGAGAACTGGACCCTCTTTGTAAGGTGCTGGAAAAAGAGGAAAGGCTGGAGGATGTGAGGCTAGGTATCAGAATTTACTATAGTAAGTGAATACAGCATAGTTAAATGGAAAAACAAACTGAAAAATATTTTCTTTTTGTGATAAAACATTTATAGCCCAAAGGGGGAGACCTCCGGGGAATACACAGAAAGAATAAACCAAATACAATTTAAAGATGAATTGATGAATTGACAAATGAAGGAAAAAATACTCATAATAGACATGAAAATAACCTCAATTTTTCATAGCTTAACGGACAATAATTCAACTACTTATTGCACTGACATTTCAATTAAAATTATTATTCTTAGTTTTGGTGTGGGTAGAAAAAAATGGTTTCTTTTACATATGAGAAAAGATCATTCAACACAATATTTCTGAAGAGCAACTTAGCACCATTTACAAATAAGAACATGTCATATTCATTGTCATTCTTTTTATTATGTGAAATTAAAATACAGTTAATTTGCATAGGAGATACAGATGGTCAGCAAATGATGGAAAAACAACTAAACACAATAATGAGCAAAGAAGTGAAAATTAAAATGTATGGCAATCATTCCTAATTAAAACCTCAAATAATTTTAATCACTGGAAGTTTTAAAATTGACAATCTAATATGAAATGCTGATATGAGTGAGACTGATGCATTGCAGGTAAGTTCTGGAAACAGTGTAGCATCACATATCAAGCCTCTTCAGATTCATTTTAATGAAGTACAAATAAATAAACAACATTTATGCACAAAGATCATTGCTCAGTGTCATTCAAATTTTTAAGAGATATGAGACACTAAAAGGGGCTTAAACACAATCATAGGTATCAAAGTTTAAAAAAAGTGAATCTTAGAAAGAAGTGAATTCTAGAGCTGGAGATGGCTCAGTGGCTAAGTGTGCTTCCTGCACAAACATGACAGCCGGAGAGGGTCTGGCACCTCCTGAGTTCAAATGTCCAGAACACATGTAAATGCTGGGTGTGGGGAGTACAGACAAGACAGTCACTAAGGCTCACGAATGGCAAGCTGCAGAATCAGTAAGAGACTCCATGGGAAGGAAAAAGCAAGTGAGTATAGTGACGGAGGAGGACATCTGATGTTTCTGCTGCCACAGGCAAGCACAGGGCACATTGCATCAGCACATACATGTTCATACACCACACCCACCATGAGATACATCACACACATACCACACCTCCCCACAGCACACCATACGTACTACACACACACAAAATGAAATCTCAGATCACTTGAAGTAAAGTCAGGAGCAATACAACATAGCTTGTCTTCACTGCTACAATTTAACATTGGTGAAAATTTTCCAGTCACTGAAGTAAGTAACAATCGATGTCAGAAACAGAATACAAAATATTGAAAAGGGAGGAATGCAATGATTGTTGGCAAATGAATTGATTTCTAAGAAGCATTGAGTGAAAAGCACTATTGTGGGTTCCAGGGTGTGATGGCAGACTGCAAGCTGCCTCTGTGTGACGCAGTTCAGGAAAAGAGTCAGTATGAGCATAGACTCTCTTCCAGAGAGATTGAAAAGTGGTTTGCAAAAGATAGGTGACATGGGGGGAAATAAAGAAAAAGAAAAGGAAAGAAGAAGCAAATGAAGTCAAACACAGTGTCAGTCACTCAGCTATCCCACAGGAGGAAGGAAAGCCAGGCGCCAGTGGTGAGCAGAGCCTGGCAGTCCTCAGCCCACAGCCCTTACAAGACTCAATTCCAGCTGCAGGTTTAGGTGAGACACTGATGCCTGTGGCAGACAGAGAGGCCAGCAGTATACTCAGCGTAGTGGCTGACCTCATCCCAGGAGAGTCTACTGTTTGGAAGTGAGGTGTATTAAAGAGGACTAAAGGGAGGAACTACAAGTCAGGGGGACTGAACTTCACCTGCCACAGCACCAGGATGAGAATCACCCTTGAGAGGCAGTGTGGAAAGTATGATGGTTGAGTTCTGTTGTCAACTTGATCTGATTAGGAAACCACAGATGTTACTCTTAGGTGGGTCAGGCTTAAAGAAAAGTGAAATCATGCCGGGCGTGGTGGCGCACACCTTTAATCCCAGCTCTCGGGAGGCAGAGGTAGGAGGATCGCCATGAGTTTGAGGCCACCCTGAGACTCCATAGTGAATTCCAGGTGAGCCTATGCTAGAGTGAAACCCTACCTCAAAAAACAAAACAAAACAAAAAAAAAGAAAAGAAAAGTGAAGTCATGGCATTCCCAGAAAACTAGAGGAAACTGGAGATTACAGGGTTATGTGAAATAAACTGAACTAAGAAGAATGAATATTGCATTTTTTTCTCTCATAAGTAGAACTTAAGTTTGTATGTATGTATGTATGGGCATATAGGTCATGAAAGTGGGAACCATGAGAGAGAGGAGAGGAGGGCAGAATAGAAAAATGAAATGCAGATGAAGTGCAAGTAGAAGAGATTTTTATTTGGAGACAGAAAGGGGACCAGCAAGAAGTGGGAATAGAAGCCTAGTGTGGTGGCACTTGCCTTTAATCCCAGCAACTCAGGAGGCAGAGGTAGGAGGATTACTGTGAGTTCGAGGCCACCCTGAGACCACATAGTGAATTCCTTGTCAATCTAGACTAGATTGAGAACCTACCTCAAAAAAAAAAAAAAAAAAATCGAACAATGATCTATGGCTCCTGAGTGTTCCATTGTCCAAAACTGGATTCCATATGATTTATTTGCATTCTCTTAGATTTTGATTAGCCCTCCCTGCACTTTTCCTTTATTCAATTTCTTCCCCTGACCTCACTTTGGGCCTTTTCAGCCCCCTTAATCTATTCTTCTACTTGCATATATACAAACCCAACCTATTAAGGACCCTCCTCCCTTCCTTTCAGAGATGGGAAACCTCCAGTGAGCTGTTGGCCAGGGAGGTCACTGATGCCCCCAAAACATTATAGGCCATTGCCGAAGCCCTTGGTTTCCCACCAGGAATAGATGGTAAGACCCTATTCCTGAAGACTTCACATACTTGGGCTGCAAGGCCACTGAGAAATCCTGCTCGAACTGAGCTGATAACCTCCTCCATGTAGACCAGCTGACAGAAAGCTGGAAGAAGCCATTCTACATGTAGTTCAATGGGAGAAAGAGATACTGCTAAGTGAAGATACTCAACAGTGGACACTGCAAGACTTAAAATTGGCCAGCCAGCCCAAATGAGCCAATGGGTGCAATAGTGGCACGTCTGTCATGGTGGAAACCAACTGCCCTCCAATTGGACTGGAGGCCCCGCTCCATGGCAGGGGGGACACATTCCTGATACTGAAAACTTAAAACAGGGGTAGTCATAAGCCCTAGGGGTGTAACATCTGCTGATGTCTGGAAAAATGTATATACTATGCTTATCAAACTGCCCAGTAAGCACTTCTCTTAATATTTATACCCTTATATTAACGCTACTCTCACTTTGTGTAGAAAATCTTCTCTTTTCAGATGGCAGTGACTTTAGGATGACTCAGAAGGTATCATAGTGTTGGAAAGAAGTGAGTGGAGGACTGAGTAATATCTTGATCACACCTTCCAAGGGTCAGGGTCTAGTATGGAAGAGGTAGCGGAAAGAATGTAAGAGCCAAAGGAAGGGTAGGACTCTTTACAACGTGCTCCCTCCAGACATAAAATGGCCTGGATATCCATGACCTCACAGTGCCTGACACTACCTACACAAGACCATCATAAGAGGAGGAAAAGATCATGACATCAAAATAAAAGAGAGATTGATTGAGAGGGAGAGGGGATACTATGGAGAATGGAATTTCAAAGGGGAAAGTGGGGGGGGGGTATTACCATGGGATACTTTTTATAATCATGAAAAATGTTAATAAAAATTGAGAAAATAATTAAAATGATTTTTTGCTTGTTTATTTTCTTTCATGGTAACAATACCAGTCTTTACAGGGGCACCCAGCCCCCGAGCTTTTTGCCCAGTCCTGTTTTCAGGCTCAGATACACTCTAGATCCTCCATCATTGATTGAGATGTGATCATAATCAAATTTGAATTATACGTGTGTTTGGCATGTAGTTTTCCTCTACAATCCCTGAGTGTTATTGAACAAGCCACACTTGATGTCATTTCTTTGCTCAAAAATTTCTGGGGACCCCCCCCCCACCCCGCTGCCACCGCTGTTGACTTCAGAGTAAAACTCACACTTCTTTAGAGAATAACAACAAAAAAATGTTATTCAAAATCCTGGCATGCTTATTTCTCCTACCTCTTTTCTAGCTACTCCATGGGAAGCCTTTCAAGACAAGCATTTTGTCATGCTTTTTCTCCCTGCCAGACCTGGTTCACATACTTTTCCTTCTGTCTCCAATACACAACTCACTTGCTTTTATCTTCTGCCTGCTGTTATTTATCCTTAATTCTCTGCTCAGCATGCACCTCCACTGGGAATCTTCTTGGCCCCCCCCACCAGTGGCTTTGAGCCCTATTTCTGTTCTCTCTTTACCCCACCCTTCCTTAAAACCATAGATTGTAATTATCTGTTCCACGGACTGTCTCCATCTTATGTTGTGAATTTGGAGAGTTAGCCTCGTCTGTAACTGCGGGGCAAGCCACAGCTTCTAATACGAAATAAGCACTTCATCTATGTTTGCTACAATGTTGAATTAACGAAGGTAAACAAAGAAATCATATCATAAATCCCATGGGCAGGGGTGGGCTCTATTCCTTTGTCACTGATAAGGAAAAGTCAGGCTTTAGAGTGAACATGGGAGGTGACACGATGCAGATAAGCATTTAAGATGTGAGTTCTTGAAAGGCTCAAGGCCTTGTTTTGAATCCTGTGATTTCAGTGGATCAAAGAGTGGTTTGGCAAGTAGTTGTTAGGGAACCCTGAAACGGAGCCAACATTTCTGAACTGATCTGCTCAAGAGTGAATAAATTTTAAGGAACCGTAATTATCCTGTGCAGTAGCCACCAGGAACGGTGCGGTAAATGACGCCGTTGATGTGCTTCGGGGTTCCCTTTAAAAGCTCAGTCTTACAAAGATCTGATCTGCAGGGGATGCATGCCTCTCCAGCGCTTCAGCCTCAGACTTGTAAGGTATTTGGAGACAGTCACACTCGGGTGTGGCTCTGCACAGTTGCGTTTTGTTTTGCTCAACTTCTGAAGCAAGCCAGATTCCTGCGACTACCAAGTATGGCAACAAAACCAAGGGAACATTTTGATGGTCACTAAACAGCTAGCAATGTCCTGGCAGGAGTGGACTCTCACCAATCTCTTTAAAGATCCTCTTTGGCTGTCGGTCAGAGAAGCCTGATCTCTTCCCCAAAGGCTGGCAGCTCACAGACAGCCCCCAGTGGCCTTATAAGCTGAAGGATGAGGCCTGAAGACAATATAAACTGTTAAGTGGACATAAGAGACCCAAACCATAGATCCTCTTTGTCTTTTCTAATTAAAAGCAATTTTAATCGATGCTTCTTAATTGGAAAATAATAACTAAATTATTTCCATGATATTTTTAATTGGCTTAATCTTTTGCCAACCTTAAGCAAGGGTAAAACACTTCAAAAAATATTAGAAAAATACTAACTAAGCATAAAAGTGATGACAAAGTGATAGAGGGAATACAGGTATCATTTTTTTCTGCGACAGATTCTTTTTCTTCAACTATTTAATCCTATTTGTCATATGTTTTAGAGTATGCGTGAGGTTAGTATGAAATCAAAGTAAAAACATAAATTCTGGGCTGGAGAGATGGCTCAGAGGTTAAGACACTTGCCTGCAAAGCCTAACAACTTGGGTTTGGTTTTCCATTTCCCATATAAAGCCAGATACACAAGGTGGCACATGTGTCTGGAGTTCATTTGCAGTGGCTAGAGGCCCTGACATGCCCATTCTCTCTCTTTATCTGTCTGTCTCTGATTGCAACTAGCTAACTAACTAACAAAATAAATATTTTTACTAAAATAAATAAATCCATAACTTGAGACTTAATGAATTGCGCATTATTTTGTAGGATTTAAAAATATTTATTTATTTATTTATTTGCAAGCAGAGAGAGAGAGAAGAGAAGAGAAGAGAAGAGAAGAGAAGAGAAGAGAAGAGAAGAGAAGAGAAGAGAAGAGAAGAGAAGAGGACAGAGAGAGAATGGGCATGCCAGCTCTTCCAGCCATTGCAAACGAACTCCAGATGCATGTGCATCCGGTTTACGTGGGTACTGGGGAATCAAACCTGAGTGCTTTGGCTTCACAGGCAAACACCTTAACCTCTAAACCATTTCTCTGGCCCCTTATTTTATTTTTTTGAGGCATGTTTTCACTCTAGCCAAGGCTGACCTGGAACTTACTCTGTAGACCAGGCTGGCCTTGAACTCATAGCAATCCTTTTATCTCAGCCCCCTGAGTGTTGGGATTAAAGGTGTGTGGCACCACACCTAGTTAAAAGAAAATTCAAATAAGGGCCTTGGAAGATGGCTAAGTGGGGGAAGAAGTTTGCTTGCAAAGTCTTTAAAGCCTGGGTTTAATTCCCAGGCCACCCATATACATTGACAGGAACAAATGGCAAAGGCACCAGGTGTTTGAATTGTCAAGAGCTCCTGGTGTGCCCACACACATAAACACACACTCATTGTGTATATACACACACACAAGTAAAGTTTTAAAAATTAAATGAAAAAATTAGCAAAATTCTGTACATAACTATGTTGAGACAGAGGAACACTTAAAAATATGTGTTTTCTATTTAATCAGCAAAAATGAACTATGGATTATAAAGATCCAAAATTATAGCTTGACTTTAGATAAAAACTCTATTAAATATCTTAAAGTGTATAAATGTTTTTGGGGCATGGGGTAAATTATAGTCTAGAAGCTTAGGTATGTAAAAAGTCCAAATTGCTTTTCTTTCTATTTTTTAAAATCAGTTTAATTTAGAACTCAGGACTTTATTTTCCTTTTCTTCTTTACTTGCGCCCTCATCAAAGACTTCAAAAAGTTTCCTCCCCTAGAAGCACGGAACAGAGGAGGTCGATCCTAGCACTAGCCATGAACAATCCATTGATTAATGGACAAGCTGTCCAGGTCCATTCTGCACAAGCCCAATAAGGCTGGAGGTTCTGGAATCACACATCCTTAATGTCTTTGGAATCTTTGGTGAGTGTTCTCCCCACCCGTACAGACGCCTGGTCTCCTGCACTAGTTACTTTAGTGTGACTGGGCAGAATATCAGATAGAACTAAGGGAGGGAAGGTTTTTGTTAGCTCAGGATTTTAGGGCATTCAGTCTATCGTGGCGGATAAAGTGTGACAGGGTTCAAGGCAGAGGGAAGAGGAGATAGTCACTCTTTCTTCTTGGCAGGACAGGAAGCAGAGAGCACAGATTAGACTCAGTAGCAGATATCACTCTCAAAGGCCCGTGTATATATTTGCTACATGCACATATTTTTTTGTATTTTCATACAGACTCACTCCTGCAATACACATTATTTCTCTGTTTTGCAGTGACTTACACTGAACATTGGTTCATATCAGAACGTTCATTCTTTGTAAACCTTTTTTTAATGGGTACTCTGTAATTCATTCATTCATCTAGTTCTTTATTGTTATTTACAGCATTTTCAGATATTCTCCCTTATCAATGTGACAAGATATTTATTTTGAACTATTTTGTTTTATTACTCTGGTTTGTTTTTTAAATTTCCACTGAAAAACATGACAAACTTAGATGTGATTATTTCTGAATTGAGAGAGAGAAATGGGAGATGGTAGGTATTAATCTTTTTTTTTTTTTTTTTTTTTTTATTTGAGAGCAACAGACACAGAGAGAAAGGCAGATAGAGGGAGAGAGAGAGAGTGGGCGCGCCAGGGCTTCCAGCCTCTGCAAACGAACTCCAGACGCGTGCGCCCCCTTGTGCACCTGGCTAACGTGGGACCTGGGGAACCGAAACTCGAACCGGGGTCCTTAGGCTTCACAGGCAAGCGCTTAACCGCTAAGCCATCTCTCCAGCCCCTAATCTTTTACTTAATGAACCATTTACATTTTTTTACAACACACATACACTTTTCTATTGGAATTATTTGGTTTTGATTTTTTTTTTTTCTGAGACAGAGTCATATGTAGCATAGGCTGTTCATGAACTTGATATGTAGTTGATGCTGGCCTTGAACTTCTGATGCTCCTGCCTTACCTCCCTTCTCTAGTCAATTGCTCACCTGGCATCACAGTTATCTTTCATCCTTTAGCCCTTTCCCTCCTCCAAGTGCAGGCTCTTCTTCTTTATCACCCAGGCTCTCTCAAGAATGTTTCCCTTTCCTGCATCCTGTAAATGGACCTAAAACCTCTGGCACAGTGCAGGTAGATGCATTGTCCCAAAGAGTCTTGCTGATTTTACCCTTTCAAATGTATAAAAACTAGTGAAAATTTCAGTTGATAAATTTACTTTTGAAAACTCTTTGATATTATCTACTATAGTCAAATATATCCATTTTCTATATTTAATCTGCTTCATGGCTAGAATCAAAACAACAAAAATATTTGCTATCCTTACTGGGGTAAGGTGGAATCTCATAGTTGCTTTAATTTGTATTTCCTTAATGGTTGGGGATGTTGAAGATTTTCTTAAATGTGTGTTAGCCATTTGTAATTCTTCCTCTGATAACTCCCTATTTAGTTCTCTGCCTGACTTTTGGAGTGTGTTGTTTTATTTTTTATATTTTATATTTATTTATTTATTTGACGGAGAAAGAGGGAGAGATAATGAGAGAATGGGCATGCCAGGGCTTCCAGACACTGCAAACGAATTCCAGATGCATGTGTCCCCTTGTGCATCTGGCTAACATAGGTCCTGGGGAATCGAACGTAGGTCCTTTGGCCTTGCAGGTAAATGACTTAACTGCTAAGCCATCCAACCAGCCCTGATTTTTTTATTGCTTAGTTTTTTGAGTTCTTTGCAGATTCTAGATATTAGGCTTCTATCAGTGGTATAGCTGGCAAAGATTTTCTTCCATTTGGTGGCTGGCAAACATTTTCTCCCATTCAGTGGGTAATGGCTCTGTTTGTCTGTGCAAAAGCTTTTTAGCTTCATGAGATCCCATTGGTTGAATGCTTGTTTAATTTCCTTGGCTACTGGGGATTTGTTCAGTAAGTCTTTTCTCAGTCCTATATCATGGAGAGTGCTTCCTCTTTTTTCTTCCAGTACTTGAAGAGCTTCAGGTCTTATACTGAGGTCTTTGATCCATTTGGGCTTGATTTTTGTGTATGGTGAAATGAGTGGGTCTAATTTCATTTTTCTACATACGGTCATCCAAATTGTTCAACAGCATTTGTTGAAGATGCTGTCTTTTCTCTAGTCTACATTGTTGGCAACTTTGTCAAAGATCAAGCAGGTATAGTTGCTTGCCCTAAAGTCTGGGTCTTCAATTCTGTTCCATTGGTCTATGTCTCTGTTTTTATTCCAGTACCATGCTGTTTTGTCACTATGGCTTTAGGTCAGGTATGGTGATTCCACCAGAAGTGTTTCTTTTGCTGAGGATATGCTTGGATATCTGAGGCCTTCAGCAATTCCATATGAATTTTGAAGTCATATTTTCAGTTCAGTGAAGAATGATGCTGGTATTTTTATTTTGTATTGCATTAAATCTGTATATTGCTTTTGATAGAATTGCCATTTTCACAATATTAATTCTACCTATCCAGGAACATGGGAGGTCCTTCCATCTTCTTAAATCCTCCCCTATTTTTTTCTTGAGTGTTGTTATATTTTCATTATACACTTCCTTCACATCCTTTGTTAGTGTTATTCCAAGGTATTTGATTATTTTATTGCGATTGAAAATGGAACAGTCTCACTGATTTTTTTCTCTGTATATTTGTCCTTTTTATATAGAAAAGCAACTGATTTTTGTGCATTGATTTTGTATCCTGCTGCTTTGCTGAAGGAATTTATCACCTTTAGAAGTTATGGGATGAAGACTTTTGGGTCACTTATATATAGTATCATGACATCTGCAAATAGGACTAACTTGATGTCTTTCCTTTCCAATTCCCTTTTATTTATTTCTCCTATCTTATTGCTTGGGCTAGTACTTCTAGTACTATGTTGAAGAACAGTGGTGAGAGTAGGCACCCCTGTCTTATTCCCGATCTTAGTGGGGACTCCTTGAGTTTTTCCCCATTAAGAATTATTTGGGCTTTAAGAGCTTTATATATAGCCTTTGTAGTGTTGAAATATAAACCCTCCATGCCTATTCTTTCCAGTGTTTTAATCATGAAGTGTTGTATTTTGTCAAAGGCCTCATGTGGTTCTTATGGTTCAGTTTATTTATGTGGTGTATTACATTGACCAATTTCCATATGTTAAACCATCTCTGCATCCCTGTGATGAAGCCTACTTGATCAAGGTGGATAATGCTTTTGATGTGTTATTGAATTCAATTTGCAAGGATTTTGTTCAGGATCTTTGCATCTAAGGTCATTAAGGATATAGGCCTATAATTTTCTTTCCTTGGTGCATCTCTGTCTGGTTTTGGTATTAGCGTGATGCTAACTTCATAAAAAAAGTTGGGGAGGAGTCCCAGGTCTCTGATTATGTGGAATAGTTTGAGAAAAATTGGTTTCCGTTGTTCTATGAAGGTTCAATAGAATTCATCTGAGAAGCCATCCAGTCTTGGACTTTTCTTTTAGAGGAGGTGTTTTTTCTATCTTACCCCAGTAAGGATAACAAACATTAAAAAAACAAATGTTGGCAAGGCTGTGGAGATATAGGAAGCCTCATTCACTGTTGGTGGGAATGTAAGCTGGTATAATCACTGTGAAAATCAATTTGGAGACTCCTGAAAAGGATGTATATAGAGTTACCAGCAGATTCTGTTATTCTCTTACTGGGCATTTACAATAAAAGCTCCACAACTCAGTTCAGAAATATTTGCTCAACCATGTTTATAGCTGCTCAATTCATAGTATTTAAAAAGTAGAATCAACCCAAGTGCCCATCAGTGGATGAGTGCACAACCAAGATGTGGTATATCTACACAATGTAATTCTACTCAGCAGTAAGAAAAAAATGACACATTGAAATTTGTAGAAAAATGGTCAAATTTGGAAGAGATCATTTTAAGTGATCTCACCCAATCTCAGAATGACAATCATTGCATGATGTCACCCATCTGCAGCTCCTAACCTGGATCAGCCAAAGTTGTTGACATAACTGAATAGCATCTTGAGGCTTGGATAGTAGGGAGGATAGGGCTTGGGGGGAAGGGAAAGGGGAAAACATAAAATCTGAACCCAAATTGAACTGGTACCAAGAATCTTATATCCTGAAAATCAGACTAAAAGGTGGAACACTCAAGAAAATATTACAGGAAGCACCTGAATTGAAGGGCCCTGGAAAGAGTATGACAAAACCTAACCTCAATTTTTTTTCCTGTTTCTCTCTCTTCTCTATCTTTTTATTTTTTCTTTTCTCTTGTTTCTATTCTGTAATTCCCTGTACCAGGATATGCTCTATATCCACAATGAGTTGCTGATCAGAGAGATGTACTACATCTCCCAAAACAAACAGGACAGACTTCTGTCAGAACATTTGATTACCCACCAGAGGTTAATGGTAAGACCCTACTAATGAAGACACCAAGCACTGTCCGCATGGACCATGGAGAGACCTGGTTGGAATCTGGAAGAGAGCCAGTCTTCAGATAATTAGCCCATCTAGTGCTGTAAAGCACTACATGAACCACCGGAAGAAAGTGGCCAACAACTGTCTAAGCAATTCAAAGTCTAAGCGACTCAGAAGCAAACAACCTGATGTGATGCTCATGCAAGTACAATAGTGGCACACAGCCATGGTGGGTAACCAACTGCTCTTGGCTTGGCTGACAGATCTGCTCAATGGAAAGGAAACCATATATGGAACTGGGAAACAAGTCAGAATCATATCCAAGTAATGGTTCTGCTTTCCATTGTCAAGCTCCCATTAACCTTACTAACCTTAGGCTATAAAAGTGCCTAAGCCCTTTTAATTCTCTTAAAAGTAATAATGGTTATCCCACTTAACTGGTGCTGACTTCACTCTTTGTTGTAGAATCTGCTTCTCTTTTTCAGATGGGAATTGGACTTGAGGAGATAAACAACCCAGTTCTCTCCACCATAGCCCCAGCTGAAACCACAGAGGAACTGGGGAAATGAGAAGGAATACTGCTCTCTTAGTTAAGCTGATATCACAAAGGTGATGGAGAAAGATACTGAGGACACTCAACACCTACCAAACCAGACATCTAGATGCTCCTAAGTGCCCATCACTGAAGTAGACTAAAATGCTCCCAGCATGGCTCAGGGAATTTTGTGGAAGAAGGGGCAGAAAGATTGTTAGAGCCATAAGTTGGGACATTTTTCACAGAGACATTGTCTCTCCCCCAAAACTGACTGCTGCCCCCATAATGCATGACCCACAATCACCATGGGGTTGACCTACATCCCCAATGAGGAAAGCCTCTTCAGGAAAGGGGAAGGGAGGAGAGAAAGGATGGTACCAACATGTAATGTTTACATATAAAATATGTCCATATCTAATAAAAAGAATACCATGATAAAGATCTCAACCATAAATAAAACAAAAATATATGCCTCAGAAGGTAAGAGCATGGGGTGCTGGAGAGATGGCTCAGCAGTTAAGGGGCTTGCCTACAAAGCCTAATAACCCAGGTTTGATTCCTCAGTGCCCATATAAAGCCAGATGCACAAGGAGCCACATGCTTTTGGAGTTTGTTTGCAGTGGCTAGAGGCCCTGGCACATGCATTCTGTTTCTCTGTCTGTCTCTGTCTCTGTCTGTCTCACTCTGCTTGCAAACAAATAAATAAAAATTAAAAAGGTAAAAGTGTTGATGCAGCATTATTGGAAATAGCCAGAGTTGGCTCACCTCATTTGCAGAATGGATAAATTATGGGGTCTTCATGCATGGTCATACTGAACAACAAAGGAAAAGTCTGCTTTTGCGTAGCAAGCTTCAAGACAGGCAAAACTAGTAACTGGAGTGGTTTATGTTAGTGATAACGAAGGAAGCAATTGCTTAGAAGGGACAAGGGAGGACCTTTGGATACTGGAAATTTCCCATCATTTGATTCAGGTGGAAGTTACCTGGTGTTTTCACTATGTAAAAATTTTAAAACATAGGTATGTGTATATGTATATGTATGTGTATATATATATACACACACACACACACACACACACACACACACACATACACACACACACATATGTGTCCTTCAATGTCTCCCCGCATTATCTATCAGATCATCCAGACGTCTAAGCACAAGACACAATGCAGGACTGTCAATGATCTGCTTTAAGCTACCTCTCCAATCGGTGTAGTCAAATGTTGCCTTCCTTACCATGTCCCCTTCATGGTAAGTGTGGGACTCTCCACACCATGGATTGTATCTGTATTTAAGTTGAAATAAAACTATACTATTGAAAAAAACAGATTAAAATTAGACATGTCTGCCACAGTTTTATTTTCCAAGAAACATTGTGGTATTATTGGGCCAAACCCTCTCTTATCTCTATTTGTTCTCCAGTTTTCTGACATTTGAAGAGTCTATCTTCAAACTGTGTTGACTATAAGTCCCATGTCTCTACTAGTGATGGAAGACCATTACAGAGTTAGGCTTTGCAACAAGTTTGCTGGCATTCGGGTAGAAGAGCCTTTAGTAAGCATGGAGCGGTAGCACGTGTTTCCAGAGCTGGGAGTCCAATTTGGCTGCGGGACACTCTTAAGGCTGGTGAACATCAAGCACATAGTGATCAGAATCTCTTGCCTGTATATATCAGTCCTATATATCGGTCCATGCCGATTTTTTGAGCAAACCAAACATAGTTGCCAAAATTTCTAGTGAGGGATTATCACACTATGGGTAGTAATTGCTGGGTGTCTATACTCATCTTAGTGAATACAGCATTAGTTAATCACTGGAGAACATGGATTTTCTAGTTTTGAATGAGAAATAAATACAGCAGAAGAAAATAGGCAAGGGTTTTGCATGGAAAACAGGATTTCCACCTGATTTCCATCCATGTAAATAGCAAAGCCACTGATAGGAAACTCTGAGGAAGGTCACTATGATGAAGACTTGTGTGCATTTTATCACACAGTGCACCCACAACCTTATCATGCATAAAAACCATTTGGAAAGCTCCAAACTCAGGTATTCTGATTTAAGTCTGCCTTTCTAGCTATCAGGAACAAAACTAATTCTATCCTCCATTAATGATGGATGGTGGAAATTTAATAAGCTGTCAGCCTTGGGTCAGATCTAGTTTAGGAGGAACCCTATCTGGCAATCTGTTCGCCAGGTTTGGATTTTTCTCTTTGGTTTAACATAAGGTTAGACAGCTCATAGTGAGAGTTACCTAAGTTAGTATAACCCACATTGAGGTAGTTCATAATAAAAGAAACATTTATTCTACAAATCAGACCTGAAGCATCTAAGCAAACTAAAGCTAAAAAGACAATTAATAAAGGTTATCTGGAGAAAGAAAGAAAGCTACACACAAATATGAGGTTTAGAGGGTATTATTGGTGGAAGTCTGAACAGGAGCTTTGTGGAAAGGAAAGACTGGAGCTGTTCTCATGTTTCCTGGAACTGTGGAGTCCTGGATGACACTGATTTTGAAAATACTAATCTCAACACATGTTGATAGAGTCGGGGCCAATGAATCTGGAAGCTTAAATAGGAAGATAGCAAATTCAAGTCCAGCATAGACTACAAAGCAAGAACAATACAAAACAACAAAGCATGCTGATGTAAAATGATTAAAACCTCGCATACAGGACATAGAAATAGGTTCCTACAGCAGGGACAGGCATTCATCTGGTTGTACTAACAAGGGACAGCAGTAAGTGATTATTCTTTGTAACAATTTTTATGGGTGAAGATGCTATAGCAGTTTATTTAGTCTTTTTCTAAGCTTACAAGGGTTATTCATTTTTCCAATTAACAAATTCTATTATATTCACTAGAACCATCTGAGAATAGTTAAAATCATAAAGTACCAGATACAATTCACCCTTGAATCTAATAAGTACTTTTGCTTATATTTATTCTCTTCCTTCCCTTGTCAATGATAAAAAGCAGTTGGTTAGACAGGCTACATTTACTTTTCCTTTGTCAGGCCAAACCATATTTTCTCTTAACTCTTTTGTTTCCACTTTACATGGAGTAAAATTGTATCCCATAGTCTTTTCAAAGTAATATTTGGAAAATTTGAAATATATATATATATATATATATATATATATATATATATGTATATATATGACATATTTGAGGTATATTTCCCATATTTCCTCAGTGTTAAATTTTGTGTTAGGTTTTGCACTCTCTCTCTCTCTCTCTCTCTCTTTTCCTCCCTCCTTCATCCTCTCTCTTCTTCTCTGTCATCTCTGTGAGGTACATAAGCAGATTATGTTTTACCGACAAAGGAACTAACTTAAAGAGCTTTAAGATATAAAATATGTCTAAGTTCATATAGATTATAAGTGGGAAAAATTGGGTCTGGAGTATGCTTATTCTGTTTTATAGAATAAAGTTTTGCCTCATCCTAGAATTGGAAATAAAACTAATTATGGTCTTTGGTAGGAAAACCATATGTAGTAATGAGGAGATAGTTTGAATGGTATAATGTTCTACTTGCAAGCACTCAGACCTATGTTTGATCTCTAGAACCCTGTACAAAAATCTGTGTGTGTTTACTGCCTTGTAAATCTAGTGCTGGAGAGGAAGACACAGTTGGATCCCTGCAGTTTGCTGGCCAGTCATTAAAGCCTACTTGATGAGCTCCAAGCCAATGAGAGACCCTGTTGCAAACAAAGATAGACATCTCCTGAGGAACAACATGCAGGGTTATCATTTGGTCTCTACATGCACTTAACACACACACACACACACACACACACTCTCTCTCTTCTCAGAATCATGAACTCATATTCTCTGATTCCAGTTCTAGTAGTCATATGACAAACACTTCTATTTAGAACATGAAAATCAGTATCAAGGTTTTGCATGTCAGACCAATAGCAGTCATTCTGATTGCATTATCATACTTTTAGTAGTGGTACCACATTGTTGACTCAGCTGTAAATTGGAAAACAGGGCCCAAAGACCAACCAGAGTGAAAGTTGCAGAGTAACCATGTTTAATGCTGTCAAGGCCCAACCATGATTCACAAAGTGGCTGAATGATTTCATCTTCATTTTTATTGTATCAGTTGCTTATGGTTGTATAACAAATCCTTCCTGCCATTAATTCAGACAACATTAGTTCCATGGGTGCCTCTGGCTCAACATCTTCTTTTTTAAAATATTTTTTGGTTTATTTTTATTTGTTTATTTGAGAGCGACAGGTAGAGAAAGAGGCAGAGAAAGAAAGAGAGAGAGAATGGGCAAGCCAGGGCTTCCAGCCACTGCAAATGAACTCCAGATGCATGTGCCCCCTTGTGCATCTGTCTAACATGGCTTCTGGGGAATCGAGCCTCAAACTGGGGTCCTTAGGCTTCACAGGCAAGCGCTTAACCTCTAAGCCATCTCTCCAGCCCTGGCTCAACATCTTTCATGAGGCTGCATTTGGGGTGCTAGCAGCCTCCTTTGTAGAAATGACTGTGAGAGGATTTGTTTCATAGTACGATAGAATTCTAGGCTATTTGGCCGAAGGTCTGAAGTGCTCCTTGGCTGTAGTCACCAATGCTTTGTCTCATGGGGAAGCTCATATCTGCTGGCTTCCCTCAAAGCAAGGGCGAGAGAGAGCAAGGCAGCTTCCAGCTCTCCTACTTGGAAATGGGAGGCTGAACCCAGGCTCAGAGTCCTACTACCACCCAAGCAGAACTTGAAGGAAAGACAGCTGATGAAGGTGGTGAGAGAGGAGAAATGAATCTTAGCCAAGGAAGATGAGGGCAAGGTAAGGCTGGGTTGATCACAGGGAAGAATAGGTACAGGAAGCGATCTGGAGATGACACTCATCAGTGATGTTACTTAATTACTAGGCCTAGAATCCTATCAGAGTAACTTTAGTTTGTGGTTATTCTAATGAAGTTGTTTTAAACTGATCAGAATAACTGTTCAGAATGTAATTTATTATTTTATTGTATCAATGTGGTTTCCTAAACTTGGCCTTGAAAAATATTCTGAGTCTAAGAACTTTGCTTTTTTCTTCTCCATCTATACCAACTACATTGACCTCTTTTTATTTAGTTATTTACTTATATTTATTTATTTGAGAGTGACAGACAGAGAGAGAAAGAGGCAAAGTGAGAGAGATAATGGGTGTGACAGGGCCTCCAGCCACTGCAAATGAACTCCAGACACATGAGCCCCCTTGTGAATCTGGCTAACATGGGTCCTGGGGAATGGAGACTCAAACTGGTGTCCTTAGGCTTCACAAGCAAGTGCTTAACTGCTAAGCCATCTCTCCAGCTCTGACCTCTTTTCTAATTTGCTTCTTGTGGAGGTGAGTTTAAGGGCTGAGCCCATATACTTGGAGAGTGAGCAGATTTAACAATTCCACATCAGTTTAGTCAATCTGTCTAATCCAACTTGATAATTAAATAATAAAACACTTTCTGCTCCCACATACTAGAAATGCAATGGAGGAGGTTTAGTTTATTTTGACTCTTACTTCCTACAGGCACAGGAGCTACATGTCAATTATTAATAAAGATGCAAACATTATTAACAAAATACTGGCAAAGAGAATACAAGAATACATAAAAAAGATCATTCGCTCCAACCAGAGATGCAAGGATAGTTAAAAATGTGCAAATCAATAAATGTGATACACTATATAAATGGACAGAAGGACAAAGATCACATGATCATCTCAATAGATGCAGAAAAAGACTTTGACAAAATCCAACCAACATCCCTTCAAGGTAAAAGTCCTAAAGAAACTGGAAATTGAAGAAACATATCTCAGCATATTAAAGGCTATTTATGATGACAAATCTATAGCCAACATTATACTAGATAGGAAAAAATTTGAAGTAGTTCCACTAAAACCAGAAACAAGACAAGGGTGTCCATTGTCCCCACCTTTATTTAATATAGTACTGGAAGTCTTAGAGTAATAAGACAAGAGACACCAATAAAAGGGATACAAATTGGAAAGGAAGAGATCAAATTATCATGATTTGCAGATATGTTCCTTTACATAAGGGACCCTAAAGACTTTACTAGCAAACTGTTAGAGCTTACATACACTTTTAGCAATGTAGCAGGACAGAAAGTTAATACACAGAAATCAGTAGCCAAAGATACCAAAGATGAAATCAAGCAACCACTCCTATTCACAATTTCCTCACACACACACACACACACACACACACACACACACACACAATTTTTTTTAAGTACCTTGGAAAACACCTAACCAAAAAAGTGAAGGACCTCTGCAATAAAAACTTTAAAATACTCAAGAGAGAAACTGCAGAAGTAGGAAATGGAAAGACATCCCATGTTCTTGGTTGGGAAGAATCAATAATGTGAAAATGTCAATCTTACCAAAAGTAGTCTACATATTTTATGCTATCCCCATCAAAATTCTAAAGGCATTCTTCCCAGAAGTAAAAAAAAAAAAAAAAAAAAAATCTCAAATTCATTTGGAAGCACAAAAACATTGAATAGTCAAAGCAATTCTGAGCAACACAAATAAGACTGGTGGTATCACTATACCTGATTTTAAGGTATATTGCAGAGCCATAGTAACAAAAACAGTATGGTAATGGCACAAAACAGACATGTAGATCAATGGAACAGAATAGAGGACCCGAATGTAAACCCAGGCAGCTACAGACATCTGATTTTTGATAGGAATGGCAAAATTATCCACTTGAGAAGAGACAGACTCTTTAACAAATGGTCCTGGGAAAACTGGATATCTATATGTAGAAGGTGAAAACAGATCCTTCTCTCTCTATGCATAAGAATCAAGTCCAAATAAATTAAAGACCTGAAATCAGACCTGAAACTCTGAAACTGCTAGAGGAAAAAGTAGGGGAAACACTTTAACATATTGGCATAGGCAATTACTTTATGAATATAACACTAGTTGTTCAGGAAGTAAAACCACTAATCAACCACTGGGATCTCGTAGAATTAAAAAGCTTTTGTACAGCAAAGGACACTTCAGATGAGCAAAGAGGCAACCTACAGATTGGGAAAAAGTCTTTTCCAGCTATACATCTCACAGAGGATTAATATGGAGGATATACAAAGAACTCAAAAAACGTAATAATAGGAAATCAAACAACCTAATAAAAATGGGCTACAGAACTAAATAAAGAGTCCTCCAAAGAAGAAATACAGATGACCTATGAACACCTAAAAGCATTTTCTGCATTCTTAGCCATGAGGGAACTGCAAATTAAAACTACTTTGAGATTCTATCACACTCCTGTCAGAAAGGCTATCATCAAGAAAACAAATGATAATAAACGCTGGTGAGTATCTGAAAAAAGAGGAACCCTTCTACATTGTTAGTGGAAATGTAAACTGGTACCTTCATTGTGGAAATCAGTGTAGACATTCCTGAGACATATAAAAATAGATTTACCATTTGATCCAGCTATAACACTCCTTGGCATATATCCTAAGGACTCTACTCACTACCTTAGAGATACTTGCTTATCTGTGTTTATTGCCACTCTATTCACAATAGCTAAGAAATGGAACCAGCCTAGATGTCCTCCAACTGATGAATGGACAATAAAGATGTGGTACATTCATATAATGGAGTTCTATTTAGCATTAAAGAAAAAGAAAATTATAAAATTTGCAGGGACATGGATGGATTATACTAAGTTTGGCAACCCAGGTCCAGAAAGTCAAATGTAACATAATCTCCCTCATATATGAATCCTAGTTACAAATGTTTAGACTTATATGTGAGTTGGAGTAAAAGTTAGTATCAGAGGCCAGTAGTATAGAAGGGGGCTATAAGGAAGGAAGAAGAGGGGAGGACTTAAGGAGAGGATATTATATATGTGTAAGTAGATGACAGGATTACTGGGGGTACAAATGCCTAATTGAGGTCAGAAAAAGGGATTGAGTAAAGGAAGGGTGGGAAGAGAGTTAATCAAAATCTAAGATGTACAAAATAAAAGAGAGTGATTGAGATGGGGAGGGGATATGATGGAGAATGGAATTTCAAAGGGGAAAGTGGTGGGGGGAGGGTATTACCATGGGATACTTCTTATAATCATGTAAAATGTTAATAAAATTGAGAAAAAAAGAAAAAAATTAAGATGTCATGAAAAATGTATGGAAACCTACTTCTTTGGATAATGGTACACCCAGATGACATAGATTATTACTAGAAAATATTCAGTGCCAGGGATGGGATGCCTTCCAGCGAGTTGTTGGCCAAGGAGGTCCCTGTTTCCCCCAAAACATTGCAGGATATTGCCAAGGGTCTTGGTTTTCCACCAGGAATAGTTGGTAAGACCCTGTTGCTGAAGACTTCACATACTTTGGCTGCAAGGTCACTGAGAAATCAAGCTGGAGTTGAGCTGAAAATCCCCTCGCTATGGACCAGAGTACAGAAATCTGGAAAAATCTATGCTGCATGCACTTCTATGGGAGGTAGAAGTCATCAATGTTGGTAAACAGCAGTGGACACCATTGCAAGCCTTAAGATTGGCCAAACAGGCCAAATGACCCAACTGGTACAATAGTGGCATGTCTGTTATGGGAGAAATCAACCATTCTCTAATTGGAATGTAGGCCCACTCCATGAAAGGGTACATACATGCCTGGTACTGATAAAGCTTATGGAGAAGGAAGTCATGAGCCCTAGGGGAATAATGCCTGTTTTTTTTTTTTCTGGCTAAATGCATGTATTATGCCCACCAAAGTGCTCTATGAGCACTTTTTAAAAATATTCATATGCATATATTTATGTTACTCTCGTTTTTGGTTAGAGCGACTTCTCTTTTCAGATGGCAGTGACCACTGGGATGACTCAAAAGTCACCATAGTGCTGAGAAGAAGTGACAGTGGAGTGTTCAGCACTGAGACTTCTCTATCACACCTTTCAAGACTCAGGGTCCATTGCAGAAGAGGTGGCAAGAAGAATCTAAGAGCCAAAGAAAGGGTAGGCCCGATTACAGTGCTATCTTCCAGACACAAGATGGCCTGAGTATCCATGACCTCGAAGTGCCTAGCGCTACCTACACAAGGCCTTCATAATAGCAGGAAAAGATGATGACATCAAAATAAAAGAGAGACTAATTGAGAGGGGGAGGGGATAGGGTGGAGGGTGGATTTGTGAGGGGGAAAGCGGTTGTGGAGAGTGAATTGTTAGGGTCTATTGTCTGTAATTATGGAAGTTGTCAATAAAAATGTTAAAAAGTACTAAGTATAATTAATATGAAGTCTGATGAGCAGCATGAGAATACTTCATAGTGTTTCAGAAGGGTGCTTGATCTATAATCTTCATCTGCACAAAATAAAGCTGTTTATTATGGTTCAGGATAGATTTTATGATACAAGACTATATGTAACCGTAGGATAGAGATCAGATTGGGTTTTGGTGACATGCATATATTAAATAGATTGACTGTGATCTTTAAACTTTATCTTGTACAATTTTAGACACACCTAAAAGTAAACAGGTGCTGGGGACATGGCACAGAGGCAAAAAGAAATAGTTTGCAAAGCCTGGCAGCCCAGGTTTGATTCTCCAGTATGCATGTAAAGCCAGAGGCCCAAAGTGGCACATACATCTGGAGTTCATTCACAGCAGCATAAGGCTTTAGACTACCCGTACTACTACTTCTCTCTTCCTCTCTCTCTCTCTCTCTCTCTCCCTTTTTCAAGTAAATAACTATTCTTCAAAAAAGAATAGAATACCTACCATTTTGCTCTAGCAGCATAGCAACTATGATCAATTTCTCAATTTCCACACTCCTAATCACCCCTGACATGTAATATTTTGAAGCTTATCCCAGATTCCATTATCATTTCATCGACATATAGTTTATATTCCTAAAGGAGAAACACTTTTTCTAAAACAAAACCACAGTGCCATTGTTGTCCTACGAGATGGAACAGCAGTCCCTTTTTATATGATGCTTCGACATTTATTCTTATTTTCACTTTTTTTTTAATGAGAGAGAGAGAGAGAATTAGCACACCAGGGCCTTGGGCACTGCAAACAAGCTCCAGATGCGTGCTCTAGCGTGTGCCTACGTGCCACCTGTATGCATGTGTTGCTTTGTGCGTCTGGCTTTCACACGTTCTGGGGAGTCAAACCTCGGTTCTTAGGTTTCACAGGCAAGCACTTTAACTGCTAAGTCACCTCTCCAGCCCTGATTTTCACTTATTTTGTAGCGAAATAGATAGGTAGATGGTCGTTCTCGGTCACAGATGATTTCATCCACTAGGGCACATGTGACAATGGCTGGATTTTTGTTTTTGTTGCTACAACCTGGGGTACTACTGGCATTTAGTGTGAAGAAGCCAGAGATTGTGCTAGAGGTACAAGACAGCCCCTGCTTAATAAGGAACTGCTTGTTCCAAAATATCAGTACTTACCGAAAGGAAGAAGGAAGGGAGGAAGGGAGAGAAGAAGGGAAAGGAAGAATGAAAGAAGATGAGATGGATAGTAGTTGTAATGGGCAAGAGCTTATAAATAAATGATACAAAATGCACCAAAAGATCATGTTAGTACCCAGATTAAAGACAAGAATGGATTTCTAACTGAAAAGGTGATTCATAATACATAGTTATTTGAATCAAAATCTTTCATAAATTTAAAGGAATATTAATCTCTAACTAATTCATAGAGCATCTGTGTCAGGTGCAAGGAAAGTAGCTTAGGAACATACAGCACTTCTTATATGGGCAGTAGGCTCTGAGAAATTAATGACATCTATGGATCAGACCTATGTTCTGCAGCTAATGGAAAAATCTAGAGAGAATTACTTTGAAATGGTAAACAATCTATATTGGCTGTCTTTTTTTTTTTTTTTGTAAGGAGACACCATGAATGCTAATTTTTATTGGCATATTTTAAGGTGAAAACTGATATTAGCTTCTTTAACTCAGAACTCTTCTCATTAATGCTTCACAGAGAAGCCCTGGCAATGATTTACCCAGCAGCACAGTAGTTCACACAGATCAAAGCAGCATTATTTAAGTGTGTCCAGAGGGCAGGCTTTAGCTCTGTGCCTTACACTCCACAGTAAAAAGAAGTTTATTTCTTGAGAGACAAAGCATATTTAATAATCAGATGTTTCCTACCAGTTCCCCACTAGTAAAATTCACATGAGTTCTTCCTGCCATCCTTCATGCCCCAGATACTCTAAAATGTGAGGGAGAGTGTTAGCACAAATATAGGAAATCCAGTCTCTTTCAAGTGAACAGCAATGCACTTTCCTTCACATTAAACTTGAACTAGACTCCGGACAGCATGTGGCAGGGGAGGGTTGCAGTGGTCGGAGAACTGTGTCTGCCTGCTTCAGCTCGCAGGCAAGTGAAGTCCAACTCTGAAATTTCAGGCAATTTGTATACCAAGCTCCTCCTTTTCTGCAGTCTTCCTCTCCATTGGTAAAATTCCTTTGCAGGGTCATGTAGGGATCCCACCCCTTCTCTGGGTTTTCACTCTGAAGCGCTACACAACTTTACACCTGAATGAACGCCAAACCTCTGTGGATATATAAAGGGAACTTTGAGGAGGAATTTCACAGTTCCAGGGCAGAAGCAGAAGGAAAGGAATTAGCCAGCTCTCCAGTCTCACTCACCATGCTCCCTCCTGCCATTCACTTCTATCTCATCCCCCTTGCCTGCATCCTCATGAAAAACTGCCTGGCTTTTAAAAATGATGCCACAGAAATCCTTTACTCGCATGTGGTCAAGCCTGTCTCAGTACACCCCAGCAGCAACAGCACGTTAAATCAAGCCAGAAATGGAGGCAGGCACTTCAGTAACACGGGACTCGATCGGAACAGTAAGTCTTTCACTTGTACAGAATCTTTTTTTTTTTCTTTTGGGGTAACATCAGCTCACATCATGGGAGAATTGTCTTTCTGTGAACTAACCTGAACCCTATCTCTTTTGCAGACCAATCTGGGAGCAATCTGCTGCCTATGCAAGCTGGTGTGCTTCCCTGGGGAGTGACTTTAGAGTCCACAGAAATAAAATAGTAGCTTGATAATGCAAGCATAGGGTTGCTTTATCAAATAGTTAGAAAGAAAACGGATCTAGGAATTAAAACTGTTGCTTCTGTAAAGCTATGCAAAATGAGGATGTTTAAAAAATAGAGCTTCATATAGTTAAGTTCAGACAGTTTAGTCAGTTTCTTTCTGGACATGTGTAATTTTAGTAAACTGTCTAAGAGTAATTAGCCAAGAGTATGGATAGGAAATTGTATGGGACAGAAGGAAGTTTTCAGAGAAAAAAAATGCTCACATGGACTTTCTAGGATATGTCTAATGAAATGGTTTGAAGTTTTGATGGTGTACAATGCAAAATATTGGAGAATCATATTTTTTCTAAAAAAATTACTAACCAGGTCAAATTGAGGTAATGGCATATTTCTGTGAAAGACTGGGGACATATTGTTAATGTAAGAGACTTAAAGTAATAATACACTAATGTTGTATATACAAAGTGTTCTTTTGCCTTTTTCTTAATTGCCATATTAAGTGTCCACTGGTTAGGGGGATTCAAGTTTCTTTTCCTAACTTTATTCTCTTCCTTTGGAATCGTTCACACGTTAGTCAGGTTTTAAAAGAGACAGAAAATCTTACAGAAATCTTTCACCCCTCCTCCTTAAACTCCATTCAACTACCAAAGGTGGCTTTGACCTTTGAAAAGTCAAAGCAAATGTGATTGGTAACGACTCCTTAAGAAACTCAAGGTGCTTTGGTTTGCAGGAAGGTGGCTGATTTTAAGTACACAGGCAATATTTGATTACAATTAGGTTTCTGAGCAGTGGGGTAGGTATTCATTGCCAGTGAGCGAACTGTCTAAATCTCTGTATACACAGGGACCAAAAAGCTCCGGCTGTTTCCAGGTGCATTCCTAAGGCAGCTGCAGGAAGGTGAGCCAGGCACACTGTCCAACCAAACTCTTAACCCTTTCGTTTCCCTCCCACAACTCTGGCTGTAAGTACATGCACAAATACATGCATGCACTGTTTCACACTTCCCCTAGCTGTGCCTCCTAATTCAGAAGTTCTGGGGTACAGAGATGAATTAAGCTCCTCATTCTCTTTATACTTTGAGCTAGTTTTCAATAGTCTATGCAGAACCACTTCACTGTCTTTTATAGTAGTTTTTTTTTTTTTTTTGGAGGTAGGGTCTCACTCTAACCCAGGTTAACCTGGAATTCACTACATAGTCCCAGGCTGGCCTCAAATTTCCAGTGGTTCTCCTACCTCTGCCTCCCAAGTGCTGGGATTAAAGGTGGGAGCCACCACACCTGACAATAGTTTTTATTTTTAAGCTTTTATCTGCCTGTAGTTTTTACCCCTGGTTAAGAAGCCTTGTTTTTTTTTTTTTTGTTTTTTTTTTTTTCACCCAAGCTTGTTGCAGGCAGTTCTTCAGGGGTTTAGATAACAAAGCAATGGTAAGACAAACTTCAAACATGTCAGGATTAATTTTTCTTTTAATTACATTAAGCATGTAACAAGAAACAGCCAATTAGTAAGCAAGCTTATCAAATCCAAGTAACTAAAACAAAAAGTTTGCCATGCCCAATATTCAGGAAATGAGCACCGTGCTTCCTTTTGCAGTTGTAAATCAGACATGTTAGGTATTTTTCTGCCATAAAACTCATGGAAATGTAGCCAAGTTGTTATGGCAACCATACGTTCCTGATTTAGGGACTTTTATACTCTTTAGATTTTGAGCTGTGGTGGCATTTTGCATCTTGAACACTTTACTATTTGTATTTTTTAAAATATCACTTGAGAATGTATGTATAAAATGTAATTATTAAGTTTGATATGCAAAATGTTCAAGGCTGTATCCATATGTATGTATGATCCTATGCAGCTGAATTCTATAGTTGAAATCAAATATCACAGAGTGCATATGTACTGCATGCAATATTTAAATTCTTTCCACATTTTCTCAACAGATTAAAAAAAAAAAGAAACTTAATTAAAAGCACTTGCAGACATTAACCAATGTGAACCACGAGAGAAAGAACATTAAAGTGCACTCTTTGAAGAGAACATTTATTTACACATAAGTGCAATAGCTGCTAAACCCTGACTGAGTAGTGAGACTGAGGAAATGCAATTTTCAAACACTTCAATAAGCAATTAGTTACTGTTATACATGGGAGGAAAAAGAAACAGGTCCAGCCTTTTCTTTCTTTCTTTTTTTTTTATTTCTCAAAGAAGTTACAACCTTTATGTAGCCTGATAGTTCCACCAGCTAGGTAATCCAGACACTTTTTTTTTTTTTTTTTGCATGTGAACATAAAGTACATGTTCTCTTTCCCTTTGGCAGTTTGATACTGTGTTTGTCATGGGGGTGGGATATATATATATATATATATATATATATATATATATATATATATATATATATATGCACACACACACATATATGGTTTCATTTACTCTCTGTGTCTGATGCATGGTCTTCTCGGGTTGCTGCAGGTCGAGTTCAAGTGGGCTGCCGGGAACTGAGGTCCACCAAGTACATCTCCGACGGCCAGTGCACCAGCATCAGCCCGCTGAAGGAGCTGGTGTGCGCCGGCGAGTGCCTGCCCCTGCCCGTGCTGCCCAACTGGATCGGGGGCGGCTACGGAGCCAAGTACTGGAGCCGGCGGAGCGCGCAGGAGTGGCGCTGCGTCAACGACAAGACGCGCACGCAGAGAATCCAGCTGCAGTGCCAGGACGGCAGCACGCGCACCTACAAGGTCACGGTGGTCACGGCCTGCAAGTGCAAGCGGTACACCCGGCAGCACAACGAGTCCAGCCACAACTTCGAGAGCGTGGCGCCCGCCAAGCCCGGCCAGCACCCCCGCGAGCAGCGGAGGCGAGCCGGCAAAGTGAGCAAGCACAGCCTGAGTTAGAACTCGCGGCCCCACTGACTCGGTGCCCATCTGCCCGACAGACCCCGGTCGTCGCTTGGAAGACTCTCCAGCCCCGCCACTGCTATTTTTCTCTCACTTGAAAGTAGACGCTCTCCCGCTTTGATCAGACCCAGCCAAGCTGTTCTGAGGACTGGGACCTTCTCTGGTCGAGCTTTCCAAGATGTCCATGTAAATCCTGGCATCCATCCCGTCGCTTTGCAATTCCCCACCGTTTCTTCAAAGGACGGTTGAACGTGTACCCTTGGCTGAATGGGGAAACAGAAAAGCGCGCCTCTCCTACTCCACCCTTGCCCCTCTTCTCCCCCTGCCCTTTCCAAACAAGAGCCCTTCAAAACAGAAAAGTTTATTTTATTTTATTTTTTTTTCTACAGTGTATTTACAGGGCATTTCAGAAAAGTGAGTTTCCAGTCATTTTCTTGGGAACAGTCTAGAAGTCAGGAGTGCTCTTCCTTTCAAAGAGAGAAGGAAGACCTTGAGGCGCTTCACTTCAAAAATAAGCCCTGTAGCTTTCTGCAGCCTCATAGTCTGAAATTATACCCTGCATGCTGACCCTCGCTCGGAATGGAATGTCAGAAATGTATGGCAGCAACTAATAAGGAAAGCTGATTATTTATTTGTCAATGTTCTTATTTAATGAGCTTCACGTGTGATTTATTTTTCAAAATATTAATTTTTTAATGTCTTGAAGCTTTTTTCATGTACCTAAATATTTTCCTATATGATTTTGTGGTTGATCTAGACATATGAAAATACATGTTGTAGATATGTAAAATAAATATCTTAGTCTCCCTATAGATCATGTGTTTTATCATGAACTTTATAGCATGGGTCTTTTAAAACCAACAAGGTGATTTTAAAACTGAAACAAGTAATATTTTCTTATTTAGTCTATGTAGTCCAAAGGTAACCTGAACTTTAATACCAGTGGTTTCTCTTAACAAAAATAAACACCGCTAAATGTTATTGTCCTTGACTCTAACATGTATTAAAAAGTACATGTTTGAAAAACTTGTAGAATAAAGTTTTAGTGTTACTACATTTGTAGTTGTTGTTGCTGGGGATTGAACATAGGGCCTAGAATATGGTAAGCATGTATTCCACCACTAAACTACATCCTCAGCCCAAAGATTCCTTTTCCCCACTCTTCAAGCTTTGTGTAATAGGCTAGAGAGGATGGTGATGAGGAGAAAGAGAGAGAGAGAGAGAGAGAGAATTTAAGTTGCTTGAGAGTCCATCAGGGAGGTATAGTGATGAGATCTGCACACAGTGGAAAGCAGACCAGCTTCACACCCTATGAGAAGGTTGTCATGTGGGTGACATCAGAATCGTAGGGATGGGACTCAGATATGAACATTTTCCAAGTGATCTCAGTGCGCAGCCAAACTTGAAAAAGAAAACAACAGGAATGAAAACATAAGCTACTTATATTGAGAAGCTTTGATTGGTATTGAATGTCCCCCAAATCATAAAATTAAAAAAAAAAAAACACATGAAAAACTCGACACTAATTTTACAGCACGCCCCTCCCGTCCCCAATTTTGGCCCGTTATTAGATTAAGCAGGACAATCACATTTTGGATCACATTATCAAGCTAAATATGGATACACTGATTCAATCCAGTTAGCCAAAGGACGGGAAGAACGGGAAGCTGGGTTATGCTTTCAGAGTAGTTACTGGGTTTCTTCTTATTGAGTATGGCGGAAACCTTCATGCTGGTTTTTGTACTAGGATGTTCCTCTTTTCATAATCAAAAGTCTAAAAATCACATGCATATTACGCACGGGATGGACATTGATATTATCCCTTCTTTATTAGAAAGAGAGGTGTTTTCATATACATAATGATTAGAGAACATCTCTAGGTTTTATAATGCTAACTATTGTATCATCAGTAAAGAAAAATGTCAACCTGCTATTGATTTATCTGCCAGTCTTAATAACTAGGAACAGAAACATGTGACAGACTCTCATATTAACATACAGGCAGTCATAATAATTATATGTTGAATGTATCAAAGATGCCTTATTTCATACATCTATTTTACTTGTTCAGTCACTGCAAACTTGACCTGACAATGGCCTGTGAAGGCCTATATACCTTTCACTAATAAAACAGAAGCAAAGGCATCTATGAAAATAAAATGCTGGCATCTTCACCAAGCTGGTGACTAATAGTGTAGTAGCAAATTCTTCATAAATAAGACTTCTATTGTCTCTGCCAAACCAAGAATTGGGCCTGTTTCTCATGGTCACATTCAATTTGCTCATCCATTTCAGGCCATGTTACATTGGTGACGCATTCATTGCATGACATTTAACAACAAATGAGGGGAAAAGGTCAGCAATCAATAGGAAAGGCTTAGGATAAAATCTAGTTCTCAGTGAAGAAGAAATTAAAAATCAACAGAAAGAGCAGTCTTCTAGTTATTATTTTTAAATGGTTAAGAGGAAGTGTTTGAACTGTTGATATTTTAGGTCTTTTGTTAACAGTTTACTTAAAATGTTCCAAGCTGATAAACTGTGCATACATTTATTGTTGCCTGATTGACTATCATTTCAAGCTTTAGATTATGATAATTTGACCACAGAATGTCCTCTAGTTTGTTCACAAAATACCTATCTATTAAAAGATCTGCTTATCAATTTTTTAGGAGGAGGCATATAGATAAAGGATTCTTTCAAGTGGCTTGACAGATATATAAGTGGATATAATAAATATATTGATACTTACAGGTGTATTGGACTTACATAGACATGTATATTAACATGGATAATGAAAGAAAAATTAATAGCATATGTGCACATGAATAACATGTATATTGTGCAGGACAGACTAACTGCGGACTTGGACCCTTTAAAATACCTATTTGTGGGGCTGGGGAGATGGCTGAGTGCTGGAATGAGGGTATGAGAGGGCCTGAGACCTCCTGAGTTCAATTCCCCAGGACCCACATAAGCAGCTGGATGTAGCCATGCAGACCTATAGCCCCCGTCCTGAGGGAGCACAGACCTGAAAATCACTGGGCCTTTTGAAACTGCAGCTCCACGTTCAGAAAGAGATTCTGTCTAAGGACATGTGAGCATGCCTCCAAGAGCATGTACAGAATATGCACATATACATGCACACACCCCACATACATGTGCATGCACATAGCACATCGTTCCTCAAGCACTATACATATGCCAGAAACTTATTTGCAAAAAAGTTAATATTTTAGTTACCAATCATTTATATTTGTTCACTCATGCTAGTTGAAAATACCACTTAGCACTTGCAAGGTGGACACAGGAGACTCAGGGGTTCAAAGCCCTTCTCAGCCACACAGTGAATGCAAGGCCAGGCCGTGACACATGAGGCTGTCTCCAAACACCAGCAGGCATCATAATAAAAAGAATTAGTAATACTCTGTAAGTCATGTTTATTTAATGACTTTTCTTTGAAAATAAGCCAAAATTAGTGTGCATGAATGCTTAATTAAAAAGATTGAATCTGGACTGGAGATGTGGTTCAGAAGGTGGAGTCCTTGCTTAGCATGTACAAAGCCTTGGGTGTGATCCCCACCGCCACACAGAACCCAGTGGGATGGAAATCACCTAGAATCCTAGCACTTGGGAGGGAGAGGTAAGAGGATAAGAAATTCAAGGTCATCCTCAGATACACAGAGCATTCAAGGCCAGCCTGGGCTACGTGAAGCCCTGCCTCAAAAAAAAAAAAAAGCTTTTATTAGAAGATTTTACACCTATCATTTTATAAATCACTGGAATACTGGAATATTTTTATTCTGTAATATGGTATACATACATATACATACATACATACATACATATATGTGTATATATATATATATATATATATATATATATAGAGAGAGAGAGAGAGAGAGAGAGAGCGAGAGAGAGAGACAGAGAGAGAGAGACAGAGAGAGAGAGAGACAGAGAGAGAGAGAGACAGAGAGAGAGAGAGAGACTGTAATGTTTTTTATAGAGAGTTTAATGTTCTTATCAAGAAGTTGTAAATGGAAAAATATAGGATTTAGCATCAGGAAAATAAAGAAACTTACAGATTGCTGAAATAACCAGAAGTTTTTGAAAGCTGACATTCAATATGTTGCAATTTTATTTTAGCATCACCTTAAAATTCTCTCTCTTCTCTCCCTCTTCCTCCCTCTGTCTGTTTCTCTCAACTAGTAAATAAAAATAAACAAAATTAAAATAAATGAGTTGGAAAGTTAGAAGGTGGCTATTTGAAGGGAGGGAGTAAAAGGGCCATGGAGATGAATATTTATGAAGTATATTTTACACATGTATAAAATGTCATAATGATGCCTGCTATTTTGTGGAAATAATATGTAAGCAACAAAAATATGGATTTAGCACATTTTTGATGGAATCATCATGAAAACCCAGAAGTTCACTGGGAAGGTGAGGGGATGCGTAGTGCTGGAGGGAAGTCCAACTAGACTGCATTTCCTTCACTTGAGGGTAGATAGGGACGGCTGCCACCACAGTGTTACTGGACCCTGTGTGGAACTGAAATGACTCTACATTTGTGAGGTAAGTGGGGCATTTGGCCAAATCCTTGCTACACACACAAACAGGGGTCTGTTAGAATAGATACCCCAACAGGCATTTTAGTCAGGAGTGGAGTTGGGGGCCTGCTTCACTCCTACAATATATCTGGTGCATTCACCTGTATACTTTGAAAATTGTCTTGAAAAGCTCTGGTATTACCCCAGAAATCCCAATGGGGACATGTTTCCATTTCTAGGTTCAAATATTTAGTAAAATGAATGAATGCCAAAGTGACTGCATAATTATTTCCAGAGCAAATTAGACTGAGAAATGGTATATCATCAGTGCTGGCTGACTTGCTGAAGGATTTATTTTCTGTTAACAAATGAGAGAAGCAGTTTAGAGATCTTTGTAAAGGAACTTGAAATATTTTCCTGCAACATTAGTAACTGGAAACCAGAGTTATCTTGTATTACTGATTATACTTTTATTCATGGAACTAAGTGTCTAAATACGAGACAGAATGTCTAAATTGGATGATATTGTTAGTTGCTCAGATATGTTTATCAAGAATTTACTGTTACTTGATCAAGAATTTGATATGAGCCAGGCATGGTGGTGCACGCCTTTAATCCCAGCACTTGGGAGGCAGATGCAGGAGGATCACCATGAGTTCGAGACCACCCTGAGATTACATAGTATAATTCCAGGTCAGCCTGAGCTATAGTGAAACCCTACGTCAAAAAAACTGAAAAAAAAAAAAAAAAAAGAATTTGATATGGCTTGAAAGATAACTTATCACTAAAGGATAGCCATCAACTTTTGTTTATCTATGGGCCCTTTATAATATTTTAAATTCATACATTAAATAATGAATTTTTCATTTATATACATGAAATATATAAATATATAAAATATACACATAAATAATACACACACACATATATATGATGGGATCTGTTATCTGTTTTAGTCTATACTGCTGCTTAGTTACTGGATGAGCTTATACTTGTTTTTTCAGTTTTCTGAGTCTGTTTTTTCACCAACAAAGTACTGTAGTTAAACTACAGAATATCTACAATATCTTCAAGATCAAAATTATCCTATTATATCATATTTCCAGTTATAATGACATCCCCGAGAACAGGTCTAATTCTTGCCACTCTCGAGTTCTGATTAGGGTGCTAGATCACTCAATATGAAACCTCAGAATAAGATTTCAAAGTTTCAATGGCAGTTGACACATTCCATTTGTATAGTACCTCTGCAAAGCAGGCAATCAGTGATGACAGTAGAGACCAGGCCCCAGGAGGACTGAGCTGTGGCTTGTGAGGAAGCAGTTTTTACTCTTTTCTCCAGACTTGAGTAAACACCAGAAAGATATCAAGAGCCAAGAAAAAAATGAAAGAATTTGACACAAAATTTTAGAATTCACCTCTTTAGAAAACAAAAACAAAAACCTCTATTGCTCACCAACTATTACCTACTTGCTTCTGGACAAAATAATAAGGAAAAAGTGGTTTGAACCAATAATGAGAATTTGGTTGTGTTGTACAATAATCATACATTTTTTGTTGAAAAGGTTTATTGTAAAATGTTACATATGTATTGTGATGGAAACAGAATAGTGACTTTTCTAGTAAACATATTTTATACCGTTTGAGAGCCATTCACAGACCTTGTCCATCATTGAGCAATTGTTGAGAACCACACCTGTGTCTATTGGGTTCTGAGAATATAACAGTGAATAAATGACAATCCAATTAAGAAAAGAACAAATACCGGGCTTGGTGGTACACGCCTTTAATCCCAGCATTCGGGAGGCAGAGGTAGGAAGGTCAGCCTGGACTAGTGTGAGACCCTACCTCAAAAAAAAAAAAAAAAGAAAAAGAAAGAAAGAAAGAAAAGAAAAGAACAAATGTTCCACTGAAAAATTCCAAAGTAAATACAAATGATCCAATTGTAGACCAAGACTAACAGGGCATCATTGCTGACCTACACTTCCTGATCTGGATAAAAATAGGAAGACTATATGTCAGAAGACAATGTTGATAGTGCCACAGACTTTAGAGGTGAATTGTTGCAAATAGGGATAGCATAGTTGAAAAAAAATCTGTTTTTGTGATTGTAAAGTCTGCCACATAGAGCTGAAGAC